>NC_141698.1:1091934022-1093134022 GCF_964263255.1 Lissotriton vulgaris
ATAAGACAGCCCCATTCGTCCCGCCTGCACTTTGTTGAGGATCGAAAGCAAACAACAACTTGTCCCAGTGTTTAGAAATCACACCAGGATGAATACAGCATCTTTTTCAGTGGGGCCCAACTTCTTGGCATGGTGGACGGCGTCTACCCTGTGAAAAAAGGTGGGTGGACGTCGTCCACCCGCATGTACCCCCCGACTCATGCCCTGGGTATATGTCATTAATCCCTTACACCCCAGATCCAATAAATATGTGGAGTTCTAGGAGATGCAATATTTAGAGAACTGTGGCATAAACCTAGAGATTCTTTTTAAGGATATTTCATTCAGAGAGACTTAGCAAAATACTTGCTCAGAGGCAAACTACACCGTCCGGCACGACCCGAAGTCATTAGAACTGTCACAGCATCCAAACAAAACATGAAATCCTTAAGGAAAAATAATAAAAGTTAAACAACATAATAATGAACACTAATTAAAGACAGAACAAGATAAAACAAGAGCAGGGCAGTGGGAGGCGTGATCGACGATGAAGATAGTGGCGGAATGATGCAAAAATGTCCGCACATACTCAACAGTGCTATAAAATGATTCTAAATAGATTTACATTTGCCTGGAGCGTTCCCCTGATGAATATAGATTTCTCCAAGGTTGCTAAGTTACAAAAGTCCAATGTTCAGACTTCCCCAGAAAGTCAAGGGGCAGCGTCCAAACTTGCAGTAGACCAATTAAGGCGACATAGAGGGTGGAGCGTGGAGGCCAGTAAGGAGGGGGCGGGGGGGGCAGGGTGTTTGGAAGTGGAACAGAGCCGCAGGCCGCCAAATCCCTGCCAGGGGCCGCCATGCAAGTATGTATCCATCCTCAGAGGATTATTATATTAAGGATATATATTGGTGTGGGGGCCCCTGGGGTTTGGTGGCCCTGTGCAGGTGCACAGCTTGCACATGCCTAAGGCCCCCCCTGCATAGAGTCCTAAATAAAGATATTGCTACTGTAAATTGTGAGGAGTTGGGTTGTTGGTTGAGTGGGGGGTTGCTAACCCTGCCCAAGCAACTGCCACAGTCCCTGCCAGTGAGAACTAAGCATGGGCGGAAAATCCGTTCCGCTCGCGGATTTTGCGGATTTTCCGTAAATTCGCGATCCGCGAACGCTCGTGAATTTACCGAAAATCCGCAAATTCGCACGCAGCGGATTTTTTTTTCTTGGTGATATAATTTTGCGGCGTGCGGCGTAAGTTCGTAATTGCGAACATGTAGGTGCGGCGGGCAGCAACAATCTCGCACTCGCGAAATTACAAAATTTGCAATTCTGCACAAGAAATCCACTAGCAAGCAGCATAGACCTTCTGAAAATGATGATTTTTATCAGAATAACTCTTCAGGTTGACATTTGCCTGCCCTTTTTTGGATTTGAGGCCTTTTGACTTTCTCTGGATCACTTTTGGATTAGAAATCAACTTTCACAAGTAAGTTTGTTTGGGGCATTACATTTGCTGTTCGGCAGAAAAACGAGTTTTGCTAAACTGAAAGCACTCAGCAGGTGAAAAAGTTCAAATTCATCATTAGTAACCATTCCCTGTAGTGCTTCCTGAATGGGGCCCCTCCAGAGTTCAGTTGCTAGTTGCAACAATTGTATGACCCTGCTCTGACCCTCACAGCTGGATCATAGAATAGCTACAAGTAGGCCACAAAGGTCCTGGAAAAAAAATTGCACTGCAACAGAAAGCAAATGACAGATAAGGAAGCAGGTGCCAGACTGGAATTTTAAAACAGTGACACATTAATAAATCAACCCCAAATTAATTCATGTCAGTTGAAGTAGGGCAGGTGTGCTTGCTTTTTCCCCCCATAATCTACAGTGATGATGATGACCCAGAGGGTGGCATTGATGTACCAGAGAGTGGCATGGGTGAAACAGAGGGTGGCAGTGTTGAAACAGAGGGTGCTGCGAACCTGTGATGATGAACCAGACTTAGAAACAACATAGTCGCGACCTTTGCGTGCCGACAAGTAAGTTCGCAATTGCGAACTGGTACAAAATCCCCGCGAACTGGCAGAAACCCTTGCGAACACTATAAAAACAAAAAAATCCGCAAATTCTCGAGAATTCACGGATTTTGCGGATTGCGAGTTCGCAAATACGCAAATTGGCGAACGCCAGATTCGCAAAATTCGCCCATGCTTAGTGAGAACCATAAGAGTCACTAAATAAGCATGTGCTTAACCATCGGGTAGCTCTGCACAAACGCAGTCAAGCTTAACTTGGAGGCAATTTATGAAGTATTTATTCATCACACAAACAGTAATAAAGTGAAAACACAACACAAGTAAAATCCCACGCCAGTAAAATTAATTAGACTTTGTTTGAGACCCAAACAACCAAAATCCAACTAAGAGACCGGAGATATGCAATTTAAGATTTAAGTAAAAACAGTGCTTAGAAGCACAAAGTGACAACTGTGGTTATCTGGTCACGCCAGACTGAGACAAAGTCATAAGTTCAGGCTGACTATGATGAGGCACAGACCAGGCACTGAGACCACGTTAGGCCCTCTGAACAAAGTACCTTAAAATCCAGGTTGGTGGAGTGTTCGAAGGTCCAGCACAGAGGGTGCGTTGCACAGCAGCAGTTCTGATGGACTGCGGGGCAATGCATCACATTGCTTCTGTTCTGCAAAGACCACAGCTCAGCAGTCAGAGCTCCTTCAGGGCCACTTCCAAGGGTCCAGGACTGGGGTGGCACCACTTGGGGACACGACTCACAGCAGGCACATTCCAGGTGCTGGGTTCAAAGTCGGAGCCTTTTCTGTCCCCGAAGCTCTGATCAGGAGGCCAGCCAATTAGTCCTTGGAGTCAATCTGGGGGTCCTGGGTTGAAGATGCAGGTCCAGTCCTTCCCACTCAGGCAGCAAAGCAGCACAGTAGCAGTCCTTCTCGCAGAGCAGCACAGCAGACCGTCTGACTCTTCCACTGAAGAGTTGAGTCTGATGGGCCAATAATTGTACCTGGTGCCAACTTTGAAGTAGGAGAAGAGTCTAAAGGCTTCCACTCCCAGAGGTGCCTCACTGTCATGGCCACAGTGTGCCTGGGGCCACAAAATACTAGTGTCAAACCCTTTGTAAGTGTGCTCAGGAAGGGCCTTTGTGATGTGCAAGTGTGATAGGTGACAGCACCGCCCCCTATAAAGTCAGAGATTGCCCATCTTGCCAACACCTTTTCACCCATAGTCTCACTGTCTGGGAGCAATACACAAGGACCAACTGACAGCTACAGTTGCCATTTGACCTAGGTTACAAGCTGCAGGCACCCAATGTTTAGGACAAGAAAATGCCAACTTTTTAAAGGTGGTATTTCAGAATTGTGACTTAAAATCCAACTTTATCAGTAAAGAGTTTTTTAAATTACATTTTGTAGTCTCCAAACTCGATATTCCTATCTGCTCCCAATCGAAAGTTCCTACTTATTAAATGTCACAAGGGAACCTTGTATTATCGTACAGGAGAGGTTTGCCAACAGTAGTGAAGTACTCATTTTTCACTACCAGGACATATAATACTTAAAAGGCTACTTAAAGGGTTGCAATTTATGGGTCTGCATTCAATTTAGAGACCCTGGATACATGTAGTATCACTTTCATAGGGACCTACAAGTAAATACATGTGCCACTTGGGTTTAAGCCAATTTTACCATAGAAGAGAGCACAAGCAATTTAGCACTAATTTGCACAGTCCTAAAAGCCAACAAAACAGGTTCAGAAAACAGAAGGGTGAATTGTAAAATAATAGGTTGACCTTGCATAGAGTCTAACACAAAAAATAATCTTGATGAAGTCATAGCAAGGATGTCGTATTGACTGCTTCGTATTCAGGTCAATTCTTGTAGCAATTTATTAAAGGGGCCATTTTATTGATTGATCGTCATTGATTTGCGGGCTTGTTTAGCGTGATTTATACCTCACACAGAAGGTGTCCTAGTGTTTTACATGACCTTTTCATCCAAGAGTGGAAATCTGAATCGGGAATCCCAGAGAGGGGAAGCTCTATATGTTTAAATCGAACAAGTATTTTGTTAGATGTTTTCTAATTTATTTTAAGACTGATTGTACTTTTAGGTGTTCTCGCATGTTATTCCCGAAATTCAGAATGATCACCAAAACCCTGCATCCCATGAACCTTGATTTCTTTACCTTAGGTATACTCAAATGGTGTTTGATTGAGGATCTGAGGATTCTTTGAGGTTTATATTTTGTAAACCAAGGAGGGGCCATATACTCTAGTGAATGATGTTGCCATCCCTTTGAAAACACCAGCTGACATCACCAAACAAAGCAATAATGTAGAATGCTTATTGGGATGATTGGTAGTGATGGAAGAAAGGTTAAATAGAACTATGTTTTTCTCTACATTGGATGACTTCTATAAGGTATATGACACTTGAGGCTACTGGGAGGGTGTACAGACAAAATATAACCAAAACAATATTGTGAAACAAAAGTATTGCATCTTAAATTTTGTGATGTCTGAAGTATCATGGGTCAGAATATTGCAGGAAAGATTATCTTTTTTAATATTTTTTGAATGTTGTTAAAATATTGTTTTGTGCTATATAATTGAAATTTAAAAACGTTTCATGTATCATGTACAAATTCAACTTCCATTGCATTTGATGAAGACAGGTATTCAGGCTAACCTTAACAAATCTCTAATACAAAGATTTCCTACCCGAGTCTAACATCATGACATAATGCATTGCATACGAATTTGTACATCCTAACATTAGGGGCCAACGGCAAGGTCTTAACCGGTGTCAGGTCCCTATCACCAAATTCCTGCCCTCACGTGTGAGTGGCGCATGCGCAGAGGACTTTACCCTCGTAGACAACTGTAACTTCCCTTGTCGTGGGGGCCCCCTTTCACTCGACGCCATCTTAAGGTCGTCCGAGTCCCCTTGCGGGGTATCCGTAAGAAGGACAGCGTGGACTCCCCCCCTTTCCCCGCACTCTCTTCCGCCGGAGCGGATATCCGGCCCCCGGGAAATTCTGGGGAGGGGCATATAGCCGTCTCCCCCAGGAAGCTATCCCCGAAGCACTTGGAAGGGTGACCTTACTATATTGCAGACTCTGTTAACATTCTTTAAATCAATTATTCTTCTTATTTTCACATTGCGAATGTATTGTTTTTGTACCAACGTCTAATTTATTGATTGGACTTATATTATCATTGGGACTGATCTTTTAATTGTTTTTAACTATATGAAATATATGATATGTAAAAAAACTTTTTAAAATTGTACGAATTGTATTATCTTGTTGCTTTTATGATTTTAAGTAATCGAATAAAGTGGGCTTTTGACTTTGACTTTGGCCCTCTCCCACTGGGTGACCCATCCGTAATGGGTGCCGCCCCCCCCCGTGGGAGGGACCAATGGCCGCCTCCCCCCGGGCGCTCCCATCCATAATGGGTGGCGCCCCCCCTAGGGACCTTGAAATCACTGCTCACCGATCATGACCTTACCGCCACAGGCCAGATAGTTGACCGACTATCTGCCCCCCCCCCCACACCTCCTATAGGTCATGTCTCTTCAATCCCACTAGCCAAGCTATCATGTCACCTATCAATAAGTCATTCCCCACCCTGGACAGGTGTACCCCATCATCAAAATAACAGTGATCGTCCCAGATACACCCATGAGATATGCTTTGAAGATGAGCAGAGCAAAACAATTTCTCCATTTTATTGTTGACTCTCTTTACCGAATGGTTCAACGCTGTTGTGGACAAAGCACCCCGCCATACCCGCCTCGGAATCATGTGAGACCAAGCTATTGTACATCCGGGGAGCGTCTTTGCTAACCAACTAACTGCAGAAAGTATTTGCTCAATTAAAGCTCGTCTGCCCAACCTTACCAAGTCATTGCCCCCAATGTGCACTATGACTACAGATGGCGGTGACCTGTGCCGCCCTAATAATTCTTCCACAAAACTTTGCAGTCGGTCAATACACAGGCCGCCCTTCCCATGGAAGGACACCCTGAAACCATATTCCTCAGATGTGTGGATCGCATCACCTGTCTTGAATATGTCCCCGGCACGCCTCACGTATGAGTGGCCCACGACCCAGACCACTCGTCTTCCATTCCTTGTTCCTGAAGTGGTGGTTAGCTGACACTGGGCCAGTCCCAATTTCCGCCCTGCGTCACAGGCTCTTGAAACTGTAATCCAAACAAAAGACAACAAGCGTGAGTGCACTTCTTCAGTAACTTACAACATGTGCAGCCGCACGTACCGTTTGAAACAATTCGAAGACCAGCGGCCTACCTGTTTAACATTGTCTGCCTGCAGACCTCGAGCCGTTGCTTCTGTAGCGGCCCCTATCCTGAATGAATGGGTCCCAAAATCAATCGGGTTCAAGCCCGCCGCTGCAATCGTGATTGCCAGCACTCTCTGAAAAAGAAACTTTGTTAACGGGGTGCCGTCCGCATGTCGCAGCAAGGCCCCCCCCACGTTGTCAATCTCTGTTTTAGGTAGGCCTCAACATGCCTTACTGGACAACAGGGACTACCTGGAGCGCGCTGCAACACAATGCTATTCCCCTGGGCCTCCTGATCTGTCTTTGACCTGGCTATCGTGATCAGCAGAGAATCCCCCCCCTCACTTGCGTGTGATCTCTGCGCAGACCCCCCTCCGTATCTCTTTTGTTGGCAGCCACTAGTTCGCTCACCCGCAGGGCCCCATAGAAAGCCAACACGAACGCTGCCCGGAATAGTACAACCTCGCTAGGTGAGGAGCATGTCTCCTCCAGTTTAGCCAACAAGGAGGTCAACCTGTCAAATCCTATTGGGTGCCTGGTATCCTTTTTGCGCCCCTCTAAGTGCTGCCAGCCGCGCAGCGCCTTCCTGACTACGAAGGAGTCCGTCGGGTCCCTGATCCCATGGAGCTGAGCCATAAATGATATGGCGGCCTTATACCGACTGGCGGTTGCCGCCGACCGGCCCTCCTCATGAAGTGCCACTAAAAATTGGGTAAGGGACCCCTCCTGACCCCATCTATACTCCCATGCCGGGCCCAAAAAGGCGCAGTACGGGCAGAACGCCCCTTCATAAGTTTTAATTGTCCTGGGCGTTAAACTGGCTGCCACGAGGTTTTGTAGTCCGGGGCGCCGATTTGCCACAATGTTTCGGGAAATGGCGCTGCCACTAGCTCCGCTGAGGGTAAATAATCCCTGAAAGCCTGCATTTTGAAATGAGAGAGCGCATCAGCTGCATTATTCAGTACACCCGGCACACGTTTCGCCCTGAATTGTACGTTTAATCTCAAGCATTTCAACACAATTTCTTTCAACAATCGCAATATCCATTTGCAGCGTGCTGCCTGCTGATTAATGCACTCAACCACAGTCATGTTATCGGACCAAAATACCACCGAGCGGTCTCTGAACTCCTCCGGCCATGCAGACAGTGCCACCCAGATGGGGAATAGCTCTAGAAAGCCAATGTTACTCGTCAAACCACTTGTTTTCCACCATGCTGGCCATCTTTGGGTCGACCAACGGTTTCCAAGGATCGCGCCGAACCCCACGCTGCCCGCCGAGTCGGTCCATAAGCCTAGTTACGCCGACGAGGCCGGGGCTTTGCTCCAGACTACTCAGCCGTTGAAATCCACCAGGAAAGCCAGCCAAATGAGCATGTCCTGGCGAACCTCTGCCGACAGTCTCGTGCGATGGTGCCCTTCCTTGAGGCCAACCACGGCCTGGGCAATGGATCGTGAGAAAGGGCGAGCCATCGGCATAACCCTTAAAGCAAAGTTAAGCTGACCTACTGTTTGCTGTAATTGGTGCAGTGTCACTTTCTCGTTCCGAAGGCACTGTAACAAGGAAGCCCTGAATTTGATGATCTTCTCCGCCGGCAAGCGGAAGCACCCCTCCACGGAGTTTAGTTCGATACCCAGAAACTCCAGGGAGGTAGTCGGCCCCACCGTCTTACCTGGCACCAACGGTACCCCGAAACCCCGCATGAGCATGCAGAAATCCTGCAATGCCCGTGCACAGTCCGGAGAGCCAGCTGGGCCGAGAAACAGAAAATCATCAAGATAATGCATCACATGTTGGTGCCCTGTGGCCTTCGAGAACACCCACTCCAGAAATGAGCTAAACATTTCAAAATATGCACATGAAATTGAACAACCCATTGGCATGCACATATCCATGTAGTATTTCCCCTGAAATGTAAAACCCAGCAAGTGCTGATCCTGGAGATGCACCGGAAGCAACCTAAATGCAGATTCAATATCTGATTTTGCTAACAATGCATCGGGGCCTAAGCGATTCAACATTACCACTGCGTCATCGAAAGATGCATACCTCACACTGCAAATGTCTGGATCAATCGCCTCAGTGACGGAAGCCCCCCTTGGTGCCGACAAATTATGAATGAGCGTGTATTCCCCCGGGTCCTTTTTAGGCACTACCCCTAGTGGGGAACACACAAAATCGGCCGTTCGTGGGTCACTAAAAGATCCTGCAACCCGCCCCAAGCCAACCTCTTTGGCAATCTTTGTGGCGGCAACCGCCGGGTTGTGCTGAACTGACAGTTGGTTCTTACATGAGGGGGCCCCCCGAAAATCACCCGCCGGGATCCTGAAGCCATACGAGAACCCATCTTGCAGGATCCCAGCGGACACATGATCAGGGTATCTGTTCAGCCACGGGGTCAAAGCCAGAATATCTATGGGCGATTGTTTGGACTTCCGCTGCACCGTATCAATCCTGCTTGGTACCCCCTTTTCCTCCGGTACCATTGGCTCTGGATCGGCAGCTAGTTTCGGGGTGGGAGGTGTTACCACAACTAGAGCATGCATGCCTGAACCTACATGTTCCTTGCGGCCTGCTACACGTTCCCTTATTGAAACCCCAACATACTCCTTGCTTATTTCCGTTCCGGCCCGATCTGGGCTGAGACTCCCCCCCGTAGGTTGGTCGAAAGGGCTGAGGATGTTTCTGTTGAAAGGCCCTGGAGCCGTTTGCGCTCGACCCTGATCCACCCGCTGATTCCGTCAAGAACTGCGTATGCCACGATACAGTATCCAAACAATCCCAAGTCAGTGTTTCATTAAACTCTTTAGCTTTTCTAAAAGCCATGTCATACCCTTTCCATTCTTCTCCTCCATACTTCTCATGGAATCCCGCGATCCTGCTCTGGTAGCAAGCCAGGTCACTCAACAGTTCTGGTGTTCGTTCAGCGATAATTGCTACAAAAATAGAAAAGGCCCTGATCCAGTTCATCATAGACTCTTCCACCCTGAATTCTGCCATTTTTGCCCGCCATACACTGGGGTGCCATAAATCCTTCTGAGTCTTAGCATATTCTAACTCTCGATGATCAGTCAACAATGAAAACATGTTTATGTATTTATTAGCCCACACCATTTCCTTAGTTGCCATAGGAATATGTTGCGCCAAGCTTTCCCGCCTTGAGGGTACCGCGCCCTCCCCCATCATTGGGAGTGATCTCTTACCGGCTTCGGCCGCACCTCCAGCCGTGTCCGTCGACTTATTCCGGTTTTCGACCGCGACCAGATTCGCCACCTGTGGAGAAATAGAAGGCACGTTCGCTGTCCCAGCACCCCTTGTCTGCCTTAGCTGCTCGATAATCTGCCTAGCTTCTTCGGCATGGGTCTTCCACAGCCGCGGATCCCCCCGCTCCCTTCTTCAACCAGGGTAACACAGCCGCCAACTGACGCGCTAGTTCGGGAGGCATTTGGTCGTTATCCAGCGGTGTGATAACCACAGGGATTGGCAAACCCCCATCCGGTGTGGGTACCGGGCTGGACGCTGGTGCTACTGGGACCAGTGTGACCTCCATCTGGCCTGGGGCCTCGCTAGGACTCGCTTTCCCCTTCCTCTTTTTCCCCTTATCCCCCCCTGGGGTAATGTTTGGCAAGCAAGGCCCCACAATCCTCTTAGGTCGCCCTGAGGGGCCAGCTTGGGCCTCCACTTGTTTCCTGAGGTCCACCAAGCCGCGACCCAGCTGGTCTACTATACCGAATTTTCTGTCCATCGCCGACACTCAGTTCACCAGTGTGCGCAGCATTCGTTCCATCTCGGAGCTCTTTCCGCTCTTCTTGCCAGGCATCTCTGCGTTCTGCTTTATCTCTGCCTGTTTTCCAGTAGTGACTCGGACTCCAGCTACACCTTGACGACTGAAACAGAAAAAACAACGATTACACGTTCAAAAAACTGCAGCTTGTTCCCTTGAGGGCTCACGAGCGACGAGTGGTGCAGTCTTCAGAGCGCAGGAACAAGAGGACGCTTCCCTGGATTCCCGCGCCTTTTATCCAGCAGTGGGAAGCCGGGGCCGCGACCCCATCCCGCCCATAGGTGCACGGACTTCCGGGCGGGTGTTTAGGACAACCCTTTTAGGCGGCGGGGGCGTGCTCCGACCACCCCGCAATGGGCATACCGGCCGGGACACGCCACCCGCCCGCAACGGTTTCCCGGGGGATCGGGGCACCCAGCCATACGTTCGGGGTGACCGAGTGGTCTCCCCTTTCCATTAAGCCTGGACTTATATAGTAAAACTGAACCCCTCAGATTCCAGCACTTTCCTCAAAGTGGTAAAGTTTGCAGTGGCAATAGTACATTTGACCCCTTCGCCCCAAGTCCAACAATTTCCCCAGTGCGATCAAGTTGGAGTTGTAATTGTAAATCTGACCCTCCACCCCCTAAAGTTTAAGACTCTATCAAATGTGCATAAGTTTCGAGTGGGAATATTACATTAGACTAGCACAAAGTCCAACAATTGTGGTTAAGTTTAGAGCTGGGATAGTAAATATGACCCTCCAGAAGAAGTCCATCCCTTCCCCCTGTGTAGTAAATTTGACCTCCCCCCCAGAGTCCACACTTTCTGCAAAGTGGTTAAGTGTGGAGTTAGAATAAGAAATCTCAACCCCCTCAAAGCTTAACAATTTCTCCAATGTATGGAATGGAGATAGAAAATGTGACACTCCCTTCCCCAAATGCCAACATTTTCGCTTATGTGGTTAAGTTTGGTGTTTGTCGTGGGAATAGTACATTTGACCACCTTAAAGTCAAACATTTTCCCCAGTGTGGGTAAGTTTGGAGTTGAAATAGTAAGTCCTAACCCTCCAAAGTCCAACACTCCAACCCATGTGGCTAGGTTTATTTGGGAAATAGTAAATGCGATATCCATAAACTGATAGCATTTGCTTGTATTTTTTATTTTGTACATTTAAAAAAGTTATATTAATTTATAGTACAAATTGTTTATCAATACCGTTTTTATAAAGAATAATTATATGCATTTTGCTTATATATATATATATATATATATATATATATATATATATATATATATATATATATATATATATATATATATATATATATATATATTCACTGAAAAAAACATAGGTTATAGACCATATATAGTTAGGAATTAGCATTTACAAAACCTTGAAAATTCACTGAAAAAACCATAGGTTATAGACCATATATAGTTAAGGATTAGCATTTACAAAACCTTATTTTACTCACACAAAACCATTGAAATTCGCATATATAGTTAGTTGCACTAACTATATATCGCGCACCCGCAATCCACTGCTGATGATGTCACATATTACATCATTCATGACATGGTCAGTGACATCACTGATGACATCAATGATGACATCATCCAGTGACTATGTTTCTGTAAAGTTAAAATATGTCTTACATATTGAAGAATGAGTGGACGTATAAGTGTGTGGATGAAGGATTTAGTAGGTGCATGACTGACTGTATGAGAGAGTGATTAAATGTGTCTCACTAAGTGCATGGGTTAGTGACTAAACTGTTTTAATTTGTGCATCATTATATCTGTTGTTCTGTAAACTGCTGCATGTGTTGATCAATAGCTATATGAGTAACTATATGGGTTATTGATTGGTTGCCCAAGTATTTGTATGGGAGAGTGAGTGTGTGTGTGTGGGTGGCTGGGAGGTGTGTGACTCTTTGCATAGATGTGTGAACAGTTGATTCACTAGATGTATGGGTTCAAAACTGCATGTGGAAACAGCTGTATGGGTGGTTGACTGTGTGCATGAGTGTATTGGTGAGTGAATGGATATCTCAGTGCTACATGTCAAAGTAAGTACATATGTAAAACACAGTACACGTGAGAGTTGACATATATAAATTACTGTGTATAAGAGCCAGTGAATGTGTGAGTGGCTGCATGGATCATTGAAAACTTGTATCAGTGATTGTATAAGAGAGTAAATATGTGTTAGAATATGTTTCAATAAGTAAGGTGTGTATAACTGTATATTTGAGGAAATGGAGGTGTGATTGATTCGTTGCATGACTGACTAGGTGTATGAGTAACTCCATGGATGAGTGACAATCAGTGAGTGACTGTTTACACTGAGTGTATCTAAGGTTATATTAGAGTCTGAAGAGGTTAATCGTATTATCACATGAATGATGTCATCAGTGATGTTGTCAGTGATGTCATTTGAGTTGTCAACAGTGATGTCATCAGTGATGTCACTGACCATGTCATGAATGATGTAATATGTGACATCATCAGCAGTGGATTGCGGGTGCGCGATATATAGTTAGTGCAACTAACTATATATGCGAATTTCAATGGTTTTGTGTGAGTAAAATAAGGTTTTGTAAATGCCAATCCCTAACTATATATGGTCTATAACCTATGGTTTTTTCAGTGAATTTCAATGGTTTTTTATTAGCAAATATCAAAAGCTGTAAAATGTATTCTTATTTTAATGGAAAAATATATTTTATATGTTTTTAATATAATTTTTTTATGTATATTTTTTTTTTTGTTTCGCTACCGGTCTGCGCACTGGGTAGCTTCCCGTTAGCTCAATTTGGTGCCGCGACCCGGTCCGCGAACCGGGAAACGTTCCGTTAGCGCAACTGGCGCACTAGAAAATAACATCGTGACGCGTCGCGTAAACGCGACGTATCGCGTTGCCGCGTAATGCATCTTATGACGCGCTGCGTTAGCGCACCCGGCAGTGCTCCGGAGCGCGAACCGAGGCGCGAAGCGCAGCACCCCGGAAGCGCTCCGGGTGCGTAGCATAACAGGTCATGTGACTTGTTCATAAAACTTTTTATTGGTTCATTTTACTTTTGGTTTCCTAATGATGTAAGGCTAGGTCATGTGACCTGAAAATAACACTTTTCATTGGTTCATTACATTTTTTTTTTCACAAATGATGAAAGCCCCCACCTTTTTTCCTCACTCTGACTTTCATTTTTATGAGAGAAAGACCTACTTTCAAAATTTTGAAAAATGGCAAGTGTTGTTGCTGCAGCTGCTGGAGCCACTCCACCACCACCACCACCACCAAAAAAGGATGGACCACCTCCTCAGGTCCTCCTTAATCAAGAGGAGGAAGAAGAGGAAGAAGAGGAAGAGGAGCAAGTGAGCAGGCTGTTTTTGCCTGAACAGCCAAGGAGGTCCCATGTGAAAATAAATTATATCTGGCAATTTTTCACATATCCCCGGGGCCAAAAAAAAGTAAATGCCTGTTATGTCACATGTCTGATCTGTGACAAAGAACCATCCCGAGGGACAGAAAAAAAGTACAGCTTCGGGAATTACACCATGCATCGCCACATGGAGAGGTGGCACCCTATTAATTACAGTGCTGCACAGGTACGTGACCTGCAGGAAAACCCCCCTCCTGTGGCCAGTACATCAAGCGAACAGGCAGTGACGGGACCAGAGGCGAGGGAGACGGTCCCAAATATACAGATGAACTTCGGTAACATGAAGCATACCTGTATTTTTTGCGGCAAATTAATTTCCTATGGGGAGAGAAGTATAACTCTAATCAACAGAGCTTATGAAAATCATAAATGTACAAAACGTCCCCGAAAGTAAATTATCTTTTTTTTTGTTGCTCCTGTTGAGCCCTTTATAATGACGGATTTTCGTTTCCCCCCCCCCAAAAAAATAAAAAAAAATATAAAACCGTTCTTAAAATACAAAAAAAGTAAAAAAATGTTCATAAAAATAATAAAAAAAATTTAAAACAACAAAAACAATAAAAAAACGTTCTTTTCAGAACTACCTCCCATTTATAAAAAATTGCTAGAATGTTTAGCACTTTGGCAACCTCTTTTTCTTTTGATTCGCGCGCCGGTTCGCGCGCCGGTACGCGAACCGGAAGCGAAACAAATTTTTTTTTTTTTAAAAAGGAAGAGTGAGTATAAGGGAAGGAAACAGAGAGTAATGTTAAAAGAAAGACAGCTAGAGGGAGTAACACAGAGATATTGTTTAATAGATCTATTTTCCAAAGAAAAGATGTAAGAGGGTATAATTGAGAAAAACGAAATAGATAAGGAAGTGAAAGAAAAAAAGGAGTGTAGAAGAATAATAACAAGAGTTACTTGGAGAATGTGAGTGAATGTTCAAATTAAGAAGAAAAACAGTAAAGAATGTGGAATGAGAGGTAGGGATAGAACCGGACTAAAACAACAAGCGTGAGGGAAGGTGTTAAGAAAACAGTGAGCGAAAGTAAATAGGAATAAAACAAGGTGTATCATAGTAAATAAGATTAAAACATGTGGAATGACAGAAAGAAAAAACAGAAAGCAGAAAAGAAGAAGTGACAGAAAAGGAACAATTGAAGCAACAAAGAAATGTAAATAACATAGTGTGCTTCAACTACAGGGAGAAAACATAATGAACAAGTAGTGAAAGAGTGAAGAGACAGAGACAGTGAGAGTAATAGAGACAGACTGAGTGAACAGGAGTGAGGAACTATGAAAACAGAGGGACTGAGAAAAGGAGTGGAAGGAGTAGAATAAGTAAGTAATAGAAAAGGAATGAGGGAAGTAGCAAAGGCAGGAAACTGAGGGTTAAAGAAATGAAGCAGTGGAACTAATCGAAGTTAAATGTGATAGAGATGTAACGGAAAGAGTACTAAACACTTACCTTATAATTGTCGTTAACTTAGTCACTTGTTATTTTTATACTTTCAATCTGTGAAAGAAAGAACAAAAATTTTAAAAATATTAAAACATGTATTTAAAAATTAGAAAAGACAAGGGAAAAGATTAAAAATCATCCAATTTTACGTTAAGTTAGAGATAAACATGCAGAAAGTAAGAGAAAGAAACGGTGATAGACAGATAGAGACAAAAAGAAATTGTAATACAGTAAATTACTAAGAGAAAAAAAAGGAAGATAGTTTCATTGACAGAAAAGAAGGATGAAAGAGAAAACTAAATTGAAGATGTGTAAGATACTAAAAGAAAGTGAATAAGGTAAACTATATAAGGAAAGGGTGAATAAGGAAAAAAGTGTGAGGGAGAGAGGAGACAGAAGAAGTGAAGGAAAGACTGTCAGATACAGACTGAGTAAGGCAAGAAAGAAAAATAAGAAAGTGAGGGTGAGTTATACTAACTGATTGCACCAAAAAAGGAGAACCTAAAATGTTTTAATTTAGAAAACAAAGGGAGGAAGATGGAAAAGACAAGCGAAACAGAGGGTGTAAAAGCTGGAAAATGGTGCAAGGGAGAAAAGAAAAAAGCAGAGTTAGAATAGGGAAACAATGTTTGAAAGATAAGTGCAGTTAGAGAACAAGGGTGAAAGAGAATAAAACAAAAGGCAATGTGAGTATCTAAAGAGGATTGATAGAAGGTAGTGAAAGATGAGTGAGCATGAGACAAGATGAGTACATATTAAAAATCACAATTCAAAGTACAGAATTAATTATACATATTAAATGGTTTATTTTTGCTGTTCTCAAAATATATCAAATTCCACTAAAAACAGTGAGTTGAAGGTATTCATCATATAACAGCGGGGAAAAAAACACAATCAAAATGATTGTGTTTAAAAAACCCATATAATATAACCAATCAGAAATCAGAACTCCTCAAAAGTAACTTACTTTCCATGACGTCAAAGGATGTCCTATGAACAGCTTATACTCTGTTGTGCTGTTATTATTTTCTGCCCGCCACTTTCTGAAAGAAAAGCTCCATCGTTTCAACAAAAATGTGACATACAATAAATGACTTCTCGCTCTCTACCGCACTTCTCCTCAAGGCCATTTATAACTCTTGGAATTCTTCTAAGCAAATCCCATCATTTTCTTTTTCCACAACTTTCATAAAGAAAACGTCCAAGATCAGTTTCACAATCCTGTACTAGTATCTCACCCTTCTTGCTCACTCATGTTCCACATTTCCTATAACACTGATACTGCTTACTATGAGGCACACTTACACTACCTCTATGACTACTACAATTATTTAATTCTCTTGAGCACTGTTAATCACTAAGCAATTTAAAACAGCACACTAAATATATCAACACCTAGAAATAAGCTGTGTAATATCCTGATGTTGTCAAAGGACCATCATGTCATATATTAACTGCAGTTACAAATGTTCTTCCTGAAATCGACGACTGTGTGGCCAAAACATTTTTAATTAGAGTTGACAACTTACTTTCATCCGGTTTATATAGTTGAAATTGTAAAATGACATTTCACCCATAAGTTTCTATAAATAATGTGGACAGCATTGCAGACTTACATTACCTCTACTCCTTGTTTTGATCTGCTGCTTGAATTAGCTCATTAAAACAAACAGTTTTCGCTCTGTACTACAGTTATCCACAAGGCCATATAGTGTAGGAGCCATTAGAACCTCTTGAAATTCCTCAGAGGAAATCCCGAGATTCCTTCCCTAAAATTTTGGTTGTAAGAACACCAGGTAAGAATTTTTAAGGTGAAAAGGCAATCTTTTTTTGAAAGTTGAAACAGAATCATTACAGAATGACCAGCCGTTTCCAGATTTCAAATAAGTTGTGTAATGTCCTGATGTTGTTGAAGGACCGTCATGATATATAATTGCTGCAGTTAGAAAAGTCCTTCCTGATATTGACAACTGCGAAGCCACAATTTCTTTTATTAAAGTTGTCAATTTTGTTCCATCAGGCCTACATCATTGGAACATTAAAATGACATACTGGCCATATCTTCGTATAAATAATGTAGACAGCATTGCAGACTTACATTGGCTACACTCCATGTTTTGATCGGCTGCTTTTACTAGCTTATTAAAGGATACTGATTTACTGTCTGGCAAAGTTAAATATATAAATCTTTCTGAGTCTACACTAGTAGTACTTGATACCCTACAATTCTCGCAGTCATGCTGCCATTGATAAGAAAGGCCAAACAGATGATTTACATCTACACCTTCATCTTGCAATACATCAGGCATATACATTAAAAACTCCTGACAATCTTGCTGAATATTTTGAGAGAATTGTGTTTGACCTGAACATTTGTCTAACAGATTTCGAATTTCAGACACACTTTCTACTCTTGTTCTATCAGCGCTACATTTCTCTAACACAGAATTCAACAAACAGCAAAAACTTTGATCCGAATTGATCACAATCTTTTCTTTTAAAGTTTCTAGAGAAAAGACAACATTAACCACTACATTAGCATAGCAGTTGACACCAGAACTATTTTCAAATTGAAAACCAACAACATCTTCAACAGAATTCATTCTCTTTCTGCTTACAATTTTGGGTTCATCGACTTTTGGTCTTTTTGCTACAACCTCCCTACTATTGGTGACATTTCTTCGTTTCCGGCCTACCACACGTTTCTCAAACAAAGGATATTGAGGCAAATGTGGCGCATACTCTCTTCTTAACCTATTGTATTCCTTAACACAATCTATATCCGCACAAATGTTTGTGACATCACACTCAATCAAGTACAATCCCGATAAAGTTCTGACTCGTGACAATGCTACATAAGCCATACCCTCTTTGAACACAGAACTGCCAATATTCACCAAAGCACTGTCTACACTTAAACCTTGTGATTTATGGATTGTCACCACATATGCCAAGCAAACAGGAAATTGCTTACGGCGAACATATAAGTCTTTTACAAGCAAAAACCTAGCTGTGCAACGCCCAATTAGCTGTACTTCCTCAATGCCATCAAATTTAATTTTTAAAAATTCAATTCAATCTCTATTTCTGTATTTCTCAAAATCAACAACATTACCCATTGATCCATTTACCAGACCTCTTTCAACATGTAAATTCCTTCTCAAAATGATACGGCAATTTAAGCACACATTCAGAGTCTTTTCAAAACCAGCAGTTTTATATATAGTCTTCTCTAATGAATCCAATTTAGATTTCAAATTCTCAGACAAAATACTTGTTGCTCCCATATGCTCTATTCTGTCAATAGCTTCCAGTTTCACAATCTCTTGGTTTTCTAAATTCAACATTTTGTTGTTGAAGATGGAATATTCTGCAAGAGTTGGCATCAAACATATTCCAGATTTCTTCTCAGTAATTTTCTGAAAAATATTCTCTGGCAGAACGTCTTCTTCTGGATACAAATTTGACAGTAATCGTGCATGTAAAGCTTCTTTCCCACGCTCGGTCACTTTGAGGTTCCGTGACAATTGTAAGTGGTGTTTTTAACTCGCACGAATATGGTCGAGTCTAGTATCTATGAACCGCAAATGACGAGTTTTGTAAGTGTGCGCAGTTTCGCTGTGCTAACTTAAACCGTTCGTTTGTTATGTGGGTTTGTCATCTGTACCCACGGGTTCCATCTTAGATACGGCATCCATTTTGTCTCTTGCCCTCAAGTAGCCAGCGAACGGACGCTGTCCGCTTCGCGACCCTGGGACTCCCAAGATATGGCGGAAGACGCATGTTCTTTGTAAGTGTCTTTATGACGAGGGGGATGCTACTGTAAGGCAGATGGCGCCGCTCGAGGCTCATCTTGCCGCACGGGCTTATTGTCTCAGTCGTGCATCTCATTAGGCACGTCCCTTTGATGCCTGTATCTCGTGCTTCTCGACACTCCCCTTTTACACCCTTTCCGATCTCCCTACTGTCTCCGTCTTCCTCTGCACCTGTCTTCGTTCCTATTTCGATCTACTTTACTGCTGATTGGAATTTGCTAATGGTGGGAAGATGGGTTTTTACAGTTGGGAACCGCCAAATGTTTCCGCACTTATGTTCCGGATCTTGTGTGTTTCAAAGTGATCTAAGCGACCCCTCTGAGAGCGACTTGTGGGAACCAGGTTGTAAACTATTGTGTATCATGTTATCCTATGGGTAAAAACTGTATAAAAGGAGCGATCCACAAATACAATTTGAAGCAGTCTCCCCGAACTACACTCGATGTACTTCCTGTGACTTCTGTGTTCCCTGCAGTAAATAAACCTTGACTCTTTGACGCCGAAGGAAGTGTCCCGTGTCTCTGTGACTTGTACGCCGGAGCAGGTTACCCACGAAGGTTTCAGGTGTTGTGCCCTGGCACCGCTGGGTCCAAAGAACCCAGTCCTTCAGTTGGCGCCCAACGTGGGGCTGCATCAGTGGTACCGGTCCAAGCCCGACGATCGTGAGGAACTTCGTGTGAAATCTCCGAGGGAAGGTGCACCCCGCTTCATCGATCCTGTTGTCGAAATAAGTGGCCCGAAGACTTTTCCCGCGAAGATTCCCGCCTCCTAACGGCTGCGACGGACTGCTGCCCTGACTGTAGACCTGTTTTGGCGCCTGGCGTAGACCTTGGTATAGCGAGACGATTGACGGGCCTTCCTGAGGACGCCATTGATCTTTGAGTTAAGTATTTGTGGGTCGCTCCCAGAGTTCTTGGTTGTAGACACTTTAGCGAGTGTCTTTGTTGTAAACACTTTAGCGAGTGTTTTTGTTGTAGACACTTTAGCGGGTGTCTTTGTTGTACACGCTGTGTGAGTGTTTTTGTCGGTGACACTTTGCTAGCGTACTTTGTTGTTGTTGTATTTGTTTGACGACTGCAGCCGCCAAAGACCGAGGGTTTAGTTCTTTGCTGGGACTTGGTAAATCCCGAAATCCCGTAACCCTTGAAGTTTGTGAAACTCGGCTAGTGTGCAAGATGCCTGGTCGCAGTACTTTGTTCAGTTGCTTTAGACCTTGTGGTGCGGATTCCCTGCTGGAGGACTCGTGTCCGATACCTCCGGTTGGAACTCCTACATATGACTTATATAGCAAACATGGGCTAGGCCCGATTGCTTTTAACGATTATTGGATCAAATATACAAAGAAAGACGGCGATCTTCGTTGGCCACCTCACGGTAGCTTCGAAGCGTCGATCTTAGATAATTTGGAAATAAAGTTGTTCGAACGTAAATCAAGGCCGGCCATGTTTGATGCCTTTCGGTTCTGGCGCAAAGAAGCCCGACAGAAAGAGATCAGACAAAATAAACGTAGTCAGCGAGATACTGTTGCTACTATAGTGAAGAAAGCTGAGCAGTTTCAGCGTGATAAGGAGGATAAGGATAAGGAAGTGTTTGAGAGATTACAGCGTATGTCCATAGACAAATGCTATCCTGTTTTGCCTACGGAGTCGGATAAGAAGGAAGAGGCAGTTGAGGATTCTTTAATGTCCTATCTTATGAAGTCGCCACCTCCGTACGTACAGGGTACCGCAGCTCCTGTGGTCCCTGCCGTACCTGTTCTTCCACCTGTTATTCCTCCACCAGTTCCTCAACCTGCACCTGCTCTTCCGACTGTTCCTGCTCCTTTGCCTATTTCTATTCCTACTGCTCCTCCGCTTCCACATACTCCTGTTCCCGCTACTGCTCACGCTACTGCTCCTGTGTTGTTAACCCCTGTTGCTGCTAACGTCTCTACTCCTTCTCTTGTTAGTCCTGTGTCTTACTCTTCTCCCTCTACTCGTAATCGTGATTCTCCCCTTGCGACAAACTTCTTTCAGTCGCTCGGACCTGTTTTTGGGTCTGCAGGTTCTGATGGTCCACAGAGACGTAGCCAGCTTCCTGGTAATAGAGAACGTGTTGCGCTATACAATATGGCGATGGGTTGGATGATAAACCCTGTTAGAAATCCACCTCGTGTTGTCCTCGAAACGTTTGATCAATTCAACATACCTACTCAGAGATATGTGTTTGATGAAATGTGCAAGTTCTTACATGATCAGATAGCGGCCAATGCGCCTGACGAGGTGCTGACCGCCCTGTCTGAACTCCGGCTTCAGTTCGCAACTGGACTGATAGTCGACACTAATGTCCGACGTGCTATTGAGCGGTTGCTATCTCTTCGTCCCGCTCCTATTCCTCATGCATTGTTCGTTGAGGACATTGAACAACGAGATGGGTCTGGCCAATATCCTATGCGTGAAGTTCCGCCAGTTTGGGTACCCGCTGATAATACTAATGCTAATGCTCCAATACCAGCACATTTCCAGAGAGTGTGGATACACCTCCCTTGGAAACGATCGGAAGTGCTTCAGGTGAAACAAACTTTGCCTGATCCTCGCAAAAATCCTGCGGGGTATTACAAAGAATTATCGCAGCTCGTAGACGCTACGATAATGAATCTGGCCGATATCGACATGTTGTTTGGCAATGTCGTACCGCAACCGGTATGGGCCAAGATTCGTCACCAAGATCACGCGAATGAATTAGGTGGTGATTGGGCTGCCATTACAGCGGCAGACGCTGGACAAGTGGCTGCTACTAAACCCGATCAGTTGATTGAACTTCTTCCCCAGCGAATCATTACATTAATGAAAACGCTTATGCCAGCTATGAGGGTAAATTGGGACAAGTTGTCAGCCTGTAAGCAGAAGAAAGATGAGAGTGTTTCAGACTTCTTTACGAGGTTCGAGGAAACATTCGTCGATCATAGTGGGCAGGATATGGGTACTGAGGGTGGACAGAGGTTGTTTGTGGATAAATTCGTATCGAACTTATTGCCCGACTTGAGCCATAAATTGAAAAATTCAGAAAGTTCATGGGCCGTTTCTACCTCAGCTCAGATATTGGCTACGGCACAATATTACGAAAATAGAGAAAAAGAGGAAAATGACCGTGCCGATAAAAAGACGAAAGAGCTGAAAACTAAAGTGTTGTTACAACAAGCATATCCGCCGCGTTCTAATCAGAATGCGCCTCAGCAGAATAGATCGCAGTCGCAATCGAATCGATCGCAGCCGCGTAATGATTCATCTTTTCAGAGATCTTCATTAGGGTACAATCAATGTGCTTATTGTAGACAGGAGGGACACATTAAATTCAATTGTCCTGCTTTAAATGACCGTAGTGGTGGTAATTCGTCTAGAGGAGGTCGTGGTGGTGCACAGCACGCATCACGTGGTAGAGGTCGTGGTGCTCAGAATGATCGCTCTGACCATTCATCAAATTCTAATAACTGTTTCGATCAACGTGGATCATCGCAAGGACGATCTGCGCAGTACAATGTAGACGATTATTACGTCGATCAGGGACCTGACGATAGTAATTACTAGGACAGCCAAAGACAAGGAGAGGGAGTGGTATCAGTTCCGGTTGATCAGAGAGGGCCTTACGTCGCAGTTGCTACATCGGGCGTCGTTGAGCCTTTTCTGTTGGACACTGGTGCAGCGAAAAGTTCTATCATGCATTCGAAACTCCCTGGCGCACCTTTGTCTGGCTTAACAAATGTTTCCGTTGGATTCTCTGGCGCCCCCGTTAGCAATCCAGTTTCGCGCCCTTTGCCCCTTAAAATTGGGCCACGTGAGCTCGAAGCTCCATTGATTTTGTCTACTGGTTGTGGCGAAAATCTTTTGGGTCTGGATTTGCTTAAACGCTTGTATGCGACTTTGTATTGTTCTCCTGCGGGTGTAAAGCTTACGTTCGGAGAGAGGGTAGTCTCTCCCATGTACTTGTCCCTCGATAAGCTTCCACCGGAATTGAGTTCTCTTCCTGCATCTTTGTGGGCGACGGGTCCAAATGACGTGGGCCTACTTGATATCTCCCCTTATGTTGTTCAGTTGAAATCGAATGTGCGATTGCCACGTATTCCCCAATATCGTATCTCCCTTGATGGTGAACGAGCTTTGTTAGCGATCATCTATGATTTGATCGAGAAAGATGTCATTGAAGAAACTCGGGGAAACGTGTGCAATAGTCCTGTACTGCCCATTCTTAAACGTACTGATCCTACCAAACCGCCTGTTTATCGTTTTGTTATCGATTTACGGGAGGTGAATAAAATTGTGGTTCCTCAATTCCCTGTTGTGCCTGACATTACGGCGCTACTGACTCTGATTCCAGCTACAGCTTCATGGTTTTCGGTGATTGATTTGAAAAATGCGTTTTTCAGCATCCCGATTGCCGAAGAGAGCAGGGACCTTTTCGGTTTCTCTCTTGGTGGACGTAGCTTCCGGTTCAAACGCGCTCCTCAGGGCTACTGTGAAAGTCCATCGATTTACAGTCAAGCTTTGAAGGGTCAACTAGATGCGTTTAGGTTGCCGGTTGGTGCGGCTTTAATCCAATACGTCGACGACTTATTGGTGGCTGCTGATACTCAGGACATTTGCAAAATTGCTACAGTGTCGTTGCTGCAACATCTCTGTGAGTTAAATCACAAGGTGTCACCTTCTAAACTCCAATATTGTTGTCAAGAAGTAACCTACCTAGGTCACTTATTGTCAAAGGAGGGAAGGAGATTGACCCCAGAGAGAATTGCAGCGATTGCGCGCATGGCTGTGCCACAAACCCAAAGAGATGTGCGTGCCTTTCTAGGTATCACATCGTACTGCAGGCAGTGGATTCCTAATTTTTCATTGCTAGCGAAACCATTGGTGGCTCTTACGTGCAAGGATGTTTCGACTCCTTTACCATGGACGGAAGAATGTCAGAAAAGTTTTTCTGAATTACGTGATTCATTGTGTTCGGCTCCTGTGTTAGGTACCCCTGATTACAGTAAACCGTTCACGTTATATGTTCACGAGAGGGAAGGTTGTGCTTTAAGCGTCTTAACGCAACCTTTTGGTGGTAAGCAACGTCCATGTGCATATTTTTCCTCGACCTTAGACCCAGTAGCTAGAGCATTGCCGAGTTGTTTGAGAGCAACTGCGGCAGCTGCGGTCTCCATCCGACAATCAGCAGGATTGGTCATGGATAATATGCTTACGGTGATGGTTCCGCATGCAGTCGATACTCTTTTGAACCGTACGAAAACTCAGCACTTGACGAGTGCGAGGTTATCTGGGTACGAATTGACGCTCTTGGCAAGCCACATTCAGATAAAACGTTGTAATGTCCTAAATCCGGCAACTTTGTTACCAATTAGTGCAGAGTCAGATGCAGTAACAGAACATGACTGTTACTTGCGGACAGAGGAGGAAACAAAAGGTCGTGTGGACCTTAAAAACACCCCATTGGAAGACCCGGATGGCATCCTGTATGTGGATGGGTCATGTTTTAAATTGCCGAATGGTGATGTGACTACTGCTTATGCTGTGGTGACATTGAATACTGTTGTTGAGACTGCGAGATTGAATCAGAATTCTGCCCAAGCTGCAGAGCTGATCGCTCTTACTAGAGCATGTGTATTAGCAAAAGGTAAACGTGTGAATGTGTACACCGATAGTCAGTATGCTTTCGGTGTAGCGCATAGTTTCGGACGATTGTGGCGAGAACGTGGTTTCTTGACGTCACATGGCACGAAAATACAGCATGGCCAGCTTGTGAACGATCTTTTGGATGCATTGACTTTGCCTGCTCAAGTTGCAATTGTTAAATGTAGTGCGCATCGTAAAGTGACGGATGATGTTGGTCGTGGTAATGCGTTTGCAGATGAGATTGCTAAGGAGACTGCCCGGAACCTTAGCACTCGAATGTATGTGACGAATTCGGTTAGGTGGCCTACAGAATCAAGTATGTGTGAGAATACTATAGAGAGTGTGAAAGCAATTCAGAATGAGGCCACCGACACTGAAAAGATGAAGTGGAAAGAAAGTACGGGAAGGTTGGATGTGAATGGTTGCTGGATTGATTTGTCAGATCAGAAAAGATGGATGTTGCCTGATGCGTATGTACTGGCCGTTGTGCAAATGGCACATGGGTTAGCACATATTAGCGCGAAAGGTATTTGCAAGTTGTTGGCTGATGTGTGGAAGAATGATGGAATTACTAAGTGTGCTGAACGTTTGGTGAAGAATTGTATGGTGTGTATAATGTACAATCCTGGCAAAGGAACCCCAACTCCCCCTGGCAGTTTTGCTCCTCCTTTGTATCCCTTTGAGGTGATCCAATTGGACTTCATCCATATGGAGCGATGCAATAACCTGAAATACGTTTTGGTTGTGGTTTGCGCATTCTCCCGATGGATCGAGGCCTATCCCCTCAAAGACAATACTGCTTTGTCTACTGCGAAAATCCTACTGAAGGAATACTTTCCTCGGTATGGAATGCCTAGAGTCGTGTGGTCAGATAACGGAAGTGAGTTTGTTGGAAGTGTGATGAAGAGTGTGTGTAAGGGCCTTGGAATAAATCAGAAATTCCATAGCGCCAATCATCCCCAGTCAGCTGGATTGGTTGAAGGGTACAATGGCACCCTTAAACTAAAATTAGCGAAGATTCAAGCTACGACTGGACTTTCGTGGCCTGATGCTTTGCCTCTAGCATTACTGTCAACTAGGGCGACTGTACACTCCCGAATAGGGCTCAGTCCCTATGAAATAGTGTTCGGCCGTCCTGCGAATGTGTGGGGGGTTCCTAGGCCAGGAATATTCTCTGATCTTGAGTTTCCGATGTTGATTGATTACTTACATGACTTGACTGCTAAACTGAGGTTAATTCATCAACAGGTTTACGACGCCTTGCCGACGCAGACGGAGGGTCCAGGCCACCAGCTCCAGCCCGGAGATTGGGTGGTTACCCGAAATTTTTCACGAAAAAACAATCTGGACCCTCGCTTCACCGGACCTTACCAGGTGCTCCTGGCCACGAGGACTGCCGTTCGTCTTGAGGGGCGGAAAAATTGGGTACATGCTACCCATTGTAAGCGAGTCCCTATTCCTTTGTCGGCAGACCCGTGGGTAAGGAAAGGCATTGCGTCAACAGAAACAGAAACATTGCCGGCGTTTGTACCTTTTAGCGACGCACAGCTTGTTGGAGAACCCTCAGCGCAGCAGAAAGCCACTGTTGAACATTTGTCAGCAAGAGACTCAAGACCAGACCAACGAACTGATCAGCAGGACGCTGTCTCTTCGACAGATCCTTTGTTCGACGTGCAGACACGTCCCGGGAAACATCGATATTCTTTGCGATCTCACACTAAGGACAAATAAAAATTTGCTTGCTTTGCTGAAATTGATAACTGCAATATCTTCGTTTCCCATGATCAACTTTGAACATTCGTATCATTGAAAATTGTTTTGTATATATATATATATCAAGCTTCTTCCTTGTATCTTTTTCTTCCACAGCTGAGAAATATTGTGCTAATATATACATATTGTGTATTGAGGGCCGTAGGGCCGCGCGCGTACTTCCTTCTGGACAGTAGGTCTTGACACTAGGTTAAAGACCGTCGGTTCCTAGGAACTCCTGGGGATTGACTATTGCTGCACAGAACGAAGTGCGTCAAGAAACGTTGCGGACGGTCGTAGGGAAATGGCATTTTCGAAGCTGAATGATTTGGAAGGAGCTCAGGCATATAGAGTCAAGCTGCAGAAACTTAGTCGTACGAAATGTTTTGTATCCCAGTTGTTTGTTTTGTTTTTAACTGCTTCTGCATTTTTGGCGGGTGGGGTGTATTACACTATGTCTTACTTCTTACTTCCTACCCCTACTCCTACTCCTTACCCTAACATTACTTCTACTGCTTCTCCTCATTCCTTTCATATGTTACCAGAACACGAACAGGCTAGACGTGTAGAATTCCGCAACAATTCCTTTATCCAGCTCCTCCATCAGCATCAGTTAGTGGTTAACACTACTAATTGTTGGGTGTGTGGGTTGATGCCACATACTACGGGTAAGGGAATTCCATATCTGGTGTTACCGTATAGTTCCCAAGGGTCAGCTCGAGCATTCCAAACAATGCTTCGAAGCGCACTGGGTTTCCACCCCACTCCAGAACAACGTTCCCCCAACGCTGGTCCTACCTCGTATCAGTGGGTGCTATCGATGGCAATAGAGGAGATGGAAGATGAGATCCATGATCCTTTTCTTATCCCTAAAGAAGAGGTACAAGCCTATAGGGTCCTAAGTAGAGGGGAATATAGTATGTTCATTAATGAAAAGCAGCTTAAAAGCTCGTCTCCAATATGGGTCGTACCCCACACTGGTAATCTTTGTCTTGTGGGTCGTGGCTCGCAAGCCTCACTTGGAGTAAGTGCTTGCACTGAAAGTTACGTTTTGCCAATGTCCCCGTCCCCTGTGTTTCTGGCTGCCAAGGGTACATACTTTATCTGTCATGATCGTGCATACACATGGTTGCCCGCAGACTTCATGGGCTCATGTTTTGTTGCAAATCTGTTGCCTCCGACGTTTACTGTAGATGCCGATTATCATAAGACTAGAGTTGTACGAGGCGTAATTAGCGAAGAGGATACTGCCGGTCAAGAGGCAGGAGACTTTTTCAAGGGTTTCCTCCCGTTTTGGGGACCTATGGTTAATAGTAGGAACCTGAGACATTTGACTCGAGTGGTAGAATCGACAGCTAACATTACTGCCAGTGCCCTTGGTAATATCACCACAGAACTTCAGGCGGAGAGACTTATGACATTACAAAACCGTATGGTTTTAGATGTTGTCTTAGCAGATCGCGGTGGGGTATGTAAAGTGATCCATTCGAGCTGTTGCATTTTCATTCCAGATAATGCTCCTACTGTCTATCAAGCCATCTCGAAGTTGCACAAGATCTCCGAATCCATACACGTGGATGTAGGGGATTGGACGCTACTTGGTTGGTTTTGGGGCCTGGTGTCGACTTGGGGTTGGAAGATTCTGACGATCATCGGGGTTGTGGTAGTGTTCCTGTTCACGTGTTGCCTTTGTGTGCAGTGTGGTCCTGCCTTATGTGGCCTCTGTGCTACAACGTGTATGAGACAACCATCTGTTACCAAGGGGACTCGGTTGGACAGAGCTATGCTACAACGACATCTTGATGGTCTGATGAATATCGAGTATGATTCCGACTAGTGCTTGCCTACATGAGGGCAAAAGGAGCGTCTGAGGTTCCGTGACAATTGTAAGTGGTGTTTTTAACTCGCACGAATATGGTCGAGTCTAGTATCTATGAACCGCAAATGACGAGTTTTGTAAGTGTGCGCAGTTTCGCTGTGCTAACTTAAACCGTTCGTTTGTTATGTGGGTTTGTCATCTGTACCCACGGGTTCCATCTTAGATACGGCATCCATTTTGTCTCTTGCCCTCAAGTAGCCAGCGAACGGACGCTGTCCGCTTCGCGACCCTGGGACTCCCAAGATATGGCGGAAGACGCATGTTCTTTGTAAGTGTCTTTATGACGAGGGGGATGCTACTGTAAGGCAGATGGCGCCGCTCGAGGCTCATCTTGCCGCACGGGCTTATTGTCTCAGTCGTGCATCTCATTAGGCACGTCCCTTTGATGCCTGTATCTCGTGCTTCTCGACACTCCCCTTTTACACCCTTTCCGATCTCCCTACTGTCTCCGTCTTCCTCTGCACCTGTCTTCGTTCCTATTTCGATCTACTTTACTGCTGATTGGAATTTGCTAATGGTGGGAAGATGGGTTTTTACAGTTGGGAACCGCCAAATGTTTCCGCACTTATGTTCCGGATCTTGTGTGTTTCAAAGTGATCTAAGCGACCCCTCTGAGAGCGACTTGTGGGAACCAGGTTGTAAACTATTGTGTATCATGTTATCCTATGGGTAAAAACTGTATAAAAGGAGCGATCCACAAATACAATTTGAAGCAGTCTCCCCGAACTACACTCGATGTACTTCCTGTGACTTCTGTGTTCCCTGCAGTAAATAAACCTTGACTCTTTGACGCCGAAGGAAGTGTCCCGTGTCTCTGTGACTTGTACGCCGGAGCAGGTTACCCACGAAGGTTTCAGGTGTTGTGCCCTGGCACCGCTGGGTCCAAAGAACCCAGTCCTTCAACTTTCCCGATTCTAACATCTTGTAGAATATTCTTGTAATCTTCATCCTTCACCTGACGCATATTTTCACGCAGCTCAGCATAATTGAAGTTTAACCATATGTTAACGTTGCCAATGCTCCCTAGGCACTTCCTGGTATTTTCATGCGTAAGCAGTTTAAACACTGGTTGTCCTTTCACTGGTGTCAGCTGCAGAAGATCACCGAAAACAATGATATGTTTGCCACCAAATAACACATCATACTCTGTTTTAAGAACTTCCTGCATTCTCAAATGCACAAAGGCAAGCATGACATTGGAAACCATGCTTACTTCGTCAATGATAAGAAGTTTCATCTTCTTCAGGACTCTAGATACTTCACAACAAGCATCTCCAGATAACTTGTGGTATTGTAATTTGTTATCATGCTCCACTGGCAGCATCAGTAGCCGATGCAAAGTAATACCTTAATGTTATGTGCTGCCAGTCCAGTTGGAGCGGTGACAACACAAGACAGCGATGACTCAGTCCTTTTCTGCAGATAATATGAAATTGCTTTAATGAGGAAACTTTTTCCAGTTCCTGCTTCTCCACTCACGTACAGTCGGACAGGCTTCAACGACGTACATGAGCACTCTTTCTTCTCATGACTTAATCCATGATCAATTTGGTTGGTAACTTCGTCATATATTTTCCTCTGCTCAACGTTGAGTTGTCTTTCCAAATCTTCTAAGTTAACTGCATCCTCCTGAGCATGTGCCATGGCTCTTTCCACTTCAATCATGGCAGTGGCAGCTTCATTTTCGATAACTGGTCCTCCTAGTGGATCCTGACTCAATGAAACAGAACTCTGACTGTCCTGAGAACTGTCTCTAGCAATCTCGGCTGCAATTGTTGCTTCCTGCTTGATTTCTGCATTCAACATTTCTAGATATTTTGGAAAAACAGGACATTCTATGGACTCCTTGGCTGCATTGAATGAGTCTTCGTAACAGAGGAAATCTCCAAGCAGTTCCTCTTCTGCACGCCAAGGCTTGAAAAGTTGCAAAAGAGCTAAATAGAAAAACTATTTTCTTTCTGGAGATTCGCAATTCAATTTTCGATGATTTACCAATTGACATTTTTTTTGCTTCACCAGACATCCCTCACTTCCAATTACAGCATACACTCCTTTAACAATATCTTCTTTGATGTTCCTCTTGAAAATGTAATTTTGTAGAACCTCATACAGACAAACATTCTCCAGGTGACTGCTTCTATTTGGATAATATGTATCCAACATGTTGGTCTTCAAAATATCTGTACTGCTTGGCTCCTTCTCCGCCAAATACTCAATTTCCCGTACAGGTTTCAGAACTCGATTACGCGTTGCAGCAAGACCAAGACTTGCCCAAATGATACTCCTAGATTTGGCATAGAGACTTGCTGAAGATAACCGGTCAGAACATTCGTAAGCTCCGATTTCTCGATGCGACAACATCTTCAGACTGAAACTGTACAACTTCTTACTGAGGCTCTTTTCATGGGAAATGTCCTCCCACATATCCTTCAGTTCTGTCTTTTCTTTTTTTGTGATGTAAGACGTCACATACCGAGCCACAGCCATACAGTTGTCAGGCACAAACTGTATATCCATGTTAGCATTCCACATGGACAAAATCACTGGGTTGTAGTCGTTGATGTACTTGGACTCTTCGTTTCTTTTCAAATTGTATGTATTTTTGGGTGATTTCCTCGTCACATTATGTCGCAGCGAAGACATCAAATTGTTCACTCTTCCTTTAGATATCACCGATCGTGGAAATCCAAAACGACATTTGGTGTAGTACTTGTTCTTGTTTCTGAATTTACGACGACAGTACTTTCCACAACGATGGCTTTGAAACCGTAAAACTTGTTCTCTTAGACTTTTGTCTTCCTTTGTCTTTGGAACTGCACATGTAGAATACTGTTCTATGAAACTCATCACTAAGTCATCCAGATCTGTTCCAAATTTGGGTGCATCTTTGATCCATAGCAGCATATGTATATGAGGAGCACCTCTTGCTTGATACTCCTTTCTCCAGAAGAAATCCAACACCTCTCCAAGAGGTGGATTTTTCTTGTTCGTGATGAAAGACATCATAGCTTCAAATCTATGATTGAAGTACCTGCATACATTCACTGGATCCAAAGAGCACAGTTCTCCGGGTGTCTTGAATTCAATATTTTCAATGTTTCCATTTGCCTGTCGTAGAAATTCAAGTAAGTCTTCCCAGCCATACTCAGCACAGCTGAGAGTGAGGAACCATGTGGGAGTTCCTAAGTTCCTCAGCATACATTTTAAGTCACCATGACGACGGTACCAATACTCATTAGTACCACGCTGACATGCCATGAGATTAATCAGGTGAGAATCCAAAATACTGTCTTGCACATTGACTTTATCCATAAAGTCCCTTGCCGAGATATTTCGCAGTTGTACACCACTTTTCAAGATGTGGTTCACTGCATAAGACAGTCCAGACAGATCACTTTCAAACAGTAGATGAAATAAATAGGGAATGCATTGACGAAACCTAGGATCTTCTGCATACAATCGTAAAGTCCGGTATTCAGAAGCAGGAATTTGATCAGGTCGCTCATCATATCGTCCTCCTCGACCTGTGGGAAATAACTGTGGAAAACACTGAGCTTCCAAACTTTCCTCCCAAACACTAATGGGACTCCCTTTGGCTTGTTTCATTTGAAACAACTCAATAGCATTCCCCATGACTTCCTTGGAATGCAAAGGATGAACACTATAATGTTCATATATTTCTTCATTTATAGAGGCTTCTACTTTCTCAATTTGTCCAGCACACAAATCGCTGTCCTCTTCTTCACTTACTTCCTCTTCTGCAACACATACATTCTTGTAGTACTCATTGTTTTTTTATCAAATACAATGTTGCCTTTTTGACTTTCCTAACATCCACCAAATCTTGCCAGATTTTCTTACTCTTTGTCGGAACCCCATTAACTAGGATAACCAGAGGTTCCTCTTCCACTTTCTCTACTCCAATTGTATTAATGTTTTTCTTCAAATCTAAAGGCAAATAAACAACTCTTCCCTTTAATCCTCTCTGTAAATCTGATGGAGGCAATTTCCCTGTCTTTGGCTCCATTCGTACAATAGCCTGAAAGGGATGCACACTTTAAATCAAAATAGATTCATAAGTATTTAAATCCTTCAATTCAGAAGGAATGTCAACCAATTCCAGATTAATATGAACCGCTCTAGCAGGCATCCGGTATTGGTTTAATTTGTTAAAACAATAAGTACACATACGTTGGTCCGATCCCAAATCAAAACAATTTTCTACCATCAAGTATGTGGCAAAATCCTTCCATTTATTATTGTTTTCCATTTCACTTTTTCCATATAAATCCACTAACTTAGTCTGATTCTTATAATAAGTCCGTCGACAACACACACAAGTGAAATTAGGCCTCTCACTTGATTTCACCTGAAAGATGGAAATTTCCTTGTGAAACTTATCTATATTAGAAATCTGTACACTCTCTTCCACATTACCTTCTTCTACTGGGTCAATTTCAACATTGTTCTCTTTACTAGCAAAGTAACAGAACTCAATTTCTTCACAAATATTCTTCACATGTAGTTCGGAACCATGCAAAAGAGCACTGCTTAATTGTTTAAGCATAATTGCTGGACTCTTAGCATAATACAACATTCTCACTAATTTCCTCACTTTATTATGATTAGGGCTCCCGGTTTTCCGTTTTTACGGATTTATACATATAAATACAGACGGAAATCTATATTTCCTTTGTCTGTATTTATATTTATAAACGGTAAAATACTAGAAAATGTTGCCGCGCTGGAATCCAGAGTCCTCGCCATGCCCCCAGCCTGCTGCTTGAAATTCCTTCCTGGGCGCACACACACACAGCCGCACCCGAGTACTTCACACGTCTTTTCACAGACCATTTACTTGTTAATGAGGCTTATTGTTCTGGCACCCCATGATTGTTCTATCGCCCCATGCCGTAGCCTCTCCCAACGCCCCTGACTCCCTGTCCCAGGCCCCAAAATGTGCCTCCTGCAAAGGTGTGACTGACAGTGCACCATGCAGATAACAGACTCGAGTGTGAGTGAATTAGTAGCATCCAATAGAGGGGCTAAGGGGATATGAGGGGTACTGTTGGAAGGCGGTAGTGACGAAATTCGTGGATGGGAAGGGGGGGGAGCCAAACATATTGTAACACCAGTCACGAACAGCGCTAAAGCTGGCCGTGCATGCTGACTATCATCTGTGTGTTTTGTTGTCATAAGTGAGCTGCTCGGATAAGTCTGGGAGGTTTGTGTGGTAATGTGCCCCAGGACTAAGGGAAGCAGGTGTCGAAGGTCAGCCTGAGTCTTAACTTCTGAGTTGTCCAAAGAAAAGTCTGCAAAATTGTGGAAAAGCCTTGCTGCCTGCGTCCCACCTGTTGCTCTGTGACCCCCCCTCACCTCCCCTTCAGTTAAACAAACAGCCACTCAGTTTACTCCGACATCATATCCGAGTTCTAAATAAAAACACTTTCCTTCAGCGCTCTTGCGTTTTATTTTTTGCTTGTCCTCGGTTAAATTGAAATTTTGGCAGAAACAAAAGTTTCAGCGTTTTTTCGGCAGCTAATAACACTAACTGCCGTTTGCAAAGACCTCTCATCTACATGCATCAAATAAAATGGAACATTTTAAGTGTATATTAAAGAAGAAAATGTATCGTCACTAACCACATATTTGAAAGTTAATATAAATGTGGTTATGAAATCCGACGGTGCCTAATAGCTATAATGTGTTATAGGAATTTTCCAGCCAGGAAACCTACAGGAATGCAGAATGGTTCTTGCCGAGCATAGAAAATACTGAATAGCAGTCCCCAATGGAAATGTCAGGAACCTGCAGCTTAAGCCTGCTGCCCACAGTTAACTTGGATGATCAACTGCACTGCATAATTAAAATGCCCCTATTACTGAACGGTTTGTTAAACATTGGAAATCTATGTACTGTACAATTTTCTTGTGACGCAAATTGACATAGTCCCCCCTGGATTTTATTTGGAAACCTTCAAGAGCCTTAGGTTTTCCTGGAAGCGTCCATTCCTGAAGGAGCTGCCAATCTGTTGGAGTATACCAGGGGCCTGCCTCTGAGTTGGGAGTTAAATTAATGAGGTAAGACCAGTGTTTAATTTGCACATAAACAAATAAGTGCCAGGGATCTTGTCAGGAGGTCACCCCAACTTCCACCACCCATTGCCACTGCCGTCGCTTACAATGTCAGTACTTACAAAACTACTGCAAATTGATTGCTTTATTTTACACATTCATGTACAAGAACTGAAAGCTAAAACAGCTCAATGATAACTATGCTATTTTTTTCCGCATTGTATACCCCCTTTCTTAGACTGTTACATACTTGTTTATTGTACTATTCTCCATGTGTCATTTGTCTGGAAACTATGCATTGATTTGTCTGAGATATATGCGTTTATTCCTTTTGTATATTCTTACTTGTGGTCAATACTGGATTTATGTCCTTCCTCCCTTCCTTTGTAAAGCGCTCCGATATCCCTCAGGATTTTGTTCGCGCTATATCAAACTTTATAAATAAATAAGCACTTAAATTCACAGTGCTGCAGCAGTGCATCCTGGCACATGGCTTAAAACCAATTGATTTCTTATTCGCTGTACAAGAAATAAAGTACGTTGGTCATTTAGAAAGGAAACCTAACATCTCACTCAGTTTGCGAGACGAAGGCGAGTGCTGAATTCCTGTGTATGCCTGATTCCCTGAACATAACTCGCTCATTGGCTCAACTGTACATGCTTGACTGTCCCGCCCCAACTGGAACACCTGAATGGGGACGCATATGCGGCCACAAGTATCCCTCAGAGGTCCTTACAGAAAGTCCCCACTTTGTAAGTACTGTGCCCTCTCACTGATGTTCCCCATTTACATCAGTGTGAGCTGTGTGATACACTGCATGTCTGGGTACCATGGCGACAAGAGACACGAAGTGACAGGACAATAAAAGTGTACGTGTACAGCACTGGGTTTATACTGTGCACACTTTTAATCCGTGTTTGTTTTAGGATGGCATCCTTCCAAGAGGAGGGGGCGCGGTTCCTCTGAAGGGGGTAGAGTTAAGTGCCTGTGACAGGTGGCTTTACATGTTTGCTCCTGATAAGTGCTTGTACTCTTCCTAAAGTGTTTTTATAGCAGAACTGAGAAGCACATGTACTCTCCTTTTCAAATTACTCAGTACTGGACCATTTAAAGCACTGCCAAAGCCACAAATCGCTAGTTTAAGTAAGCGCATGTGTGAATTGTCAATTTAAATAAATGTGGAAAAATACTAGCTATAGCATCGCATTCTACTTGTGGCAAAAATAAATGTGGATAAATACAGAAAAAATGCCCCAAAAATAAATATGGATAAATACAGACGGAAATGGCAAAAAAATAAATACCATAAAACCGGGAGCCCTAATTATGATGCACTGCTACCATCCTGAAATGATGAAAAACACTTTGGCATACTCTTCTGGAAAGACAAGCCAGTGAATGACCATGCAAACCTGTCACTTCTCTCACTCTGCAAGGATCTAATTCTTGCAACAACTTCATTTTCTGTTTTAAACTTTTCTTATTAAATGTACGAACAAAATCACAAAGCAAATCGATGGAATCCTGACGCACACTGCAAACACTACTACATTTCCAGGTGTACACTGGACCCTTAGGACATCTTCCTAAAACTTCATCACCTAACACCTCTTCTGCATCTGCACACACAAGTTTTTCTTTTTCAATCGGACAACCATCTTTCACCTCATATGCTCGACCACTGGTGTCAACTGCATGCACCAAATCATTGTCCTGGAAGTAACTCTCCTCATTGAAAAATGCCTCACAACTTGAACTATGCATCCATTCTCCTGAGAAAACTTCACAAAAATTACTACGATTAACTACTCTCTTCCATCTACTATTTGATTTGAAATCATAAATTGCCTTGTTTAGTTTCCTAATTCTATTGATTACCAAAATAAATAACTTTCGCTTAATTTCGAAAGCCTGATCAATAATTTTCTCAACATTTTTCTTTTTCTTATAAAATGCCACTTTCTGTTGACCTTTCTTAAAATTTTTTAACAAATTGACAATTATCCTGTTGCGGAACATTCGTCTACGTATGTCCCTGAACTGATTTTCCCTTCTACTGCCATGCACAGAGTTATCTCCTGCTCTAGCAGAAACTTTTTTGACGGGCCTTTCCTTTCCCTTTAAATTGTCTCTCTTCTTCTGCACTAAAACATGTTCTATAGTGGTATTTTTTCATCTGCAAATTCTTTTTAAAAATGATTTTATTTTCTTACCCGGAGCTTTTTTGGCGACTTGACATCTTTTTATAGTAGAGGACTGCTGCAAATGTTTACCAAGGTGGGGTGTAAGTCGCTTTGCTTCTTTTTATGTCCTCTGCCTTGAGGGCATTTTTGAATTTTTCAAAAGATCTTGAATTGAATCTGTGGAAATTTTTTTTAAAAATTGTTATTTACCACTATTACCAAACAGTAAACCAATAACAGTAGGCAAACAATTAACACACTAGTTGTCAATTCTACCGACAGTAATTTAACAACATAGACAAATTTTGAGGGCGTATTTACAAGGCCCTTGCACCAGGGGGAAGTGACTTGAAATGGCCAAGCACACATGGGGGCGTATTTACAAGGCCTTTGCACAAGGGGGAAGTGACTTGAAATGGCCAAGCACACATGACGGCATATTTACAAGGACCTTGCACCAGGGGGAAGTGACTTAAAATTGCCAAGCACACATGAGGGCGTATTTACAAGGCCCTTGCACCAGGGGAAAGTGACTTAAAATGGCCAAGCACACATGGGGGTGTATTTACAAGGCCCTTACACCACTTATGCGTCACTTTTAACATTTACAATGTGGAGCACCATGGGGCAAAAACGGAACAGATGCGTCACGCATCTGTACCGCAAAAGCGGCGCATTGCAGGAGTCACGTCGCAAGCGCGACATGACTCCTGCAATGCACAGGGGCGAGCCATACATAGCATGGTGCTTCACTCCTTACGCCTGCTTCAAGCAGGCGTAAGGATTTGATTCAGCAATGCCATAAAGCTGACTCTGTAAAATCTTGTAGATTTCACTGCGTTAGTTTTACAGGGCTTTCATGCGAGGGAACGCCCACCCTGAGACAGAATGGCCACATGAAACCTGACGCAGGTTTCACGTGGCGCAGGGCTTTACAGCGTGACACATCTGCCTAGATGCGTCACGTTGTAAATATGTCGCAACATGGCGCATCTTTTGCGCCGCCGCTGCGTCACAAAAGTGACGCAACAGCAGCGCAAAAGAGGCGCACAGCCATCATAAATCTGCCCCTAACATTTTAAATGATTGGTTCAGGATACCGATAAGGTGTGACCTATCCAGAGGTTTGTTTGAGGTGAGGCCTACTCAGGGTTGCAGATGAAATTTAGGCTTGTTGAAGAGTACATAGGAGATAATACATGTGCAGGCCTACAGATGAAGTGAGTCATGTCCACTGCACTCTTGAACAAAGGCCAGACCTCCTCTGTCTCCCTGGACAGGCCTAAACCTCATCTGCACAATGTGATTAGTAATGTTAGGAAACACAGGTGATGTAATTGGAAAAACGTGCAAATATTTTTGCTCATTTCACAATCACATCACCTGTGTTTCCTCAGCTTAGGTATCTCATTCTGCAGATGTAGTTTAGCATATCCAAGAGTACGCAGAAGGTGAGGACTGTATGCAACAGTGCAATGTACATAACTCACCTCCTTTGACAATTACAGAAGCCTCAGCATATCCATGCCCCCTAAACAGTCCTAAATGTATATCATTATTATCATAGTGACTATGAAACTCTAGCAGTACATATTGTGAAACCTAAATGCCTTCAAGAAACGAGTTTTTAAACCAACAAACAAGCAAATTATTCTCCCATATTCATGGTGGGAAGTGAAATATTTATTTAAAGAAACACACACTATTTTGTCCTTCTCATAAATGTAAAAAGCATTTCTTTTTAAAAAAAACGATTTTCTGGTCATAATTTGAAAACACAGCACAGCTACTATGTACAAGCACACCCTGTCAGTACTAATATTTCACATTATCTCTAATTATAATTTGTCAAAGAAGCAAAATCTTTTTGTAAAACATAATGCAAACACTTGACACAAAACAACATTTTAAATGCACAGCTGGCTTCCTTCCAAAAAGCATACTAGTCTCTTTCTAAATTAAAGGAATCTTTTCTCACCTTAGCACGATTTTTAAACACATCATGTAAGCAAATTAGTCTCCCAGATTCATGGGAGAGGTGACTTAAAATTGTCTAGCACACATGGGGGCGTATTTACAAGGCACATGCACCAGGGGAAAATGACTTAAATTTGCCAAGCACTCATGAGGGCGTATTTACAAGGACCTTGCACCACCTTTAAAGTCACTTTTAACGTGGAGAAAATGACGTGAATGTGGCTCATAAGCCTTGTAAATATGCCCCCATGCTGACTATGAAACTCTTGTAGAACATAGTGTGAAACCTAAATGACTTCAAGGAACGAGTTTTTAAACCAACAAACAAGCAAATTATTCTCCCATATTCATGGTGGGAAGTGAAATATTTATTTAAAGAAGCAGACACCATTTTGTCCTTCTCATAAATGTAAAAAGCATTTCTTTTTTTAAAAAAACGATTTTCTGGTCATAATTTGAAAACACAGCACAGCTCCTATGTACAAGCACACCCTGTCAGTACTAATATTTCACATTATCTCAAATTATAATTTGTCAAAGAAGCAAAATCTTTTTGGAAAACATAATGAAAACACTTGACACAAAACAACATTTTAAATGCACAGCTGGCTTCCTCATTGTGTCCAAAAAGCATACTAGTCTCTTTCTAAATTAAATGAATCTTTTCTCACCTTAGCAAATGCTTTTTGAATTTCAAAACAGTCTCAGAAACACACCAATTTTTCTTTAGCAGAGTAAAAGGTATGCACTCCAGAGGCTGCAACCAACAATGGCACAGAAATGCTGAAATTCATCACACATATCTCTCATGTCACCTAATCAAAACTCTTCCCTCACTTTTTTCAAATCAACACCCTTCCCCCCTCTGCCCTTTCTGCCCTTTTTCCATAGCAACTACCTCCTGCCAGACCTCTCATGTTTACAAGTTCACACAACAATGTTTCAAATGAACTCTGAACTCTCAGTACACCTGCTAATCCACTGCAATGTTTCTTAAAATCATTTTTTCTTAACCATTCAAATTACATCTTTCAAAGAACACATCCATGCACCCTAACTTTCTGTTTTCAGCAATGGAAATCCACCAATCACTGCTACTGAATCATTAGCACTCAAACTCCACAGTTTTTTTTCTTTACAAACTCCTACTGTTTCAACTGCCATTTCATTCCCACACTTCATCTGACTGCAGCAGAACCTCCTCTCACCATGTTTTCTGTCTGGATTCTTGGACATAGCTACATCCACTGGGCTCACAGGTATGCTGATAACAGAAATTTACACAACCTCAATTTACAAAATGTGGAAATCAAATGGATTGGGCAGAGAGGATTGAGATGTCACCAATTGATACCATTGGTGAAAACCTTTTTGCATTTGCCAAACCCTGACCTCTTAATAGTGCACTGTGGAGGAAATGACCTAGGCACTTTGACTGGGGTAGGTCTGGAAATGCTTTTAAAGGACACCTTTGAGCAATTGATGGCACTTTTTCCTCAAACTGCCTAGGTATATTCCAATATATGCCAAAGACAGAAATGGAGGTGGTCCAATCAATTTTGTCCGCAAATTGAGAAAGCGAGGAAGCATGTAAATAAGTCTGTTTCAGCTTATATGAGAGACCATGGAATGGGCTCCATCTCCAACAATAACTTGTGTTACTACATGCAAGATATCTACAGAGGAGATGGTGTGCACTTCTCAGATGAGGGAAACAGAGTTTTCATACAAAATTTAAGACTGTGTATTGGTACCTACTTATAAGTACCTAGAACTTACACAGAACCCAAAAGCTCTTTTCAGAGCTACCTTAACTATGATTACTCTTTAAAAATTTCGAATGTACCTTTTTTCACTAATTTTCACTTATGTTCGCTTCCCGGTTCGCTACCCGGTTCGCGTACCGGCAGCTAACCGCACGAAAAATTCAAAAAAATGTTTTCGACATATATGAGCCTCCTCAGCCACCCTTAGAAAACCTAGGGGGTCAGGATACATCTCCCGTGCCCCCTTATACCCTATCCCAACATTCTTTATCCTCCATCTTGTGTCTAAATTCATCTGAAACACAAGATGGCGGACTCCCGTTACGCTGCCGAATAGTTTCCCGATACGCTATCCGGAACGCTACCCGGTTCGCGTACCGGGTAGCGCTTCTACCGCGAAAAAATCGAAACTTTTTTTTTTGCCCCACGGGACCCTTTATTAGCCCCCACATCATTCCTAGGGGGTCGGGAGGGGTCTACCTTGCCCCCTTTCATTATTTCCCCCTTCGTTTTTCTCCTCCTCTTGTCTCTCAATCTTACCGAGAGACAAGATGGCGGCCGTTCCGGACTGTTTAGAATGTTGACAGACACCGGAGAGCCAATCAGCTTCACTTTGCGAAGTTCCGTTACGCGTCAGGTACGCGAACCGGGGCGCTAACCGGAGCGCTGTTACAGATATATATATTTATTTGAACGTTAATTTATCAAAATCCACTGGAGCACATATATTGAGGCATAGCAAAGGCACGTCGGGCAAACAATATCTACAATTTTGCCAAGTTTCGTGGAAATCCATTCAGCCGTTCGAGCTAAAAGTGAGTCCAACGGCCCTATGGAAAATTGCATGGGAAAAACGCGTTTTGAGACCCCCCTTTTTTCTTGGCCCCCCCCCTCGACGAAACCCCCCCGAATTTTCATGAGCTGCTCAGAAACAAAATGTTCAATTTTCCTGAAAATTTCAGCCAATTCCGTCCACAAACGCCAAAATAATTCGACATAGAATTTTCAGAAATCCCATAGGAAAAAAATCCTAACTATATATACCTGCAGACAACCTGCAGATGTTGGAAAATTACACCAGGACAAATGCAGAATGTTTCCCTGGGCCGGCGGATCCCTGAAAAAGCTGCTAGAGCTGTAATCTGGTGGGAACCTCCTGCTTACCAGCACTGGTGAGGGAACTCTTTTTTGGGGAGCTTCTCTTATTTTTCATCATCAGTGTCGCCCCAGAGCGAGAGAGAGAGAGAAAAGTAGAAATGGGAGAAAGAACGAGCATGAGAAAAATGGGTAAACAGTAAAACAGTAACAATGGGATAAAGGAAAATGAAAAGGAGCCCAGACGAGTGAAATGAGGAGACAAAGTGTAGAGTGGTGGAAGACACAGGCATCAACACTAGGTACGCAAGGTAGAGGCGTGCAAGGCTAAACCACTCATGCCTCTACCACGCAGCCTGAACCACGAATGAGTCTTAACCATGCATTCCTTTACCACGCAATTTTGTTGTAAAGGCATGATTGGTATAGGGGTATGCGTGGATTCGTTTGCACCTACCCTGACCCCAACCCCCCCACCCTAATCCCTAAAATTCTAACACTCTACCTTAAACTCTACCTTGAGGCCTAAAACCAGCCCTGCCCTTAAAACTGCCCCTTCCCCTCTCCCTCCCCTGGGGCCTAAAACCCTGCCCCCTACCATAAACTACCCCAACCCCCTGTCCTGAGCCCTAAAACGTACCCCTGTGCTGTTCATAAAACTACCTCAACGCCTTCCACTGTCGTGAGGGCAAAAACCCTGCCTCCATTTTTTTAAAACTACCCCGATTCCACCCCGCCTGAGCCCTAAAACCACCCCACTTCTAAAAACTCCCCCCAAACCATCCCCAGCCCTTACAACTACCCCAACCCCCCCACCCCGAGCCCTAAAACCCTGCCCCTTCCAAAAAGTACCCTGAGCCTTAAAAGTGGCAACTACCCCTTAAAACCACCCCGAAACCCAACCCCAGCCCCACTTACCTGCCCATTTCGGGGCTTCCTGTTCCGATGCTTCCTCTTTTTCTCCCCACCCATCCTGAGCTCTAGACCGCTATCTGTCTTAACCACGCATAAGAGAGGTTAAGGCTGCGTTCAGTCAAGCGTTGTTGCGCTTGCATTGTTCCAACCGTTCCCGCATTTACATTGGGAATACCATAAGGCTACTGAGGGAAAGCATAAAAGAATACATTAGGCCAATTAAAAACAACAACCCAAATTATCAGTTGACTGTCCACTATAACACATTCATTTCGGGTCAGAAATGATTAATATCAAATTCCAGGGCATAGCACTTGTTGGCTCCAAGCCCAGAGGCGACGACAGAATAATGGCCCTAAGGAAAATGGAGACTAAGTGGATGAATAAGGGCCTCACGCCTGGACACCCTTGGGCATTCTAGCGCTATATAAATTTCACAATCAAATGAAGTCAAATCATTATGATGGCCGAAGGACCGTCGGTGGAGGCTTCTCGGCCATCTTACCAGAGCTCTCCATCCATCCTATAACTATCTATAACTATGGCATTTTGATGGGTTGCGGTCTGACACACCAACCGCCACGGTCCCGATAGGCTCCCTTGTGTCTGGACAAAGCTATACCTCTCTGGAGAGCTCTAATGAGAGCAAAACACGCGTTAGGGGTTGCTTTTATTCATTTCAGGTTGGCTTGGTTGGTAATTTATCAATTCAAAGCTGTAATACTGTGCCTGGAGTGGTAAAAGGCTTTTGTCATTTTACAGCTTGGAATGGATAGCACTGTGCTAATCCTATGCTTAAAGACTTTGCTGTAGAAACGGCAAAATACTTTGTCCCTTCCTATCTCAGTGCGGATGGCACTGTGCTAATCCTATGCTTAAAAACTTTGATAGAAAAGCAAACGTTTGAGGTGAGCAGATCTAGAGTGTCGCTGGTGTTGAGACTGCTCTATACAGGAGCTCCTTTTTACCTAAATTTGAGAACTACTCTGCTTTTTTTGCATAATTTATGCGTCACTCTATGCCTGCAAAAAGACTGCCTCCAGTGACGGCACTCCGGTGGTACGTCAAATTTTATTGAACATTAAGGTAGCATGTAGATAGACAAACGTTTATATATATATATATATATATATATATATATATATACATATAGGAGCCGGGAATCTTTCATCTCTACCACTGCCTGCTTCTTTGCTATTGTCATCTTTGTTATGCATACATGCCATTAGACATGATTCAGGTGGAAGGTTCCTAAGTTTTGAATCATAATATGGCTTTATTTTGGTTGTTTCCCACATGAAATTGGCTCCACTTCAATAGGAGTTAATGGAAGAAATATGTTCTCCCGATTCTTTGTTTTAAATCTCCCACTTTCCACTTTAAGAACGTTGGCATGTATGGCTATGATTCAGCGTGCGCTGGCCATGAACAACTCTGCACACCGTCGGGTGGCTGATTGAGATGGAGCACAGGTCTGTCGTGAAAGGTTGAGTGCCCAACTGATACAAAGCCTCTGTCCTCAGTCAGACTACACAATGTTTATCTCCTGTCTCCTGCTCCAGACAGATCAATTCAAGCACAATCACCAAGGCGATAAGAAGAATTAGCTCAGCACACGATGACGTCAGTCAGGTGTGTCCAGCCAGCTGTGACACGGAGAGGCTGAGTCGCGTGGCACGTGAGACCAGCAATAGTCAGGAGAGGTTATTGAAGCTACAAGATCAATGGGTTATTTAGAGATTGGAGGATGCATATCATCTGCCCAAAAGGGGCAGATGTCCCAACTGCTGGACACCCAATGGGAGGTCCTACAATCGTCCTATTAGCTTGATGGGACTTCTCAGTTACATTCCCTCTCAGCATCAGGCAAACCCCGCACTGCAAGCTTTCAGGAGGAGCCTCAAGACCTGGCTCTTCGGATGAGACGAAGCTGCGCGTAAACCCCCTCTCCTTCTCACCCAGCACCTTGAGACCCTCGCGGGTAAATAGTGGGCTTCACAAATCCCTGGTTGATTGAGAGTACTACATCAGACACAAGGAGCTATTATGCAATGAATTAAAAAATTGGTGAAAAAAATCCAAAGTGAAATCTCTTCTTGATGAACGTATATCTACAACCAACATCATCTGGGAAGCTTCAGAGGGCAAAAAAGCTAGAGTCGTTATCACACACATCAGACTCAAGCATGATAAAGCACATCTCCTCTTGACTGGGGACTTTAAATGTGTTACAGAACTCTCAGCGCAGCAGAGCAGAAAAAACTGTGGACTTCCATGAATTCGATGGAGAGATTGAAACTTTCAGAGATGTGGAAGTGGTGGGACGGGGCCACACGAAAACATTATGTAAAACTAAATAGGATTCCAAGGGGTCTGCGTTCACAAATCATCCACACATCTGGACGAAGACTTGCCAAATATATGAACTTCAGTATTTGTATTACTTACAGCCCTGAGGAAGTCGTAGGGTGTCTACCCTGATACGACGAAACGCGTTGGCTAAAGGGAGTGGAAGATTTTGAAACATTAAAAAAGAAACAAAGCCCATACTATTGTTTTTATGTTATTTAGATGTATCTTAATTTGATTGAGAACAAGGATGCGTGTGCTTCAAAAACTGTAACTGTTGACTCCCAGTGGCTGATCCCATCACAGAATTCCAGGTCACAAAGAACTGACTCAATTGGACACACGTTTGTAGCAACTCTGGAGGCACTGTCTCTACCAGCTCTGAGCGGGCGTTTCCCAGAAGATTACTCCCTCACGCTACCCGTTAGTGCTCAAAAACCCAGAAGTTTTAGACTATACGTTCTGCTCAGATTCTCTGTTCAATACAATCCCGTCATATTCCACCCACCTGTGCTGTGAAAGTGACCACGTGCCACAGGTCCTGCTGATCAGAAAAGCCATCAACGCTCAGGCCACTTTAAGCCTTATTGGCTCAGAACAGCCACTTCACAACGGAAGACGCGTTAAATGGAGGTCGGACACCGCTATAAAATACAACAACTGAAAAGCATGGCTACCTACTCTATGCACCGCCCCCATCCGCACAACTAAGGACTGGGAAATCTTTGTACACAAGCTGGTTTCTGCCCTTGTGTGCAGCCGTTGCGTAATCCCATTGACAAATTTTCAGGCCACGCAAACACGGTTCACAAAAGGTCTAAGAATGCAGAAAAGAACATTATGCAAAAAAGTTGGAAACTCTTAAAGCATGCCGATTCCCACTATGGTAGCCAAAGGCAACACCCTCTGTAGCCAATACAAAAAATAAAGCTGGCAAGCCAAACAAAGATATATGAGTAAGCATCGCAAACAGAACTTTGCCTGGCATGTCAAAATACAAACTCAAAACATTTCTGGACAATACAAACACGATTAAACAAGGATCAAAACTGCCTACCACAATAGGGAGCAATGCCATCTCAATTAATTGGATAAAACACGTCACCATGCTCTACAAATTTACAACTGAAATGCCTGTTCAACAACCACCCTCAGGAAAGCAAATAATTGACCAACAGAATCCTATGGCAACAGAAGCACAACTTGGCCAACACACGATCACCTTCAATGCAAGGAGAACAGCATCTGGTCTGCAAGAGCAGAGCTGACAGTGCCCCCCACCCCTATGGTATTCCAGCAGCTGTCCCCAAACAAGACATGGAGGATTCCGGACCCTCTTCTTCGTAGCATATTGCTCTTCTACTCTGATACTTGGGCCAGGGTCAAACTGGGCTATATTACCGCAGTCTCTGACAAAATAAACATCGAACAAGGCGTCAAGCAGGGGTGCGTATTAGCTCCAACTTTATTCAATCCATTTATGTGCGACCTAGTACCAGCATTAAACTCAGTAGTCAATCACACACCAAAATTGGCGAACCAGCATATCACCTCGCTTCTTTACGCAGGTGATGCTGTCCTGAGAAACCAAACCCCAGTTGGGTTCCAGTGACTGTTAAATGGTCTAAATAATCACTGTAGCTCAAATGGCATGACAATTAATTCTGAAAAAGCAAACATTGTGATTTTTGGCAGGAAAATGATAAAATGGGGCTACTGGCATCTTAATAATAGTCGCCTGATTTTTGTGAATATATACAAATATTTTGGGTGTTGGCTAGATGACAAGTAAGGCCATTTACTACATTTAAAATTCTTAAAACTGAAACTGGCCTCATTACAATCTACCTTTTGAACGATCTTTAAAAGCACAACACATTACACATAAGGCGTCTTGATGCCCATTGGGCTGAGTACGCGCGTTATAAATTTGCTTTCATTTCATTTCATTACACATTAGATCTATTGCTGAACATAGTCGCTGCTAAACTCACTCCTACCTTGGCATATGGGACAGAAGCCTTCCCAGGGAAACTGGGCACTTTCTTGAACATCGCACAGAGCGCAGTATTCAGATCATTGTTTACTTCTTCTTTTCGTCTTCAAGGTTGGATCCTAATGTTCTACTGAATAGCTTACGCCGTGTTTGCACGCCTTTCCCTTATTGCAGCCCTGCTCCTACAGTAGTGAGCGCTGAGCTCGACCAAAATGGCCTTGAGAGTGTGATAAAATGTACCCATCCGGCAGGTGGTAGCTCATCCGTCTGTACCTCCTTTGTTCACCAGTGCCCAGGCTGGAAAGTTCCAGCCTGGGAGGGGATTTAGGGTGTTATAAGATGCATATTATGTTTTACGAAGTGTTCTGAAGTCAGTCCCTCAGCAGCTATCTCATGAGGCTTTTCAGACTGGGCTCCTCTGCAGGGCATTACTAATAAATTACTTGGTTTCTATACTCTACTGTCTCCTCGACTCTTCATTTCTTGGAGGACAGAGAGGTGGTCGGGAGTGACCCGGGTGGCCCGATTCGGGTCACTTCCTTCATAGCGGCAAAAGACATTATAACAACTTAGAATTAACAGAGCTAATGGACCACATAAAAGGCCCTATCATAAAAATCTTCTATTAGCAGCTAACGAATGAAATGTCCAAATTGTATACTCTTGCATTATGTATCTGCACTGACCATTATGATACGTTATTAATATTCGCGCTCCTAAGGTGTTGATAACTTAACTTTGAAGTATAAATTCTCTAAAGATATATTTTTGATATTATGTGTTTTTACTCTCTTTTATAAACATGGCTAAATGTGTGCATTATGCTGCTGATATTCTTCTACTGTACTTCTAACCTGCGCCTGGCACTTTAAAGGGATTGATTGTACAAATAAAGTGTTTCTTCATTCATTCATTCATGTGCTACTTGCCTGCCCATCTGCCCTGGGTACACAGAACATTGTGCACCACTCCTCGCCCTCCTTAGATGCATTTCTCAGGGCTCCTTTCAAGACTAATAGTAGCAAAATAATGAGTATTAAGAACTACTATACTTACATAGCATACTATATAACATGGGTCTCCCACGTAGGCCAGGATCCCTTCTGTGTCTGTAGGATATCCATATTTATTACATTTACACAGAGCAGGTTATCATAGAGAACACATGCAAGGTATAAAGACTGTCTGCCTCCACCACTCTATGGTCCCTCTGGACAAAGAATCTAATTACTGCATCAGCTCATATTCAGATCAACAAATCGTGCCTCTGACAATTAAGTTGATTGATCTCACTGCAGATGTTTACATTTTTAATTTATACCTGTGTTGCCAAAATTTGCATAGAAAATGGATTTGCATATTCATTCTCTCTTTGTCCATAGGCTGCTGGCGCCCCTGAAGGAACACTAGTCTAATATGGTTCAGATTTGTTTCATTCTAATTTAATTTTTTAAGCTGCTGTCTTTCTGTCTTTGCTGAGTAATTGATTTAAAATGTGTTGTTTGCTTCTAATTACCTTCGCGTGGCTGGCTTTGGGGTTTTGGAGCACCGTTGTTAATAAACATAAATTGGTATATGTTTTAGGCAAATGTTTGCACATTTGCAAATAGCTTCCTTGGGGTTTCTTCCTGCTTTAGCAGGGATATCGTTGAATGAGAACTGGGGCCGCATTCCAACTGGAATGGCTCCCTGGGACCCAGTTCACAAAGCTTTGGCTTGGTCATGTCTTTAGCCTGACTTGGGAATGGCTCCCTGGGACCCAGTTCACAAAGTTTTGGCGTGGTCATGTCTTCAGCCTGACTTGGGAGTAGCTTCCGGGACCCAGTTCACAAAGCTTTGGCGTGGTCATGTCTTCAGCCTGACTTGGGAATGGCTCCCTGGGACCCAGTTCACAAAGCTTTGACATGGTCATGTCTTTAGCCTGACTTGGGAATGGCTCCCTGGGACCCAGTTCACAAAGCTTTGGTGTGGTCATGTCTCCAGCCTGACTTGGGAGGGGCTCCCTGGGACCCAGTTCACAAAGCTATGGCGTGGTCATGTCTTCAGCCTGGCTTGGGAATGGCTCCCTGGGACCCAGTTCACAAAGCTTTGGCATGGTCATGTCTTCAGCCTGACTTGGGAATGGCTGCCTCGAACCCAGTTCCCAAAGCTTTGGTATGGACATGTCTTCAGCCTGACTTGGGAATGGCTGCCTGGGACCCAGTCACAAAGCTTTGGCGTGGTCATGTCTTCAGCCTGACTTGGGAAAGGCTGCCCGGAACCCAGTTCCATTCTCTGCCTTTCTCAATTATGCTCTCTGTCAATGTCTAATGATGACATGTAAGTCTGGGTCCCCATTAATGAGTGCTGGCGCTGACCACTGGCAGCCACTGGCACAAATTAATCAATGGTGCTATAAAAAAGTTATGTCTTTCGGCATGAGGTTTAAAGAGTGGGGATATTGTGAGTCCTTTTTCCAATTGTTAGCATCATCCTCAACCGTGGTCTATACCCGAAACAGATTTCTGGCTGGCAAATGGTTTGTGTGCCTCAACCAGAAAATCCATAAGAATCAATAGCTCTCTTGTTCTATGTTGAATTGAAGGTAATGTTTATGTTTGGGGTGTTTGTAAAGCACACTTATCACAACATTTCATGGTGCAAATAGTGCAGACTGGAGGGAACTAGTCGCTAAGGGTAAGGGAATAACAGTAATGCCTTTAGTTGTTTCCTGAAACTCACAATAGACAGTGAAAATCATAGAGTAGTCGGTGAAGAGTTCCATTTTCTGGTGGGGGCAACAAAACACGCTTACTGACCTCAGGCAAAGTTATCACCTTTAGTCCTGGGGCTAGAAAAGGTGCATAAAGAAGGAATTGTTGGCCAGGACGGCCACCAGTGGTGTTTAGTTGAATGGATTATTGCCAGTAGGTTGTTGATTATACCTGTCTGGGAGCAAGGGAGGTTCCCTGGCACTCCCAAACCCTATGGACCAAATCAGTTTATATTGCCAGAGATGGCGTCCAAAAATTCCATCTAATTAAGAAAATGCCTTACTGGCACTGAAGTAGAAATTAAAAGAGGACATATGCGTTAGCATAGCATTCAGGGCACTTTCCTGTTCTAGAAGGTTCCGGCTTATAAACCAGAAGGGTGGAATGCAGGACCAGGAGGACTAGATCCATGCCGGTTTTATGTATATCCACGAAGTCAACACTTTTCTGCACTTCTCTCCATACTCAGAGTAACTGAGCTACCTCGCTTTCAATTTCTCTATATACTGCCTAGAAAAGAGTGCTTTTAATACATCCTGGACACCCTGTATCTTAGATTCTATTCTACTCTTACTCTCCATCTCTGCCCTTTCCTCCTCCAGTTGCCTCTGCAGTTTCCCCACCTTCTGTTCCAAATTAGTTACTTCTGACTTTTCTTTTTTTTTCTGATAGTGGTTTAAGCTTAACATACGCCCCTGCAAAAATGACTTGTATGCATCCCACACAATATGAATGCTCCCCGTACCTAGGTTCAACAACAAAAAATCCTTGCACCACATGCCCGTAGTGCATCTCCTCCCCTCCCTTAGATCAGCACTAAGCATGAGCGAATTTTGCGGATCTCGCGTTCGCGAATTTTGCGGATTTGCGGATTCGCAATCCGCAAAATCCGCGAATTCCCGCGAATTTGCGAATTTTTTTTTTTGTGTTCGCCCGTGTTTCTGCCAGTTCGCGAGGGTTTTGTACACTTTCGCAAATTGCGAACTTACCTGTCGGGTCGCAAGTTTCGCGAACTTGTTGTTTCTACGTGTCCAGCCTGTTTGGGACACTCTTCTTCATCACTGCCACTCTCTGTCACCACTGCCACTCTCTGACTACTCATGCCACCCTCTGGCCCACCCATGCCACCCTCTGTTTCATCACCACACCCTCTGGTTGTCCAGTGTACATTATTTTCGGCAAAGCAAAGCACACCTTCCCTGCCTCAAGTGACCTGAATTAATTTGGGGCTGATTAATGTGTCGCAGAATATTTTTTTAGCTGGCACCTGCTTCCTTAGTGCGCCCTGATTAGTGATCTTTTGCACTTGCTAAGTGCTTTCATTGTTGCAAAATTAGTTACAACACCTGCCCTGCCCCAACTGACAATAATGAATTAGGGGCTGATTAATGGATTTTAACTTCCAGCCTGGCTCCTGCTTGTCTCCCTTAGCTGTAATTCAGGACCTTTGTGGCATATGTGTAACTATTCTGAGGTTCAGAGCAGGGTCACATAATAGTTTCAACTGGCAACTGAACTCTGGAGGGGCCCCTCAGGAAGCACTACAGGAAATGGCTACTAATGATGAGCCTGAACTTTTGAACCTGGTAAGTAGTTACTTTCAGTTTTGCTAAGATCGTATTTCTGCAATTTTGCACTTATTCGCGGGGCGCGAACTCACGCGAACTCACGCGAACAGTGCGAGCAGTGCGAGCAAAATCCGCTGCTCGCGGATTTGCGGATTTTGCGGGAGATTCGCGAATCTCGCGGATTGCGGATTTCCCGAAAATCCGCAAAATCCGCGAGCGGAACGGATTTTCCGCCCATGCCTAATCAGCACCTGCAAGTTTCAAGTACGCAACAGCATGGTCTGAAATACTTCTCCATCTCCCTTCTATCTATCAGAAAATAATCTAGCCATGAAGAATGCCCCAATTGTTTTGAGTAATATGTGTGACCCATACTCCTTCCTGCCCTCACTCTCCATATGTGTACTTAATCAAGTTCTTCCAGCATAAAGGCTAGAAAGACAAGTGACTTAGGTGCGCATCAAGAGTCTATCTTATCCACTGCCCATCATGACATTAAAATCCCTGCCTATAGCTATTGGGAAATCATAGTTCACCAAAGACAAAAACATTTCTCTCAGCACTTCTGGATCATCTATAGTTGGGCCATGATACCCTAAACATACCAGGGTCTTGGATCTCAACCAAAACCTTGCTATTACCCATCTTACTTTCTCATCTGCTTTAATGTCAATCACCTCTACAACTTCATGTTGCCTGACCGAGGTTGCCACCCGTTGCATACGATTGATCCTTTGCAACTATATCCCTAATCCATAGATCTTGCTTAAAGAGCACCAAGCTTTCTTTTTTGTGAATATTTTCTCCTGCAGTATCATGATATCCGTTCCATATTCTAAGATAGCCTAATACTAATTTTTGTTTATTCTGCACCTTCATCTCATTCACATTCTTTGACACTAATATTATTGCATGGTCGGCCACCCTATCCCTAGTCATCCTTTCTACCCTTTCCTACTATCTCGCCTCACTGTATGAGTACTGACAGTCCCTACTTAGCCAAGGTGTTCATGAGGACAATTTTTTTTTCTGCCTCATGCTTCCCACCCTTTGACCCCATTACCGAAACCATACCCCATGCCCTCCTCCCAGGGGTACCCTCCCTCCTACCATCCTTGACATTTCTAACATCAAGATTTGAGTTCTGCCTACGGAGTGCTCTCAACCCACATAACCCTCTCATCGGGGGCCTACTAATTTCCCTTCCCCATTTTTACTGTCTGAATAAACTGGTCTACCTACTCAAGGTCCCTGAAATTAAATAGAACTTTCACGTGCATGACTTTTAACAGTGCTGAAAACTTCAGCTGGAGCCTGGCTCCTGTCTCCTTCTGCTGCACAATCCTCTTCCCCGACTACCGTTGCCTATCCTGGGCCTGCCTACAGAGATATAATAATCCACATTTGTAAAGCGCGAACCATCACCTTCTGCTAAAATTCACCTCTTTCACCTAGAGTAACTTAGCTTAAAGAGCTGCCACTAATATTTGTTCCTTTACACTGTATGTCAAGAAATTGACCAGAAGCTTTCTTGGTTTTCTGCATCCCTGATTTAACTTAAAGGGGTTCAGGTGCACCCTCTGAATCTCCAATGCGAGGTCAAAACCTGCCACCTCTGACAACACCGTGCTCTTTAAAGGGTAAATCACAATGGCCTTCAGGTGACCCTCTTTCCAACCCTTCTGCCAGCCCCACTAACATTAAGTTATTTCTCCTGGTATTATTTTCTACTTTCTCCATCCTATCTTACATCCTATCTTTTCATAATTTGGATTTCTGAAGCATTTGATTCTGAACCCTTACTCAGCTCACAAACATTTTTCTCTAGTCTTGTAGTTCTCACCAGTTTTCTTTCCATAGCCTCACACTTATCTTGTATCCCTTTTTGATTGGCCATTGAAATCTCAAAATCCCCCTTCATTTCTAAGGAAATATTCGGTAGCAATGCACGAATCCCAAGCTCCTCACTTGCCTCTATCCAATGACACCTGTTTTGGCGACTCCTGATTACTCTTGTAAACTGAAGTTCCGGCCAAACCCTGCTAATTCTCCCATGGCAGGTTGTTTTCTCCCGAGCAGCTCCAGAAAGTTAAGTTGGAGACCCAGGTTTGGTGGCCCACCACGATTTCCAGTCACTATGAGGACATCTTCCGAGATCTTTCTAATACAGGCTTTGCCAGTGCTCGTAGTCAGAAGGCTACCACTCAAGTAGAAAATCTACTGGAGTGGCCACAAAATCAACTCAAGTAGCTGCACCCTCTCGCTGATATTCAGCACAGAAAGGGCTACTGGCGATAAATCACAACCCGAGCAGCCTAACATGCCTATTTCCACCCATTTGTGAAATCTGCAGAATCTTGCAGAGTTTTTCACAGAATTCCACAAAGTCAAACCTGTTGCAACTGCAAGATTAAACACAGGGGTCCCTGGATCTCCTTGTCAACTTAGGCTCACACTTAGTTGCTGCATTGGAACTTCCTCAGTCCTTAATGTTTTCTCCATCATCAGCTCACCCACCCTGGTGTGCCTCACCCATTCATCGGACATCTCTGCTCTGTTCTTGGCCTTCTTCTCACTGTCTACCCCTGTCAAGACCTCATTTGACTCAGTGCCTACCTTACAAAATGACTTAAGGACGGGGTTATCTTGATTTGGGTCTTTTGAGTACTCTTCCCCCTTTGGATGGTTTTCAACGGCAATTTACAAGTCTTCACAGTTTGTAACCTGGTCTGTTACCCATTCACTCCCCCTGTGAACTCTCCTCCATTTCTTTATGGTGCCTTAGATTTAGCCGGTTCAGCCTCCCAGACCTCAGACTATTCCTACATCCCTCACGTGCAACCCCGGCCTCTACCCTTTCTCCAGTCACCTCACTCACTACTTCCCTGTGCACAACCCTCCCCCCCCTCTAGTGCTGCCAACCTCTCCACCCTTTGAAATGGGCAAACAGCCCAGGACAGTTCTCCACTCCATTTCTCTTGCCACCACTACTGGCATTGTCTGGAGCACCCACCTTTGTACTGGTGCCCTCTTGAAGCTGTCTTGGTCTTTGCCCCTTAATTTTTTCCTTGTCCACTGAACATGGCTGTGCTGCCACTTCCAGCCCTCCCCAGGGCTGTACTGGGAGCTGAAACTGGCCCTGGCAAAGAGCTCTGCCGGCCGGGGGGTGCTTGTGGAAGGAAAGCTCTGTGCCGCTTTTGTGGCTGGGTCGCGATACTGCAGCTATGCTGCAAAACAGGTCCCTGGTAACAAAAACGGACCCCAGGAATCTAAAACCAGTTCCCACCCTGGCAGCCCACCGGGAAAATCCCGGTGCCAGCTACGACCCTACCCCACGGTGAGACCCGCCGCCTGTCACCGCCTCAGCTCTTGGGCTTCAATCATCCAGCTCCCGGACCCCGGCAGCATGAAATTCAGGTTGCGGGGGAGTTGGGGGGGTTTGTATTTTCTCGCCTTCCTTCTCCTAACACCTTAAACTTTCCTCACCCTTCTCTGCCCCAGAATTGCAGCGCACTGCCGAAACACCGCACAAACCTCCCTCTTTCCTCACATCGCACCGCCCCCACAGGCAGATTCCCGACCTAGCTCGTCAGCTGGCCACTGTGTTCCACATCTGAAGCGTTCTATGTACAAGGATTCTAAATGGAGCTCAACTATGTAGGAATCTTTCATGGATTTGGCCCACCTTGGAACTCCTTATTGTAGACCAGTTTGACTTAAAAAAACTGTGACCCGGGTGTGGTAAGTTTTCTACATCGCCTCTGCGTTATTGTCCATAATGATGGCCAGTATGTTCATTTCCATATTCATCAGGGAGGTGTCATGTTGAGATGCTGTTATCCAGCACTTAACACCTCCTTGGGTAATATGGGGGGGCATATTATCAAGGAACGTCGTTAAAATTATCGCTGCTTTAGCGGCAGGAAACTCCTGCTAAAACGGCGATAATGGGCTTGATAATATGCTGTCGAGAATTCCAATCAATCAATCAATAAAGTCTTTATTTCGATTATTCATCATAAAAGACAAAATCATCCAAATTTTAAAACAAATACACCTTCACATGACATCTTTTCTTAAAATACATCGTATAAGTAGAAGAGTGTTGATCACAATTACAACTCCAATTCATCATGGATTAATAAATAAATATATGTACTTTTTAAAACAAGATTTTAAAAGATAAGAATTGGGTACATAAATCTACATTACAATCTTGAATTCGACGTCAGATGCACTAAAAACCATGATAACTACCTTACATAACTGAAGTAGTTTAATCCATAATTCATTAACCATACCCATCCAGAATAAAATCCATCTTTACTCTATATACTGCTTGGCCCCCCCATGTTTGTTTCGGATGGCCCATGCCCAGCTCAAAAACTTTGCCACACCAATCACTGTAAGGGCAGTGGTGTCTGACCTTAGAATCCTTCTGGCTTCCTTCGCTGATCTTATATTCATGGCCATACAATCCGGTTTAAGCCATTTTGTACTAGGCAGATGGTACGCGGGACAGACAAATAAAATGTGGTCTATATTCTCACAGTGAACCTGGCAGAATGTACACTTATCACAAGTTGCAGGATTCCATTTACTTATAAAGAATCTTACTGGCAGGGTGCCTATTCTAAACTGGTAATAAAGTTTCCAGTCAAGAGGCTTCGTAATTAGATCCCAATAGGCTTCCAAAATGGCCTCATCCTTTATATCAAGGAATTCCCTCGACAGTGACTGCCTTGTATGGGAAGAATATGTCTTGGTTTTAACCATTTCCCAGTAGGTTGCCCTGTATGTCTTCTTCGAAGGAAATTCCATAGCATCAGGTTTTTCCCATGGGTTTCTCATCCCCATTTCAGACAACATAGACTTGATATTCATTAACCATGGGATCTTGTGTAATCGACCCAAACTCCTCACTTCTAGTAGGGCCTTGGCATACAAGGAGAGTTCCGGAGTAATCCAGAGTCGCCTCCAGAATGCAAATGGTCTATATCGCGCTACATCCTCAATTTGACGGCAGCCCAGGTCTTAGTAGAGGGGTTGTAAAGGGGAGGATTGTGGGAGGCCTACTATTGATCTCACAAACTTGTTTAGGGCTATTGTGAGAGGGGATATATTTTCAAAGCCCCATATTTCGGCGCCATATAATATGGCTGGGCTAATTTTGGTTGTGTATATTTTTAGTACGGGGGCAACAGGTTTAGTTTGGGTGAATCTATACTCCTTAATCAGTGTGCCAGCTAACTGCGCATGTTTTAGTGCCAACATGTCGACTTGGGGTTTCCAGTTCAACTTTCTACTAAGCATGACGCCCAAGTAGGTGAAAACATCAGTCTGCTCCAATAGAACATCGTTCATGAATACTCTTGCTTTCATGGACTTAGATTTATTGAGCACCATGAACTTTTTTTTCCCAACGTTTACTACTCATGTTCACGTCAGAACACCTCAAAACAAGACAGGGCAGCTTGCAACCCCTGCCTCGTCTTAGATATTATCAGGGTGTCGTCCGCGAACAAGAGCAAGGGTATTTTCATACCAGCTAACAATGGTGCATCAGTTGGGTGGTTTGAAAAGTACTGTACTACTCTGTTTATAAATAAGGAAACCAGTGTAGGTGCCAGCACGCACCCCTGTTGAACCCCTTTGGACACCAAAAACCTCTCAGTAGTCTTGCCCGGTTTGCCCCATCAAACCTGCGCATACGTTGATTCGTGCAGTTTTACCAAAATAACCACCAATTCTGGAGGCATCCCCATTTTCAATAACGCATTCCACAGTTTCACACGAGGAACAAGATCAAATGCAGATTTTAAGTCCACAAAAGCCACAAAGAGTTTGCCCCCGCCTATGACTACCACATTCCAATATATTAAAACAAACCTAAGGGCCTGATCAAGGGTGCTTGTATGCAACTGAAACCCTGCTTGTAATGGTATTAAGATATCGGTTTCAGTCATCCAAGCCTGTATTCTACCAAGCACTAATCTGGCTGCAATCGTCTGAACTGAATCTATTAAACTAATTGGTTTGTAGTTCCCTGGTTCAGAACGGTCACCCTTCTTATAGATCGGCAATATTTCCGCTCCAGACCAGGTTTCTGGAAGTGGGGCACCATTCACTATCACATTTGCTAGAAGCTTTAAATACGGTACCCAAAGTTCTTTATCCTGTATAAATAAGTCTGCTGGGATACAGTCGAGCCCGCGGGCCCTGACTCTCGGGACTGATTTAAAACACGGTCTCAACATCTGCGCTAGTAAATCTCAGCGGTTCATTAGTTATATAAAACTGAGGGATCGCTTCATTACTATTTGTATACTTAAACTGTGCCTCAAAATGCGCTACCCATTTTTCTGGGTCAACATGGTTATTCGGTGTCTGAGTCTGATTGCCGTTGCCCCATTTCACTAAATGCCAGAATTGGGTCATGTTACTCCCTTTACATGCCATTACCAAGTCCTGCCAACGTTCTTCATCCCACTCTTTCTTCGCCTGCTTCTGAACTGCCTTGTAGTTAGCTCTAGACTTTTTATTATTTCCTGGTACCCTTGCTCTAATAGCCTTCGCAAACGAATTTATAGGCCTTTCTACACGCACTATTGTACCATGAACCTGTCTTCAAGATTCTGTTCTTCCTGGGGATACTACTTTTAACGAAGAACGTTTTCAGGTTCTTAAAAAGTTCTTCATGGACTTGGATTAAGATGGAATTTACTACCTCCTGTGACTCACAGACGGAGAGTTTAGACAATGACCCCAATACCTTATCCCTCATCTGGGCAAGTTCACCCTCATTGTTGGCGAACCTTGCCCACTGAACTCTTCTCAGGTCATTGGTAACAGTGACCTCTTCGGTGATAAACTCACCCTCCCTAGTTTTTGCACAGCAAAAGCTTGTATCATTGATTTTCAAAACTAGCGGATTATGGTCACTTTCAGGCCTCCTCTGAACCTCCAAGCAGTGAACCTAGCCTCCACTTACGACTCTCCTCCCACAGCCTCACTTGAATCCAAAATACAAGTGATCACAGGCTTCAGAAGAGAATACCACCCCTCTAAAGTTAAAAGACCCCGCCCTCCCTCTTGTCCATACCTAAGGCCCCACCAGGAAAGTACCCCAGCAAAAAGAGTCTATCCACTAATATCTGCTCATTAACTGTAGATCAGCTCCCAAACATGCAACAGATTTAGCAGAAGCCATCCTCTCCCATGACCTAGACGTTGCGTTCATCACAGAGACATGGCTAAAAGAGTCCTGCACATCTAACCTGGGCTTCTATTGGAATTCTATAACGCATATTAGCAAGCCCATTGTCGCAGTTTTAGCGGGAGTTTCCTGCCGCTAAAACTGCGATAATTTTAACGAGGTTCTTGCTAATATGCGTCTCAATGTTAAATTCACACAGCTGTGCACACTGTAACTCAGCTACATGTTTACTTGACACACTGCATTGGTAATCAGAATGGGGGATTGGCAGCTCCCAGATACTGTGTAGCACGCAGAGATTCCTCCAACAGTTGATTGTTAGGGTTGAATTTTGTTGTAGAAACAAGGAGTGCGCCACACACATTATTTTTTGTTACAGTGCTCAAGAGACCCACGTCTGGGCATACACAGCTCACCTAGGATGTTGCCCTGAAGAAAACAAAGAAGGGATGGTGGAATGGTCGTATTAATCTCAGCCACTGATAATTACTCAGGCTGCATTCCAGACTTTTTCCCAGCATGCCACCTTAGAAAAGAACCAGCCATATGCAAATCAGCCTTACTCCTCCTCCAATACTGGTCTTCCATCCTGAACTCGTAGACCAGGTTACCTCTGAATTTGAACACAATCAACCCCAGAGCAGTTGCGGCCTACTTGGGCCTTCTTTTTGTTTGTTTTTTTGCAGATTTTCTATAGCGCGAACTCGACCCGAAGGTATTGGAGCGCTTTATATGAGCATGAGCACTGGTTACGTTACATATTCAGGCACGGGGAGATTAAGGGGCAGATTTACAAGCCCCCTGCGTCCCCACTACGTCACTTTATGTGACGTACTGGTGGCGCAGGGGGCTCCTCCATATTTACAAGGACAAGAAAAGCCACCCTGCGTGACTTTTCCTCTCCTTGTAAATATGGCCTCTTCACACGCAGCACTGTGTGTGGAAAGGGCGTTCCATGGGTGTTGTTGTGGGTGTTCCCACGCAACACCCATGGAACAGACACATCTTCAGATTTACGAGAAATCGTGAATCTTGAGATGTGTGTGAATGCTACGCCACCCTAGAGGTGGCGTAGCGAGGAGACATTTTTCATTTCAACTTGTTTTTTCTTCTTTCAATGCATGCTGCATTCTACAACACACATTGAAAAAGGAAAAAGCCTGTAGTGCTTGCTTTTGAGCAGGAAGGGGCCCCTTGCTTCACAAAAGCAATCTCCCCATGACAAAGGCATCCTTGTACCATGGTGCAAGGGTGCCGGCGCATGGCAGCAGTTTGTGCGCCAGCGCTGGGGAGAGCACAGGAATGCGACATATTCTTGTAAATATGTTGCATCTCTGTGCTTCCCGAGCTAACGCAGCACGGCGCAGCAAGATGACTTGCTGCATCGTGCTGCGTCACTTTGTTGCAAATCTGCCTCTAAGTGATTTGCTCAGAATCACAGGATATGGACGCGACCCCGAGGCGCGAACCTTGGTTTCCAGCACCAAAGTCGGCAGTCTAGCTGACGGACCACATCCTCTCCCCTAAGTAGGAGACGGTGGTCCCCTTAGTAGGGTGCAGCTTGAGTTCTGTGGCACAGTGAGCAAGGGACAGGTCTCTGCAGACTCCTCGTATTCAGGGCGTTTAGCAAACAAGAAGATGATGGGTGGGGTACCTCAATGAATATAAGACACTAAATTGAAGTATTTCCATATTCAGGGGTGCCAGAGATCGCAGTTGTAACCCCTGTGTGCTGACTTGCGACCCCTGGCTCTGCAGTGACCAAGCAGCGCTAGGAAAAGAGAAATCTATTTCCAGTTTGCACCTATCCTTTTCTATTTCCAGTGTGGATTGGCTCACTGAGATTGTAAACAAATGTGCAGAATCTGTTACAATTTGTCCTGGAAAGCTTCCCTGAGTATCCATGTGATACAATACTGGACACATTGTGTCTCCTTCACAGAAATTAACTCTTTATGAGAATGTTTTTGTAATCCTTGCAGGCCTGTGCTTTTATTTAATTGGATGCTGCATTAATCGTTGTACCACATTGCAGCCATTCTTGTTTACAGTTCTGTCCTGTGGACTGAAACTCATTTCTGGCCCTCCAGATTTAAGTTCTTATTTTTTTAATAAAAGGAGCTGTGAAAGAGAGCGAGGCCTACTGGTGCAGGCCCTGGAAGGGGGCATCCAAAAGAAAACCTGGATGGCTCTGACAGGAACACAGCCCTGGCAGCTTGCCCTGTGGGCATCCTGACTGAGCCCTCCTTGGATTCTGCCCCTTTTTTTATTAGACTAATAGCGAATATTAGCCTGTTATTCATTATTGGTCTAACACAAAAATGCTAACCTTTGCTGCAAGGGTCAGTTGGGCAGTGAATGTGTCTGGTGGCAGCTCTGAGGCATAGAAGCGCCTTCAACAGCCCTCAGAGAGAAAGACCAGAGCCAGCCCAGACTCAGCCCTGGCCTCAGAGGCCTCGCACACCTATAGGCCTTGCCAATCCAGATACTCTGCGGGTGCCCCAGGGGCTTCAGTATTAAGTCTTAAAGGCTTTTCCACAATCAGGCTGTCAACTCACAGTCTTAGGTGTCATCACAGGGTGGGGGTCAAGAGCCTCCCTGACCTCACCCCGCCCTAAGACAAGAAGGAAGCAGGTGAGGTGAAAAGTCAAGAGGTGAGAAACTGAAGTGCAGTGACTATGCAGTAAATAGAGGCAGACTTCAACTTTCAGTTTCCTGCCTCAGAGCCTGAGCCTGGAAGTGACTGTGCACCTGCTTGAGGGTCCATGCACCTGCAGCGGAGGGGCTGAAGTGACTGTGTGCCTGCATGAGGGTTCATGCACCTGCAGCAGAGGGGCTGAAGTGACTGTGCGCCTGCCTGAGGGTCAACGCACTCGTAGCGGAGGGGCAGCCATGACTGTGCGCCTGCCTGAGGGTCCGTGCACCTGCATCGGAGGGGCTGAAGTGACTGCGCGCCTGCCTGAAGATCCATGCACCTGCAGCGGAGGGGCTGAAGTGACTACATGCCTGCCTGAGGGTCCATGCACCTACAGCGGAGGAGCTGAAGCGACCGTGCGTCTACCTGAGGGTCCATGCACCTGCAGCGGAGGGGCTGAAGTGGGCCGGTGCGCCTGCCTGAGGGTCCGTGCACCTGTAGCGGAGGGGCTGAAGTGACTGTGCACCTGCCTGAGGGTCCATGCGCCTGCAGCTGAGGGGCTGAAGCGACTATGCGCCTGCCTATGGGTCCATGCACCTGCAGCTGAAAGGCTGAAGGGACTGTGCGCCTGCCTGAGGGTCCGTGCAACTGCAGCGGAGGGGCTGAAGTGACTGTACGCCTGCCTGAGGGTCCATGCACCTGCAGCGGAGGGGCTGAAATGGGCCGGTGCAGGCATTTGAACCCAGGCATGTAATGGCTGCATCCCTGATGTGATCGCAGACTTGTACTTCCTCCAGCATATTTTTGCTATTTTATTGAATCGGGTTTTTAATTTGCTGTAAGTGTACTTTTATTAACTTTGATGATGTTCTATCCATGATATCATCAGGATCATCATTTGTAATATGACATCACTTCCTGTAATGCTACAAGGGAGATGTTATTTGATGTCAATTCCTACGGTGCCATACTAGGCCAAAAGGCATGTGATGCCACTCCCGGTGCCCCTGGCATTTTGGTGAATTGACCTCTACCACGCCTTAGTCATTGGTGGAATTGGGTATGGACATCTCAGAGTCCATAGGAAGCAGGAATATATTCTGATTGCAGGGGGGCTGGTAGGACTGCTTGGGCTTGGACCTGCTTGTGACAGAGGTGCCATGGAAAGGTTGAGACTGAATTTATTGTGGTGATGGCTACAGATAATTGGGGTTATTTCCTGTAACATCTGTGACCTGGGACCACAGAGGTGAAATACTTGCATCTCATGATGCCCCATCTAGGCAAATGATCCGGACAGTTTTCTTTGCACGCCTGCGCTTTCTTTCCATTGATCCAGTCAGTGGCTTCTACAATTGTGGTCAACACAGGATTAACTCACCATTTATGCAGAAGACCGGCCAGCTCATTAAATATGGGATAAAGTACCCCCTGCTGTACATTGTAAGGATATTGCAGGTCATCGGGGAATTCCATAACCAAATAGAGGAATGAGGTTGAATACGGAGTTCCTTTATAAGGTTACTAGCAGCCCGTCCCGACGTTGTCCGGGAATGAATTGCAGCCGGCCAGTAGTATATTGTTTTGTAGGATTTCGTTTGGATAGCATTTCTTATCTCTGACAGGCCTGTGAAACGCTCCGATTCACAGTGCACTGCTGATGCACTTAAGACTCACCTGAAAGTGGTTGGTGGTTGCTGTTGGACGCGCGTTCTACAAACTGACCTCTTGCTGGGTTCTGCTTTTGCCGCTGCTTCTCGCCGCACCCGCTCCGCGGGTGCCGCTTCGCGGCTGGAAGAGGGAGAGGTGAAGGCTGCGCGCTGTCCCTGGGAGGCGCCTGGAAGGTCTAACTCGCCGGCGCTAAGCAGGGACTCAGAAGACCAGGAGTCCCTGCTTCCCCAGGCCTGAGAGCGGACGCGCCCCCCTTCAGACACGCCCCCGCCTGCAACGCCCACTACTTAACAAACTGCCTGACGCTCAGCGGGACGCGAGCGGGACGCCGAGCGAAGCCCGGGCAAAGGGCGGGCAGTCTTTGGCAGTCAGGGGCTGTCAAGGCTGGGCTGGGCCACGTCCCTTTCCTTTCCATAAGCAGTGAGTACATACGCCCGGTGTGAGCACCCGTGCTGCTCCCCACAATCATGTCTACCCGCTCTGGAAAGCTTCTTAGGAGTGAAGGCGAAAGGGGGTCCAATGCCGCGAGCCCTGTAATAGGAACTATGGACCCCTTTATCACCAGGGTGGCGGCGGTGATTGAAAAGGAGATTGCTATGTCTGAACGGCGTCTTTCCGAGGTCTACCTCCCCTCAAGACGCTCATCCTTAGGGTCTGCAGCCCAGTCGCTTACTCCGGCGAGTGTCCGGGGCAACTCTGTTACCCCACCTAATGTCCCTGGTGTTTCCGCAGACCCCCCCCAATTGGTTGATATAGAACAAAATATAGATAGGCTGGAAAATCTGGCCGCACTCCTCCCTATAGTTACTGCAGAAGATGGTGGCCTTACTAACCTGTCCTCACCACTATCACCTAATCTCCCAATTGTAGTTACCAGTGATCCTCTGCCTTCAAAACCGCTCACCCCCTCCTTAGTTATATCAGAAGGGGAGCCAGATAGGGTTTCCCCTAACACCCAAACTCCCGAATCTAGGCAGGAGAATAGGCCCTTAAGTAAAAAGCCTAGAAAACGTAAAAAGGGTAGGCTAGTGAGACAGACCGCCCTGTACCAAAGATTAAGAAAGCCCTCTGGTCCTGGTATGAGAAACACAAGGGGTAGGTCTATAGTGAATGAAGCTGACATAGTAGGGGATGTGCTGATTTCTCCCAAGGGGCTACACTCAGAAGCCAACACCATCAAGGACTCTAAGCCAACTGATTCAGTAACAGTTGAAAATATCTTCGAGAAGGTATATAGTCTCTTGAAACCGCTGCTAACACAGGTCAAGGGTCTAGGTGAGAGGATAGACAAGCTAGAGCAATCAACCCTTGATGGGTTTCACTCACTCAAAACCACAATTAAACAAATAACTAGAGTGAGTGAAAACAAGGACCTGGGCACAAAGGGGAAAGAACCACCATCCCAGAGAGACCCTAAACCCCCACTATGTCTAAATAAAGTTGTTACTAATAGTCCATTAGTCCCAGCTCCAAAATCTCCTCCCCGTCCCAAAGCAGGACCAAAACATAAGGTGCTACCAACACAATTAGAGCCTGACAAAAATAAGCCTAAGTCTCTCACACAAAAGCAACCACATATAGTTAGTGGCAAAACGGAAGACTCCCAAAATCTAGGCACACGCATTAAACCTAACGGGTTAGCGATAGGGAAAGCCCCTAGATCTGTATCCCAACCTACTGCCCCATCTACCACCTTACCGGTCCTTAGTAATCCAAAACGAAGGATTCCTCCTGTAAACCTTCCACCAGACTGTCAGCCTTTTGTTGCTGTCATGGTTAACGTGCCCCCTTTAAAGGATGGCCAGTTGGAAAACCACCAGTCACTCAAGAATAAGTGTATCCACTGGCTGAAGGCAAATAAGCCAATCCCGTTGGGTGTGGATGGTATCATTCTAAGTGTCCGTAGAGTGGGGTGGGTAGGGCAGGGGAAAAAAACTCAGGAGGGGGATTGTATAATTATACATTTTCAAGACCCTAGAGTAGTGCCCTCGATCTGTACTCCTATTAAAAATATGGGGGCTCCGGGGGTTAAAGTGGTTGATCTTTCTTATTTCTACCCCAGGCAAATTGCTAGCCCAACTAGAGGTAGCTTAAGTACCCCTGTTTTCAGTCAAAACTGGGCCTGGGTTACGGGGATTACAAGGGAGAACCAATTGTGGGCACTAGGGCCTTGCTGACTGGAATTCGGGAGTAGAGCTGAACCAGTAGGAAAGCCACCCACCCAAGCAAATCCTGCAAGTGGGATAGTAGCCCCTATAGACATCCCCCAAGATCCCTGCTCCCCTCAGATACCCTCGAGGAGGACCAAAGATACGGGCACTCTGGCGCCCAGCGACACTCCAGCTGTGACGGACCTAGCTATTAAAGTTTTCAGCTGGAATGTCGCAGGGATTGCAAGAAAATTGGCTCTACCGGATTTCGCTGCTTGTATAGATCAGCACTCCTTGTGCCTCTTCCAAGAGACATGGAGCTTGGCGCCGGTTCATAGGGTGGGATTTTCCTCCTATTCCTCCCCTGCGAAAGTCTCGGAAACAGGGAGGGGACGCCCTTCGGGGGGCCTCCTCATTTGGGTCGCAGCCTCTTTAGACTGCAGAGTAGTGGAGACTCCCACAGATTGCCCGGACATACAAAACATCACCCTAATAGATCAAAGGGGAAGAATTGTCCTAAATGTCTATAATGTTTATGCCCGGGGAACCAAGGGCGGGAGAAAGTCTCCTGTAATATCTCTCCTCGAGTCCTTGTTAAATAACACCCCATATAAGAAGCGTACTTTGGTTGCGGGCGACTTGAACTGTATGTTCGAGCCCTTGGGCTCGGACGTCTCCCTCAACCAGGATGAGGAGGACACCAAGTTGGGGATCCCGGTACTGGAAATCCCACCGATCAGAAGGTGGACAAAAGTGGCGCTCCAGATATATTCCCTAACCCTCGAATTTAACTTAAGGGCAGCTAATGGGAGGACACCTTCGGATAGGGGGGGTGCCCACACGTTCAATAGACCAGGACATACCTCTAGGTTAGATTATTTCCTAATAGATGTAAACCTATGGTCTTATGTAAGGGACATGCAGGTGGTCCCCACGACCGAAAGTGACCACAACTTTCTCTCTTTAAGTATGGACCAGTGGTGGCGCCCTTCAAGGAAGGACAACACTAACCCGGTAGCCGCATGCCCGGATGAGTCTGAAGTCTCCCCTTGTGGTAGACGTATAAAATGGGCAAAATTGGTACTCTCCGAGGCAAAGGTAGGGGAAATTCAAACCCTCTTAAATCATCCGGTAACAACCCTGGGAACATCTCTAGAAGGGGTGGGCAGTGTCAGTGGACTATTTGTCTCCTTGGTAGAATCCTTAACCAACGTGTTTACCTCACACCCTAACAAGTCGGGTAACAAGGAATTTAAAAAACCAGTTGCTGGTTGGTATACCCAAACATGTAGGGTTCTTAAGGCAAAGTTAGTTGAGGCAGTTAAGCACAAATCCCGAAGTGTGACACAGGAAGCAAGGAAGACCTATAATAAGTCCCTCCAAGTTGCTAGGAGGGAGTGGGAAGACAAATTCTGGGAAGACCTGCTCCAGGCTAGTAAAAGTAGGGACTCAAGAGCCTTTTGGAACCTCATAGGCACACGGAATAAACCCGACGCATCTATGAGACCCTGCAATATCCCGCCTCAAAACTGGGTAAAACATTTCGGGACCTTATATCTCCCCCCAGATGGGGAACTGAATGTTGGGATGGTCCCTACGCTAGTAACTGAACCTCACGCCTATGATCTCTTCACTCCCGCAGAGATTGAAGGGGTTATAGGGTGGGTAGCGCCCCGCAAGGCGGCGGGCCCAGACGGCCTTCCGGGGGACCTTATGAGGGCATACCCAGCGAAATGGGGAAGGGTCATTGCCGCTCTCCTAAACGATATCATGAGAGGAGGGGCAGTGCCAGAATCCTGGAAAGGGGCGGCGGTGGTCCCGATCTACAAAAAAGGGTGTAGGGAAACCCCGGGGAACTACCGCCCCATAAGTCTGATAGACTCCTCCCAAAAGATAGCTGGTAAAGCTATCCTTGGTAGGATTCTCCACTGGGTGGAGGAGAATAAAATCCTATCAGACTTTCAGGCAGGTTTTCGGGCGGGAATGGGGACAATAGAGCAGGTGTTTAGGTTGTCACTACTGGGGTGGAAGGTGGTGGAACTGGGCAAGGGTAGTCTTTATTTGGCCTTTATAGACCTGAAGACTGCCTTTGACCTAGTCCCCCGGGAAGAGCTTTGGAGCGTGCTTTATGAGTTGGGACTTCCCCCCTACATCTTGTCCCTCCTCATTAGCCTCCATGCCCATACCTTTGCACAGGTCCGATGGGGTAAGAACGGAGAGCTCACTGAAAAGATACCTGTGTCCAGGGGCGTAAGACAGGGCTGCGTCTTGGCGCCCACCCTATTTTCACTATATGTGAATGGGGTGGTAAAACATCTACAACAAGAACCAGCTGACGCCCCCTGTCTTGGAGGAGTCCGTATTCCCACCTTGCTTTTTGCGGACGACACACTTCTGATCTCGAAGACCCCCCAAGGCCTACAGAAATTGCTAACGCGTTTCCAGGACTTTTGTGCTGCTAAAGGTTTAATAATAAATGTGGACAAAACAAAATACCTAGTCATAAACCCTCCTAGGAAACTGGGCCGCCCACCTACCCTAAACTCAATTCCCCTAGAGAAAGTGGCTGAATTCGATTACCTCAGCATTCGGATCACGGACAGGATGTCTTGGGCAAATCATATCGATAAAATGGTCCTCAACCATAGGAGAGTAGGAGGAGCGCTCATGAGGGAGTTCCGGGCCTCACCCAATAGATCACTTTCCCCAGTAATCGACATCTACAAGGCCAAAGTAGTGACATCAGCCTTGTATGGGGCAGAACTGTGGGGCCACTGCCGTTTGGATGCCCTAGCGACAGCGGAGAGTAAGCTGCTAAAATCCTTTGTCTCTATTCCACTGAGCACACCATCTGTACCAGTGCTGTTGGACACGGGCTGTAAAAACATCAAAGACCAAGCCTTGCTTCGCCCGCTCCTACTATGGACACGAATCTGGAGGGGTGAAGAGCTAAAACCCTACGCAGACGGCCTGGGGGAAATAATGAGTCTGGGGGGTTGGGCTAAGATAAGGTGGTTAAGAGAAACTAAAAAGCTTCTGGAAAAGATCGGTCTAGGGGACTGTTGGTCATCACGCTCAGCCCCTCCAAAAGAAGTGGTCAAGGCGCTTTTCTGGAAATGGACTGCGGAGCGCCTAATTACAAACTCGAATCACTGCAAGTCCACCGTCACCTTCTTACAAATTAAAGATATTGTGGCCTTTGAACCTTACCTAGACCTGATTACTCTCCCCTTTGACCGAGCCCTTTATTTTAAATTTAGAGTTGGATCCCTCCCGCTGGGTGCTGTGGTATCAAAATGGACATCAGCGGCCCGTACTTCCCCCAATTGTGCATGTTGCCCCAGTAGGGTTGAGTCCATCGCGCATGCTCTATTTGAATGCCCGGATTATGCAAGGCCTAGGAGTTTTTGGTTGAAACCCCTTTGCCGTAATATGGGCACACGCAGCCACCTAGAAGCCTTGCGTATTCTAACCACGGACACTTCCCCCTCTATTGTGTGTGGAACAGCAAAATTTTTAAAACAGTTCTGGCTTATTCGTTGTAAGAGATTGTCAGTAGCGGTTTAATTCCCTTTTTAGCTAAATTATTCACGGGCATTTCATGTCCTTTCTTTTTTAAGAGTTCTTATACTGACTTCTTATAGCTATGTTATTTTTGTATACTGTGTATGAATTTATTGTAAATGTGCTTATAAGATATCTCTGCATATCGAATAAAAGCTTATGACTGACTTAAGAGTGCGCGTTCAGTAGTGTGTGAACTCGAGTTTCCCTACTTTATTTTTCCTTGCAATATTATGTAGCGCAAACTCGACAACATGGCATGAGCACAATTTACATTACAGAAGAACACATTCATTTGTGGTAGGCACGGGGAGACAAAGTGATTTACCTGGAATCACAGGATGTTGAGCTGATGCCGAGATTCGAACGTAGCTCCCCAGCTCTAAAGTTCGCAATTCTAAAACTTGTGGCGGGAGGTGTGTCTAAAAGTGTATGTCGGTACTGGCCATCAATGAGAGAGACCTGTGCATTTTTTCAAATGGGTGGTGAAAAAATATGAGTATGTTGCTGGAGATGTGGGCCGCTGTGCCACCAATGTACTTACCAGGGGAGGGTAAACACCCATTATTCCGTAACTTTCTTTCCGCATACCATCACTCCGCATACTTTCATTACGAAAGTACCATGAGTCTGCAATGTCATTATAACGCATGGCATTACATTTTAATGCTTTTACCACGCATACATTTACAACGAAATTCGTTGTAAATGCATGAATGGTAAAAGCATGTTTTTTTTAAATGTTTGGATAAGGTAAGTATGGGTATAGGGGTATATGTTTTGGGGTACTGAAGTATATGTTTTGGGGTGTTTGGGTATTTTAAGGGTTCAGATATAGTTTTGCGTTATGCGGTACAGGGGTAGTTTTAGGTTTTAGAGATAGGTATGGGTTTTGGGGTACAGGGGTATTTTTAGGGTTCAGGGCTAGGTTTGGGTTTTGGGGTACAGGGGTATTTTAAGGGTTCAGGGCTAGGTTTGGGATTTGGGGTACAGGCGTATTTTAGGGTTCAGGGGTAGGTTTGGGTTTTGGGGTAAAGGGGTATTTTTAGGGTTCAGAGCTAGCTTTGGGCTTTGGAGTACAGGGGTATTTTTAGGGTTCAGGGGTAGGTTTGGGTTTTAAGGTACAGGGGTATTTTAAGGGTTCAGGGCTAGGTTTGGGTTTTGGGGTACAGGGGTATTTTAGGGTTCAGGGGTAGATTTGGGTTTTGGGGTACAGTGGTATTTTTAGGGTTCAGGGCTAGTTTTGGGTTTTGGGGTACAGGGGTATTTTTAGGGTTCAGGGGTAGGTTTGGGTTTTGAGGTACAGGGGTATTTATAGGGTTCAGGGCTACGTTTGGGTTTTGGGGTACAGGGGTATTTTTAGGGTTTAGGGATAGGTTTGGGTTTTGGGGTACAGGGTATATTTATGGGGTTAAGATGGGTTAGTGTTAAGGGTGTTGGGGTATTTTAAGGAGTGAAGGACTGGGCTTATTTAAAGCCCAGCGGTGCCAGGGGACAACACCCGAAACCTTCGTGGAGATACCTGTTCCGGCGTACAAATTACAGAGACACGGGACACTTCCTTCGGCGTCAAAGATCAGCGTTTATTTACTGCAGGGACACAGAAATCGCTAGAAGTACAACATAGTGTATGTTCAGAGAGTCTGCTTCAAATTGCAAAAGTGGATCGCTCCTCTTATACACATTTTAGCCATTGCACAACATAACGAACAAAAGGTTACAACTCAGTTCCCACAGTAAACTTCAAAAGGACCGCATTCATGTTTTCAGAAGCCCGGAACATAATTACAGAAACATGTCGGTTCCCAACTGTAAAAGCACACTATCCCACCATTAGGCACATTCCATTCTAGTCGTAAACGACCTATGAGAAGGGACAGAACCAGGTGCAGGAAAACAAAGACAGACAACAGATTGAAAAGAGTGTGGGGGCAATATCGGGAGCGTGATCACAGGATCAAAGAATTCAAGCCTAACGTATGCAAGGCTGAAACAATAGACTGGCACGGCAAGATGAGCCTCGAGCGGAGCCATCTGCTTTTGCTGTGTCACTTCCCTAGTCATAAAGGCACACTCAAAGGAATATGCATCTTCCGCAAGAGCTTGGGAATCCCAGGGTCATCAAGCGGACATTGTCCGTTCGCCGGCTACGTGAGGGCAAGAAACAAAATGGATGCCATATCTAAAATGGAACCCGAAGGTTCAGATGGAAAAACCCGTAAATAAGATGAACCCTTCCAAGTAGTGTAGCGAAAACACGTACATCTACTAATTTCATCATTTACGGTTCGTAGATACCAAACTCATCCATATCCGAACAAGCCCAAAACGTTGTTCCGATTTTCACCGAACCTCAGACGCTCCTTTTGCCCTCATGTAGGCAAGCACTGGTCGATATCAAAATCAATATCGATATTCATCAGATCGTTTAGATGTTGCTGGAGCATTATTCTATCCATCAATGTCTCTCTGGTAGCAGATGGTCTTCTTATACACTTTGTAGCACAAAGGCTACATAAGGCTGGACCACACTGTACACAAAGACAACACGTGAACAGAAATGTCACAACAACCCCTACAATCATCAGAATCTTCCAACCCCAAGTCGACATCAGACCCCAAAACCATCCTAGAAGTGTCCAATCACCTTCGTCCACGTGTAATGACTCAGAGATTTTATGCAACTTCGAGATGGCTTGATAAACAGTTGGAGCATTGTCAGGTATGAAAATACAGCAGCTCGAATGGATTACCTTGCACACACCACCTCTATCTGCGAGTACAACATCTAGAACCATACGGTTCTGTAATGTCATCAGTCTATCCGCTTGCAGCTCTGCTGTCAGGTTACCAAGAGCACTTGCAGTTATGTTAGCAGTTGATTCTACCACACGAGTCAACTGTCTCAGGTTCCTGCTATTAACCATAGGCCCCCAAAACGGTAGGAAACCCTTAAAGAAGTCTCCTGCTTCTTGACCGGCAGTGTCCTCTTTACTAATAACGCCTCTCACAACTCTCGTTTTGTGGTAGTCTGAGGCAACTGTGAAAGTCGGTGGCAAAAGATTCGCGATATAACATGTGCCCGAGAAGTCACGGGGCAACCACGTATAAGCGCGATCATAGCACACAAAATAGGTACCCTTAGCAGTCAGAAATACAGGGGAAGAGAGCATCGGTAAAACGTATGTCTCAGTACAAGCACTCTTCCCAAGCTGAGCTCTCGGATTTCGACCAAGACCTTGCAGACAGAAATGACCAAGGTGGGGTACAATCCAAATTGGAGAGGAGCTCTTAAGCTGTCTATCACCTACTGAAATACTATACTCGGCCTCACTCAGATCCTTGTAGGCTCGCACCTCCTCCTCCGGAATAAGCGATGTATCAAAAATATCTCTATCCATATCAGCAATCGCTATCGTCAGAGACTTGTGGTATGGGCCAGAACCAAGGTCTGTGGAACGTGGCTCTCGACAGGGGTAGGAATCTAGTGCACTCCGGAACATGGTTTGGAATGCCCGAGCTGACCCCTGGGAGCTGTAAGGAAGAACTAAATATGGAATACCCTTATCCATGGTAAATAAATAAATAAAATAAATGTGGCATTTACCCACACACCCAACAGTTGGTAGTGTTCATCACCAACTGATGCTGATGCAAAAGTTGGACAAAGGAATTGTTCATAAATTCCGCACGTCAGACCTGTTCATGTTGGGGCAGAAGATGAAAAGAATGTGGAGAGATAGTGGGAACAAGAACAGAACTCAGATCATAAGAGGGGGAAGTAGGTGAAGTGGAAGGCAACAGTGACTGAATCCCAAAATACACTCCACCCACCAATAACATAGACACAGTTAGGAACAACATGAAAATCTGAAACAAAAAACATTTTGTTTGTAAAATCTTATGCAACTTAGATCTTTGCGCCGACATCATCTCTATTTCAGACAGCTTAGAGAACTCCATCCTCTAAGGACGTCCGTAACGTTCTTGACGCACCTAATTCTGAGTAGCAATTGTCAATTCCCAGGAGTTCCCAGAAACCGACAAAAGTAACCGACCTAGTGTCAGAAACCTGCCAAACAGAAGTAGGTACCCGTACGGCCCTACGGCCAACCCAGATGGTAGGTTTAATCAATTAAGCATCCAATTTTATATAAGTCTCCTAGCTGCACAGAAAAGGAACACACGTGATATGTAAACAAAATTAAAGTACTCAATATCAGGGAAAAAGAATGCAAATGTCCACAATGTTCATAGCAACAGGGAGGGGGTAATGTAGATTCAAAAACAAAAGGGAATTTTTTATTTGTCCATAGTCACGCGATCGAAGGAAATATCGACATTTTCCAGGTCGAGTTTGTTCTTCAAAGAATGGTTCAGGTGGCAAAACAAAGTTCGATTGTTCAGGTAACTGTTCAAAACTTGAATTCTCCGATGGTGAAGACAAAGGTACAGTTCCAGATGATTCAACAAACGTATCTGGCTAAGCTGGATCGATCTCTACAGGTTGAGCATCACTAAATGGCACATACTTTGGGATGACATCAGTTTCAGTCGGGGCAAACCCTTTCCTTATCCAATTATTTGCTGGCAATGGGAGCGGCACTCTCTTCGTATGGGTGGCATGCACCCAATGTTTCCTGCCGTCCAACCGAACTGCAGTCCTCGTTGCCAACAAGACTTGGTAGGGTCCCACAAACCTGGGCTCGAGATTTCGTTTTCTCCCAAAGTTATGAATCAGCACCCAATCTCCAGGTTGGAGTCGATGTCCAGGTCCTTCTGTTTGTGCCGGTAGAGCTTCAAAAACCTGTTGATGAATCAAACTCAATTTAGCAGTCAGATCGTAAAGATAGTCAATCAACATTGGATATTCAATTCTGCTAAATTCCTTAGGCCTTGGAACTCCCCAAAAGTTCGCAGGACGGCCGAACACAATCTCATATGGGCTAAGCCCTACTCGAGAGTGCACAGTCGCCCTGGTCGACAGGAGAGCTAGAGGCAATGCATCAGGCCATGATAACCCACTCGTTGCTTGGATTTTGGCAAGTTTCAGTTTCAGAGTACCATTGTACCCTTCTACCAAACCCGCCGATTGAGGATGGTTAGCACTATGAAATTTTTGGCGAATACCCAAACCCGCACACACACTCTTCATCACATTTCCCACAAACTCACTACCATTATCCGACCATACGATACGTGGCATTCCAAACATTGGGAAATATTCTTTGAGTAGAACTTTTGCTGTGGACAGGGCAGTATTATCCTTAAGAGGGTATGCCTCAATCCATCTGGAGAACGCACAAACCACAACCAATACATATTTTAAATTATTGCATCTCTCCATATGGATGAATTCCAACTGGATAACTTCAAAGGGGCATGTAGGAGGAGCAAAATGACCAGGTGGAGTGGGGGTGCCCTTGCCAGGATTATGCATCAAACATACCATACAGTTCTTGACCACTCTCTCAGCACACTTGGCAATCCCATCATTCTTCCATACGGGAGACAACAACTTACATATACCTTTCGTGCTAATGTGTGACCTGCCTGGGCCATAGTAACATATTTACAACAAGGGGTGGTGAGGGACAGAGTCTCTGAATTAAGCAGAAAGCTCTCACCCAGTCAAGAGATCAGGGCTAGATCCAACACCGTTTTTTAGCTCACTGCACCATCCCAGTTTCAGATCCTGGCTGTATGCAAATTAGTCTGTTCCTGTCCCAGTGCATGATGGGAACAGGGCAAACCAAACTACAAAAGCCAATTCTTACACTGGGAAGGAAACAAGCTCCCGGGGACCGGTTTCTGGCATTACAGCCGTCTTCGGCCCGGTTTGCTTGAATCCTGATGGTGCAATGAGTAAGGGTCTCCCATCTGAGAATACCCTTCCACGCTTAGGGTGGACAAAAATATTTACAACAAGGGGTGGTGAGGGACAGAGTCTCTGAATTAAGCAGAAAGCTCTCACCCAGTCAAGAGATCAGGGCTAGATCCAACACCGTTTTTTAGCTCACTGCACCATCCCAGTTTCAGAACCTGGCTGTATGCAAATTAGTCTGTTCCTGTCCCAGTGCATGATGGGAACAGGGCAAACCAAACTACAAAAGCCAATTCTTACACTGGGAAGGAAACAAGCTCCCGGGGACCGGTTTCTGGCATTACAGCCGTCTTCGGCCCGGTTTGCTTGAATCCTGATGGTGCAATGAGCAAGGGTCTCACATCTGAGAATACCCTTCCACGCTTAGGGTGGACAAAAATATTTACAACAAGGGGTGGTGAGGGACAGAGTCTCTGAATTAAGCAGAAAGCTCTCACCCAGTCAAGAGATCAGGGCTAGATCCAACACCGTTTTTTAGCTTACTGCACCATCCCAGTTTCAGAACCTGGCTGTATGCAATTTAGTCTGTTCCTGTCCCAGTGCATGATGGGAACAGGGCAAACCAAACTACAAAAGCCAATTCTTACACTGGGAAGGAAACAAGCTCCCGGGGACCGGTTTCTGGCATTACAGCCGTCTTCGGCCCGGTTTGCTTGAATCCTGATGGTGCAATGAGCAAGGGTCTCACATCTGAGAATACCCTTCCACGCTTAGGGTGGACAAAAATATTTACAACAAGGGGTGGTGAGGGACAGAGTCTCTGAATTAAGTAGAAAGCTCTCACCCAGTCAAGAGATCAGGGCTAGATCCAACACCGTTTTTTATCTCACTGCACCATCCCAGTTTCAGAACCTGGCTGTATGCAAATTAGTCTGTTCCTGTCCCAGTGCATGATGGGAACAGGGCAAACCAAACTACAAAAGCCAATTCTTACACTGGGAAGGAAACAAGCTCCCGGGGACCGGTTTCTGGCATTACAGCCGTCTTCGGCCCGGTTTGCTTGAATCCTGATGGTGCAATGAGCAAGGGTCTCACATCTGAGAATACCCTTCCACGCTTAGGGTGGACAAAAATATTTACAACAAGGGGTGGTGAGGGACAGAGAATCTGAATTAAGCAGAAAGCTCTCACCCAGTCAAGAGATCAGGGCTAGATCCAACACCGTTTTTTAGCTCACTGCACCATCCCAGTTTCAGAACCTGGCTGTATGCAATTTAGTCTGTTCCTGTCCCTGTGCATGACGGGAACAGGGCAAACCAAACTACAAAAGCCAATTCTTACACTGGGAAGGAAACAAGCTCCCGGGGACCGGTTTCTGGCATTACAGCCATCTTCGGCCCGGTTTGCTTGAATCCTGATGGTGCAATGAGCAAGGGTCTCACATCTGAGAATACCCTTCCACGCTTAGGGTGGACAAAAATATATATAACAAGGGGTGGTGAGGGACAGAGTCTCTGAATTAAGCAGAAAGCTCTCACCCAGTCAAGAGATCAGGGCTAGATCCAACACCGTATACACAGACATGAGTCCCTTTCTCACTGCACCATCAGGATTCAAGCAAGCCGGGCCGAAGAAGGCTGAAATGCCAGAAACCGGTCCCCGGTAGCTTGTCTCCTTTCTGGGGAAGAATTGGCTTGGTAGTTTAGTCTGCCCTGTTCCCATGATGCACTGGGCCAGGGACAGACTGATTTGCATATAGCCAGGTTCTGAGCTGGGATGGTGCAGTGAGATAAATAACGGTGATGGATCAAGTCCTGATCTTTGGACTGGGTAAGAGTGGTCTGCTTAATTCAGACACTCTGTTCATCACCACCCCCTTTTCTGAATCGATTTTGGCCACTATAGGTGTGGCAGGGTATACTCAGACATGAGTCCCTTTCTCACTGCACCATCAGGATTCAAGCAAGCCGGGCCGAAGAAGGCTGAAATGCCAGAAACCGGTCCCCGGTAGCTTGTCTCCTTTCTGGTGAAGAATTGGCTTGGTAGTTTAGTCTGCCCTGTTCCCATGATGCACTGGGCCAGGGACAGACTGATTTGCATATAGCCAGGTTCTGAGCTGGGATGGTGCAGTGAGATAAATAACGGTGATGGATCAAGCCCTGATCTTTGGACTGGGTAAGAGTGGTCTGCTTAATTCAGACACTCTGTTCATCACCACCCCCTTTTCTGAATCGATTTTGGGCCATAGTAACAACAGCAAGCACATACGCATCCGGTAACATCCATCTCTGATACTCTGACAAATCAACCCAACATCCATTCATGTCTAACTTCCCCGTGCTTTCTTTCCACTTAGCCTTTTTAGTTTCGGTGGCCTCATTCTGAATCGCTTTCACACTCTCAACTGTGTCCTCACACATACCAGTCTCCGCCGGCCATCTCACGGAACTCGTAACATACATTCGGTTTGTCAGATTCTTGGCCGTTTCCTTAGCAATCTCATCTGCAAACGCATTACCACGATCAACATCATCTGTAACCTTTCGATGCGTGCTGCATTTAATGACTGCCACTTGCTTAGGCAATGTAAGTGCATCCAAAAGATCGTTCACGAGCTGTCCGTGTTGAATCTTCGTGCCATGAGACGTCATGAAATCTCTCTCTCTCCACAATCGACCAAAACCATGTGCTACACCAAACGCATACTGACTGTCAGTAAACACATTCACTCGCTTTCCTTTAGACAAAACACACGCTCTCGTTAAAGCAATCAACTCTGCCGCTTGTGCCGAATTCTGACTCAATCTCGCAGTTTCCACAACCGTACTCAACGTCACTACAGCATACGCAGTCGTCACATCACCATTCGGCAACTTGAGGCATGAACCATCAACATACAAAGTACCATCAGGATCTACCAATGGAGTGTTTTTCAGGTCAATACGACCCTTCGTCTCTTCTTCAGTTCTTAAGTAACAGTCATGTGGTGCTACATCACATGATTCCATATGAATCAGCAACAATGTCGCTGGATTCAACACATTACAACGTTTTATCTGTATATGACTTGCCAAAAGTGTCAACTCATAGCCGGACAACCTTGCACTCGTCAAGTGTTGAGTCTTTGTTCGATTCAAGAGAGTGTCAACTGCATGCGGAACCATCACCGTAAGCATATTATCCATGACCAGACCTGCGGACTGTCGAATGGACACCGCAGCTGCCGCTGTCGCCCTTAGACAACTCGGCAACGCTCTAGCTACTGGGTCTAAAGTCAAAGAAAAATATGCACATGGACGCTGTTTGCCGCCAAATTGTTGCGTCAAAACACTTAACGCACAACCTTCTCTCTCGTGAAAATATAGTGTAAACGGCTTACTGTAATCAGGAGTACCTAACACAGGAGCCGAACACAACGCATCACGCAATTCAGAAAAACTTTTCTGACAGTCTTCAGTCCATGGCAAAGGAGCCGGAACATCCTTGCACGTGAGAGCTAACAATGGCTTCGCTAACAATGAGAAGTTTGGAATCCATTGTCTGCAGTATGACGTGATACCTAGAAAGGCACGTACGTCTCTTTGAGTTGTTGGCACAGTCATTCGAGCAATCGCTGCAATTCTTTCTGGGGTCAACCTTCTTCCCTCCTTTGACAATAAGTTACCTAAATAGGTTACTTCTTGACAACAATACTGCAACTTAGAAGGTGACACCTTGTGATGTAAGTCACATAAATGCTTTAACAATGATACTGTAGCAGTTTTACAAATTTGCTCAGTATCGGCAGCCACTAACAGATCATCGACATACTGAATCAAGGCCGCACTAGCGGGTAACACAAATACATCAAGTTGACTCTTAAGGGCCTGACTGTAGATCGATGGACTCTCACAGTAGCCCTGTGGTGCGCGTTTAAACCTAAAACTGCGACCACCTAATGAGAAGCCGAATAGATCTATGCTTTCCTCAGCAATCGGAATACTAAAGAAAGCATTCTTTAGGTCTATCACCGAAAACCAGGAGGCAGAGGCTGGAATCAGGGTCAGCAAAGCTGTGATGTCAGGAACCACTGGAAACTGTGGAATCACAATTTTATTCACTTCTCTCAAATCAATTACAAAATGGTACACAGGAGGCTTGGATGAGTCAGTTCGTTTCAAAATAGGTAACAAGGACTATTACACACATTTCCCCTAGTTTCTTCAATAACATCCTTTTCAATCAAGTCATAAATGATCGCTAATAGCGCTCTCTCGCCATCAAGAGAGATGCGATACTGGGGGATACGTGGTAATCTCACATTTGATTTCAATTGGACTACATAAGGTGGTATGTCCAGTAGGCCCACATCATTGGGACCTGTTGCCCATAAAGACTCAGGAAGGGAACTCAATTCCGGTGGGAGCTTATCAGTTGATAAGTACATAGGAGAGATCACTCTCTGACCTAATGTAAGCTCCACTCCCGTAGGAGAGCAATACAGAGTCGCATATAACCGCTTCAACAAATCCAGACCCAAGAGATTCTCACCACATCCAGTAGTTAAAATCAAAGGAGCCTCTAGCTCACGTGTCCCGATTGTAAGGGACAAATGGCTAGAAACTGGATTGCTAACTGGGGCGCCAGAGAATCCAACAGAAACATTCGTTAAGCCAGACAAAGGTGCGCCAGGGAGTTTCGAACGCATGATGGAACTTTTTGCTGCACCAGTGTCCAACAGAAAAGGCTCAACTACGCCCAATGTGGCAACTGCGACGTAAGGCCCTCTCTGATCAACCGGAACTGATACTACTCCCTCTCTTTGTCTATGGCTGTCTTAATAATCGCTGTCTGCACCAATCTCATGCTCAACACAATAGTCATCCACATGATACTGTGCAGATCTACCAGACGATGCATTTCGCTGATCAAAACAATTTCTCGTGTCCGATGGAGGAGCAGAACGCTCATTTTGATTTTGAGAGGTGCCACGACCTCTACCTCGAGAGACTTGCTGATAACCACCACGACCTCCTCGAACCGAGACACCATTCGTTCGGTCACGTAAAACAGGGCAATTAAACTTATAATGGCCCTCACCCTTACAATATGCACACTGATTATTCCCAAGCATAGATCTGGATGCAGAGTATTCAGAACGCGACTGCATCCTAGAAGACTGCGCCTGTGGTCGATACTGCACATGCTGCTGTTGCGAGTCATTCTGATTCGAGCTAGGAGGATACGCTTGCTGCAATAAGACCTTAGTTTTTAGCTCCTTCGTTTTCTTGTCTGCACGATCATTATCCTCTTTTTCTCTATTCTCATAATATTGAGCCGTTGCTAATATTTGAGCTGTGGTTGAAACAGCCCAAGCACTTTCAGAATTTTTCAATTTGTTGCATAACTCTGGCAAAAGATTGAACACGAACTTATCAACAAACAATCGCTGACCTCCCTCAGTGCTCATATCCTGACCACTATGATCAATAAATGCCTCCTCAAACCTAGTAAAGAAATCGGAGACACTCTCGTCTTTCTTTTGTTTGCAAGCAGACAATTTATCCCAGTTCACCTTCATCGCTGGCATGAGTGTTTTCATGAGCGTAATGATTCTTTGGGGCAGATCCGTAATTAACTGATCAGGCTTGGCCCCACCAACTTGCTGTCCATCGGCCGCTACAATTGCAGCCCAATCACCACCTAACTCAACTGCATGATTCTCGTTACGAATCTTCGCCCATATCGGTTGCGGTACTACATTACCAACCAACATGTCGATATCAGCAAGGTTCATAATAGAAGCATCTACAAATTGGGATAACTCCTTGTAATAACCTGCCGGATTCTTTCGTGGGTCAGGCAAAGATTGTTTCACCTGCAAAACTTCTGATCGCTTCCATGAGAGGTGTATCCAAACTCTCTGGAAGTGTGGCAAAACTGGAGGAACGGCAGCAGCATCACCTGGCCTCCACACTGGGGGGACCTCTCGCATGGAATACTGACCAGGTTTCATTTTCAGATCACCGGAGTCGTCGTCAAACGACACTCGTGATGGTACCGCGGACCTAAAGGCTAACAAACGCTCTAATGCACGCCGTACATCATCACCTACAATCATACCGTTCGAAAACTGACTCTGAAGTTCAGTCATATCGGGCGGTACGATATCTAGCTCATCATTATCCCACTCTTCTCTCAATGATTTGCACATCTCTTCGAACACGAATCTCTGTGTGGGCTCATTAAACTGAGAGAACGTATCGAAAACTATGCGCGAAATGTACTTAGCAGGGTGTCTAATCCACCTACGCGCCATAGATACTAACATCTCACTTTCCTTTACACCAGGCATTTGACTTAGTCTCTGAGAGATTTCAGAGACATCGGATTCAAATAACGTTCCGAAAAATGGAGAATAGAGATTAGCAACAGAATGAGGTATACGTTTACGAACAGAAGGAACAGAAGGAGAAGAGGAAAGTAGAACAGGAGCAACAATATTAGGACTAAACGTAGGAGCAGTGGAAGTAGCCAAGATAACAGGAGTAGTAGTAGCAGTAGACTGAGAGGTTACGGCCAGAGGAGCAGTAGGAAGAAGAGGTGGTAAAGGAGCAAGACCCACTGGAAGAACAAGGGGATTTGGAGGAACAGGGCCAACTACAGGCTGACCAGCAGCCACCGGAACGACAGGCGGAAGAACTGGAGGAACTATAGGGGATATAGTACCCTGTACATAAGGAGGTGGTGACTTTAGTAAATAAGATAACAAAGGATCCTCTTTCGATTCTTCTTCCTTCTTTTCAGAACTCGACGGTAAAACCGGATAACATTTATCCACCGCCATGCTATGCTGTCTGATAGAAACTTCCCTTTCCTTCTCTGCCGTGTCTCGCTGATACTGTTCTTCACCTTGCATTATCGAAAGGACACCCTCTTTCCTATTTTTCTTAGTAAGCTTGATTTCTTTCTGTCTGGCCACTTTGCGCCATAACCTAAAGGAATCAAACATTGCTGGCCTAGCTTTCTTTTTAAACAATTTTGCTTCGAGATTATCTAAAATCTCAGTTTCAAAGCTACCATGGGGTGGCCAACTAAGGACACCATCTTTTCTCGTATAACGAATCCAAAATGCGTTATATATAATGGCGCCCACTCCATGTCTACTATAGAGCTCATAAATCGGAGTTCCAACTGGAGGTATCGGACACGAGTCCTCCAACCGGGAATCCGTGTTGCAACATCTAAGGAAATCAAACAAGATACTACGGCCAGGCATCATGCACACTAACCGAGTTTCAAACTTCAAGGGTTATCAAATTACGATATCCTCGCAAAAATACGAGACCCTCGGTTTTTGGCAATCGCAATTGTCAAAGAACCCAAACAACAAAAAGAAAGAAACAACAACTAAGGACCAAAAATGCAATGGAACCATGCAATCAACCAAGTTTCAACAACAACAACCAAGTTTCAAAGTACGAAGCAAATGTCAAGCAAATGCCAAGTTTTCAAGTTTGAAACAAATGTTCCAAAAAGGAACCAGAGAGCTAGCGTAAGAACTGGGAGCGACCCACAAATACTTAACTGAAAGAACAATGGCGTCACCAGGAAGGCCCGTCTATCGTCTCGCCGTACAAAGGACTACGCCAAGCTCCAAAACAGGTCGACAGTCAGGGCATCAGTCCGTCGCAGCCGTCGGGAAGCGGGAATCTTCGTGGGAAAAATCTTCGGACCACTTATTTCGACAACAGGATCGATGAAGCGGGGTGCACCTTCCCTCGGAGATTTCACACGAAGTTCCTCACGATTGTCAGGCTTTGGACCGGCACCACATGATGTCGCCCCACGTTGGGCGCCAACTTAAGGACTGGGCTAATTTAAAGCCCAGCGGTGCCAGGGGACAACACCTGAAACCTTCGTGGAGATACCTGTTCCGGCGTACAAATTACAGAGACACGGGACACTTCCTTCGACGTCAAAGATCAGCGTTTATTTACTGCAGGGACACAGAAATCGCTAGAAGTACAACATAGTGTATGTTCAGAGAGTCTGCTTCAAATTGCAAAAGTGGATCGCTCCTCTTATACACATTTTAGCCATTGCACAACATAACGAACAAAAGGTTACAACTCAGTTCCCACAGTAAACTTCAAAAGGACCGCATTCATGTTTTCAGAAGCCCGGAACATAATTACAGAAACATGTCGGTTCCCAACTGTAAAAGCACACTATCCCACCATTAGGCACACTCCATTCTAGTCGTAAACGACCTATGAGAAGGGACAGAACCAGGTGCAGGAAAACAAATACAGACAACAGATTGAAAAGAGTGTGGGGGCAATATCGGGAGCGTGATCACAGGATCAAAGAATTCAAGCCTAACGTATGCAAGGCTGAAACAATAGACCGGCACGGCAAGATGAGCCTCGAGCGGAGCCATCTGCTTTTGCCGTGCCACTTCCCTAGTCATAAAGGGACACTCAAAGGAATATGCATCTTCCGCAAGAGCTTGGGAATCCCAGGGTCATCAAGCGGACATTGTCCGTTCGCCGGCTACGTGAGGGCAAGAAACAAAATGGATGCCATATCTAAAATGGAACCCGAAGGTTCAGATGGAAAAACCCGTAAATAAGACGAACCCTTCCAAGTAGTGTAGCGAAAACACGTACATCTACTAATTTCATCATTTACGGTTCGTAGATACCAAACTCATCCATATCCGAACAAGCCCAAAACGTCGTTCCGATTCTCACCGAACCTCAGGAGTAAGGGTGGGTTATGATTATGGGGTGCAGGGTTATTTAAAGGGAGCAGGGTGGGATTAGCACACAATATGAGACATGGCATGAAGGGCAGAACAAACCACACGCCCCCAGGTTTTGTGACGCCCCCCTGCACACGCCCACAGCACAACGCAGACACGCCCACAAGGGACTACTTTGCTGGCACAGTTCTTTTACCTTTTAAATGTATATGGTGGGTGTCTGCATAGCCTATGTCCTTCTGCTGCAACTGTCCTCTCCAGCGCTGTATTGGGTGTTGTGATTGGTGCTGTGGTTCCTGAGATTGCCCGCCTCAAAGGTTTGGGCTCTCTCTTCATTATATTAGTATGGATGGAACTCCAAGGTGACTTGCAATATCTTTAACATGTACGACAGGGGTACTTTAGCCTATATAATACATGGTCACACCATCACCTTTCCCACAACCTACTTAAAACCTTGGTGCATAACTCTTTCATTTGAAAAAGCGAGAATGTTTGCAAACATGAAGAATAAAAATAAAACCTCTAGTGCAAAATTAAACACACCAAAATCCTGTTAGATTCTTGTTGCAAACAGATATTAGAAACAGTCCAATACAAGTAGGTTTACAAAAGTAAAGCTGCAGTAGCTCAGAATGTGTAGAAACATGCAGAAATATTCTAGCTTATTTACAACTGTCTGAGGAGTGCAAAACACTAACATGCTCTCTCTGCTTGTCAATGTAAGCTATTAAAGTAGAGCAGAAAAAGAAAAGCAATGTTCCATTTGTGCTTTAAAAAGCTGCTTTAATTATGCTCCGTGACCTGACCTGCCAGTCACCTCGGTAGTCGCTCTGGCAGCAGGCACTGTGAAGCCAGAACTGGACTGTAATAACCTTATAATAGTCAAGTTCTGGCATCTTTTCTTTATAATCATCGCCTTGGTGCTCCACGAGTCACTGAGTAGAAAGAAATTATTGACTGCCGTTTATACAGGGATTGCAGAATCCCATAGGAGGCATTAACCTGCAGTGATGTGTTGTTTGTGGCGCGCCCTGACTACAATGTAGTGTAAATACCAGGATTATGCAGGTGCGTACGCAGGCCCCTGTAGGGCAGGGGGCTCCGAGCCATTCAGTGGGCCCCTGCCAACGCTTTAGGGGGACCCCACCAATCCTTCTAAGGGAATCCATTCAGCCCAAGACCAATGAATATCTGTGATAGATGTCAGACTCAGATGCCCTCATCACATTCTGCAGGGGAGCCCCATCATTTTGAGGTTCAGTACGGGGTTCATGATGCAGACGTGTGATGGCACAGACGAAGGATTGTCTGTGCCTCTTATATTCCATTGGGATGTAATGAATGGTCCGTCTTCTCCTACTTTCAATATATTTAACTCATTGTCATGCTTTCATCATATGAAAACCCTGATAATTCTACTTTACGTAACACAGACACGTGACTAGCCGCTTCGGACACCTATGACAGGAGCAGTCCTCTTTTCAACCGCTTCTTTAATTTTTAGGTTTAATGCCATTATAGTGGTGGGAAAAACTGTACAATCCTCATATAAAATGTGACGATAGACCATCTTGGCTTATTGAAAAAAAACGTATGTGCCTCCATTTTCCCCTATGCCAAATACCTAAGTGTAAAAAGGTTTACTTATGTTGGAAGTCTAAACTGCCACTATCATGAAAATATTTGGGCTGTGTGTGTGATTTTGATCTCTTTGCCACATAGGCAGATTCCTTGGTCTGCCCAACCCCTGCACTGGATCTTTAAGCTCCCAGTAGGAGGGCAGCAGGACGAGGCGGTGCAGACATGTTTCCGCAGAATGGATGGCCTGAGGGCTGCAGGCCCTGAAAGAAGATGGTGGAACGCGCAGACAAATTGCAAGGCAAGCGGGAAGTTGACTGGAGGGGTCGTCCATGTTACAGCGGGGAAGGGAAAAAGGCGCGTATTGGTAACACATGGAGAGGCGCGCAGGCAGGAGTCTCCTCATGCAGAAATGCAGGGTCTGGCCAAGCCTGGCAGAAACTGGGCGACCTTCAAAGCTTTTGGAAAAGACATCATCACTCGGGCCAAGCAAAAAAAGTAATTTGGATTATAAAAAGTTACGGTTTAATTGCTTATACAGTGTTTAATAATTGCATTTGGCCTTCTTTTGTGCGCTTACAATTTAATGCAGATGAGGGAACTGAAGCGCACTGACAGTTAGAAATGAAGGGCCTGGTTTGTCAAGGTTTTATGTCGCCCTTGCGCCGTCTGATTGGGACGCAATGGCAACGCAAACCTAAGTAAGATTTATGAAGTCACGCAAGGCCATTTTGCGTGGCCCTAATGGCTTGATAAAGCTAGAGTAACACAAGGCAGTGCAAATTGCTGTCCTGCAATACTCTGTGGCAGGGAGGCGTGCCATCGGTGGGTGGAGCGTGGGTGTTCCCACACACCCGCCAATGCATTCTGACACATTCGCAAATTTGCGCAACACACAGAGGAGTAGCGAAAAGTGATCGAAAGGTGGCACATGCTATGTGGAGAAATACTGACCTCACTCAGAAAATTGTGGCATGTTTCATCATGGGCTTGCTTACAATACGCCCCTGCACAGACCATGAGTTTATGGGGATGTATATGGGATATTCAACAATGAAATGATTTTGTGTTTGTGTGTTATTTTTAATCTGTATATAATAATGCTTGTTTGTGGTTTTTCCGTTTTTTAATGAAATAAATATGAACTGTATTTTAGATGTAAATAATAGGTATCGAATGGTATATTTAGTATGCATTGCTGTTTTTTATTTAATGCTTCCAGCCTTGAAAAAGTCTCTGTGATGTAAATTACAATTTTCCTTTTGACAACCCTCACTTTAAACGTATTTGACCTTCTATTGTTGACATTACTCCTAAAATTAAATAGTTTGCCGTTTGTCACTGTCCTTATGCTATGTAGTTTGGTCTGGTTAATATAAAGTGCTGGTGCTCGACATTATAAAAAAAGTGACTAATATATTTGTGCATAGTGATTAAAAGGTAGTAAAAAATAGAAAAGGAACCTTTTTTGGGTGTAGGGGGAAGGGGTAGGCCATGTTTTTGTTGAAACACTACATGAGTGTATTAATATTTTACACATGTATATATTAATCTAAGGCCTAATGGCCAGGGCACATTGTGATTGTATGGTTATTTCAGAAAGAAGTTGCTTGCTTGACTCAACAATTTCCACCATAGGGTACTGGCTAAAGGCATTGTATGGTAAGACTGGTTTCACTCAACTGAATTGTATAGATAAATTATTACAGTAAACTGGCATGTAACTCCTCCGAGCTATTTAGCCCGTTTGGATGTTTACTATCAAGGTTGAGGATGTAGTTAATTTCCAATATTCTCAGGTCTCGTTCTCTATCCCCACCTCGCTTGCTCTTTGGGACAGAGTCAATCAGGTAATATTTGAGATCCTTTGAATTGCCATCATGACGTTAATAATAATGTCTGGCTACTGGGTAAGCTGGATCCTGATTCTTGATCGCTCTTATGTGTTGGAGTACCCTCCTGTGCCCGGGTAAGGTGATACTCCCTATGTATTTCAATCCACAGGGGCACTCCAACACATAGACCCCAGGGTCTGATTTACAGGTAAGGCTCTTTGTTATTTCCCTATTTGGGCCTCCAAATGGTGTTACAATTTCAGTAGTATTTATTCCATGCTGACAGGCCTTGCATTTATAGAACCCTTTTCTCTGTGAAAGCCAAGAGCCCTTGGCCGGCTGTCCACATGGATCATTCACCACAAGGGTGTCTTTCATTGATACTCCTCTCTTCTATGTAATGAGAGGGTTTTTCGGGACAGTCTTAACTATCACATGATCATGTTTAATGTAATGCCAATTTTTTCTGATAATCTTACGTACTGCCAAGTGTTCTTTATTGTAGTCTAAGATAAAACTGAAAGTATTGGGAGTCTCATCATTCACAATCATCTTTTTCCTATTTGAGACTAAGGCTTCCCTTTCCACTTGGTTGCATTTTACGAGAGCTTTTTTAAGGAACGTGTTGCTGTAACCCCTTTCTTCGAATCTGGCCAAACAGTCCGCCTGTGCTGTTTGTGCCACATCACTATTGCTACAGATTCTTTTAATATGCAATAGTTCTCCATAGGGTATATACATATACATACACATATAAATTATATATATATATAAATCAATAAACAAAGTGCCCTTCAGCTTCGAGAAAGGCACACAACTCCACTCTGCTCCCTCCGGTATAGATATCAGCACATCAGATAGCTTCCATTCTTTTATTTCATTTGCCAACGCGTTTCAAGACAAACAAGTCCCTTCTTCATGGGCAGCTTTTGGAACCTCTCTGATATTTACAACAAGTTTTTGCCGGTTTAAACTACCCACATGTCCCTGCTGCAACTCCTCCCATCACGTGTTGCAGCACTGTACTTTGGGACATGTAGTACCGATGTTGTAAATTGATGGGGTGATGACTTTAAGTAAGTTCAGTCAAAGTTCCTTTGTTACCAGCATTTAAATTACTAAGTGGATGTGGAATACACCGACGTGCCGCTTTCATTAAATGCAGAGCGAAGTGCAGATTTAGTGAAGATAAGTTCTTCCCCCAGCCTCTCTGTGGTTTACGAGATGGTGCGTCTTCCCCACGGCAAGGACCAGCCGTGTAAGTTTATCAATAAACAAAGTGCCCTTCAGCTTCGAGAAAAGCACACAACTCCACTCTGCGCCCTCCGGTATAGATATCAGCACATCAGATAGCTTCCATTCTTTTATTTCATTCGCCAACGCGTTTCAAGACAAACAAGTCCCTTCTTCATGGGCAGCTTTTGGAACCTCTCTGATATTCACAACAAGTTTTTGCCGGTTTAAACTACCCACATGTCCCTGCTGCAACTCCTCCCATCACGTGTTGCAGCACTGTACTTTGGGACATGTAGTACCGATGTTGTAAATTGATGGGGTGATGACTTTAAGTAAGTTCAGTCAAAGTTACTTTGTTACCAGCATTTAAATTCCTAAGTGGATGTGGAATACACCGACGTGCCGCTTTCATTAAATGCAGAGCGAAGTGCCGATTTAGTGAAGATAAGTTCTTCCCCCGGCCTCTCTGTGGTTTACGAGATGGTGCGTCTTCCCCACTGCAAGGAGCAGCCGACAAAGTATTTTGCCGTTTCTACAGCAAAGTCTTTAAGCATAGGATTAACACAGTGCTATCCATGCCAAGCTGTAAAATGACAAAAGCCTTTTACCACTCCAGGCACAGTATTACAGCTTTGAATTGATAAATTACCAACCAAGCCAACCTGAAATGAATAAAAGCAACCCCTAACGCGTGTTTTGCTCTCATTAGAGCTCTCCAGAGAGGTATAGCTTTGTCCAGACACAAGGGAGCCTATCGGGACAGTGGCGGTTGGTGTGTCAGACCGCAACTCATCAAAATGCCATAGTTATAGGATGGATGGAGATCCCTGGTAAGATGGCCGAGAGCCCTCCACCGACGGTCCTGCGGCCATCATAATGATTTGACTTCATTTGATTGTGAAATTTATATAGCGCTCGAATGCCCAAGGGTGTCTAGGCATGAGACCCTTATTCGGCCACTTAGTCTCCATTTTCCTTAGGGCCATTATTCTGTCGTCGCCTCTGGGCTTGGAGTCAACAAGTGCTATGCCCTGGAATTTGATATTAATCATTTCTGACCCGAAATGAGCTGTGTTATAGTGCACAGTCAACTGATAATTTGGGTTGTTTTTAATTGGCCTAATGTATTCTTTTATGCTTTCCCTCAGTAGCCTTATGGTATTCCCAATGTAAATGCGGGAACGGGTGGAACAATGCAAGCGCAACAATGCTTGACTGAACAACGCATCTGCCTTAACCTCTCATATGCGTGGTTAAGACAGATAGCGGTCTAGTGCTCAGGATGGGTGGGGAGAAAAAAAAGAAGCATCGGAACAGGAAGCTCCGAAATGGGCAGGTAAGTGGGGCTGGGGTTGGGTTTCGGGGGTCGTTTTAAGGGGTAGGGGTCACTTTTAAGGCTCAGGGTACTTTTTGGAAGGGGCAGGGTTTTAGGGCTCAGGGTGGGGGGGTTGGGGTAGTTGTAAGGGCTGGGGCTGGTTTGGGGGGAGTTTTTAGAAGTGGAGTGGTTTTAGGGCTCAGGCGGGGTGGAATTGGGGTAGTTTTAAAAAAAAATTGAGGCAGGGTTTTTGCCCTCACGGCAGTGGAAGGCATTGAGGTAGTTTTATGAACAGCGCAGGTGTACGTTTTAGGGCTCAGGGCAGGGGGTTGGGGTAGTTTATGGTAGGGGGCAGGGTTTTAGGCCTCAGTGGAGGGAGAGGGGAAGGGGCAGTTTTAAGGGCAGGGCTGGTTTTAGGCTTCAAGGTGGGGTTTAAGGTAGAGTGTTAGAATTTTAGGGATTAGGGCAGGGGGTTGGGGTCAGGGTAGGTGCAAACTTAACCACGCATACCCCCATACCAATCATGCCTTTACAACAAAATTGCGTGGTAAAGGAATGCATGGTTAAGACTCATTCGTGGTTCAGGCTGCGTGGTAGAGGCATGAGTGGGTTAGCCTTGCACGCCTCTACCTTGCGTACCTAGTGTTGATGCCTATGTCTTCCATCACTCTATACTTTGTCTCCTCATCTCACTCGTATGGGCTCCTTTTCATTTTCCTTTCTCCTATTGTTACTGTTTTACTGTTTACCCATTTTTCTCATGCTCGTTCTTTCTCCCATTTCTACTTTTCTCTCTCTCTCTCGCTCTGGGGCGACACTGATGATGAAAAATAAGAGTCAATCAATCAATCAGGAGTTTGTTAAAGCGTGACTACTCACCCGTAAGGGTCTCAAGGCGCTAGGGGTGGGGGGCGTGGGGGGGGGCAGGTTTCATTCCACCAAGGAGGGGGTCTGTCGAAGAGCCAGGTTTTGAGGTTTCTTGCGAAGATGGGGAGCAATGTTGTCTGTCTGAGGTGGAGCGGAAGGGCGTTCCATGCTTTGGCCGCGAGGAAGGAGAAGGAGCGGCCTCCCGATCTGGTCTTTCTGGTGCGGGGGACCACGGCGTAGGAAAGCTGGGCATGATCGTAGGGTCCTTTGGGGTGCGTGGAATTTGAGTCCGCTGTTCAGGTATGTTGGCCCGGTGCCGTGGAGGGCCTTGTGTGCGTGGGTGAGCATCTTAAAGGTGATTCTCGCCTCGACGGGGAGCCAGTGGAGTGTGCGCAGGTGCTGGGAGATGTGGCAGTGTTTTGGCAGGTTGAGGACCAGTCTTGCGGCGGCGTTCTGGATGTTCTGTAGCTTGCGGATGAGGTTTTTGTTTATTCCGGCTTAGAGTGCGTTGCCGTAGTCGAGTCTGCTGGTGACCAGGGCGTGAGTGACTGTCTTTCGGTGTTCGAGGGGGATCCATTTGAAGGTCTTACGAAGGAGGCGGAGGGTGTGGAAGCAGGAAGATGAGACAGAGTTGATCTGGCGGTCCATTTTGAGCTCGGAGTCCAGGATGATTCCCAGGTTGCGTGCGTGGTCTGTGGGGGTTGGCGGGTTTCCGAGGGCAGTGGGCCACCAGGTGTCGCTCCAGGCGTCGGGGTTTGGGGTTCTCGAAAGTTGCGTCTGGCGGTGTTGGGCTCGTTGGATAGGGAGAGGATGAGCTGGGTGTCGTCTGCATATGACACGATGTTGAGTCTGTAGGTTCTGACGATGGGGGCAAGTGGAGCCATGTAGACGTTGAAGAGCGTCGGGCTGAGGGAGGAGCCCTGGGGGACTCCGCAGGTGATCGGTGTGGGGTCGGAGAGGAAAGGGGGGAGTCTGACCCGCTGCGTCCTGCCGGAGAGGAAGGAGCAGATCCAGTCGAGGGCCTTGTCCTGGATTCCTGCATTGTAGAGTCTGCGTATTAGGGTGCGGTGGGAGACTGTGTCGAACGCCGCTGATAGGTCGAGGAGGATGAGGGCTACTGTTTCTCCTTGGTCCAGTAAGGTGCGGATGTCGTCTGTTGCGGCGAGGAGGGCGGTTTCCGTACTGTGGTTTTTTCTGAAGCCGGATTGGGAGGAGTCGAGGATGTTGTGTTCTTCAATGAATGTGGCGAGTTGGCCGTTGATGGCTTTCTCAATGACTTTCGCTGGGAACGGGAGCAGGGAAATGGGTCTGTAGTTTTTGAGGTCGGTGGGGTCCGCTGAGGGTTTCTTTAGGAGGGGGTTGACCTCGGCGTGTTTCCAGTCGTCGGGGAACGAGGCGGTCGCCAGGGAGCGGTTGATGGTTTGGCGGAGCATGGGTGCGATGGTGTTGGCGGCTCTGTTGAAGATGTGGTGGGGGCAGTGGTCCGTGGGGGCCCCTGAGTGGATTGACTTCATTGTCTTCAGTGTGTCTTCGGTGGTGAGGGCTGTCCAGTCATCAATCGCTGGTTTCCAGGTGTCGGGGGTGGTTGGTGAGGGTTCAGTGTGTTGGTTGTCTTCGTCGAAGTTGTCGTAGATGCTCTTGATTTTGTGGTGGAAAAAGATGCTGAGTTTGTCACAGAGGTCTTGTGAGGGAGGGAAGTCGGTAGACTCGCTGGTGTGTTGGGCGAACTCCTTGATGATGCTGAAGAGTTCCTTGCTGTTGTGTGCGTGGGTGGAGATTCTGTCTTCAATCGCTTTTTTCCTCGTTTCTCTGATGAGTTGATGGCGGGCGATGGTGGCGGCTCTGAAGTTGTTGTGGGCTTCTGTGGATTTGGTGTTTCTCCAGGCCTTTTCAAGGCGGCGGCATGTGCGCCTGGACTCTCGAAGTTCGGTGGTAAACCATCTGGCTTTCTTGGCACTGGTATTGTTTTTCTTGAGGGGGGCTATCGTGTTGGTGCTGTCCGAGATCCATCTATGCAGGGTTCGGGCTGCGGTGTTGGGGTCCTCGTTTTACGCGATGGTTGGGGTGGAGTTGTTGAGTGAGGAGGTGAGCTGGTCATTGGTGATTTTGGTCCAGTTTCTTTGTGGAAGCATGTGCTGGTGTCTGTGGATGGTGGGTGTTCTGAAGGTGAAGTGGACGCAACGATGGTCGGTCCATGGGAGTTTGGTGGTGTGGCTGAAGGTGATGGAGTTTCCTGTAGTGAAGAGGGGGTCGAGGGTGTGTCCTGCTGAGTGCGTGGGCTCGGTCACGATCTGGCGGAGTCCAATATTGTGGAGGTTGTCCAGGAGGGATGTGGTGTTGGGGTCCAGTTGATTGTCGAGGTGGAAGTTGAGGTCTCCCAGCAGGGTGTAGTTGGTGGATGCGATGGCCTGCAGGGAGATAATGTCCGTGATGGAGTTGGCGAAGGGTCCGCGGGGTCCAGGGGGTCGGTAGATGAGGGTTCCTCGGAGGGCGGCGGTGGGGCTGGCCAGTATCTTGAAGTGAAGGTGTTCCATCAGTTCTGTGGACTCGTCAGGGAGTGTGGTCAGGCGGAGGCTGGATTTGTGGACGATGGCGATTCCTCCTCCTGGGTGGATGGGACGGTCCTTCCTGGAGATCTTGTATCCTTGGGGGATAGCGATGGCGATGTCCGGTCCCGAGGTGGTGTTGGTCCTGGTTTCGGTGTGGAATGCTACGTCTGGGGTGGTGCTGTCGAGGAGGTCCCAGATTTCTGTTGCGTGTTTGTGGAGGGATCGGACGTTGAGGAGGATGCATTGTAGGGTCTTCGGTTCGGTTGTGTTCTTGTGGGCGGGTTGTGCTGGATCCGAGTTCTTGGCGGTGCTGCAGGTGTGCCGGCAGCGGTGACAGCTGAAGGGTCCATGGGTGTCGGCTGGTGATGCTAGCTTGCAGTTGTTGTTGAAGCCTGGGTTGAGTGCGTGGAGTGCTGCTGAGTCGTAGCGTTGGCGGGGCGGAGGTCCAGGGTTCCTGGTGCTGGTTGCGGACGGGTCGCAGACGGGCGCAGACGTGCTTGCCTTTGACGCGCCTTCGGTGCACCAGCGGCGCACCCGCGCAGTGGCCGCCATTAAGTAGGGGTCGGGGAGGGCTGGACAGCTGGGAGGCGGGGAGGGGAGCTGGAAACAGAGTTCCGTCACCAGTGCTGGTAAGCAGGAGGTTCCAAGCAGATTATAGCTCTGGCAGCTTTTTCGGGGATCCGCCGACCCAGGGAAACATTCTGCATTTGTCCTGGTGTAATTTTCCAACACCTGCAGGTTGTCTGCAGTCTGTTCGGAGCAGCAATCTAGAGTCAGTGAGGTGGCTTTCCTATTTTCACTTCCAGCCAGAACCAAAACAAAAGCCTGATTTAAGAGGCAATCCTTCTTTTTTTAGAAGGTGGCCCCCCGCCCTAGGCAGCGCACCCAAACCAACAGACCACACACGCAACCTGGGCTTCATCCTGGACTCCTCCCTCTCCATGACCCCACAAGTCAACGCCATCTCCTCGTCGTGCTTCAACATCCTGCGCATGCTACGTAAGATCTTCCGGTGGATCCCCACCGAGACCAGGAAGACGGTCACCCAGGCCCTCGTCACCAGCCGTCTGGACTATGGCAACACCCCCTACGCCGGAACCACCGCCAAACTCCAGAAGAGACTCCAGCGGATCCAGAACGCCTCGTCACGACTCATCCTGGACATCCCCCGCCGCAGCCACATCTCCGGACACCTGAGAGACCTGCACTGGCTCCCGGTCAACAAGAGACTCACCTTCCGTCTCCTCACCCACGCACACAAAGCCCTACACAGCCAAGGCCCAGGATACCTCAACAGCCGCCTCAACTTCTACGCTCCCAAACGCCAGCTTCGATCGACCAGCCACGCCCTCGCCGCCATCCCCCGCATCCGTAGAGCCACCGCAGGGGGACGGTCCTTCTCCTACCTCGCCGCCAAGACATGGAACTCCCTCCCCTCCCACCTCCGCCTGAATGTCTGACATAATATCGACAGACAGAATATCGAAATACAAAAATATCGGAGCAAAAATATCGACATAAAAAATATCGGAATCCTATCTTCATAAAGGTAAGTACAAAAATATCGAAAAAATAATATCGTAGTACAAAAATATCGGAATCAAAAATATCGTTTTTTTAAATGTATTAATAATAACGTAAAAATAATTTTAAAATACATATAATTTTACAAATATTAAATAAAAATATTAAAACAAAATTAAAACTAATACATATACATTTAAAATAAATAAAACACTTAATAATTTAATGTATTTTTTTTTTAATGTTATTTATTTGATTTAATGTAATATTTTTTTATTTTTACCCTGTACGCCTGTACCCCAAAAACCCAAAACTGACCTTGAACCCTAAAAATATCCCTGTACCCCAAAAACCCAAAACTGACCCTGAACCCTAAAAATACCCATTTACCCAAAAACTGAAAACTGACCCTGAACCCTAAAAATACCCCTTTACCCATGAACTGAAAACTGACCCTTATCCCTAAAAATATCCCTTTACCCAAAAACTGAAAACTGACCCTGAACCCTAAAAATACCCCTTTACCCAAAAACTGAAAACTGACCCTGAACCCTAAAAATACCCCTTTACCCATGAACTGAAAACTGACCCTGAACCCTAAAAATACCCCTTTACCCAAAAACTGAAAACTGACCCTGAACCCTAAAAATACTCCTTTACCCAAAATTAATTAATATTATTTAATTACCAATTAATTATTAATTAACAATAACAATAAAGAAAATATATTAGCACATTAGCTGTAATTAATTTAATTTAATAATTAATATAATTTTTCCCAATTAATTAATTAAGAATAAGAAAAAATTATATATAAAAAAATTACTATAATTAATGTAATTAAATAATTAATATTAATTAATTACCAACTAATTAATAATTATAAATATGTACAAAATTATATTAATTAATTAACTGATTAATATAAATTAATTACCAATTAATTATTAATTAAAATATGTACAAACATATATTAATTAATTAATTATTATTAAATTACTTCCCACCCTATTCCCCTATAAACCCATAACCCGCTACAGAACATATTTATCAATTAATCAATTAATTAAAATTAATTAAAAATTATTTCTCAATTAATTAATTAATAATTCCTACTAATTAATAATTAATTTAACATAATTAAATTACTTCCCACCCTATTCCCCTATAAACTCACAACCCGCTACAGAAGTAAAAGACAATATTTATTTAAATTACATAAAAAATAAATAATAAAACATAATAAATACAATATAATATACACTAAATTTATTTAAAAATTGATATTAGTAACATCAAAGTTATTTATTTCGATATTATTGACATCGATATTTAAAACTTCGATATTACTAATATCATACTAATATCGATATTAAGACTGTCAATATTACTTACCTTCGATATTTTGTCCCATCGATATTTAAACTTCGATATTTTTGTATATCGATATTTAAAAATCGATATTTTGTCTGTGTACCCCTCCGCCTGACCCAGGACCACTTCGCCTTCAGGAAGCAACTCAAGATCTGGCTGTTCGAGCAGTAGCAGATCCCCCTCCCCCAGCGACTCCCATTAATTAGATTGGAGAGATTGAAACTTTCAGAGATGTCGAAGTTTGTGGGATGAGGCCACATTAAAACATTATGTAAAACTAAATAGGATTCCAAGGGGTCTTCGTTCACAAATCATCCACACGTCTGGACGAAGACTTGCTAAATATATGAACTTCGGTATTTGTATTACTTCCAGCCCTGGGGAAGTCATAGTGGGTCTACCCTGATACGACGAAACGCGTTGGCTAAAGGGAGTGGAAGATTTTGAATCATTAAAGAAGAAACAAAGCCCTTACTATTGTTTTTATGTTATTTAGCTGTATCTTACTTTGATTGAGAACAAGGATGCGTGTGCTTCAAAAACTGTGACTGTTGACTCCCAGTGGCTGATCCCATCACAGAATTCCAGGTCACAAAGAACTGACTCAATTGGACGCACTTTTTCAGCAACTCTAGAGGCACTGTCTCTACAAGCTCTGAATGGGCTTTTCCCAGAAGATCAGCCCCCTTGCGCTACCTGTTAGTGCTAAAAAAGGCAGCAGTTTTAGACTATACGCTCTGCTCAGAGTCTCTGTTCAATACAATCCCGTCATATTCCACCCACCTGTGCTATGAAAGTGACCACATGCCACAGGTCCTGCTGATCAGAAATACCATCAACGCTCAGGCCACCTTAAGCCTTATTGGCTCAGAACAGCCACTTCACAATGGAAGACGCGTTGAATGGAGGTCGGACACCGCTATAAAATACAACGACTGGAAAGCATGGCTACCTACTCTATGCACCGCCCCCATCCGCACAACTAAGGACTGGGAAATCTTTGTACACAAGCTGGTTTCTGCCCTTGTGTGCAGCCGTTGCGTAATCCCATTGACAAATTTTCAGGCCACGTAAACACGGTTCACAAAAGGTCTTAGAATGCAGAAAAGAACATTATTCAAAAAGTTGGAAACTCTTAGCCGATTCCCACTATGGTAGCCGAAGGCAACACTCTCTGTAGCCAATACAAAAAACGAAGCTGGCGAGCCAAACTGAAATATGAGTAAGCATCGCAAACAGAACTTTGCCTGGCATGTCAAAATACAAACTCAAAACATTTCTGAACAATACAAAAACGATTAAACAAGGGACCAAAACTGCCTACCACATTGGGGAGCAATGCCATCTCAATTAATTGGATAAAACACGTCACCATGCTCTACAAATTTACAACTGAAATGACTGTTCAACAACCACCCTCAGGCAAGCAAATAATTGACCAACAGAATCCTATGGCAACAGAAGCACAACTTGGCCAACACATGATCACCTTCAACGCAAGGAGAACAGCATCTGGTCTGCAAGAGCACAGCTGACAGTGCCCCCCGCCCCAATGGTATTCCAGCAGCTGTCTCCAAACAAGACATGGAGTTCTGGTCTAGCACACTGGAAAATCTGTTAAAGCACTGCTTTATCACCGAAACCACACCATCGTCTTGGCAAGGCTCGATCTTACACCCAATTTACTAAAAGGGCCCATTGTTGCTCCCTGATAGTTACCGATATATTGCACTGCTTGACATCAAGGCCACATACTTTGCTTTACTTTTACTGGAGGATCTAGAAGCCTGAGCAGTCACAAATAGCATGCTGTCACTTAATCAAACTGACTTTAGACCACTCTCTGGCACCACCGATGATCTATTAGCTTGAAGGATGCCTGCAGTAAAACAAATAATGAAGAAAGAACAGCTTGACCATGTCAATCGCCAACTTTTATGGTCAAAGCTAAAAGCGTGGAGGATTCCGGACCCTCTTCTTCGTAGCATATTGCTCCTCTACTCTGATACTTGGGCCAGGTTCAAACTGGGCTATAATACCGCAGTCTCTGACAAAATAAACATTGAACAAGGCGTCAAGCAGGGGTGCGTATTAGCTCCAACTTTATTCAATCTATTTATGTGCAACCTGGTACCAGCATTAAACTCAGTAGTCAATCACACACCAAAATTGGCAAACCAGCATATCACCTCGCTTCTTTACGCAGGTGATGTTGTACTGAGAAACCAAACCCCAGTTGGGTTCCAGTGACTGTTAAATGGTCTAAGCAATCACTGTAGCTCAAATGGCATGACAATTAATTCTGAAAAAACAAACATTGTGATCTTCGGCAGGAAAATTATAAAATGGGGCTACTGGCATCTTAATAATAGTTGCCTGATTTTTATGAATATATGCAAATATTTTGGGTGTTGGCTTTAAACTCCTTAAAACTGAAACTGGCTTCATTACAATCTGCCTTTTGAACGATCTGTAATAGCACAAAACATTACACTTTAGATCTATTGCTGAACATAGTCGCTGCTAAACTAACTCCTACTTTGGCATATGGGTCAGAAACGGAAGAACCGGGTTTTTAGAACCCAGCGGCGCCAGGAAAAACGCCCGATGTCTTCGAGTTCCCCTGCCTTGGCAAACAGAGACACGGGGACACTTCTCGGTGACGTCATAGACCAAATTTATTGGCTGCAACCAGGAACAGAGGTCTACGAAGCACAACACGGGTGGTTCGCTAGAGACTGCACAATTTAGTAGAGCGAGACATCATCTTTCATGCTAAAAATCACATTCCTGACTAGCAACAATTATTTCCAAACGGACCCATCACACGGTGACATTTCAAACGTATCGCATAACGAAAAACCCACTTTCGGTTGTCCAGCCCACCAGAAATGACAAAGCAAAATCCAACATTCTTGCTCGGACAAGCCGGACAAACCCATAATAAAAGGACCTCAAACCAAACCATAATTAAGCCATAAAAAGGAAGGAACAGAAACAGATGAGAAGCAAGATAGAAGGGTGTGTGCATGTACCATAAACTCAGCAATGTCCTGCACTTTGATTTCTATCTGACCAGCTGCCTAACAAGGAACTGGCTCAACAAGGTCAGCTTCGGGCAAGGGAGTCAGTTCGTTCAGGTCACACAAAAGTCAGCTAAAGGTGTACGTGTCCCAAAGATTCATACGGCCGTAGTCATCGGCCTATGTGAGGGCAACCACAAAATGGCTGCCGTACACAAAATGGAACCCGTAGGTTCAAACGAAATCCCTGAATACGTAGTGTTTCCATAGATTATGACGAAAACACTCGTACATGCCGCACTCGTCATTTGAGGTCCGCTGATACCAAAATCGTCTAGATACGACGATCTTTATTGAACGGGTTCAAAATCACGGAACCTCAAAGCCTTCCCAGGGAAACTGGGCACTTTCTTGAACATCGCACAGAGCGCAGTGTTCAGATCATTGTTTACTTCTTCTTTTCGTCTTCAAGGTTGGATCCTGATGTTCTAATGAATAGCTTACGCCGTGTTTGCATGCCTTTCCTCTATTGCAGCCCTGCTCCCACACTAGAGAGCGCTGAGCTCGACCAAAATGGCCTTGAGAGTGTGATAAAATGTACCCATCCTGCAGGTGGTAGCTCATCCCTCTGTACCTCCTTTGTTCACCAGTGACCGGGCTGGAAAGTTCCAGCCTGGGAGGGGCTTTAGGGTGTTAGAAGATGCATATTATGTTTTACGAAGTGTTCTGAAGTCAGTCCCTCAGCAGCTGTCTCATGAGGCTTGTCAGACTGGGCTCCACTGCAGCGCATTACTAATAAATGACGTGGTTTCTATTCTATACTGTGTCCTCGACTCTTCATTTCTTGGAGGACAGAGAGGTGGTCGGGAGTTACCCGGGTGGCCCGATTCAGGTCACTTCCTTCATAGCGGCAAAAGACATTATTACAACTTAGAATTAACAGAGCTAATGCACCACATAAAAGGCCCTATCATAAAAATCTTCTATTAGAAGCTAACGAATGAAATTTCCTAATTGTATACTCTTGCATTATGTATCTGCACTGACCAAGGCCGGACTGAAAACAGAAACCGGCCCTGGAAAACTGCTCTGCTGGCCCCCCCTGGGATCAGGGGGAATACAGCTTAGCAGTTTGCGACGGCCGGTTTTGGCCGATTTTGCTACCGGGGGCCGACATTGCCGACTCCCGGTAACAAAAACGTCCCACCAGGGGCCCAAAACCGGCCCCCGCCCTAGCGGTCTACCGGGGAAATGCCCGGTTCCCGCTATGGCCAGTCCAGCCCTGGCACTGACCATTATCATAAGTTATCAATATTCGCGCTCTTAATGTGCTGATAACTTAACTTTGAAGTGTAAATTCGCTAAAGATATATTTTTGATATTATGTGTTTTTACTCTCTTTTATAAACATGGCTAAATGTGTGCATTATGCTGCTGATATTCTTCTACTGTACTTCTAACCTGCACCTGGCACTTTAAAGGGATTGATTGTACAAATAAATTGTTTCTTCATTCATTCATTCATGTGCTACTTTCCTGCCCATCTGCCCTGGGTACACACAACATTGTGCACCACTCCTCGCCCTCCTTAGATGCATTTCTCAGGCTCCTTTCATGACTAATAGTAGCAAAATAATGAGTATTAAGAACTACTATACTTACATGGCATACTATATAACATGGGTGTCCCACGTAGGCCCAGGATCCCTTCTGTGTCTGTAGGATATCCATATTTATTACATTTACACAGAGCAGGTTATCATGGAGTACACATGCAAGGTATAAAGACTGTCTGCCTTCACCACTCTATGGTCCCCCTGGACAAAGAATCTAATTACTGCATCAGCTCATATTCAGATCAACAAATCGTGCCTCTGACAATTAAGTTGATTGATCTCACTGCAGATGTTTACATTTTTAATTTATACCTGTGTTGCCAAAATTTGCATAGAAAATGGATTTGCGTATTCAAACTCTCTTTGTCCATAGGCTGCTGGCGCCCCTGAAGGAACACTAGTCTAATATGGTTCAGATTTGTTTCATTCTAATTTAATATTTTAAGCTGCTGTCTTTCTGTCGTTGCTGAGTAATTGATTTAAAATGTGCTGTATGCTTCTAATTACCTTCGCGTGGCTGGCCTTGGGGTTTTGGAGCACCGTTGTTAATAAACATAAATTGGTATATCTTTTAGGCAAATGTTTGCACGTTTTCAAATAGCTTCCTTGGGGTTTCTTCCTGCTTCAGAAGGGATATAGTTTATTGAGAACTGGGGCCGCATTCCAACTGGAATGGCTCCCTGGGACCCAGTTCACAAAGCTTTGGCGTGGTCATATCTTCAGCCTGACTTGGGAGTGGCTTTCGGGACCCAGTTCACAAAGCTTTGGCGTGGTCATGTCTTCAGCCTGACTTGGGAGGGGCTCTCTGGAACCCAGTTCACAAAGCTTTGGCATGGTCATGTCTTCAGCCTGACTTTGGAGGGGCTCTCTGGAACCCAGTTCACAAAGCTTTGGCGTGGTCATGTCTTCAGCCTGACTTGGGAGTGGCTTTCGGGACCCAGTTCACAAAGCTTTGGCGTGGTCATGTCTTCAGCCTGACTTGGGAGGGGCTCTCTGGAACCCAGTTCACAAAGCTTTGGCGTGGTCATGTCTTCAGCCTGACTTGGGAGGGGCTCTCTGGAACCCAGTTCACAAAGCTTTGGCGTGGTCATGTCTTCAGCCTGACTTGGGAGTGGCTTTCGGGACCCAGTTCACAAAGCTTTGGCGTGATCATGTCTTCAGCCTGACTTGGGAGGGGTTCCCCGGGACCCAGTTCACAAAGCTTTGAAGTGGTCATGTCTTTAGCCTGACTTGGGAATGGCTCCCTGGGACCCAGTTCACAAATCTTTGGTGTAGTTATGTCTTCAGCATGACTTAGGAGGGGCTCCCCAGTACCCAGTTCACAAAGCTTTGGCGTGGTCATGTCTTCAGCCTGACTTGGGAGGGGCTCCCTGGGACCCAGTTCACAAAGCTTCAGCATGGTCATGTCTTCAGCCTGACTTGGGAGTCGCTCCCCGGTACCAAGTTTACAAAGCTTTGGTGTGGCCATGTCTTCAGCCTGACTTGGGAATGGCTGCCTGGGACCCAGTTCACAAAGCTTTGGCATGGCCATGTCTTCAGCCTGACTTGTGAGTGGCTCCCCAGGACCCAGTTCACAAAGCTTTGGCGTGGTCATGTCTTCAGCCTGACTTGGGAGTGGCTTTCGGGACCCAGTTCACAAAGCTTTGGCGTGATCATGTCTTCAGCCTGACTTGGGAGGGGTTCCCCGGGACCCAGTTCACAAAGCTTTGAAGTGGTCATGTCTTTAGCCTGACTTGGGAATGGCTCCCTGGGACCCAGTTCACAAAGCTTTGGTGTAGTTATGTCTTCAGCATGACTTAGGAGGGGCTCCCCAGTACCCAGTTCACAAAGCTTTGGCGTGGTCATGTCTTCAGCCTGACTTGGGAGGGGCTCCCTGGGACCCAGTTCACAAAGCTTTGGCATGGTCATGTCTTCAGCCTGACTTGGGAGTGGCTTTCGGGACCCAGTTCACAAAGCTTTGGCGTGATCATGTCTTCAGCCTGACTTGGGAGGGGTTCCCCGGGACCCAGTTCACAAAGCTTTGAAGTGGTCATGTCTTTAGCCTGACTTGGGAATGGCTCCCTGGGACCCAGTTCACAAATCTTTGGTGTAGTTATGTCTTCAGCATGACTTAGGAGGGGCTCCCCAGTACCCAGTTCACAAAGCTTTGGCGTGGTCATGTCTTCAGCCTGACTTGGGAGGGGCTCCCTGGGACCCAGTTCACAAAGCTTCGGCATGGTCATGTCTTCAGCCTGACTTGGGAGTCGCTCCCCGGTACCAAGTTTACAAAGCTTTGGTGTGGCCATGTCTTCAGCCTGACTTGGGAATGGCTGCCTGGGACCCAGTTCACAAAGCTTTGGCATGGCCATGTCTTCAGCCTGACTTGTGAGTGGCTCCCCAGGACCCAGTTCACAAAGCTTTGGCGTGGTCATGTCTTCAGCCTGACTTGGGAGTGGCTTTCGGGACCCAGTTCACAAAGCTTTGGCGTGATCATGTCTTCAGCCTGACTTGGGAGGGGTTCCCCGGGACCCAGTTCACAAAGCTTTGAAGTGGTCATGTCTTTAGCCTGACTTGGGAATGGCTCCCTGGGACCCAGTTCACAAAGCTTTGGTGTAGTTATGTCTTCAGCATGACTTAGGAGGGGCTCCCCAGTACCCAGTTCACAAAGCTTTGGCGTGGTCATGTCTTCAGCCTGACTTGGGAGGGGCTCCCTGGGACCCAGTTCACAAAGCTTTGGCATGGTCATGTCTTCAGCCTGACTTGGGAGTCGCTCCCCGGTACCAAGTTCACAAAGCTTTGGCGTGGCCATGTCTTCAGCCTGACTTGGGAATGGCTGCCTGGGACCCAGTTCACAAAGCTTTGGCATGGCCATGTCTTCAGCCTGACTTGTGAGTGGCTCCCCAGGACCCAGTTCACAAAGCTTTGGCGTGGTCATGTCTTCAGCCTGACTTGGGAATGGCTGCCCGGAACCCAGTTCCATTCTCTGCCTTTCTCTATTATGCTCTCTGTCAATGTCTGATGATGAAATGTACGTCATGGTCCCCATTAATGAGTGCTGGTGCTGACCACTGGCAGCCACTGGCACAAATTAATCAATGGTGATATATAAAAGTTATGTCTTTCGGCATGAGGTTTAAAGAGTGGGGATATTGTGAGTCCTTTTTCCAATTGTTAACATCATCCTCAACTACGGTCTATACCCGAACCAGATTTCTGGCTGCCAAATGGTTTGTGTGCCTCAACTAGAAAATCCCTAAGAATCAATAGCTCTCTTGTTCTATGTTGAATTGAAGGTCATCTTTATGTTAGGTGTATTTGGAAAGCACACTTATCACAACATTTCAAGGTGCAAACAGTGCAGACTGGAGGGAACTAGTCCCTAAGGGTAAGGGAATAACAGTAATGCCTTTAGTTGTTTCCTGAAACTCACAATAGACAGTGAAAATCATAGAGTAGTCGGTGAAGAGTTCCATTTTCTGGTCGGGGCAACAAAAAATGCTTACTGACCTCAGGCAAAGTTCTCACCTTTGGTCCTGGGGCTAAAAAGGGGGCATAAAGAAGGAATTGTTGGCCAAGACTTGGCCACCAGTGGTGTTTAGTTGCATGGATTACTGCCAGTAGGTTGTTGATTATCCCTATCTTGGAGCAAGGGAGGTTCCCTGGCACTCCCAAACCCTATGGACCAAATCAGTTGATATTGCCAGAGATGGCGCCCAAAACTTCCATCTAATTAAGAAAATGCCTTACTGGCACTGAAGGAGAAATTTAAAAAGGACATATGCGTTAGCATAGCATTCAGGGCACTTTCCTGTTCTAGAAGGTTCCGACTTATAAACCAGAAGGGTGGAATGCAGGACCAGGAGGACTAGATCCATGCCGGTTTTATGTATATCCACAAAGTCAACACTTTTCTGCACTTCTCTCCATACTAAGAGTAACTGAGCTTACTCGCTTTCAATTTCTCTATATACTGCCTTGAAAAGAGTGTTTTTAATTCATCCTGGACACCCTGTATCTTAGCTTCTATTCTCCTCTTCCTCGCCATCTCTGCCCTTTCCTCCTCCAGTTGTCTCTGCAGTTTTCCCACCTTCTGTTCCAAATTAGTTACTTCTGACTTTTTTTTATTCTGATAGTGGTTTAAGCTTAACATAAGCCCCTGCAAAAATGACTTGTATGCATCCCACACAATATGAATACTCCCCGTACCTAGTTTCAACAAAAAAAATCCTTGCACCACATGTCCATAGTGCATCTCCTCCCCTCTCTTAGATCAGCACCTGCAAGTTTCAAGTCCGCAACAGCATGGTCTGAAATACGCATCGGCTTGTGCACTACCCTTTTCACATTCTCCATCTCCCTTCTATCTATCAGAAAATAATCTAGCCGTGATGAATGCCCCAATTGTTTTGAGTAATATGTGTGACCCATACTCCTTCCTCCCCTCACTCTCCATATGTGTACTTAATCAAGTTCTTCCAGCATAAAGGCTAGAAAGACAAGTGACTTAGGTGCGCATCAAGAGTCTATCTTATCCACTGCCCATCATGACATTAAAATCCCTGCCTATAGCTATTGTGAAATCATAGTTCACCAAAGACAAAAACATTTCTCTCAGCACTCCTGGATCATCTATAGTTGGGCCATGAAACCCTACACATACCAGGGTCTCGGATCTCAACCAAAACCTTGCTATTACCCATCTTACTTTCTCATCTGCTTTACTGTCAATCCCCTCTACAACTTCATGTTGCCTCATCGAGGTTGCCACCCCTTGCATACGATTGATCCTTTGCAACTATATCCCCAATCCATACATCTTGCTTAAAGAGCACAAAGCTTTCTTTTTTGTGAATATTTTTCTCCTGCAGTATCATGATAGCCGATCCATATTCTAAGATAGCCTAATACTAATTTTTGTTTATTCTGCACCTTTATCCCATTCACATTCTTTGACACTAATAGTATTGCATGGTCGGCCCCCTATGCCTAGTCATCCTTTCTACCCTTTCCTATTATCTCGCCTCACTGTACGAGTACTGACAGTCCCTACTTAGCCAAGGTGTTTATGAGGACAATTTCTTTTTTTCTTCCTTATGCATCCCACCCTTTGACCCCATTACCGAAACCATACCCCATGCCCTCCTCCCAGGGGTACACTCCCTCCTACCATCCTTGACATTTCTAACATCAAGATTTGAGTTCTGCCTACGGAGTGCTCTCAACCCACAAAACCCTCTCATCGGGGGCCTACTAATTTCCCTTCCCCATTTTTACTTTCTAAATAAACTGGTCTTCCTACTCAAGGTCACTGAAATTAAATAGAACTTTCACGTGCATGACTTTTAACAGTGCTGAAAACTTCAGCTGGAGCCTGTCTCCTGTCTCCTTCTGCTTCACAATCCTCTTCCCCAACTCCCGTTGCCTATCCTGGGCCTGCCTACAGAGATATAATAATCCACATTTGTAAAGCGCGGACCATCATCTTCTGCTAAAATTCACCTCTTTCACCTAGAGTAACTTAGCTTAAAGAGCTGCTGCTAATATTTGTTTCTTTACACTGTATGTCAAGAAATTGACCAGAAGCTTTCTTGGTTTTCTGCATCCCTGATTTAACTTAAAGGGGTTCAGGTGTACCCTCTGAATCTCCAATGCGAGGTCAAAACCTGCCACCTCTGACAACACCGTTCTCTTTAAAGGGTAAATCACAATGGCCTTCAGGTGACCCTCCGTCCAACCCTTCTGCCAGCCCCACTAACATTAAGTTATTTCTCCTGGTATTATTTTCTACTTTCTCCATCCTATCTTACAACTTGTATTGATTCTTTTCATAATTTGGATTTCTGAAGCATTTGATTCTGTACTCTTACTCAGCTCACAAACATTTTTCTCTAGTCTCTTAGTTCTCACTAGTTTTCTTTCCATAGCCTCACACTTATCTTGTATCCCTTTTTGATTGGCCATTGAAATCTCAAAATCCCCCTTCATTTCTAAGGAAATATTCAGTAGCAATGCACGAATCCCAAGCTCCTCACTTGCCCCTATCCAATGACACCTGTTTTGGCGACTCCTGATTACTCTTGTAAACTGGAGTTCCGGCCAAACCCTGCTAATTCTCCCATGGCAGGTTTTTTTCTCCCGAGCAGCTCCAGAAAGTTAAGTTGGAGACCCAGGTTTGGTGCCCCACCACGATTTCCAGTCACTATGAGGACATCTTCCGAGATCTTTCTAATGCAGGCTTTGCCATTGCTCACAGTCAGAAGGCTACCACTCAAGTAGAAAATCTACTGGAGTGGCCACAAAATCAACTCAAGTAGCTGCACCCTCTGGCACACTGTGTGGTGCCGTTCTCACTGATATTTCAGCACAGAAAGGGCTACCGGCGATAAATCACAACCCGAGCAGCCTAACATGCCTATTTCCACCCATTTGTGAAATCTGCAGAATCTTGCAGAGTTTTTCACAGAATTCCACAGAGTCACACCTGTTGCAACTGAAAGATTAAACACAGGGGTCCCTGGGTCTCCTTGTCAACTTTGGCTCACACTTAGTTGCTGCATTGGAACTTCCTCAGTCCTTACTGTTTTCTCCATCATCAGCTCACCCACCCTGGTGTGCCTCACCCATTCATCGGATATCTCTGCTCTGTTTATGCCCTTCTCTTTCACTGTCTACACCTCTCATGACCTCATTTGACTCAGTGCCTACCTTACAAAATGACTTAAGGACGGGGTTATCTTGATTTGGGTCTTTTGAGTACTCTTCCCCCTTTGGATGGTTTTCAAAGGCAATTTACAAGGCTTCACAGTTTGTAACCTGGTCTGTTACCCATTCACTCCCCCTGTGAATTCTCCTCCATTTCTTCATGGTCACTTAGATTTAGCCGGTTCAGCCTCCCAGACCTCAGACTATTCCTACATGCCTCACGTGCACCCCGGCCTCTACCTTTTCTCCAGTCACTTCACTCACTACTTCCCAGTGCACAACCCCCCCCCCCTCCGTGCTGCCAACCTCTCCACCCTTTGAAATGTGCAAACAGCCCAGGACAGTTTTCCACTCCATTTCTCTTGCCACCACTACTGGCATTGTCTGGAGCACCCACCTTTGTACTGCTGCCCTAGTGAAGCTGTCCAGGTCTTTGCCCCTTAATTTTTTCCTTGTCCACTGAACATGGCTGTGCTGCCACTTCCAGCCCTCCCCAAGGCTGTACTGGGAGCTGCAACCGGCCCTGGCAAAGAGCTCTGCCGGCCGGGGGGTGCTTGTGGAAGGAAAGCTCTGTGCCGCTTTTGTGGCTGGGGGGGTACAGAAGGGGGGTGGTGATGGACGGAGCATCTGAACCAATCAAACACTCACACCCAGTCAAAAGATCTGGGTTTGCTCCTTCACCGTTCTTTAGCCCACTCTGCCACTCCAGTTCAGACATGGCTATATGCAAATCAGTCTGACCCTGTGCCTCATGGGAACAGTCCAGCCCGAACTGCCAAGCCATGCCTTCCCTGGACCGGAAACAAGCTTCCGAGGACCGGTTTCTGGCATTCCAGCCGTCTTCAGCCCGGCTTGCTTGAATCCAGTGGCAAAGTGAGCAAGGGACTCACGTCTGAGCATACCCTGCCACAATTATGGCGGCCAAAAGCGGTACAAAAGGGGGTGGTGATGGACGGAGCATCTGAACCAATCAAACACTCACACCCATTCAAAAGATCTGGGTTTGATCCATCACCGTTCTTTAGCCCACTCTGCCACCCCAGTTCAGACATGGCTATATGCAAATCAGTCTGACCCCGTGCCTCATGGGAACAGTCCAGCCCGAACTGCCAAGCCGTGCCTTCCCTGGACCGGAAACAAGCTTCCGAGGACCTTTTGTGGCTGGGTCGCGATGCTGCAAAACAGGTCCCTGGTAACAAAAACGGACCCCAGGAATCTAAAACCAGTTCCCACCCTGGCAGCCCACTGGGAAAATCCCGGTGCCAGCTATGACCTTACCCCGCGGTGAGACCCGCCGTCTGTCACCGCCTCAGCTCTTGCGCTTCAATCATCCAGGTCCCGGACCCCGGCAGCATGAGATTCAGGTGGCGGACGGTGTTTGTATTTTCTCGCCTTCCTTCTCCTAACACCTTAAACTTTCCTCACCATTCTCTGCCCGAGAATTGCAGCGCACTGCCGAAACACTGCGCAAACCTCCCTCTTTCCTCATATCGCACCACCCCCACAGGCAGATTCCCGACCTAGCTCGTCAGCTGGCCACTGTGTTCCACATCTGAGGCGTTCTATGTACAAGGATTCTAAATGGAGCTCAACTATGTAGGAATCTTTCACGGATTTGGCCCACCTTGGAACTCATTATTGTAGACCAGTTTGACTTAAAAAAACTGTGACCCGGGTGTGGTAAGTTTTCTACAACGCCTCTGCGTTATTGTCCATAATGATGGCCAGTGTGTTAATTTCCATGTTCATCAGGGAGGTGTCATGTTGAGATGCTGTTATCCAGCACTTAACACCTCCTTGGGTAATATGGGGGGCATTATATCAAGGAACGGAGTTAAAATTATTGCCGCTTTAGCGGCAGGAAACTGCAGCAAAAACTGCGAAAATGGGCTTGATAATATGCTGTCGAGAATTCCAATCAATCAATCAATAAAGTCTTTATTTCGATTATTCATCATAAAAGATAAAATCATCCAAATTTTAAAACAAATACACCTTCACATGACATCTTTTCTTAAAATACATCGTATAAGTAGAAGAGTGTTGATCACAATTACAACTCCAATTTATCATGGATTAATAAATAAATATATGTACATATTAAAACAAGATTTTAAAAGATAAGAATTGGGTATGTAAATCTACATTACAATCTTGAATTCGACATTAGATGCACTAAAAATCATGATAACTACCTTACATAACTGAAGTAGTTCAATCCATAAATCATACCCATACAGAATAAAATCCATCTTTACTCTATATACTGCTTGGCCCCCCATATTTGTTTCGGATGGCCCATGCCCAGCTCAAAAACTTTGCCACACCAATCACTGTAAGGGCAGTGGTGTCTGACTTTAGAATCCTTCTGGCTTCCTTCCCTGATCCTATATTCATGGCCATACAAGCCGTTTTAAGCCATTTTGTCCTAGGCAGATGGTACGCGGGACAGACAAATAAAATGTGGTCTATATTCTCACAGTGAACCTGGCAGAATTTACACTTATCACAAGTTGCAGGATTCCATTTACTTATAAAGAATCTTACTGGCAGGGTGCCTATTCTAAACTGGTGATAAAGTTTACGGTCAAGAGGCTTAGTAATTAGATCCCAATAGGCTTCCAAAATGGCCTCATCCTTTATATCAAGGAATTCCCTCGACAGTGACTGCCTTGTATGGGAAGAATATCTCTTGGTTTTAACCATTTCCCAGTAGGCTGCCCTGTATGTCTTCTTCGAAGGAAATTCCATAGCATCAGGATTTTCCCATAGGTTACTCATCCCCATTTCAGACAACATAGACTTGATATTCATCAACCATGGGATCTTGTGTAATCGACCAAAACTCCTCACTTCTAGTAGGGCCTTGGCATACAAGGAGAGTTCCGAAGTATTCCAGAGTCGCCTCCAGAATGCCAATGGTCTATATCGCGCTACTTCCTCAATTTGATGGCAGCCCATGTTTAAGTAGAGGGGTTGTAAAGGGGAGGATTGTGGGAGACCTACTATTGATCTCACAAACTTGTTTAGGGCTATTGTGAGAGGGGATACATTTTCAAAGCCCCATATTTCGGCGCCATATAATATGGCTGGGCTAATTTTGGTTGTGTGTATTTTTAGTGCGGGGGCAACAGGTTTAGTTTGGGGGAACCTATACTCCTTAATCAGTGTGCCAGCTAACTGCGCATGTTTTAGTGCCAACATCTCGACTTGGGGTTTCCAGCTCAACTTTCTACTAAGCATGACGCCCAAGTAGGTGAAAACATCAGTCTGCTCCAATAGAACATCGTTCATGAGTACTCTTGCCTTTATGGACTTAGATTTATGGAGCACCATGAACTTTTTTTTCCCAACGTTTACTACAAACTCATGTTCACGGCAGAACACCTCAAAACAAGACAGGGCAGCTTGCAACCCCTGCCTCGTCTTAGATATTATCAGGGTGTCGTCCGCGAACAAGAGCAAGGGTATTTTCATACCAGCTAACAATGGTGCATCAGTTGGGTGGTTTGAAAAGTACTGGACTACTCTGTTTATAAATAAGGAAACCAGTGTAGGTGCCAGCACGCACCCCTGTCAAACCCCTTTGGACACCAAAAACCTCTCAGTAGTCTCGCCCGGTTTGCCCCATCGAACCTGCGCATACGCTGATTTGTGCAGTTTTACCAAAATAGCCACCAATTCTGGAGTCATCCCCATTTTCAATAACGCATTCCACAGTTTCACACGAGGAACAAGATCAAATGCAGATTTTAAGTCCACAAAAGCCACAAAGAGTTTGCCCCCGCCTATGACTACCACATTCCAATATATTAAAACAAACCTAAGGGCCTGATCAAGGGTGCTTGTATGCGACTGAAACCCTGCTTGTAATGGTATTAAGATATCAGTTTCAGTCATCCAAGCCTGTATTCTACCAAGCACTAATCTGGCTGCAATCTTCTGAACTGAATCTATTAAACTAATCGGTCCGTAGTTCCCCGGTTCAGAACGGTCACCCTTCTTATAGATCGGCAATATTTCCGCTCCAGACCAGGTTTCTGGAAGTGGGGCACCATTCACAATCCCATTTGCTAGAAGCTTTAAATACGGTACCCAAAGTTCTTTATCCTGTATAAATAAGTCTGCTGGGTTACAGTCGAGCCCCCAGGCCCTGCCTCTCGGGACTGATTTAAAACACGGTCTCAACCTCCGCGCTAGTAAAGCTCAGCGGTTCATTAGTTATATAAAACTGAGGGATTGCTTCATTACTATTTGTATACTTAAACTGTGCCTCAAAATGCGCTACCCGGTATAGAGACAAAATATCGACTCCAAAATATCGACTGGACATAATATCGAGTTTTAAATATAGACTGGACAAAATATCGACTGGACATAATATCGACTACAAAAATATCGTTTTTCAGGTAAGTTAAGTAATATCGACTGTATAAAATATAGATAGCAAAAATATCGATTTTTTAATAATATATAATATGTTATAGTGTATTTTTATGTAATAATATGTGTGAATAGTGTGTATTAATGTTATAAAATATTTTATTAAATGAATTTTGTTTTATAATAATTGCGTAATGTAATTCTGTAGCGGGTTGTGGGTTTATAGGGGAATAGGGTGGGAAGTAATTTAATAATTAATTAATTAATATATGTTTGTTAATATTTTTAATTAATAATTAATTGGTAATTAAATAATATTGATCAATTTTGGGTAAAGGAGCATTTTTAGGGTTCAGGGTCAGTTTTCAGTTTTTGGGTAAAGGGGCATTTTTAGGGTTCAGGGTCAGTTTTCAGTTTTTGGGTAAAGGGGCATTTTTAGGGTTCAGGGTCAGTTTTCAGTTTTAGGGTAAAGGGGTATTTTTAGGGTTCAGGGTCAGTTTTCAGTTCATGGGTAAAGGGGTATTTTTAGGGTTGAAGGGTCAGTTTTCAGTTCATGGGTAAAGGGGTATTTTTAGGGTTCAGGGTCAGTTTTCAGTTCATGGGTAAAGGGGTATTTTTAGGGTTCAGGGTCAGTTTGCAGTTCATGGGTAAAGGGGTATTTTTAGGGTTCAGGGTCAGTTTTCAGTTCATGGGTAAAGGGGTATTTTTAGGGTTCAGGGTCAGTTTTCAGTTTTTGGGTAAAGGGGTATTTTTAGGGTTCAGGGTCAGTTTTGGGTTTTTGGGTAAAGGGGTATTTTTAGGGTTCAGGGTCAGTTTTGGGTTTTTGGGTAAAGGGGTATTTTTAGGGTTCAGGGTCAACAAATAAGATTGTAAAAAATTATTTTTATTATTTTCATTTATTATTTAATTATTATAATTTAATTTAAGTAGTTTTAAGTATATTTTAGTAATTAAAATTTAATATTAATTTAATTTAACACTGTTTTTAATAAAGTCGATATTTTTTACATCTATATTATTGTTAACGATATTTTGTACTCGATATTTTTGTACTTACCTGTTTGTAGATACAAACTCGATATTTTGACTGTCGATATTTTGTCCACGATATTTTGGCAAGTCGATATTTTGTCCCTCGATATTTTTTCAGTGATCCGCGCTACCCATTTTTCTGGGTCAACATGGTTATTCGGTGTCTGGGTCTGATTGCCGTTGCCCCATTTCACTAAATGCCAGAATTGGGTCATGTTACTCCCTATACATGCCATTACCAAGTCCTGTCAATATTCTTCATCCCACTCTTTCTTCGCCTGCTTCTGAACTGCCTTGTAGTTAGCTCTAGACTTTTTAATATTTCCTGGTACCCTTGCTCTAATAGCCTTCGCAAGGGATTTATAGGCCTTTCTACACGCACTATTGTACCATGAACCTGTCTTCAAGATTCTGTTCTTCCTGGGGATACTACTTTTAACGAAGAACGTTTTCAGGTTCTTAAAAAGTTCTTCATGGACTTGGGGTAAGATGGAATTTACTACCTCCTGTGACTCACAGACAGATAGTTTAGACAATGACCCCAATACCATATCCCTCCTCTGGGCAGGTTCACCCTCATTGTTGGCGATCCTTGCCCACTGAACTATTCCCAGGTCATTGGTAACAGTGACCTCTTCGGTGATAAACTCACCCTCCCTAGTTTTTGCACAGCAAAAGCTTGTATCATTGATTTTCAAAACTAGCGGATTATGGTCACTTTCAGGCCTCCTCTGAACCTCCAAGCAGTGAACCTAGCCTCCACTTACGACTCTCCTCCCACAGCCTCACTTGAATCCAAAATACAAGTGATCACAGGCTTCAGAAGAGAATACCACCCCTCTAAAGTTAAAAGACCCCGCCCTCCCTCTTGTCCATACCTAAGGCCCCACCAGGAAAGTACCCCAGCAAAAAGAGTCTATCCACTAATATCTGCTCATTAACTGTAGATCAGCTCCCAAACATGCAACAGATTTAGCAGAAGCCATCCTCTCCCATGACCTAGACATTGCGTTCATCACAGAGACATGGCTGAAAGAGTCCTGCACATCTAACCTGGGCTTCTGTTGGAATTCTATAACGCATATTAGCAAGCCCATTGTCGCAGTTTTAGCGGGAGTTTCCTGCCGCTTAAACTGCGATAATTTTAACGAGGTTCTTGCTAATATGCGTCTCAATGTTAAATTCACACAGCTGTGCACACTGTAACTCAGCTACATGTTTACTTGACACACAGCATTGGTAATCAGAATGGGGGATTGGCAGCTCCCAGATACTGTGTAGCACGCAGAGATTCCTCCAACAGTTGATTGTTAGGGTTGAATTTTGTTGTAGAAACAAGGAGTGCGCCACACACATTATTTTTTGTTACAGTGCTCAAGAGACCCACGTCTGGGCATACACAGCTCCCCTAGGATGTTGCCCTGAAGAAAACAAAGAAGGGATGGTGGAATGGTCGTATTAATCTCAGCCACTGATAATTACTCAGGCTGCATTCCAGACTTTTTCCCAGCATGCCACCTTAGAAAAGAACCAGCCATATGCAAATCAGCCTTACTCCTCCTCCAATACTGGTCTTCCATCCTGAACTCGTAGACCAGGTTACCTCTGAATTTGAACACAATCAACCCCAGAGCAGTTGCGGCCTACTTGGGCCTTCTTTTTGTTTGTTTTTTTGCAGATTTTCTATAGCGCGAACTCGACCCGAAGGTATTGGAGCGCTTTATATGAGCATGAGCACTGGTTACGTTACATATTCAGGCACGGGGAGATTAAGGGGCAGATTTACAAGCCCCCTGCGTCCCCACTACGTCACTTTATGTGACGTACTGGTGGCGCAGGGGGCTCCTCCATATTTACAAGGACAAGAAAAGCCACCCTGCGTGACTTTTCCTCTCCTTGTAAATATGGCCTCTTCACACGCAGCACTGTGTGTGGAAAGGGCGTTCCATGGGTGTTGTTGTGGGTGTTCCCACGCAACACCCATGGAACAGACACATCTTCAGATTTACGAGAAATCGTAAATCTGGAGATGAGTGTGAATGCTACGCCACCCTAGAGGTGGCGTAGCGAGGAGACATTTTTCATTTCATCTTGTTTTTTCTTCTTTCAATGCATGCTGCATTCTACAACACACATTGAAAAAGGAAAAAGCCTGTAGTGCTTGCTTTTGAGCAGGAAGGGGCCCCTTGCTTCACAAAAGCAATCTCCCCATGACAAAGGCATCCTTGTACCATGGTGCAAGGGTGCCGGCGCATGGCAGCAGTTTGTGCGCCAGCGCTGGGGAGAGCACAGGAATGCGACATATTCTTGTAAATATGTTGCATCTCTGTGCTTCCCGAGCTAACGCAGCACGGCGCAGCAAGATGACTTGCTGCATCGTGCTGCGTCACTTTGTTGCAAATCTGCCTCTAAGTGATTTGCTCAGAATCACAGGATATGGACGCGACCCCGAGGCGCGAACCTTGGTTTCCAGCACCAAAGTCGGCAGTCTAGCTGACGGACCACATCCTCTCCCCTAAGTAGGAGACGGTGGTCCCCTTAGTAGGGTGCAGCTTGAGTTCTGTGGCACAGTGAGCAAGGGACAGGTCTCTGCAGACTCCTCGTATTCAGGGCGTTTAGCAAACAAGAAGATGATGGGTGGGGTACCTCAATGAATATAAAACACTAAATTGAAGTATTTCCATATTCAGGGGTGCCAGAGATCGCAGTTGTAACCCCTGTGTGCTGACTTGCGACCCCTGGCTCTGCAGTGACCAAGCAGCGCTAGGAAAAGAGAAATCTATTTCCAGTTTGCACCTATCCTTTTCTATTTCCAGTGTGGATTGGCTCACTGAGATTGTAAACAAATGTGCAGAATCTGTTACAATTTGTCCTGGAAAGCTTCCCTGAGTATCCATGTGATACAATACTGGACACATTGTGTCTCCTTCACAGAAATTAACTCTTTATGAGAATGTTTTTGTAATCCTTGCAGGCCTGTGCTTTTATTTAACAGGATGCTGCATTAATCGTTGTACCACATTGCAGCCATTCTTGTTTACAGTTCTGTCCTGTGGACTGAAACTCATTTCTGGCCCTCCAGATTTAAGTTCTTATTTTTTTAATAAAAGGAGCTGTGAAAGAGAGCGAGGCCTACTGGTGCAGGCCCTGGAAGGGGGCATCCAAAAGAAAACCTGGATGGCTCTGACAGGAACACAGCCCTGGCAGCTTGCCCTGTGGGCATCCTGACTGAGCCCTCCTTGGATTCTGCCCCTTTTTTTATTAGACTAATAGCGAATATTAGCCTGTTATTCATTATTGGTCTAACACAAAAATGCTAACCTTTGCTGCAAGGGTCAGTTGGGCAGTGAATGTGTCTGGTGGCAGCTCTGAGGCATAGAAGCGCCTTCAACAGCCCTCAGAGAGAAAGACCAGAGCCAGCCCAGACTCAGCCCTGGCCTCAGAGGCCTCGCACACCTATAGGCCTTGCCAATCCAGATACTCTGCGGGTGCCCCAGGGGCTTCAGTATTAAGTCTTAAAGGCTTTTCCACAATCAGGCTGTCAACTCACAGTCTTAGGTGTCATCACAGGGTGGGGGTCAAGAGCCTCCCTGACCTCACCCCGCCCTAAGACAAGAAGGAAGCAGGTGAGGTGAAAAGTCAAGAGGTGAGAAACTGAAGTGCAGTGACTATGCAGTAAATAGAGGCAGACTTCAACTTTCAGTTTCCTGCCTCAGAGCCTGAGCCTGGAAGTGACTGTGCACCTGCTTGAGGGTCCATGCACCTGCAGCGGAGGGGCTGAAGTGACTGTGTGCCTGCATGAGGGTTCATGCACCTGCAGCAGAGGGGCTGAAGTGACTGTGCGCCTGCCTGAGGGTCAACGCACTCGTAGCGGAGGGGCAGCCATGACTGTGCGCCTGCCTGAGGGTCCGTGCACCTGCATCGGAGGGGCTGAAGTGACTGCGCGCCTGCCTGAAGATCCATGCACCTGCAGCGGAGGGGCTGAAGTGACTACATGCCTGCCTGAGGGTCCATGCACCTACAGCGGAGGAGCTGAAGCGACCGTGCGTCTACCTGAGGGTCCATGCACCTGCAGCGGAGGGGCTGAAGTGGGCCGGTGCGCCTGCCTGAGGGTCCGTGCACCTGTAGCGGAGGGGCTGAAGTGACTGTGCACCTGCCTGAGGGTCCATGCGCCTGCAGCTGAGGGGCTGAAGCGACTATGCGCCTGCCTATGGGTCCATGCACCTGCAGCTGAAAGGCTGAAGGGACTGTGCGCCTGCCTGAGGGTCCGTGCAACTGCAGCGGAGGGGCTGAAGTGACTGTACGCCTGCCTGAGGGTCCATGCACCTGCAGCGGAGGGGCTGAAATGGGCCGGTGCAGGCATTTGAACCCAGGCATGTAATGGCTGCATCCCTGATGTGATCGCAGACTTGTACTTCCTCCAGCATATTTTTGCTATTTTATTGAATCGGGTTTTTAATTTGCTGTAAGTGTACTTTTATTAACTTTGATGATGTTCTATCCATGATATCATCAGGATCATCATTTGTAATATGACATCACTTCCTGTAATGCTACAAGGGAGATGTTATTTGATGTCAATTCCTACGGTGCCATACTAGGCCAAAAGGCATGTGATGCCACTCCCGGTGCCCCTGGCATTTTGGTGAATTGACCTCTACCACGCCTTAGTCATTGGTGGAATTGGGTATGGACATCTCAGAGTCCATAGGAAGCAGGAATATATTCTGATTGAAGGGGGGCTGGTAGGACTGCTTGGGCTTGGACCTGCTTGTGACAGAGGTGCCATGGAAAGGTTGAGACTGAATTTATTGTGGTGATGGCTACAGATAATTGGGGTTATTTCCTGTAACATCTGTGACCTGGGACCACAGAGGTGAAATACTTGCATCTCATGATGCCCCATCTAGGCAAATGATCCGGACAGTTTTCTTTGCACGCCTGCGCTTTCTTTCCATTGATCCAGTCAGTGGCTTCTACAATTGTGGTCAACACAGGATTAACTCACCATTTATGCAGAAGACCGGCCAGCTCATTAAATATGGGATAAAGTACCCCCTGCTGTACATTGTAAGGATATTGCAGGTCATCGGGGAATTCCATAACCAAATAGAGGAATGAGGTTGAATACGGAGTTCCTTTATAAGGTTACTAGCAGCCCGTCCCGACGTTGTCCGGGAATGAATTGCAGCCGGCCAGTAGTATATTGTTTTGTAGGATTTCGTTTGGATAGCATTTCTTATCTCTGACAGGCCTGTGAAACGCTCCGATTCACAGTGCACTGCTGATGCACTTAAGACTCACCTGAAAGTGGTTGGTGGTTGCTGTTGGACCCGCGTTCTACAAACTGACCTCTTGCTGGGTTCTGCTTTTGCCGCTGCTTCTCACCGCACCCGCTCCGCGGGTGCCGCTTCGCGGCTGGAAGAGGGAGAGGTGAAGGCTGCGCGCTGTCCCTGGGAGGCGCCTGGAAGGTCCAACTCGCCGGCGCTAAGCAGGGACTCAGAAGACCAGGAGTCCCTGCTTCCCCAGGCCTGAGAGCGGACGCGCCCACCTTCAGACACGCCCCCGCCTGCAACGCCCACTACTTAACAAACTGCCTGACGCTCAGCGGGACGCGAGCGGGACGCCGAGCGAAGCCCGGGCAAAGGGCGGGCAGTCTTTGGCAGTCAGGGGCTGTCAAGGCTGGGCTGGGCCACGTCCCTTTCCTTTCCATAAGCAGTGAGTACATACGCCCGGTGTGAGCACCCGTGCTGCTCCCCACAATCATGTCTACCCGCTCTGGAAAGCTTCTTAGGAGTGAAGGCGAAAGGGGGTCCAATGCCGCGAGCCCTGTAATAGGAACTATGGACCCCTTTATCACCAGGGTGGCGGCGGTGATTGAAAAGGAGATTGCTATGTCTGAACGGCGTCTTTCCGAGGTCTACCTTCCCTCAAGACGCTCATCCTTAGGGTCTGCAGCCCAGTCGCTTACTCCGGCGAGTGTCCGGGGCAACTCTGTTACCCCACCTAATGTCCCTGGTGTTTCCGCAGACCCCCCCCAATTGGTTGATATAGAACAAAATATAGATAGGCTGGAAAATCTGGCCGCACTCCTCCCTATAGTTACTGCAGAAGATGGTGGCCTTACTAACCTGTCCTCACCACTATCACCTAATCTCCCAATTGTAGTTACCAGTGATCCTCTGCCTTCAAAACCGCTCACCCCCTCCTTAGTTATATCAGAAGGGGAGCCAGATAGGGTTTCCCCTAACACCCAAACTCCCGAATCTAGGCAGGAGAATAGGCCCTTAAGTAAAAAGCCTAGAAAACGTAAAAAGGGTAGGCTAGTGAGACAGACCGCCCTGTACCAAAGATTAAGAAAGCCCTCTGGTCCTGGTATGAGAAACACAAGGGGTAGGTCTATAGTGAATGAAGCTGACATAGTAGGGGATGTGCTGATTTCTCCCAAGGGGCTACACTCAGAAGCCAACACCATCAAGGACTCTAAGCCAACTGATTCAGTAACAGTTGAAAATATCTTCGAGAAGGTATATAGTCTCTTGAAACCGCTGCTAACACAGGTCAAGGGTCTAGGTGAGAGGATAGACAAGCTAGAGCAATCAACCCTTGATGGGTTTCACTCACTCAAAACCACAATTAAACAAATAACTAGAGTGAGTGAAAACAAGGACCTGGGCACAAAGGGGAAAGAACCACCATCCCAGAGAGACCCTAAACCCCCACTATGTCTAAATAAAGTTGTTACTAATAGTCCATTAGTCCCAGCTCCAAAATCTCCTCCCCGTCCCAAAGCAGGACCAAAACATAAGGTGCTACCAACACAATTAGAGCCTGACAAAAATAAGCCTAAGTCTCTCACACAAAAGCAACCACATATAGTTAGTGGCAAAACGGAAGACTCCCAAAATCTAGGCACACGCATTAAACCTAACGGGTTAGCGATAGGGAAAGCCCCTAGATCTGTATCCCAACCTACTGCCCCATCTACCACCTTACCGGTCCTTAGTAATCCAAAACGAAGGATTCCTCCTGTAAACCTTCCACCAGACTGTCAGCCTTTTGTTGCTGTCATGGTTAACGTGCCCCCTTTAAAGGATGGCCAGTTGGAAAACCACCAGTCACTCAAGAATAAGTGTATCCACTGGCTGAAGGCAAATAAGCCAATCCCGTTGGGTGTGGATGGTATCATTCTAAGTGTCCGTAGAGTGGGGTGGGTAGGGCAGGGGAAAAAAACTCAGGAGGGGGATTGTATAATTATACATTTTCAAGACCCTAGAGTAGTGCCCTCGATCTGTACTCCTATTAAAAATATGGGGGCTCCGGGGGTTAAAGTGGTTGATCTTTCTTATTTCTACCCCAGGCAAATTGCTAGCCCAACTAGAGGTAGCTTAAGTACCCCTGTTTTCAGTCAAAACTGGGCCTGGGTTACGGGGATTACAAGGGAGAACCAATTGTGGGCACTAGGGCCTTGCTGACTGGAATTCGGGAGTAGAGCTGAACCAGTAGGAAAGCCACCCACCCAAGCAAATCCTGCAAGTGGGATAGTAGCCCCTATAGACATCCCCCAAGATCCCTGCTCCCCTCAGATACCCTCGAGGAGGACCAAAGATACGGGCACTCTGGCGCCCAGCGACACTCCAGCTGTGACGGACCTAGCTATTAAAGTTTTCAGCTGGAATGTCGCAGGGATTGCAAGAAAATTGGCTCTACCGGATTTCGCTGCTTGTATAGATCAGCACTCCTTGTGCCTCTTCCAAGAGACATGGAGCTTGGCGCCGGTTCATAGGGTGGGATTTTCCTCCTATTCCTCCCCTGCGCAAGTCTCGGAAACAGGGAGGGGACGCCCTTCGGGGGGCCTCCTCATTTGGGTCGCAGCCTCTTTAGACTGCAGAGTAGTGGAGACTCCCACAGATTGCCCGGACATACAAAACATCACCCTAATAGATCAAAGGGGAAGAATTGTCCTAAATGTCTATAATGTTTATGCCCGGGGAACCAAGGGCGGGAGAAAGTCTCCTGTAATATCTCTCCTCGAGTCCTTGTTAAATAACACCCCATATAAGAAGCGTACTTTGGTTGCGGGCGACTTGAACTGTATGTTCGAGCCCTTGGGCTCGGACGTCTCCCTCAACCAGGATGAGGAGGACACCAAGTTGGGGATCCCGGTACTGGAAATCCCACCGATCAGAAGGTGGACAAAAGTGGCGCTCCAGATATATTCCCTAACCCTCGAATTTAACTTAAGGGCAGCTAATGGGAGGACACCTTCGGATAGGGGGGGTGCCCACACGTTCAATAGACCAGGACATACCTCTAGGTTAGATTATTTCCTAATAGATGTAAACCTATGGTCTTATGTAAGGGACATGCAGGTGGTCCCCACGACCGAAAGTGACCACAACTTTCTCTCTTTAAGTATGGACCAGTGGTGGCGCCCTTCAAGGAAGGACAACACTAACCCGGTAGCTGCATGCCCGGATGAGTCTGAAGTCTCCCCTTGTGGTAGACGTATAAAATGGGCAAAATTGGTACTCTCCGAGGCAAAGGTAGGGGAAATTCAAACCCTCTTAAATCATCCGGTAACAACCCTGGGAACATCTCTAGAAGGGGTGGGCAGTGTCAGTGGACTATTTGTCTCCTTGGTAGAATCCTTAACCAACGTGTTTACCTCACACCCTAACAAGTCGGGTAACAAGGAATTTAAAAAACCAGTTGCTGGTTGGTATACCCAAACATGTAGGGTTCTTAAGGCAAAGTTAGTTGAGGCAGTTAAGCACAAATCCCGAAGTGTGATACAGGAAGCAAGGAAGACCTATAATAAGTCCCTCCAAGTTGCTAGGAGGGAGTGGGAAGACAAATTCTGGGAAGACCTGCTCCAGGCTAGTAAAAGTAGGGACTCAAGAGCCTTTTGGAACCTCATAGGCACACGGAATAAACCCGACGCATCTATGAGACCCTGCAATATCCCGCCTCAAAACTGGGTAAAACATTTCGGGACCTTATATCTCCCCCCAGATGGGGAACTGAATGTTGGGATGGTCCCTACGCTAGTAACTGAACCTCACGCCTATGATCTCTTCACTCCCGCAGAGATTGAAGGGGTTATAGGGTGGGTAGCGCCCCGCAAGGCGGCGGGCCCAGACGGCCTTCCGGGGGACCTTATGAGGGCATACCCAGCGAAATGGGGAAGGGTCATTGCCGCTCTCCTAAACGATATCATGAGAGGAGGGGCAGTGCCAGAATCCTGGAAAGGGGCGGCGGTGGTCCCGATCTACAAAAAAGGGTGTAGGGAAACCCCGGGGAACTACCGCCCCATAAGTCTGATAGACTCCTCCCAAAAGATAGCTGGTAAAGCTATCCTTGGTAGGATTCTCCACTGGGTGGAGGAGAATAAAATCCTATCAGACTTTCAGGCAGGTTTTCGGGCGGGAATGGGGACAATAGAGCAGGTGTTTAGGTTGTCACTACTGGGGTGGAAGGTGGTGGAACTGGGCAAGGGTAGTCTTTATTTGGCCTTTATAGACCTGAAGACTGCCTTTGACCTAGTCCCCCGGGAAGAGCTTTGGAGCGTGCTTTATGAGTTGGGACTTCCCCCCTACATCTTGTCCCTCCTCATTAGCCTCCATGCCCATACCTTTGCACAGGTCCGATGGGGTAAGAACGGAGAGCTCACTGAAAAGATACCTGTGTCCAGGGGCGTAAGACAGGGCTGCGTCTTGGCGCCCACCCTATTTTCACTATATGTGAATGGGGTGGTAAAACATCTACAACAAGAACCAGCTGACGCCCCCTGTCTTGGAGGAGTCCGTATTCCCACCTTGCTTTTTGCGGACGACACACTTCTGATCTCGAAGACCCCCCAAGGCCTACAGAAATTGCTAACGCGTTTCCAGGACTTTTGTGCTGCTAAAGGTTTAATAATAAATGTGGACAAAACAAAATACCTAGTCATAAACCCTCCTAGGAAACTGGGCCGCCCACCTACCCTAAACTCAATTCCCCTAGAGAAAGTGGCCGAATTCGATTACCTCAGCATTCGGATCACGGACAGGATGTCTTGGGCAAATCATATCGATAAAATGGTCCTCAACCATAGGAGAGTAGGAGGAGCGCTCATGAGGGAGTTCCGGGCCTCACCCAATAGATCACTTTCCCCAGTAATCGACATCTACAAGGCCAAAGTAGTGACATCAGCCTTGTATGGGGCAGAACTGTGGGGCCACTGCCGTTTGGATGCCCTAGCGACAGCGGAGAGTAAGCTGCTAAAATCCTTTGTCTCTATTCCACTGAGCACACCATCTGTACCAGTGCTGTTGGACACGGGCTGTAAAAACATCAAAGACCAAGCCTTGCTTCGCCCGCTCCTACTATGGACACGAATCTGGAGGGGTGAAGAGCTAAAACCCTACGCAGACGGCCTGGGGGAAATAATGAGTCTGGGGGGTTGGGCTAAGATAAGGTGGTTAAGAGAAACTAAAAAGCTTCTGGAAAAGATCGGTCTAGGGGACTGTTGGTCATCACGCTCAGCCCCTCCAAAAGAAGTGGTCAAGGCGCTTTTCTGGAAATAGACTGCGGAGCGCCTAATTACAAACTCGAATCACTGCAAGTCCACCGTCACCTTCTTACAAATTAAAGATATTGTGGCCTTTGAACCTTACCTAGACCTGATTACTCTCCCCTTTGACCGAGCCCTTTATTTTAAATTTAGAGTTGGATCCCTCCCGCTGGGTGCTGTGGTATCAAAATGGACATCAGCGGCCCGTACTTCCCCCAATTGTGCATGTTGCCCCAGTAGGGTTGAGTCCATCGCGCATGCTCTATTTGAATGCCCGGATTATGCAAGGCCTAGGAGTTTTTGGTTGAAACCCCTTTGCCGTAATATGGGCACACGCAGCCACCTAGAAGCCTTGCGTATTCTAACCACGGACACTTCCCCCTCTATTGTGTGTGGAACAGCAAAATTTTTAAAACAGTTCTGGCTTATTCGTTGTAAGAGATTGTCAGTAGCGGTTTAATTCCCTTTTTAGCTAAATTATTCACGGGCATTTCATGTCCTTTCTTTTTTAAGAGTTCTTATACTGACTTCTTATAGCTATGTTATTTTTGTATACTGTGTATGAATTTATTGTAAATGTGCTTATAAGATATCTCTGCATATCGAATAAAAGCTTATGACTGACTTAAGAGTGCGCGTTCAGTAGTGTGTGAACTCGAGTTTCCCTACTTTATTTTTCCTTGCAATATTATGTAGCGCAAACTCGACAACATGGCATGAGCACAATTTACATTACAGAAGAACACATTCATTTGTGGTAGGCACGGGGAGACAAAGTGATTTACCTGGAATCACAGGATGTTGAGCTGATGCCGAGATTCGAACGTAGCTCCCCAGCTCTAAAGTTCGCAATTCTAAAACTTGTGGCGGGAGGTGTGTCTAAAAGTGTATGTCGGTACTGGCCATCAATGAGAGAGACCTGTGCATTTTTTCAAATGGGTGGTGAAAAAATATGAGTATGTTGCTGGAGATGTGGGCCGCTGTGCCACCAATGTACTTACCAGGGGAGGGTAAACACCCATTATTCCGTAACTTTCTTTCCGCATACCATCACTCCGCATACTTTCATTACGAAAGTACCATGAGTCTGCAATGTCATTATAACGCATGGCATTACATTTTAATGCTTTTACCACGCATACATTTACAACGAAATTCGTTGTAAATGCATGAATGGTAAAAGCATGTTTTTTTTAAATGTTTGGATAAGGTAAGTATGGGTATAGGGGTATATGTTTTGGGGTACTGAAGTATATGTTTTGGGGTGTTTGGGTATTTTAAGGGTTCAGATATAGTTTTGGGTTATGCGGTACAGGGGTAGTTTTAGGTTTTAGAGATAGGTATGGGTTTTGGGGTACAGGGGTATTTTTAGGGTTCAGGGCTAGGTTTGGGTTTTGGGGTACAGGGGTATTTTAAGGGTTCAGGGCTAGGTTTGGGATTTGGGGTACAGGCGTATTTTAGGGTTCAGGGGTAGGTTTGGGTTTTGGGGTAAAGGGGTATTTTTAGGGCTCAGAGCTAGGTTTGGGCTTTGGAGTACAGGGGTATTTTTAGGGTTCAGGGGTAGGTTTGGGTTTTAAGGTACAGGGGTATTTTAAGGGTTCAGGGCTAGGTTTGGGTTTTGGGGTACAGGGGTATTTTAGGGTTCAGGGGTAGATTTGGGTTTTGGGGTACAGTGGTATTTTTAGGGTTCAGGGCTAGTTTTGGGTTTTGGGGTACAGGGGTATTTTTAGGGTTCAGGGGTAGGTTTGGGTTTTGAGGTACAGGGGTATTTATAGGGTTCAGGGCTACGTTTGGGTTTTGGGGTACAGGGGTATTTTTAGGGTTTAGGGATAGGTTTGGGTTTTGGGGTACAGGGTATATTTATGGGGTTAAGATGGGTTAGTGTTAAGGGTGTTGGGGTATTTTAAGGAGTGAAGGACTGGGCTTATTTAAAGCCCAGCGGTGCCAGGGGACAACACCCGAAACCTTCGTGGAGATACCTGTTCCGGCGTACAAATTACAGAGACACGGGACACTTCCTTCGGCGTCAAAGATCAGCGTTTATTTACTGCAGGGACACAGAAATCGCTAGAAGTACAACATAGTGTATGTTCAGAGAGTCTGCTTCAAATTGCAAAAGTGGATCGCTCCTCTTATACACATTTTAGCCATTGCACAACATAACGAACAAAAGGTTACAACTCAGTTCCCACAGTAAACTTCAAAAGGACCGCATTCATGTTTTCAGAAGCCCGGAACATAATTACAGAAACATGTCGGTTCCCAACTGTAAAAGCACACTATCCCACCATTAGGCACATTCCATTCTAGTCGTAAACGACCTATGAGAAGGGACAGAATCAGGTGCAGGAAAACAAAGACAGACAACAGATTGAAAAGAGTGTGGGGGCAATATCGGGAGCGTGATCACAGGATCAAAGAATTCAAGCCTAACGTATGCAAGGCTGAAACAATAGACTGGCACGGCAAGATGAGCCTCGAGCGGAGCCATCTGCTTTTGCCGTGTCACTTCCCTAGTCATAAAGGCACACTCAAAGGAATATGCATCTTCCGCAAGAGCTTGGGAATCCCAGGGTCATCAAGCGGACATTGTCCGTTCGCCGGCTACGTGAGGGCAAGAAACAAAATGGATGCCATATCTAAAATGGAACCCGAAGGTTCAGATGGAAAAACCCGTAAATAAGATGAACCCTTCCAAGTAGTGTAGCGAAAACACGTACATCTACTAATTTCATCATTTACGGTTCGTAGATACCAAACTCATCCATATCCGAACAAGCCCAAAACGTTGTTCCGATTTTCACCGAACCTCAGACGCTCCTTTTGCCCTCATGTAGGCAAGCACTGGTCGATATCAAAATCAATATCGATATTCATCAGATCGTTTAGATGTTGCTGGAGCATTATTCTATCCATCAATGTCTCTCTGGTAGCAGATGGTCTTCTTATACACTTTGTAGCACAAAGGCTACATAAGGCTGGACCACACTGTACACAAAGACAACACGTGAACAGAAATGTCACAACAACCCCTACAATCATCAGAATCTTCCAACCCCAAGTCGACATCAGACCCCAAAACCATCCTAGAAGTGTCCAATCACCTTCGTCCACGTGTAATGACTCAGAGATTTTATGCAACTTCGAGATGGCTTGATAAACAGTTGGAGCATTGTCAGGTATGAAAATACAGCAGCTCGAATGGATTACCTTGCACACACCACCTCTATCTGCGAGTACAACATCTAGAACCATACGGTTCTGTAATGTCATCAGTCTATCCGCTTGCAGCTCTGCTGTCAGGTTACCAAGAGCACTTGCAGTTATGTTAGCAGTTGATTCTACCACACGAGTCAACTGTCTCAGGTTCCTGCTATTAACCATAGGCCCCCAAAACGGTAGGAAACCCTTAAAGAAGTCTCCTGCTTCTTGACCGGCAGTGTCCTCTTTACTAATAACGCCTCTCACAACTCTCGTTTTGTGGTAGTCTGAGGCAACTGTGAAAGTCGGTGGCAAAAGATTCGCGATATAACATGTGCCCGAGAAGTCACGGGGCAACCACGTATAAGCGCGATCATAGCACACAAAATAGGTACCCTTAGCAGTCAGAAATACAGGGGAAGAGAGCATCGGTAAAACGTATGTCTCAGTACAAGCACTCTTCCCAAGCTGAGCTCTCGGATTTCGACCAAGACCTTGCAGACAGAAATGACCAAGGTGGGGTACAATCCAAATTGGAGAGGAGCTCTTAAGCTGTCTATCACCTACTGAAATACTATACTCGGCCTCACTCAGATCCTTGTAGGCTCGCACCTCCTCCTCCGGAATAAGCGATGTATCAAAAATATCTCTATCCATATCAGCAATCGCTATCGTCAGAGACTTGTGGTATGGGCCAGAACCAAGGTCTGTGGAACGTGGCTCTCGACAGGGGTAGGAATCTAGTGCACTCCGGAACATGGTTTGGAATGCCCGAGCTGACCCCTGGGAGCTGTAAGGAAGAACTAAATATGGAATACCCTTATCCATGGTAAATAAATAAATAAAATAAATGTGGCATTTACCCACACACCCAACAGTTGGTAGTGTTCATCACCAACTGATGCTGATGCAAAAGTTGGACAAAGGAATTGTTCATAAATTCCACACGTCAGACCTGTTCATGTTGGGGCAGAAGATGAAAAGAATGTGGAGAGATAGTGGGAACAAGAACAGAACTCAGATCATAAGAGGGGGAAGTAGGTGAAGTGGAAGGCAACAGTGACTGAATCCCAAAATACACTCCACCCACCAATAACATAGACACAGTTAGGAACAACATGAAAATCTGAAACAAAAAACATTTTGTTTGTAAAATCTTATGCAACTTAGATCTTTGCGCCGACATCATCTCTATTTCAGACAGCTTAGAGAACTCCATCCTCTAAGGACGTCCGTAACGTTCTTCACGCACCTAATTCTGAGTAGCAATTGTCAATTCCCAGGAGTTCCCAGAAACCGACAAAAGTAACCGACCTAGTGTCAGAAACCTGCCAAACAGAAGTAGGTACCCGTACGGCCCTACGGCCAACCCAGATGGTAGGTTTAATCAATTAAGCATCCAATTTTATATAAGTCTCCTAGCTGCACAGAAAAGGAACACACGTGATATGTAAACAAAATTAAAGTACTCAATATCAGGGAAAAAGAATGCAAATGTCCACAATGTTCATAGCAACAGGGAGGGGGTAATGTAGATTCAAAAACAAAAGGGAATTTTTTATTTGTCCATAGTCACGCGATCGAAGGAAATATCGACATTTTCCAGGTCGAGTTTGTTCTTCAAAGAATGGTTCAGGTGGCAAAACAAAGTTCGATTGTTCAGGTAACTGTTCAAAACTTGAATTCTCCGATGGTGAAGACAAAGGTACAGTTCCAGATGATTCAACAAACGTATCTGGCTAAGCTGGATCGATCTCTACAGGTTGAGCATCACTAAATGGCACATACTTTGGGATGACATCAGTTTCAGTCGGGGCAAACCCTTTCCTTATCCAATTATTTGCTGGCAATGGGAGCGGCACTCTCTTCGTATGGGTGGCATGCACCCAATGTTTCCTGCCGTCCAACCGAACTGCAGTCCTCGTTGCCAACAAGACTTGGTAGGGTCCCACAAACCTGGGCTCGAGATTTCGTTTTCTCCCAAAGTTATGAATCAGCACCCAATCTCCAGGTTGGAGTCGATGTCCAGGTCCTTCTGTTTGTGCCGGTAGAGCTTCAAAAACCTGTTGATGAATCAAACTCAATTTAGCAGTCAGATCGTAAAGATAGTCAATCAACATTGGATATTCAATTCTGCTAAATTCCTTAGGCCTTGGAACTCCCCAAAAGTTCGCAGGACGGCCGAACACAATCTCATATGGGCTAAGCCCTACTCGAGAGTGCACAGTCGCCCTGGTCGACAGGAGAGCTAGAGGCAATGCATCAGGCCATGATAACCCACTCGTTGCTTGGATTTTGGCAAGTTTCAGTTTCAGAGTACCATTGTACCCTTCTACCAAACCCGCCGATTGAGGATGGTTAGCACTATGACATTTTTGGCGAATACCCAAACCCGCACACACACTCTTCATCACATTTCCCACAAACTCACTACCATTATCCGACCATACGATACGTGGCATTCCAAACATTGGGAAATATTCTTTGAGTAGAACTTTTGCTGTGGACAGGGCAGTATTATCCTTAAGAGGGTATGCCTCAATCCATCTGGAGAACGCACAAACCACAACCAATACATATTTTAAATTATTGCATCTCTCCATATGGATGAATTCCAACTGGATAACTTCAAAGGGGCATGTAGGAGGAGCAAAATGACCAGGTGGAGTGGGGGTGCCCTTGCCAGGATTATGCATCAAACATACCATACAGTTCTTGACCACTCTCTCAGCACACTTGGCAATCCCATCATTCTTCCATACGGGAGACAACAACTTACATATACCTTTCGTGCTAATGTGTGACCTGCCTGGGCCATAGTAACATATTTACAACAAGGGGTGGTGAGGGACAGAGTCTCTGAATTAAGCAGAAAGCTCTCACCCAGTCAAGAGATCAGGGCTAGATCCAACACCGTTTTTTAGCTCACTGCACCATCCCAGTTTCAGATCCTGGCTGTATGCAAATTAGTCTGTTCCTGTCCCAGTGCATGATGGGAACAGGGCAAACCAAACTACAAAAGCCAATTCTTACACTGGGAAGGAAACAAGCTCCCGGGGACCGGTTTCTGGCATTACAGCCGTCTTCGGCCCGGTTTGCTTGAATCCTGATGGTGCAATGAGTAAGGGTCTCACATCTGAGAATACCCTTCCACGCTTAGGGTGGACAAAAATATTTACAACAAGGGGTGGTGAGGGACAGAGTCTCTGAATTAAGCAGAAAGCTCTCACCCAGTCAAGAGATCAGGGCTAGATCCAACACCGTTTTTTAGCTCACTGCACCATCCCAGTTTCAGAACCTGGCTGTATGCAAATTAGTCTGTTCCTGTCCCAGTGCATGATGGGAACAGGGCAAACCAAACTACAAAAGCCAATTCTTACACTGGGAAGGAAACAAGCTCCCGGGGACCGGTTTCTGGCATTACAGCCGTCTTCGGCCCGGTTTGCTTGAATCCTGATGGTGCAATGAGCAAGGGTCTCACATCTGAGAATACCCTTCCACGCTTAGGGTGGACAAAAATATTTACAACAAGGGGTGGTGAGGGACAGAGTCTCTGAATTAAGCAGAAAGCTCTCACCCAGTCAAGAGATCAGGGCTAGATCCAACACCGTTTTTTAGCTCACTGCACCATCCCAGTTTCAGAACCTGGCTGTATGCAATTTAGTCTGTTCCTGTCCCAGTGCATGATGGGAACAGGGCAAACCAAACTACAAAAGCCAATTCTTACACTGGGAAGGAAACAAGCTCCCGGGGACCGGTTTCTGGCATTACAGCCGTCTTCGGCCCGGTTTGCTTGAATCCTGATGGTGCAATGAGCAAGGGTCTCACATCTGAGAATACCCTTCCACGCTTAGGGTGGACAAAAATATTTACAACAAGGGGTGGTGAGGGACAGAGTCTCTGAATTAAGTAGAAAGCTCTCACCCAGTCAAGAGATCAGGGCTAGATCCAACACCGTTTTTTATCTCACTGCACCATCCCAGTTTCAGAACCTGGCTGTATGCAAATTAGTCTGTTCCTGTCCCAGTGCATGATGGGAACAGGGCAAACCAAACTACAAAAGCCAATTCTTACACTGGGAAGGAAACAAGCTCCCGGGGACCGGTTTCTGGCATTACAGCCGTCTTCGGCCCGGTTTGCTTGAATCCTGATGGTGCAATGAGCAAGGGTCTCACATCTGAGAATACCCTTCCACGCTTAGGGTGGACAAAAATATTTACAACAAGGGGTGGTGAGGGACAGAGAATCTGAATTAAGCAGAAAGCTCTCACCCAGTCAAGAGATCAGGGCTAGATCCAACACCGTTTTTTAGCTCACTGCACCATCCCAGTTTCAGAACCTGGCTGTATGCAATTTAGTCTGTTCCTGTCCCTGTGCATGACGGGAACAGGGCAAACCAAACTACAAAAGCCAATTCTTACACTGGGAAGGAAACAAGCTCCCGGGGACCGGTTTCTGGCATTACAGCCATCTTCGGCCCGGTTTGCTTGAATCCTGATGGTGCAATGAGCAAGGGTCTCACATCTGAGAATACCCTTCCACGCTTAGGGTGGACAAAAATATATATAACAAGGGGTGGTGAGGGACAGAGTCTCTGAATTAAGCAGAAAGCTCTCACCCAGTCAAGAGATCAGGGCTAGATCCAACACCGTATACACAGACATGAGTCCCTTTCTCACTGCACCATCAGGATTCAAGCAAGCCGGGCCGAAGAAGGCTGAAATGCCAGAAACCGGTCCCCGGTAGCTTGTCTCCTTTCTGGGGAAGAATTGGCTTGGTAGTTTAGTCTGCCCTGTTCCCATGATGCACTGGGCCAGGGACAGACTGATTTGCATATAGCCAGGTTCTGAGCTGGGATGGTGCAGTGAGATAAATAACGGTGATGGATCAAGTCCTGATCTTTGGACTGGGTAAGAGTGGTCTGCTTAATTCAGACACTCTGTTCATCACCACCCCCTTTTCTGAATCGATTTTGGCCCCTATAGGTGTGGCAGGGTATACTCAGACATGAGTCCCTTTCTCACTGCACCATCAGGATTCAAGCAAGCCGGGCCGAAGAAGGCTGAAATGCCAGAAACCGGTCCCCGGTAGCTTGTCTCCTTTCTGGTGAAGAATTGGCTTGGTAGTTTAGTCTGCCCTGTTCCCATGATGCACTGGGCCAGGGACAGACTGATTTGCATATAGCCAGGTTCTGAGCTGGGATGGTGCAGTGAGATAAATAACGGTGATGGATCAAGCCCTGATCTTTGGACTGGGTAAGAGTGGTCTGCTTAATTCAGACACTCTGTTCATCACCACCCCCTTTTCTGAATCGATTTTGGGCCATAGTAACAACAGCAAGCACATACGCATCCGGTAACATCCATCTCTGATACTCTGACAAATCAACCCAACATCCATTCATGTCTAACTTCCCCGTGCTTTCTTTCCACTTAGCCTTTTTAGTTTCGGTGGCCTCATTCTGAATCGCTTTCACACTCTCAACTGTGTCCTCACACATACCAGTCTCCGCCGGCCATCTCACGGAACTCGTAACATACATTCGGTTTGTCAGATTCTTGGCCGTTTCCTTAGCAATCTCATCTGCAAACGCATTACCACGATCAACATCATCTGTAACCTTTCGATGCGTGCTGCATTTAATGACTGCCACTTGCTTAGGCAATGTAAGTGCATCCAAAAGATCGTTCACGAGCTGTCCGTGTTGAATCTTCGTGCCATGAGACGTCATGAAATCTCTCTCTCTCCACAATCGACCAAAACCATGTGCTACACCAAACGCATACTGACTGTCAGTAAACACATTCACTCGCTTTCCTTTAGACAAAACACACGCTCTCGTTAAAGCAATCAACTCTGCCGCTTGTGCCGAATTCTGACTCAATCTCGCAGTTTCCACAACCGTACTCAACGTCACTACAGCATACGCAGTCGTCACATCACCATTCGGCAACTTGAGGCATGAACCATCAACATACAAAGTACCATCAGGATCTACCAATGGAGTGTTTTTCAGGTCAATACGACCCTTCGTCTCTTCTTCAGTTCTTAAGTAACAGTCATGTGGTGCTACATCACATGATTCCATATGAATCAGCAACAATGTCGCTGGATTCAACACATTACAACGTTTTATCTGTATATGACTTGCCAAAAGTGTCAACTCATAGCCGGACAACCTTGCACTCGTCAAGTGTTGAGTCTTTGTTCGATTCAAGAGAGTGTCAACTGCATGCGGAACCATCACCGTAAGCATATTATCCATGACCAGACCTGCGGACTGTCGAATGGACACCGCAGCTGCCGCTGTCGCCCTTAGACAACTCGGCAACGCTCTAGCTACTGGGTCTAAAGTCAAAGAAAAATATGCACATGGACGCTGTTTGCCGCCAAATTGTTGCGTCAAAACACTTAACGCACAACCTTCTCTCTCGTGAAAATATAGTGTAAACGGCTTACTGTAATCAGGAGTACCTAACACAGGAGCCGAACACAACGCATCACGCAATTCAGAAAAACTTTTCTGACAGTCTTCAGTCCATGGCAAAGGAGCCGGAACATCCTTGCACGTGAGAGCTAACAATGGCTTCGCTAACAATGAGAAGTTTGGAATCCATTGTCTGCAGTATGACGTGATACCTAGAAAGGCACGTACGTCTCTTTGAGTTGTTGGCACAGTCATTCGAGCAATCGCTACAATTCTTTCTGGGGTCAACCTTCTTCCCTCCTTTGACAATAAGTTACCTAAATAGGTTACTTCTTGACAACAATACTGCAACTTAGAAGGTGACACCTTGTGATGTAAGTCACATAAATGCTTTAACAATGATACTGTAGCAGTTTTACAAATTTGCTCAGTATCGGCAGCCACTAACAGATCATCGACATACTGAATCAAGGCCGCACTAGCGGGTAACACAAATACATCAAGTTGACTCTTAAGGGCCTGACTGTAGATCGATGGACTCTCACAGTAGCCCTGTGGTGCGCGTTTAAACCTAAAACTGCGACCACCTAATGAGAAGCCGAATAGATCTATGCTTTCCTCAGCAATCGGAATACTAAAGAAAGCATTCTTTAGGTCTATCACCGAAAACCAGGAGGCAGAGGCTGGAATCAGGGTCAGCAAAGCTGTGATGTCAGGAACCACTGGAAACTGTGGAATCACAATTTTATTCACTTCTCTCAAATCAATTACAAAATGGTACACAGGAGGCTTGGATGAGTCAGTTCGTTTCAAAATAGGTAACAAGGACTATTACACACATTTCCCCTAGTTTCTTCTATAACATCCTTTTCAATCAAGTCATAAATGATCGCTAATAGCGCTCTCTCGCCATCAAGAGAGATGCGATACTGGGGGATACGTGGTAATCTCACATTTGATTTCAATTGGACTACATAAGGTGGTATGTCCAGTAGGCCCACATCATTGGGACCTGTTGCCCATAAAGACTCAGGAAGGGAACTCAATTCCGGTGGGAGCTTATCAGTTGATAAGTACATAGGAGAGATCACTCTCTGACCTAATGTAAGCTCCACTCCCGTAGGAGAGCAATACAGAGTCGCATATAACCGCTTCAACAAATCCAGACCCAAGAGATTCTCACCACATCCAGTAGTTAAAATCAAAGGAGCCTCTAGCTCACGTGTCCCGATTGTAAGGGACAAATGGCTAGAAACTGGATTGCTAACTGGGGCGCCAGAGAATCCAACAGAAACATTCGTTAAGCCAGACAAAGGTGCGCCAGGGAGTTTCGAACGCATGATGGAACTTTTTGCTGCACCAGTGTCCAACAGAAAAGGCTCAACTACGCCCGATGTGGCAACTGCGACGTAAGGCCCTCTCTGATCAACCGGAACTGATACTACTCCCTCTCTTTGTCTATGGCTGTCCTAATAATCGCTGTCTGCACCAATCTCATGCTCAACACAATAGTCATCCACATGATACTGTGCAGATCTACCAGACGATGCATTTCGCTGATCAAAACAATTTCTCGTGTCCGATGGAGGAGCAGAACGCTCATTTTGATTTTGAGAGGTGCCACGACCTCTACCTCGAGAGACTTGCTGATAACCACCACGACCTCCTCGAACCGAGACACCATTCGTTCGGTCACGTAAAACAGGGCAATTAAACTTATAATGGCCCTCACCCTTACAATATGCACACTGATTATTCCCAAGCATAGATCTGGATGCAGAGTATTCAGAACGCGACTGCATCCTAGAAGACTGCGCCTGTGGTCGATACTGCACATGCTGCTGTTGCGAGTCATTCTGATTCGAGCTAGGAGGATACGCTTGCTGCAATAAGACCTTAGTTTTTAGCTCCTTCGTTTTCTTGTCTGCACGATCATTATCCTCTTTTTCTCTATTCTCATAATATTGAGCCGTTGCTAATATTTGAGCTGTGGTTGAAACAGCCCAAGCACTTTCAGAATTTTTCAATTTGTTGCATAACTCTGGCAAAAGATTGAACACGAACTTATCAACAAACAATCGCTGACCTCCCTCAGTGCTCATATCCTGACCACTATGATCAATAAATGCCTCCTCAAACCTAGTAAAGAAATCGGAGACACTCTTGTCTTTCTTTTGTTTGCAAGCAGACAATTTATCCCAGTTCACCTTCATCGCTGGCATGAGTGTTTTCATGAGCGTAATGATTCTTTGGGGCAGATCCGTAATTAACTGATCAGGCTTGGCCCCACCAACTTGCTGTCCATCGGCCGCTACAATTGCAGCCCAATCACCACCTAACTCAACTGCATGATTCTCGTTACGAATCTTCGCCCATATCGGTTGCGGTACTACATTACCAACCAACATGTCGATATCAGCAAGGTTCATAATAGAAGCATCTACAAATTGGGATAACTCCTTGTAATAACCTGCCGGATTCTTTCGTGGGTCAGGCAAAGATTGTTTCACCTGCAAAACTTCTGATCGCTTCCATGAGAGGTGTATCCAAACTCTCTGGAAGTGTGGCAAAACTGGAGGAACGGCAGCAGCATCACCTGGCCTCCACACTGGGGGGACCTCTCGCATGGAATACTGACCAGGTTTCATTTTCAGATCACCGGAGTCGTCGTCAAACGACACTCGTGATGGTACCGCGGACCTAAAGGCTAACAAACGCTCTAATGCACGCCGTACATCATCACCTACAATCATACCGTTCGAAAACTGACTCTGAAGTTCAGTCATATCGGGCGGTACGATATCTAGCTCATCATTATCCCACTCTTCTCTCAATGATTTGCACATCTCTTCGAACACGAATCTCTGTGTGGGCTCATTAAACTGAGAGAACGTATCGAAAACTATGCGCGAAATGTACTTAGCAGGGTGTCTAATCCACCTACGCGCCATAGATACTAACATCTCACTTTCCTTTACACCAGGCATTTGACTTAGTCTCTGAGAGATTTCAGAGACATCGGATTCAAATAACGTTCCGAAAAATGGAGAATAGAGATTAGCAACAGAATGAGGTATACGTTTACGAACAGAAGGAACAGAAGGAGAAGAGGAAAGTAGAACAGGAGCAACAATATTAGGACTAAACGTAGGAGCAGTGGAAGTAGCCAAGATAACAGGAGTAGTAGTAGCAGTAGACTGAGAGGTTACGGCCAGAGGAGCAGTAGGAAGAAGAGGTGGTAAAGGAGCAAGACCCACTGGAAGAACAAGGGGATTTGGAGGAACAGGGCCAACTACAGGCTGACCAGCAGCCACCGGAACGACAGGCGGAAGAACTGGAGGAACTATAGGGGATATAGTACCCTGTACATAAGGAGGTGGTGACTTTAGTAAATAAGATAACAAAGGATCCTCTTTCGATTCTTCTTCCTTCTTTTCAGAACTCGACGGTAAAACCGGATAACATTTATCCACCGCCATGCTATGCTGTCTGATAGAAACTTCCCTTTCCTTCTCTGCCGTGTCTCGCTGATACTGTTCTGCACCTTGCATTATCGAAAGGACACCCTCTTTCCTATTTTTCTTAGTAAGCTTGATTTCTTTCTGTCTGGCCACTTTGCGCCATAACCTAAAGGAATCAAACATTGCTGGCCTAGCTTTCTTTTTAAACAATTTTGCTTCGAGATTATCTAAAATCTCAGTTTCAAAGCTACCATGGGGTGGCCAACTAAGGACACCATCTTTTCTCGTATAACGAATCCAAAATGCGTTATATATAATGGCGCCCACTCCATGTCTACTATAGAGCTCATAAATCGGAGTTCCAACTGGAGGTATCGGACACGAGTCCTCCAACCGGGAATCCGTGTTGCAACATCTAAGGAAATCAAACAAGATACTACGGCCAGGCATCATGCACACTAACCGAGTTTCAAACTTCAAGGGTTATCAAATTACGATATCCTCGCAAAAATACGAGACCCTCGGTTTTTGGCAATTGCAATTGTCAAAGAACCCAAACAACAAAAAGAAAGAAACAACAACTAAGGACCAAAAATGCAATGGAACCATGCAATCAACCAAGTTTCAACAACAACAACCAAGTTTCAAAGTACGAAGCAAATGTCAAGCAAATGCCAAGTTTTCAAGTTTGAAACAAATGTTCCAAAAAGGAACCAGAGAGCTAGCGTAAGAACTGGGAGCGACCCACAAATACTTAACTGAAAGAACAATGGCGTCACCAGGAAGGCCCGTCTATCGTCTCGCCGTACAAAGGACTACGCCAAGCTCCAAAACAGGTCGACAGTCAGGGCATCAGTCCGTCGCAGCCGTCGGGAAGCGGGAATCTTCGTGGGAAAAATCTTCGGACCACTTATTTCGACAACAGGATCGATGAAGCGGGGTGCACCTTCCCTCGGAGATTTCACACGAAGTTCCTCACGATTGTCAGGCTTTGGACCGGCACCACATGATGTCGCCCCACGTTGGGCGCCAACTTAAGGACTGGGCTAATTTAAAGCCCAGCGGTGCCAGGGGACAACACCTGAAACCTTCGTGGAGATACCTGTTCCGGCGTACAAATTACAGAGACACGGGACACTTCCTTCGACGTCAAAGATCAGCGTTTATTTACTGCAGGGACACAGAAATCGCTAGAAGTACAACATAGTGTATGTTCAGAGAGTCTGCTTCAAATTGCAAAAGTGGATCGCTCCTCTTATACACATTTTAGCCATTGCACAACATAACGAACAAAAGGTTACAACTCAGTTCCCACAGTAAACTTCAAAAGGACCGCATTCATGTTTTCAGAAGCCCGGAACATAATTACAGAAACATGTCGGTTCCCAACTGTAAAAGCACACTATCCCACCATTAGGCACACTCCATTCTAGTCGTAAACGACCTATGAGAAGGGACAGAACCAGGTGCAGGAAAACAAATACAGACAACAGATTGAAAAGAGTGTGGGGGCAATATCGGGAGCGTGATCACAGGATCAAAGAATTCAAGCCTAACGTATGCAAGGCTGAAACAATAGACCGGCACGGCAAGATGAGCCTCGAGCGGAGCCATCTGCTTTTGCCGTGCCACTTCCCTAGTCATAAAGGGACACTCAAAGGAATATGCATCTTCCGCAAGAGCTTGGGAATCCCAGGGTCATCAAGCGGACATTGTCCGTTCGCCGGCTACGTGAGGGCAAGAAACAAAATGGATGCCATATCTAAAATGGAACCCGAAGGTTCAGATGGAAAAACCCGTAAATAAGACGAACCCTTCCAAGTAGTGTATCGAAAACACGTACATCTACTAATTTCATCATTTACGGTTCGTAGATACCAAACTCATCCATATCCGAACAAGCCCAAAACGTCGTTCCGATTCTCACCGAACCTCAGGAGTAAGGGTGGGTTATGATTATGGGGTGCAGGGTTATTTAAAGGGAGCAGGGTGGGATTAGCACACAATATGAGACATGGCATGAAGGGCAGAACAAACCACACGCCCCCAGGTTTTGTGACGCCCCCCTGCACACGCCCACAGCACAACGCAGACACGCCCACAAGGGACTACTTTGCTGGCACAGTTCTTTTACCTTTTAAATGTATATGGTGGGTGTCTGCATAGCCTATGTCCTTCTGCTGCAACTGTCCTCTCCAGCGCTGTATTGGGTGTTGTGATTGGTGCTGTGGTTCCTGAGATTGCCCGCCTCAAAGGTTTGGGCTCTCTCTTCATTATATTAGTATGGATGGAACTCCAAGGTGACTTGCAATATCTTTAACATGTACGACAGGGGTACTTTAGCCTATATAATACATGGTCACACCATCACCTTTCCCACAACCTACTTAAAACCTTGGTGCATAACTCTTTCATTTGAAAAAGCGAGAATGTTTGCAAACATGAAGAATAAAAATAAAACCTCTAGTGCAAAATTAAACACACCAAAATCCTGTTAGATTCTTGTTGCAAACAGATATTAGAAACAGTCCAATACAAGTAGGTTTACAAAAGTAAAGCTGCAGTAGCTCAGAATGTGTAGAAACATGCAGAAATATTCTAGCTTATTTACAACTGTCTGAGGAGTGCAAAACACTAACATGCTCTCTCTGCTTGTCAATGTAAGCTATTAAAGTAGAGCAGAAAAAGAAAAGCAATGTTCCATTTGTGCTTTAAAAAGCTGCTTTAATTATGCTCCGTGACCTGACCTGCCAGTCACCTCGGTAGTCGCTCTGGCAGCAGGCACTGTGAAGCCAGAACTGGACTGTAATAACCTTATAATAGTCAAGTTCTGGCATCTTTTCTTTATAATCATCGCCTTGGTGCTCCACGAGTCACTGAGTAGAAAGAAATTATTGACTGCCGTTTATACAGGGATTGCAGAATCCCATGTCTTATAGGAGGCATTAACCTGCAGTGATGTGTTGTTTGTGGCGCGCCCTGACTACAATGTAGTGTAAATACCAGGATTATGCAGGTGCGTACGCAGGCCCCTGTAGGGCAGGGGGCTCCGAGCCATTCAGTGGGCCCCTGCCAACGCTTTAGGGGGACCCCACCAATCCTTCTAAGGGAATCCATTCAGCCCAAGACCAATGAATATCTGTGATAGATGTCAGACTCAGATGCCCTCATCACATTCTGCAGGGGAGCCCCATCATTTTGAGGTTCAGTACGGGGTTCATGATGCAGACGTGTGATGGCACAGACGAAGGATTGTCTGTGCCTCTTATATTCCATTGGGATGTAATGAATGGTCCGTCTTCTCCTACTTTCAATATATTTAACTCATTGTCATGCTTTCATCATATGAAAACCCTGATAATTCTACTTTACGTAACACAGACACGTGACTAGCCGCTTCGGACACCTATGACAGGAGCAGTCCTCTTTTCAACCGCTTCTTTAATTTTTAGGTTTAATGCCATTATAGTGGTGGGAAAAACTGTACAATCCTCATATAAAATGTGACGATAGACCATCTTGGCTTATTGAAAAAAAACGTATGTGCCTCCATTTTCCCCTATGCCAAATACCTAAGTGTAAAAAGGTTTACTTATGTTGGAAGTCTAAACTGCCACTATCATGAAAATATTTGGGCTGTGTGTGTGATTTTGATCTCTTTGCCACATAGGCAGATTCCTTGGTCTGCCCAACCCCTGCACTGGATCTTTAAGCTCCCAGTAGGAGGGCAGCAGGACGAGGCGGTGCAGACATGTTTCCGCAGAATGGATGGCCTGAGGGCTGCAGGCCCTGAAAGAAGATGGTGGAACGCGCAGACAAATTGCAAGGCAAGCGGGAAGTTGACTGGAGGGGTCGTCCATGTTACAGCGGGGAAGGGAAAAAGGCGCGTATTGGTAACACATGGAGAGGCGCGCAGGCAGGAGTCTCCTCATGCAGAAATGCAGGGTCTGGCCAAGCCTGGCAGAAACTGGGCGACCTTCAAAGCTTTTGGAAAAGACATCATCACTCGGGCCAAGCAAAAAAAGTAATTTGGATTATAAAAAGTTACGGTTTAATTGCTTATACAGTGTTTAATAATTGCATTTGGCCTTCTTTTGTGCGCTTACAATTTAATGCAGATGAGGGAACTGAAGCGCACTGACAGTTAGAAATGAAGGGCCTGGTTTGTCAAGGTTTTATGTCGCCCTTGCGCCGTCTGATTGGGACGCAATGGCAACGCAAACCTAAGTAAGATTTATGAAGTCACGCAAGGCCATTTTGCGTGGCCCTAATGGCTTGATAAAGCTAGAGTAACACAAGGCAGTGCAAATTGCTGTCCTGCAATACTCTGTGGCAGGGAGGCGTGCCATCGGTGGGTGGAGCGTGGGTGTTCCCACACACCCGCCAATGCATTCTGACACATTCGCAAATTTGCGCAACACACAGAGGAGTAGCGAAAAGTGATCGAAAGGTGGCACATGCTATGTGGAGAAATACTGACCTCACTCAGAAAATTGTGGCATGTTTCATCATGGGCTTGCTTACAATACGCCCCTGCACAGACCATGAGTTTATGGGGATGTATATGGGATATTCAACAATGAAATGATTTTGTGTTTGTGTGTTATTTTTAATCTGTATATATTAATGCTTGTTTGTGGTTTTTCCGTTTTTTAATGAAATAAATATGAACTGTATTTTAGATGTAAATAATAGGTATCGAATGGTATATTTAGTATGCATTGCTGTTTTTTATTTAATGCTTCCAGCCTTGAAAAAGTCTCTGTGAGACGAAACACGTGTCAGCGGTGGGAGCTGTGAAGTTGTTATAAAACTATTGGTATTTAATAAAAGAATCTTTGAAGGAATACAACCTGACTTGGATCTCTGAATTTGGAGTTGTATGAATACAAATACGGACACTATAAAAACTCTGATTATGGACTAACTTTAGACAATATAACGGGTTTGGACTCTGAATATAGCTAGATGATTTTCTATGGTATTTTCTAATTGAACACGAACAGGAGTGCTGAAGTGGCTTGTTATCTTCTTTTCGTGTGATTTAGGCATTCGTGCCTTGTTGACATCCCTGGTGGTGGGTGTGTATCAGGCCATAAGAGCACCCTTTTGCAGACAACTTAATAATTATCTTGTTTAGAACTATACGTCTTAAAGAATTACACTGAGAAGAATAGTACTTTATGTGCGGACGTTTTCCCTCTTTAGGGGAACACTACCACCATTGGAGTGGTGTGGCTCACTGGTTAGAGGCGGCAGACCCGGAAGCAGAGGACGGCCTGGGACCAGGGTTCAATTCCCGACGCGGCAGGGTCGTGAACCAGGGTCAGCGGACACGTTCTAACCTCTGTGCCTATTCTAACCAGGGATCACACTCGGCAACTCTGGGCATTAGCTTGCCTCATCTCCTCAATGGCCCCCCACAAACGCCGGGGATGCCTGGTTTCACCTTGGAGATACCCAAGAGGGAACATCTCACAGGGAAAGCCAGGACGGGTTCCCCAGCGGTCTATAGCGCCAGGACACCTCCGGGTAGCAGTGCGCTTTACAAGACACACACATTTACATTTACATTTACATTTCCTTTGCTTGTAACAGACAAATGCCTGGGTGGAGCAAAGGGGAGGGGAAGACGATACAAACATGGAAAAGTAATAATATATCTATATGCATTGGGATCACGGAAAGAAAAGTGCAGTGAAGGTTAAAACTAGCTTGGTGGTGTCTTTTGTTCAACAATTTATTCCTGGACCCACCGTCTAGGTTTAAAAACGTGAAGGATGGTGGTGATAGGAGAGATTTAAGAGTATCTTCACCCCTCCTTACTGCCACTGTCGACATGTTTCTGCCATGTTCAAAGTGCCCACAGTGTAGGGTCACATCGGCATTCTTCAGGACCAATCGGATCACAAATTATGTATTTACCCTCTGTACCTGAGTAGGAGATCCTTCGAATCTGTAATTTCCAAGGGGAGAGTACCCCTAAGTAACTCACACTTGTTTATCTGCAGGGAAAAGCACAAAGCACAGCAGCAGTTTGTGTGCCAGTGCAGGCAGAGAGCAATAATGGGCTATGTAATATTAACAGGGCGCGTTCTTACCTCCTCCTTTACACGCAAGGAGATGTGTTGTGTGAAATATTAATAAATATGGGCCGAGGAGTCATGCTTCCACGTAAAATTACCTGGGCTCCATTAGCTGGGCACATATATTTTACTGAACCCTGATGCACTAACTCATGTTATCAAGCCTGTAGGTGTTGATTGCACCTATTTTTCTGACAACGATGCTTCATTATGCAAAGTGATTGATGTACTAATCATTTGCATCGCCAAATGTACAGCTGCAGGAGGTCATAAAACTTCCTGCCTCAAAAATATTAATGAGACCAGAGGCAGTTTACAACTCATGCGAATGCCTTTGAATGGTCAAGTACACGTTCAAGGTGGACATTTACGCCGGAGTAAGCCTGCATTACAGGTGAGGAAAGATGTGTATGGGTTTGAGTGGTAACTTTGCCAGAAGCTCGAAGTTGGAAGTTTGAGGGTGTCACCAAAAGATCTTTATGGCAATTTCCAGCACAGAAAATGACGCATCAGAAATGGGGTTAATAAAATGGAAGGCAGGTACCCCTACCAACTCAATAAACACCCTCTGGTTAGATTTAAAAACAGTTCTGAGAGAATTTCTGCTTAGCACTGGGTACAGAACAAGCAGAAAGCAAACTCCAGAGAAGTATGTGCTAAGTTCAAGCAGTACCAGCAAACTTAAAAGTAAAGAACACAAAAAAACAGAATTCGCAAATCAATTTACAAAAATAGAGAAAAAAATCAATGACATTGTATATATAACGTTTTAGGGCATGAAGTGCCAAGAAAAAGTAAAGCGCTAAGCAAAAGTCACTGTTTTGGGGGACCGAACCTAGACACAATTTCAAGCCGACCATGATGACACTGAACAAATCAAATGCATCGTCTAGGTCAAAAAATTTACCTTCCGACCTAGTCTTTCTTACAGAAGTCAACATTTACCAGTGAGGTAAGATGCAAGGCTATGGCCATTGAGGGGTCCTGAAACTTTGGATACATTGCCTATGAGCTTCTGCTGATTTTCATGCCAAAACCTCAGTGAGTGACAAACAGATTTCATAGCTGAGGGGGTCACTTTGCTGATCAGATAGATTTGACAACATGCCCCAGTCCAAAGTTTTACTATTGGACTTAATTACTTTTTTGGGTGTCATAGTCTTCGAGCAGGGCAAGGCTTGAAATTGTATCTGGGCAGGGTTCAATGAGACTGGATACTGCAAGGTCCAGGTGAAGAACTAATTGTCAGGGTGACAAAAATGTCAGAGGAGGACAAACCTAGACTTTGACCACCTTGGGAACAACCTCCCTGGACACAATTCAGCACCTTGTCCTAGTCCTCTGGAGGTGCGATGAAGGACCAAACGTTTTTATACTTCGGTGAGAGTTCCTACTGGTTAGTCGTGAGACCCCCCAGCTCATAATGGGAGGTTTCTAGGTGTCAACTCTCTCTCCAGCCAAGTCTCCTGCAAGGTCCAGTGCTCAGTAGTCAGCTGGTCCTTCTTGGGATCAAGAGACCTGCATTTGTGTCCCTGAAGCAGCAAACAGTTGGCCTATGGGGAGTAGTTCCAGTCCCTGGGTGCCAGGAAGAGTTAGGCGTTCTTGAGTCTTTGTGTGAGTCTTCTTCTTCAAGCAGAAGTCAAGAGATGTCTTCCAACAAGGCCTTCTTCCTAGAGTCGAGTATATCCAGGTCCACGAATGTTCTGCGGAAATGGTGGTGGGTGTATCAGATTATCCTTTGCACTAGTGATGGACTGGAGAAATTCTACTACCCATTCCTAACTATTTTCTTATTGTGCCCCCCCCATCTCCTTTTGCAGCAGTTCCTCTTTTCCTTACTATAAAATTACTAAGGAGCCCTTGTTTTAAAGTTGATGATCATAGAAGCCTTTTTTCAGCTCCTAAGCCACTCCTCTATACAGAAGAGCTCCCTTACAATCTGACAGGGTCAAAACTGTTTTTCTCCCATACTGCGACTGGAGCTAGGCTGTCTGGGATAGTTCTGGGATTCATATGAGAATCCCTCCTTGGCATCTCCAAGACAAAGGAGGTAGTACTAAAGCTGCCCTTTCTTCTGACAAATGTTCCTTTCCATGATCACATAGCAAATTCCTTCCTAAGTGGTCAGCAGTCAACACCCATTGTCCCTCCTTGGCCTCCACCAAAGAACATTGACTTCTGAACCAGGGTTGTTATCTCTCCCAGCCAAGGATGTGTATTCCAGCATTGCAGGTGTGATGAGTAACGGAACTGGGCATAAGCCAATTCTGCATGAGGCAGCCTAAAGTACATTTTATGGAGTTGCTTTTGTGCCTACATGATCAAAAGTCTTAATTTACCATTAAATACAATTTTAAAAACCAAGCAGGCAGTATCTTTGAAACATTTTTCTAGCATTTTCCCAAGCAGAGATTGGGAATTAAAATGTTACTACCAGCTAAATGTTTTTAGGGAAAAGTAAAGCAAGGCCTACATAGTGAAACAGTTTTTAATTCATTGTGAGAGCACACCAGCCCCCATATGTAGTGTATCCTGTTTTTATAGACTAGCACCCTTCCCTGCAATCTTAAAGGGGAATATCTTGCGGGTGATTTAATAATGTATTACAAATACATTTCCTCTGCCATGTGTCACAGCAGTGCATTTAAACTGCAACCCACCCAGAGCACTGTGGTTCACTTGATAGACATACATTTTTCTCATATATGTGGGTTGCATAAATATACACTGCAGCCCACATATCATATCTAACTTTCTGTTCCATAGGTGTACTTTAAACATGATTTACAGTGGACAAATATGGAAGTTAAGTAGGCCAAACAGGAAATTCCAAAATACAGACTGACTCCCATTCCCGGGCCTCAACATCAGGGCTGAGAATGGAAGACTGGTGAGCAATGTCTATCACAAATCCACCAGCAGGAACAACCTGCTCTCCTTCAAACTTTTCCGCCCAAAATCTCTCAAGGAGAATTTGCCATATGGGCAATTCCTACGCCTACGTAGGAATTACTCTACCCTAACTGATTATAAGAAGAAAGCAGAACTACTGAGCAAAAAACTACAGGACAGGACTACCCAGACCATGTTATACAACGATCAATGAAACTGACTACTAATAACAACAGCGATGCCCTACTGGAGACCTACCCAAGAGAACAGAATGAGAAGAGCATCTGTGTTACTACACAGCTTCCAATCAAGTCAGGAAGATCATTATGAAGAATTGTCTGATCCTGAATGCAAATGGGATTGAACCTTGAAAACCCATTGTTTACCTTCCAAAAAAGTGCCAGTATAAGAGACCTAGTGGTGCACACAAGACCCAGAACACCAAGATCCACGGCACAACAGGTGAAATCACCATGGGGCCTAACACCGGTCACTGGACACTATGCATGTGGACAGTGCAAAGACTGTCCTCTGACAATCAGCTGCAAGAAACTGGATGTGGGTTTAGCCCTCAAGTGGGATAACGCGACATCGACCCTTGACGAAGTAAGCGGGCTATAGACGGGGCGGTCCGAACGGGGCTTTTAGCAGAGTCCTGGTCCTGAATATAGATTCTAGTGAAAAGCTTGAAATTTGGATAGGGGCTTTGGCCTAGGCACCATGATGTTCAGAATGAATGGTTGCATGACTCAAACTCGAATACACTTTATCCACTGCTGGGGAGTCAGGTAACTCCAAATTGAAATGCTTATGGCAACAGAGCTCTGATGAAATGAAGGATAGAGGGTAAAGAGGAAAATGAGTTTACTAGTCTTGGACACTTAGGAGGCCGGAAGACGGGCATATATAATAGTAATAAAAGGAGGAATGCGGACATATGAACTGCTCTCGGTTTTACCTCTCTGTAACTATTAAGATGGAGGAACTACCACCTATTGGGAACCAGTGGAAGGATATATAAGATGACAATGGGGGTTTCACAGATACGATGAATATGTTTTGGAGACCACAAGTAACGTTAAATTGACCATTTGACAAGAATTGTGCAATGAGTGATACAGACCATTCCCTGAGAGGGATCCTTTACCCAGAATAAGGCCAGAGACCATATGGGCATAGATAGATGGACAAAACATGCTGGTAGTTGTTTAAAAAAAGAAATGGGTGCTTGGAGTGGTAGCTCCTTCCTGGTACCCTGACCTTTTGCTTTTTTAACCCTGCCCAGGAGGCCCAATAATAAATGGAATAGGGGTGGAACCCCCTGAGCTAGTTTTAATCACTTTTTCTGCACTGGTGATCCCTTAAGAGGGATACTTTTCCTTGTTCTTTTCCTCTTTTCCTTACCTCACTAACCCCCAAAAAATCAGCTCTCCATCCAGTGTGTTGGTCTGTACCTGGGCATAGTAGCGGCCCTATGATGAAGCATGCCACTGACTAGTGGGTGAGGGCAATATTTAAAAATCTAAGGATTTCTCCTTTGTTCCTTCCCTTTTCTCTAAACTCAGTGAGTTGCTGCTCTTATCTATTTTTGGTTAGAGACACAAAACACAGTTTCTCTGGCCCCTTCTGTTGTTAGTCCTCTCGTTGTGGGTTATAGAAGTTTTGTCAGTGGAGTTAGAGAAGGCTCAATACCTAGTCTCTTCCTTTGTGATAGCAGTAACCTTGGGCGAAGTACTACGCTACACTCGCGTAGTTTGCGCTACTTCGCACTACGCAAATTGCACGAAGCACAGTGCAAACAAGTGTAGCGCTCATTTTTTGCTTGCTTGCGGTCCTCAACTTCAAGTTGGCGACCGCAAGCGAGCAAAATGACATCCCAGCGGTACTTTTTCCTTGTTTGCGATCAGCAACATCAAGTTGCCGATCTCGAGCGTGGAAGATAAAACTCCCGGCGAGATCCTCATCCTCAATGTGGGGAAGTCAGCTTTTTCATTGCGAGTGGTTGCATATGCTCACAACCGCTTGCGATGAGGAACTACAAGTCCGCGTTGAGAAAGCTGCTGCTCGAGTAGAAAACTACTCGAGCGGCAGAAAACGACCGCTTGCACTGTGCAAGATGTGGTTTGCACTGATTGCACAGTGCGGACAAGCATCCGGCACTGTGCAATCAGTGCGAACTACATTTTGCACAGTGCACTACGCAGTTCGCATAGCTACGCGTAGCTCGCGAAGTGCACTTTGCGTAGCTACACGTAGCGATACTATGCGAACTACCCCCATGGTTAGATAGCAGTTCCAAAATACATCCCAGGTTTTAGAGCGGAAGTACAGACACTTTACTACTGTTTAGCAGAGGTAAAGGGTACATAGTTCTAAAGGCAGAAAACGGAAATAAGAATAAAATTGGGGACCATGACAAAAATGAGGTAATTTCTTGCACTGCACCTTCAAAAGACAGGAGCAAGCAGGCATCTAAGTTGGTAAACAGAGCGGAACACTCCCCACATTGGATGGGTGTCAACGTGAAAGGGTTTCTTCATTAGGAAAACTATAATACCATTGACAAAAAAAAACAAGTCATATGTTGTATTTTGAAATGCAAATCTAACTACTCATGTGCAGTCCATCTCAATTAGTGGACGGTAGTCATTAGTAAATGCTGAAAGAGTACTCATGGAAGTTACAGACATTCCTAGCTCTCTCGTGATATTGCATGAGGTTTTAATGATTCCCATGAAAGTTAGCAAACCTGCTCCAAACTGCATGGCTTGTGCCCACTATGGAGGGCCTGCAAAATGTCCCTCCCTATTTCAAGCTTGATGCAATTTGGAACTCTACCCGGGAACAGGGTTGCCATCTCACTGGATTTAAGTTGCCATGTTGGGATGAGTGGGAAACCAAGCCAGGACATTAGGGCCTGTGGTACATCACAAGAATATGCCCCAGTACAGTGCCGGGTGTTCAACAGGGTCATACCCACAGTAGAGGAGGCGCCCTCTACTGTGACTTATTGATTAGAAGAAGTGCTTTGAAGGTAAAGGATATAGACAGAGTGCAGAGCAAACAAGGGCACCAACAAAGCTGATTGGCTTAGGTGGAGTCAGTGAAATATCATGCAAGGTGAATCTTCTAAGCTTGGAGGCTAATTTATAGAGTTTGGTGGTAGCGGGATACCTGCTCATTACTGGAATGGTCACTGGTGGATATCCTCTACCATGCTGTCCCTGCCTGGCTTTTATTTAGGGATGAACGTAACCCGTGTAATTTGCTGTAGTGTAATGATGCGGAATTAACGTAGTATTACACGAGCTACTGTGTAATCATGACAGAAGAAGAATTTGGGATTTAGAGCTATTTTATTAACACAAAAAAATTCCCCCTAGTATCCACAGTGGACCCGAGGATGAATTTTGTGCAAAGAAATAAAGCTAACTGCAACAGAATACCGCTCAATTGTCCCCAATTTACTCATGGAAATGAGTGCCATTTTCATAGAGCAAAGTGGACACGAGGAGGCGTTTTGCTAAAAGAAAATATCGCTAAATGCAAAACCACGCGAACAGCAGCACGAGCCGCAGCTCGCTAAATTAATTGTTTCTGTGCTTATCTGCCCCCAAATTACTCTTAATTCCTTGAGCTGGAGTAATCAAATTCTTTTTTGAAATTCCACATCGAAGGCTAACGCGGGATTATGTAAATGATTCAGATTACCATGGCATAATTAACCTGACTCCTAGGCATACCTTCATTCCGTAACGCTTGAGGGCGAACGGCAGCTAAATGACACGTGTCCCTGGCTGCGGATTTCTTTTCTTCTCGAATAGTCTCTTGTTACCTCTGCACATTATTGACCTGGGGAGTGTTTAGCTCAGTTTTCAGGTGAATGCCAACTAGCCATGGAGGGCAGATTCATAAAACCATCCGCTTGACTGTACCAGGCTCCTATCATACAGCAAACTCAACTCTCATCAATATTCAGAGGGCGCTCTGGGTCTAAGCAGGAGCAATTAATTAGGAGACACCTGAAGGCAACAACAACACATATTCAACAAAGCACAACACACACTGATGAGGAGCCCTGCGGCTGGCAGTGAGTGCCCAGGCCTTGGCCATTCCCGGGGAGTCCAAAACACTGAGGGTGGAGGCGGAAGTGGGAGAATGATGCATGGGAAGAGGTGTGGTGCAGCGGCCAGGGCGGCTGACTCCGGAACACAGAGGTTCATGCTCCATCGCCGGAATGTGCAGGTCTGTCAGGTCACTACTCACCATTTCAACGTTAGGGCGAGCAGATAAATGGAAAAAAATCCTCTTCCCGCTAGCGTGCATTAAAAACAAGCAAACCACTGCTCATTTGAATACATTACACCCAGTGGTCGAAGTGGGCGGGATCGGCAGGGAACGGCGTGCGCCTGCTTCTTTATTTCAATAGATTCTGTTCCCTTACTTTTTTATTTTAAACATGCATCCCAGGACGGCAGAAATGGCCAAGACCTACCGATAAGGCTCGGTATTTGTGGCCGTTTGGAGACAGGCAGAGAAGGAGAAGGACTCTGTCTTTTCCTGTTTGCACAGAGAAAGACAAGGGCAGTGCCCTCTTCTGCTCTGCCACTGGAAGTTGCCCCCCCCTCTCTTTCTTCCTCTTATTCCCTCTCTTTCTGTCTAACTCCTCCTCACTTACTGAAAACCGTGACTTCAAGAAAGGATTCTCACCTTCTCTTTCCTTCTTTCGTTTATTTGTTCGCCTGTGAAATGGATTGTGTAAAAAAGCACTTTTGCTGGAAATGTCGTCTTTGTCACTCATTTTTCTATTCCAAAGTGCAGCCCTGGAAAAAAAAGCTTCAAAATATAAAAAATAAATGAATGATTAAATAAAGCAAGACAGAGTTTTTGCAAAGTGGCCAGATTGGTTTTATTCACATCCAAACACATTAGCACCACTTTACAGTTTGTCAGTGAAGAACTACTTTTGTTTTTTTGACTTTTTTTCAACAGCATTATTTTCCCTGGGTGGAGAATAACATAATTCCTGGAGGTACTGCAATGTCTAATCGATGGGTGGACTGGAAAACACAATGTGTACCACAGCTCTGTGTGCACGGATGTAGTCTTTTTACACCATACGCCATACGTTTTATAACATATGAGCAATGGACATTGAAATAGGTCCCTTCCGGGCCCTGTAGTCATGCCCTTAACTTTTTAGGCAAAAACACTCATTGATTTCTGAATAGTGAGTGTAAAAGGGTTAAGGTAACTATGTTGTTCCTGCTTACATTTCACACACTTTACTTAATCCTGCATTCCTTATGACTGTTTGCTTTTTCCAGGATGTTGATAATTTTTTTTATAGGCAGCATATTGCTCTTGTCTAGTGCGTAATTTGAATTGAGTCCCATCCAGGTGTTTATAGCAGGGCACAAATTTCGCTTATAGCTAAAGGCAGTGTGATTTTCTCTCAGTGGGGTAGTATGGTGTTCAGTGGGGAAGAGAAAGTGGCACTATGGCCAGAACTGCCGCATTTGGAACTGGGGAACCAGGTTCACCCTTCGTGACCAGTCCACAAGACCACTCTCCTGAGAGAGCACATTCCCATCCCTTAGAGTGCTCCGCAAGAGCTTAGAAGCCCTAGTGCCGGGGTCTCCAACCTTTTCTGTTTTGAGAGCTACTTCAGCTCAAGCAAAGTCCTGTCGAGATACTTGCATATTTTATCACTGTAAAATATTGACTGCACATGTCAACATTACTGTATGACCACCCTAAGCAGGATTAAAAAGTGGCACCCAAGTATTCCAGGTGTTGTTACCAGAAGAAATGCTAAGGAAACATTTATCAATATCCCCACCCTGACTGATAAAGTAACATTCAAATCTTCACATGCCTTGTGGCACAAAGGACATAACCACAGCAATAAGTCTCATCAATTCAGCTTGAATTATCTTTTAAGTATCAACTTTGAATGTGTTTTGGAATTGCAACCTTTTGTCTTCATCAGCATATCAATTTCTGAAAATACACAGATTTTTCTATCACCACTTTCCATTTTGGGTAAACAAACTTAGGGGCATATTAGCAAGGAACCTCGTTAAAATTATCGCCGTTTTATTGACAGGAAACTGATGATAAAACGGCGATATGGGCTTGCTAATATGCGTTATAGAATTCCTATAGAATCCCAGGTTAGATGTCCTTCACATCTAACCTGGGATTCTATAGGAATTCTATAATGCATATTAGCAAGCCCATTATCGCCGTTTTATCTGCAGTTTCCTGTCAATAAAACGGCGATAATTTTAACGAGGTTCCTTGCTAATATGCCCCTAAATGTTCCTGAAGAAAACCTTTGTAAAAAAAAATCCCTTTAAAATACACATTTTCATTTTTAGGAAATGTACAGCCCCCAAACATCAGCTTCTCATTTTAATTGAGCACTCACCAGTACAAACGCCTCACATGGACAGACTGCTTTGAATGCTCAGTTATTACAGTCATAAGCCATGGCACCATAGCACAGAGGACAACTGTATGATGGCAATAATGCTTACCAGTATACAATTGTACCAAGGCTGAACACCATACAGGCCAAGATGGCCACCATATCATTAGTCAAGGCCATTTTTATGCAAGGGACAGCCACACGTATATCAGGGACACCTGAATATCCTACAGTCATGCTCTTGAAATGTCACTGATCGCTGCCAGTATACCATAACTAGACCAAGAATACCCAAAATAGTCAAGGATGGCCATGCTTATGTCATTGGCACCATTATACCATGAACTGACACAATTGTGCCACGGACAAAACCCATATGTTGGGGGGAGCATACCCATTTGTTGGTCCTTGACACCAGGTGTAGCTTACATAAAGCAATAGTGTTTATAATAATGGGTGCACACATAAATGAATGCAGATGTGACTCTTAATTTTCTCTGCTCAGGATTATAGCTTTCCTCAGGCCTTGGCTCCTGATGCACCCAACTGAAACATTTTCACTCTGACTCCTGCAGTCCCACACTTTAGTAAGTCAGCACTGATTACTGCTGAGGCTACCACTACCACTCTTCATTTATGGCCCACTGATCACACACATGGCGAAATTGATAATTCAGAGGACCACCACATGGCCAATAACTTTGTGACTTAGTCCGAGACTGGATAAAGGTGACCATGTGGCAGACTCAAAAGGCAGAGACAATATGTGTTTGATTGTTAAGATGAGTCCCTGCTGTAGGCTGTTTGGCTAGAGATCTTCAGATGAGCAGTGCTACCTTTTTAATATACTTAGAGTCTCTGCATATACTCTCTGAATGAGATACTGGGATTGACTTCACCTCTGAGAGCTACTTTGAGGGTACTGGCGAGCTACCAGTAGCTCCCAAGCTACTCGTTGGAGACCCCTACCCTAGTGTCTTAGCACCAGCAGGTTGACCCTAGTGGTGGCAAGTGTGGGTTAACGTTGAAGGCCTTGAGGAAATATAAGTTTTATGGTCAAGAAATGTTCCCTAACGTGTACCCCACCGTCTCCATGTACAAGCTTAAAGTGCATGTAACTTCCCTCCTGTGCCAGCTATGAAGACGCACATACATTTGCGTCCAACGTTAACATGTCCTCTTTCAGATCCACCCTGAACGGGTTGAATATCCAGTTCCTAAGTATGCCTTGCCAACGTCTTTATGTAGTGTACTTTACACGTTTTCCAGCCCAGGCGAAGTAGGCCCTGAATTTTGCCATCGAGCCTTTTGCTGCCTTCTAACTCTGAATGCCTCAGCCTGGGGCTGCCTCTGTATCCGTGACCTTTACCTTACTCCTTGCGCGGCTAACGGTGCTTAGCTCAGCCTGTTGCCTGCCAAGACTGTATTCAACCTTCGAATTATCTGCTCCGCTCCTCAAAAATACATTCCTGCCTACTAGTTCAAGTAAACATCCTTTCAGCTGCAGAGCAAAGGGTCAGGCCTTACTGTCTCCGTGCAAGTAATTCATGGCTCCTGTTACCATGGTAGGCCCATGCCCCCTCGCATCTCATGCAGACACGTAGACGCTTATACACGCACTCACAGTCAGTATAGAGTAGCCTCTGCCCAAGAGACCTTTTCTCCTAGATAGCATGGTTCCCAAACATCAGATATCAGATATGATATAGGGACGAGTTGATCTGACATGCCAGACTTCTGTCTCTTTCCTCTAGTGTAAATGTCAAGTCCCCTGCACCCTCCAGCTTCACGTCAATCACACGTCATGCAGCTGCGCGCGCATCCAGATCTCAGATTTCTGCTGACATTGCAAGATTCTGCTATGTAACCACCCACTTGTGACACTTTCATGTGACGTTTCTAGCACACACCTCTATGTACACGCCTTGTTCACGCCTTCTGCTTACGTATTGCTAACACGTGTGTGCTCTTATCTTGTTTCTCTCAGCTGTTACGCCTACTGTATTGGTTTGCATTATATGATTTGAGTATAAAAGTTATGTATTGTCAATAAAGCATGGCTCTATCCCTTCCTGAACCCCAGTGGTGTCAGGAACCCGATATCCGGTTCAAGAACCATTCCTTTTTAAGGAATAAAACCCCTAAGAACTCTAACACCACGGACTCTGCGTCTTTCTTTCCGATTGAGTTATTCTATTTTTAGTACTTACCTGCATAGAAATTAGGACGGTAATTAAATATTTACCACATTATTCTGGCGCCCGAACAGGGACCCCTCCCCCACCCCACGCGCCGGTTGGTGCGTTGCAGCCTTTGCCCCCTGCCACAAGTCAAGACGGACAATTACGCGTACCCGCAGGATTTCCTGTATCTCCCTCAGGCCTACGGAGGTGACGGAGACTGCGATCAGCACCCAGACGAGGCGGTGAGGAGTGCGGAGGATCCCGACCAGAGCCTAGCCGAAAGAAGCAAGGTCCGAGGTGTCAAGAGGCCCACCAGTTCCAAAGTATTCACGTATCGAGTCGAGTCGAGTCCAGTCCGGTCCAGTCCAGTCGAGTTTTCCGAGGCCTTCTGTTCCGTGCTTCCCGGTGAGTACCATTGCTGGGGACGCATCTAGACGGGTGCATTTATGTATCTGGTAAAGACGGGTTTGGGTACACAAACACGGTCTGCACTGTTTTAGACAGTGTATCTGTACTGTTTAGCAGTACATCAGGCATTCAAGTTCTTGCACTATTCTCAACAGTGTATTTGTACTGTTTAGCAGTACATCTAGTATCAAGGGTAGTCATATGTGTTCAAAATGTTTTCATGCGATTAATGTCGTGGTATGAGTGATTGTTTGATGTACATTACTGTGTTTATGTGTAACTAGCTGTGTCCAGAGTAAGTAACAAGTATCGAGTATCCAGTACTAAGTAACAAGATGCCGTTTTTCAATAAATTAAGACAGATAGGAACTAGGAAAGGGATACTAGAGGAAGAAATTCCTGTCCCCCCTAGGGACACTCCTGGAAATTTTATGTACCATAAGCATGGCTTAGATGCCATACTGTACCTAGATTTATGGGCCGATTATACCAAGCATCTAGAGGAGAGACACAGGTGGCCCGTTACAGGAACATGGGATGCCGAGTGCATCTTGAGAGTAGAGGAAGCGTTATGGAAAAAGAAAGCCAGACAATCCCAGAAAGATGCCATAGAATTGTGGCGTAAAGAATCACATAAACGTGCCGAAAAAGCACTCCGAAAAGAAGATAAACATAGAGAAGAGTCGGATGAAGTCCGAGAAAACGAATTAGTTAATGAAGGGATCCGAGTAAAAGCAGAACAAGTAGACCGCATGCGAAACACTCTTGTAAATGGCATGTACTTTGTGGCCGAGGGTTTGCCTAAAGCCACTTCAGAAATACCGAAAGATCTACCGCCACCAGTGGTGCTAACTAAAGTAAGTCACAGGACCACCAAAGACATATTCCTTGCTTCCTATCTAGACGATGTAGCTCCCGCTTACACTAATCCACGTGCCCACGCACCGCCTGCTGACGGTGACGGAGGTGGCAATCCGCCCCAAGACAATGTCCCGCCATTACCGCAACAAAGTTCACCCGTTCGACAGACTGCTCCACCTGCTCCTCCACCTCCACCACTTCCCACACCTAAGATTAATATACTAAATCCGTTTGCGCCTGATCCTAGTAAGAGACAAGTTCAGGTACAGATACCGACTCCACAGACACACAATGCTCAAGCCTCCGGTACAGGAGGTGCAACAGGAGGTCTCCAGACCCCGCCACCAAGACACAGATTAAACATTAGGGACATAATGAAGCAACGTACACCGCAATCACCATGTTTCGACATGCTTAAAGAACCCCTTCCATTTTGCAGATATGATCCAGTACCCGGTAAAGACGATAGAATGTTGTTAGCATCACTACGCTTACGAAAAGTTACGGATTACCTAGTGTTATTTCCAGGAATGACTGAACACCTAGATAGAATATATCATTTTGTCCAGACTGGGGAAAATCCTGAAAGTATTAAAGAGGCCCTGGCTCACCAGAAAGCTGACACTCAAGGTTGTATATTACGTTTCTTCATAAATTGCTTAATAAGAGAACGAGACAGGCCTGGAACAGACCGGGAAGAGATGGAAGTACTAAATAGGTGGGGTCAAAATATAGCAGACGGAAACCATGATAAACTAAATTGTATAGCAAGTATGTACAAGAAGATCAGAAAAGCAGTAATAGAAATACACGAAAAAGAACAAGAAAAAGAAAGCGGTAGGAATGACTCCTCCGAGGAGGACGAACCTGAAGAACCCGACACGGCTAAAGAAATGATAGCGTATGTGGGTAAGGGAAATTACCTTAGGAAAGGCATTCGCCCAGAAAGCAAGAGAGTTTTTCTCTCTGGCATATCAAAACCGAGTTCGCCTGAATATCTGTTTCAGGGTACCGATAAAATTCTTCAAGAACGAATGGGGTACCATGTACTCAATTCTATGGATGAACAAGAACTAGCCCGGTCAGCAGTACTATGGGCTGACAACCCTAGTACGTACAATGATGATACAGTAGCACAGACATTTCTGAATCTTTCCCCAGACGAGCAGAAATTGGCTGGTGTGTACATGATTCAGCATCTCATCACGTTATACAACATTCTGATCCAGGTCCCTTACCTGATACATTAGAAGCGCTACTTATGAATAGATGGAGAGGCCTAAGTACCAAGTTAATTCAAATAATTATAGAACAAAGGCATAGATATAACGCTTTCTTAGGCCCAAAATATGTTTCAGCTCCGCCCCTAGAAAGAAAAATGTTTCATGTTGACAGGCAGAATCCTTTACGAGAAGTACATCCAGTTATGAATGCCAATAATACCTTGGAACGTGTGTTTGTGTACACACCTTTAACAAAGTTGGAATTGTTAGAAATGAAGAAACTAGTACCCTGTCATGATAAAGACCCTGCAGGTTTTCACAGAGAACTTAAAGACATGTTACTCATGGGAGATTACACGTATACGGATATTATGAAATTGTTAAAAGTACTGCTGCCCACCGGCATTTACGAGAAACTCAAGGAAAAGGAATGGGAGGTGGGAGATAAAAAGATTATCTGGACTGAAATAGAAGACGAGGAAAAAGGTCGTACTCCAGGGGTAGGCCTTGGGGACAAAGCTAAAGCATTACCAGGTTTAATAGTACAGGTTTTGCCAAGATTATTGACAACCAAAAAGGAAGACTGGGACGCAATCTCAGCCTGTAAACAGAAACACGATGAAGATACTAGTGATTTCTATTCAAGATTCGAGAAATGTTTCATTATTAATAGTGGCCTGAAACCAGGTAGCGAGTCATACCCACATCTTTTTGTAACAAAATTAGTCGAGAACTCCCTGACACAAGTTAAGAACCGTGTATATAAAGTTGAAAGTACATGGCAAGCAAATACGCCATCCCAGATGTTACAAATGTTACAATATCACCAGAACAGAATTAGAGAAGAACAGGATCACGAACAGAGACGTATGAAAGACACGAAAATGAAAATGTTAGTGGCCCAGTCGGTTCCAGCCGACGGTCAGAGAAAGGGAGCGACCCAGACAGGTAATTCAGCAGCTCCCGTTAAAGGGACATGCAACTATTGCAAACAGCCAGGTCACTACGTACATGAATGTTCAGTCCTGAAACACAATATAGCAACAGGTAAAACTAAAGAAAGACCGCGTCAGCCTAGACAAGACCAGGCCCAGCAACAGACTTCACAGAATATGCAGCCTATGCATGCTCCACCACATACAGTACAGACCACAGCGGTATCACAGCCACAGCCCATTGCCGCGACGCAGCAAGTTTCACAGCAGATGTACCAGTACGCCCAATCTGATTACCCCGATTATCAGCGATACACATGAAACAGCCTAGAGAGGGAGGTTGGCTTGCCTCTTATTGAGATTCCTGTAGATCAAGAGGGTCCTTATGTACACAGTCAAGTATTGGGAAAAGACAGAAAGTTTTTAATTGACACAGGGGCAAGCCGCACAACGATCAGCCATGATGAAGTCCCAGGGGCACCCCTCTCAGGCTCACAGAATGTTTCCCTTGGTTTTTCAGGACAGCCTATTGTAAATGAAGTATCGAAACCTGTTCCCCTAGCAGTAGGTCCATTATCACGCGTTACAGACTTGTTACTCACGAAATCATGTCCAGAAAACTTGCTAGGTATCAAAACATTGAAGGCTCTAGGAGCAATGATATGTTGTTCTCCGGAAGGAGTTAGACTTTTTCTGCGTGACTTTAAGGGTCACTATGTATTACGAGAGTTTGATGTCAGATTGAAAAATGTTCCAAAACACCTGTGGGCACAAGGCCCAACCGATGTAGGTTGCATGCACATCACACCATACCGTGTTACACTCAAACCAGGAGTTGTTTTACCACGAATCAGACAATACAAGTTACCACCCGATGCTGTAGTGGCTTTACTGGAAATCATTGAAGAGCTGATTGCCCAAGGAGTGGTCGTAGAAACCGACTCCAATGTCTGTGGGACACAAAAGGAAGTGCAGGCCTTTATAGGCCTCACCTCGTACTGCAGACAATGGATTCCTCAATATGCATTTCTAGCTAAACCACTCATTCAGTTGACAACACAGGAGGCAGCGACTTCGACTGCCCTCCCTTGGACTCAGGAACATACACAGGCTTTTGAGGAATTAAAGAAAGCTTTATGTCAAGCGCCAGTTTTAGCGACACCATGTTACAGCAAACCTTTTACACTTTTTGTTACAGAACGTGATGGTACAGCGTTGTCTGTCCTCACACAAAATCAAGCAGGTTCATATAAGCCTTGTGCTTATTTTTCAAGTACATTGGATTCAATGTCTGTAATTCCCCTATCATTCCGATTCTTAAACGTACTGATCCCAATGCACCGCCAGTATATCGGCTGGTGATTGATTTACGAGAACTGAATAAATGCATTGTCCCACAGTATCCTGTGGTTCCCGACATCTCATCCTTATTGACTGCTATTGATTCAGAAGCGACGTTCTTCACTGTAATTGACCTCAAGAACGCCTTCTTCAGTGTACCCATTGATCCAGAGAGCCAATATCTCTTCAGATTCAGTTTAAATGGCCGAAGTTTCAAATTTTCACGCGCACCTCAAGGATTCACAGAAAGCCCCAGCATCTATAGCCAAGCACTGAAAAGACAACTTGACTGTATCCAAATGCCAGTTAACACAGCCTTACTACAGTACGTCGATGATCTGCTGATCACCGCACGAAGTGAACTAGAATGTGAACAAGCATCACTGACAGTTTTACATTTTCTGGCCGACAAGGGACACAAGGTGTCTCCTTCGAAGCTACAATTCTGTGTTCAGCAAGTTGTGTACCTGGGTCACTTGCTGTCCAAAGTGGGGAGACAGCTCACTCCTGATCGCATCCAGTTAATTGTAAACATGTCACAACCCCAGACACAAAAGGAAGTGCGGGCCTTTATAGGCCTCACCTCGTACTGCAGACAATGGATTCCTCAATATGCATTTCTAGCTAAACCACTCATTCAGTTGACAACACAGGAGGCAGCGACTTCGACTGCCCTCCCTTGGACTCAGGAACATACACAGGCTTTTGAGGAATTAAAGAAAGCTTTATGTCAAGCGCCAGTTTTAGCGACACCATGTTACAGCAAACCTTTTACACTTTTTGTTACAGAACGTGATGGTACAGCGTTGTCTGTCCTCACACAAAATCAAGCAGGTTCATATAAGCCTTGTGCTTATTTTTCAAGTACATTGGATTCAGTGGCTCAAGCCCTGCCTGCGTGTTTAAAGTCAGTCGCAGCAACAGCCCTAGCAATCAGACAGAGCGATTCAATCGTATTAGGACATCCAGTGACAGTACAAGTTCCACATTCTGTAGAGGTCCTTCTAAACCGAACACAGACTCAACACCTGACTATAGCACGACTGACAGGTTATGAATTAACGCTATTCCAGCCACACATAGAAATCAGACGCTGTAACATTCTAAATCCTGCAACATTGTTACCTTCGATTATGACAGATTCAGCCCCGCATGATTGTATAGAGATCATTAATGCAGTAACAAAGCCCCGACGAGACTTAACAGATGTCCCACTGACAAATCCAGACCTGACACTTTACGTGGATGGTTCATGTATGAGAACAAACACAGGAGAATTAGTAGCCGCGTATGCAGTAACCACTGAAACTGAAGTCAAGTCAAGTCAAGTCAAAGAATTTATATAGCGCACTACATACCCAGAGGGTCTCAAGGCGCTAAGGAAGGGGAGGAGGATTACTTGTCAAATATCCACGTTTTAAGTTGCTTTCTGAATGCTAGGTGGTTCTGGGTAAGGCGAAGGTAAGTGGGGAGTGAGTTCCATGTTTTAGCAGCCAGGTATGAGAAGGATCTGCCTCCCATGGTGGTCTTGTTGATGCGAGGTACAGTGGCGAGGGCATGGCTGGAAGAACGTAGTTGGCGGGAGGGGGTGTAGAAGGACAGTCGTGAGTTGAGGCATTCTGGTCCGATGTCGTAGAGTGATTTGTGTGCGTGGGTTAGCAGTCGGAAAGTGATTCTCTTGTTGACGGGTAGCCAGTGGAGGTCTTTCAGGTGGCCAGAGATGTGTTCGTTGCGTGGGATGTCTAATATGATTCTGGCTGAGGCGTTTTGGATTCGTTGGAGTTTCTTCTGGAGTTTAGCGGTAGTACCTGCGTAGAGGGTGTTTCCGTAGTCCAGTCGGCTCGTGACCAGAGCATGGGTGACTGTTTTCCTGGTTTCGGTGGGGATCCAGCGAAATGTTTTTTTGAGCATGCGAAGAATGTTGAAGCAGGATGAGGATACGGCGCTGACTTGTCTGTTCATTGAAAGTGAGGAATCCAGGATAACGCCTAGGTTCCGTGCGCGGTCTGTCGGGATGGGTGCTTTTCCAAGGGCTTCCGGCCACCAGGAGTCGTCCCATGCAGAGGGGGATGTACCTAGGATGAGGACTTCTGTTTTATCTGAGTTCAGTTTCAGACGGCTGTGTTTCATCCATTCAGCAACTTCTTTCATTCCTTCGTGTAGGTTAGTTTTGGCGGTGCAGGGGTCCTTGGTGAGAGAAAGGATTAGTTGAGTGTCATCCGCGTAAGAGATGATGTTGAGGTTGTGTTGGCGGGCGATGGCCGCGAGGGGGCTCATGTATACATTGAAGAGGGTGGGGCTGAGTGAGGATCCTTGTGGTACGCCACAGATGACTTCGGTGGCCTCGGACTTGAATGGTGGAAGGCGGAACACAGCGTATAGATACACTGTCCGCTCAAGCAGCAGAGCTTATTGCTCTGACCCGAGCCTGTATACTAGCCAAGAACAGAAATGTTAACATATACACTGATTCACGTTATGCTTTCGGAGTCGTACACGACTTCGGAGTGTTATGGCAAGAACGAGGTTTCTTGACCTCTCACGGTGCCAAGATTCAACACGGTCCCCTCATTCAAGCACTGTTAGAAGCAATACATCTGCCTTCAGGCATATCTATCATGAAGTGTAAAGCACATACTAAAGTTACAGACTCTATTTCCCAGGGTAACGACCTGGCAGATCAAACAGCAAAACATACAGCATTGACTCACACCCAGACAACTGATGTAACAAAGATCATAGTGCCGACACATTGTATGACAGTTCGGGATCCCACACTAGATGTAATCGATATCCAGACACATGCTACTCCAGATGAAATCAAGAAATGGACTGAACTAGGAGGGATCCAGACAGATCAGGGATGGATGACGAAGGGAAAATCTACATGGTTTCTCCCCGATTCTATGGTTCAAGTCATAATAAATACAGCACATAGTCCAGCACACCTAGGAGAAAAAGCTATGTTAGACAGTCTACAGAATCTCTGGTACAACAAACATTTACGAGCAGCAGCAAAACAGAAAGTGCGTACTTGCATGATCTGTTGTCAGTTCAATCCAGGTAAAAGCGTCCCTGTAGAGCAAGGTGGATTTCATCCTCCCGATCACCCTTTTGAAGTCCTCCAGATGGATTATATCCAGATGGAACGTTGTCGAGGATTCAAGTACGTCCTCGTAGTTGTTTGTGCACTTTCCCGTTGGACCGAAGCATATCCAGTCCCAGATTACACTGCCCCGACCACTGCCAAGCAGCTGGTTCGAGAATTCTTCCCACGGTACGGTTTGCCTCGTATCGTGTACTCAGATAACGGACAGCCATTCTCATCCGAGCTCATGAAGCAGGTTTCACTTCTGCTAGGATACCAGTGGAAATTCCATTGCGTCCGACATCCCGAGGCAGCTGGCCTTGTAGAAAGGCACAATCAGACACTGAAAACACGTCTTGCAAAAATATGTAAAGAGAAAGGGGTCGACTGGATAGTCGCCCTGCCAGTTGCACTATTCTACATGAGAATGGTCCCACATTCGAGATCAGGACTATCCCCGTATGAAGTGGTCTTTGGCCGACCACCAAATATGTGGGGGACGCCCATGCCTAAGAAAATAACTGATGTTGACTGTAATATGCTGACAGATTACCTTGCCTCCTTGATGTCTGCACTCCAATCATGTCGTTCACAGGTTGCCGCAGCCTTTCCTGACAACACTGATGTGAAGCCACACGATGTCCGTCCTGGAGATACTGTTTTGATACGGAATTTCGACAGGAGGAGTCCACTGGAGCCCCGTTGGCAGGAGCCGAAGCTCGTCCTTCTGACCACGAGGACTGCAATTAAGGTGGAAGGCCGAAAAGGATGGATCCATACAAGTCACATTAAAAAATTTAATGAACTATTGCCAAAGACTGACTCTTCCACCCCCTCAAAGGACTGCCCCGATTCTAGTGACTTTAAAGTTCCCGAGAGAGAGAAAACTCCGCAAGAGGAGTATAAATTAAAACTGCGGTCTAGTAAGTCAGACAGTTTAATTGTTTAAGTCCTCCCCTAGGTGAATCGGTTAAATTAGTTTCTGACATGTATCCCCTAGACCGAGATAGAGAGAGAGAGAGACAACTCAAGAAACGTGCATATTGTAAATCACTTCGTAGTCACTGTATAGTGACATTATTGGTTATGTTTTTTCCAAGCCTTCTGATAATTGCTGCCAGTATATTATTGCATCTATATTACCCTATCTTCAAGCGTACCCAATCTGCTTACAATGTCACTGCCGAACATTCTTTTAGTGAATTACCCCTACATGAGTTATCTTACAGACTTGCGCTGCGCAACAACACATTCATTAGTATGTTACATCACTCCCATCAGACTAATAATGCTACAAACTGTTGGATATGTGGCCGACTCCCTCCCTATCAGAAATACAAGGGAGTTCTGCCTCTCTTTCCATACCCGTTCACTCACAATGGCTCCTGTGGTGCATGGTTTAGATTAATTAATTCTTTAGATTCTGATATTGCTGTTTTCGAAGGAAATTGGGTTTGGGGAAACCTGAACTTAGTTTTGCTTAAAGCCTGTTACCCTGACAAGAAGGGACTTCCCACTAGGACAGGAACTGATCTAGAAAATGAAGTATATGGATTAGGTAATTATACAATTAACCTCATGATTCTTACTGTCGAATCCGAAACTGCACCAGTTCTCCCTGCTATGTCAGTATTACCAGTCACGGGTGACTTATGTGTCAGAAAGAATGGTTCAGTACACTTAGGTCATAGTAAATGTACTACTGTAGTCGAATTCAGTGATCAAGGCAAGTCTACATTTAGAGCTACTCGTCATTCCTACTTTGTTTGTGGCAATACCGCATACATACGCTTACCTCCAGATTGGGATGGTACCTGTTACATTGCATTCCTTCTGCCACCTGTTTTCCTAGCCCCTCCTGATTACCACAGAAATACAAATCTAGTGAACAATAGACTACGAAGAGATCTCCCGATTGTCGACTATACTGAAACGGCATGGGAGCAATATACAGATTTCAATAAAGGTTTCTTCCCCTACTTAGGTACTGTTTTTAATAGTAAACTGATACGAAAATTAACTAGAACCCTCGAAGCAGTAGTGAATGAAACTACTTCCGCTCTAGGCAACTTAACAGAGGAGCAATCTGCCATGCGGGTTGTTGTTCTTCAAAATCGTCTTGTTATTGACGTCATCCTAGCAGATAGGGGCGGAGCCTGTAAGGTCATCGGGTCGAGTTGCTGTGTTTTCATTCCAGAAAACGCGCCAACAGTATATAAAGCCATCACACGTCTTCATAAAATTGCAAGTTTGATACATCAGAATCCAGGCACCTGGACTTGGTCCAGTTGGTTCTGGACAACGTTGACCGCTTGGGGATGGAAGATCCTATCCTTCCTAGGCATTGCCCTTCTCATGGTATTCAGTTGCTGCCTGTGCCCACAATGTGGGCCGGCGATTTGTGGTCTGTGCGCCACATCATGTATTCCGCATTCAAGTTTCCACTCAAAACGTGAAAAGAAGAAAGAAGAGCAAATGATGTTACGTGAACAGACTGATCGATTCATGAGGATCGATATATCATGAAGGGTCCGTAGGGAACAAGGAGGGAATGAGGAAATATAAGTTTTATGGTCAAGAAATGTTCCCTAACGTGTACCCCACCGTCTCCATGTACAAGCTTAAAGTGCATGTAACTTCCCTCCTGTGCCAGCTATGAAGACGCACATACATTTGCGTCCAACGTTAACATGTCCTCTTTCAGATCCACCCTGAACGGGTTGAATATCCCGTTCCTAAGTATGCCTTGCCAACGTCTTTATGTAGTGTACTTTACACGTTTTCCAGCCCAGGCGAAGTAGGCCCTGAATTTTGCCATCGAGCCTTTTGCTGCCTTCTAACTCTGAATGCCTCAGCCTGGGGCTGCCTCTGTATCCGTGACCTTTACCTTACTCCTTGCGCGGCTAACGGTGCTTAGCTCAGCCTGTTGCCTGCCAAGACTGTATTCAACCTTCGAATTATCTGCTCCGCTCCTCAAAAATACATTCCTGCCTACTAGTTCAAGTAAACATCCTTTCAGCTGCAGAGCAAAGGGTCAGGCCTTACTGTCTCCGTGCAAGTAATTCATGGCTCCTGTTACCATGGTAGGCCCATGCCCCCTCGCATCTCATGCAGACACGTAGACGCTTATACACGCACTCACAGTCAGTATAGAGTAGCCTCTGCCCAAGAGACCTTTTCTCCTAGATAGCATGGTTCCCAAACATCAGATATCAGATATGATATAGGGACGAGTTGATCTGACATGCCAGACTTCTGTCTCTTTCCTCTAGTGTAAATGTCAAGTCCCCTGCACCCTCCAGCTTCACGTCAATCACACGTCATGCAGCTGCGCGCGCATCCAGATCTCAGATTTCTGCTGACATTGCAAGATTCTGCTATGTAACCACCCACTTGTGACACTTTCATGTGACGTTTCTAGCACACACCTCTATGTACACGCCTTGTTCACGCCTTCTGCTTACGTATTGCTAACACGTGTGTGCTCTTATCTTGTTTCTCTCAGCTGTTACGCCTACTGTATTGGTTTGCATTATATGATTTGAGTATAAAAGTTATGTATTGTCAATAAAGCATGGCTCTATCCCTTCCTGAACCCCAGTGGTGTCAGGAACCCGATATCCGGTTCAAGAACCATTCCTTTTTAAGGAATAAAACCCCTAAGAACTCTAACACCATGGACTCTGCGTCTTTCTTTCCGATTGAGTTATTCTATTTTTAGTACTTACCTGCATAGAAATAGGACAGTAATTAAATATTTACCACAGCCTGTCCACCACTATCCATACTGATGTTCACCTCCAGTCTTGCGGGCAGGCCTATGAAGCAGCACATCCTAAAGCAACAGTGACTCTGTCACTGAGGTCACAGGACCCTTGAGAAGGGCCGGCTCTAGGGCGGTGCGACCGGTGTGACAGCACCAGGCGCTGGCTTTGGGTGGGGGTGTCGTGTTTGCAAGTATATTGTGGATTTTAAGAGCACTTGCTGCCTCCTTCCTGGCCTCCAGCTATTTTAGGCAACAATACAAATGTCATGATAACTTCAGTGATTATTGTTCTTCCTAGAGAGAGATCAGAGTTTTGAATAGTGGAAGTTTTTGACTCATGGAAAGGTAGCACAGAGGGTTAATGTGTCTGCAGCAAAGAACATCTACCATGCAGATCACAAAGTGCACCTAATGTAAATAGGTCAGTGGGCTACTGCTTTTGTCAGAGAGATCCTTTTGTTACTTGCAGTCTATAAGTTAAAATCCTAACATAGAACAGTGATCTATTAGCTGTCATTAAAGACCTGCATGCAATCTGCAAGGTATACATTTGGAGCATTGCGTGATTGGAAAAATGCCCTACTTTGTGGATATATTTTAATGTGAATTACTCATATTAAACCTTAATTAATCAAGTGTATCTATTGGTTGAGTTAAATAACCTAATAAACTGTAACTGGTCAGTGAAATGCCAAACAAATACTAAAAATTGGGATGTTTTGCGCATTCTGGCGCCACCTCTGACCCCGTCCACTGATCCAATCCTTGGGTTATTCCTGCCCTCTGACTCTCTGCCACAGTTCCCCTACTTTTTTTTCCCCTACGTCGACCACTGATTACCCCACCCCTAATCCAGTGATTATATCCCAAATGAATGCAAAACCTGAGGGTGTAAATAGGCTGCTATGTACTCACCATCACCCACCAGACACTGAATTATATTCCGGCACACCTTCTCAGTGTTGCAAATTTAACTGGGTGTGCCTTGTGCAGAAAAATATGTGTGGTCCCCAGCATAGTTGTGAACTGGGACAGTTGTGCCTGCACTAGGAAGTGTGCATCAGTGGAAGATGGAGCGGTGGTTTGAATCCAAAACATTGTCTTTCACAGGAGGCAGCCATGGCCTCATTTTAGGTCTCGACTGCATCAGTGCTACCGTAAGTGCATGCACTCTCACTTGAGAGAGATATTGTGTTCCACAAGGGGCGTAGAGCCGCCCATTGCTTATTATTTGTGGGTTTCATTGTCACTCTCATTTGCTGCCCTCTAATTGGACAGCACGAGCCGGTCTTCACTTCCTTCTCTTTGGGCTGAGCACAGACCAAGTACTGACTGCTTCATCTGGATTAGGATCCCTCGGCTGCTAGCGATGTGATTGAAGTACTATTTTTTTCTTTTATTTCTTCTTCCCCGGCCATCCGTGTCTGTGCTGCTTTCCCCCCCTCCCCCACCCAATCTGTGTTGCTTCTTCTCCTCCCACCCCTGTGAGTCTGAAGCTCAGTGCAAATGTAGTAACCCCGCTATTAGATTGCACAGGAGCACACATTGTGACATTGCTATCTAGGCAAAAGAAGGGGCGCTAAAAGCAGAAACAAATGCTTAGGGCACCCACATGCCTGATTGTGTAACATTGTGTCAAGCTAACACTTTCACTTTTATATTTGTGCCTGCTGAACAGCCTTAAAGAAGCATTTGCAGTGGCCAGAAGGTCCGCTGGTATCATTTTTGCAGCCATTGGTGAATGCACATCTTTTCAGACAGGTTAGCGGGTGCACATGTTAGCTCCCTGCACCAGTGCAAATTATGCGTAATGAGGCCCATGTGAGTGTTGGTTCGAACAAGTTTACATACTTTCACTACTGTTCTTTTATGTTTGAAAGATTTGAGAGTATCACAGTAGGGATTTGAATAAAAAAAAAAGTAAGTCAAAATTATCAATAGAATTGCAAACAAATCTTTTAAACCAACAGATTATAAAAAGTAACAAGATATTGCAGAGCTTCATTGAGAAATAGCCTACGTGCAGAGTGTTCTGCCTCCATATTATCAGAAAGCAATTTTAACTATAATTTTAATTTTAATTAAAAAAAAATCTGAATTGTTTCGTGAAATAATTGCTCTATGGCAGATATAGTTTATATTTGCGCAAATGCATTTATTTCCATTTATTTACAACATCTCTTCGTGCCCCAGTTTCTTCTGGTGGGAATCTTGCTGAGCCCCATATGGCACACACTGCTAATTTGTGTAAATGACTAAAAGCATAAAGTGATGGGCGGAATTCTTGCGTTATCTTAACCATTGGTTACTAATCTGAGTGCATTCCATTGGTTAATTGTGTTTGACTGACTGTGCTATTACCAGACAGGGGCCAACAAAATCAGGCTTAGCTCTGCCCCAAAAGGGACAGCCCCTCCCCCAGAGTCCCTCTGTACAGAAACACAAGATTAGTGAGTTAGAATTCGAGTCAGTGTTTCCCCGGGAATCTGACTGTACCTCTGCCACTTAGAGGGTCTCACTGAGGAAAGGAAAGAGGTGCCTTCAAATGTTGGCTTTCCCCGCCATTACATATAGGGCCCAACCATATGTATATCAGTCTTGATTCCACTCAGTCTTGTCTCCACCCCAAAGGATACCGTCCAGCCCATACTGCTAGTCCCATTCCTCTGAAAGGGAAGACAGACAACCCTTAATTGCTTCTATTGTACTGGACCTTGAAAAGGAGATATTGTATACATGCCTTCGTTCCTTGTGTCACTGCACACCCTTAGGGAATACAAAGGTCTGAATGAATCTTAACCACTTCATTGTTCTAGGTGTTTTTTATGGTTACACGCTTAACGTGCTACTGAAGACGGAGACCAATCACATACTCGTCTGTCTTGGCTCTTGCCACATGGAAAAGGCTAGTCCTGCCTGCCCAGCTTGTAGTGTTGTTCCTATATTCCCAATAGGCTCTGCGCATTGGAATAATATACCCTGCAGCTTAGACGTAAGACTGAAGTCGACTAGGTCTCTGCCGAATATATTAGACTTAATTGTGAGTGCCAGCTAGCTCAGAGGTCACTAGAAACTTTCTCGAATAAACAAGAAGGGATTAGCTTCTGACAACCATATAACATGACAACTTTGTTTCCCCAGAATGAAACGTATCTCTAGAGTCGCTGAAACAATAGACGGCTATTTCACTCAGTCAATCGTGCATGCTTCGTTTCACCAGAGTTGCTTTAGAAATAGAGAGACGGGCGTTTTGAATAAAAGTATTTATTGAACAGTCTTATTTCTTAAGCATAAGAAATGCACTGCTACAATTGAAATGCTAGTTACGAAGTACGAGGCATATAATACGAATAGTATTATAAAATAGTACTGTAAAAGCATGATATGGTTTCTAAGCCATAAACATAGAATACATAAAATGCATAAAATACATACAGTGATAAAACAATGGCTAAAAGTACTCAACTGGTGCTTCTAACGTACGCCTACCCCAGTGTACCTAACCTAAGCCTAGTACGAGGGAGGAGTAAGTGAGGAGTAGTTTAAGTTTTAGTATTTCTCTGGCAAGAATCTGTTCAAGAATTCTCTAGGGATCTAATCAGCTCCGTATCTTGGTTTTAGAATGATAGAAGTCTTGTATCTCTCTCTCTGGATTCGATCTCCCAGCAACCCGCAAGGGTAGCCTGGAAACACGGGAGCTGGATTTCTCGACAGGAGAAAAGACAGCGTCTTTTCAGTGCGTCAGTTGGAGGGTCGGCTTCCTTCAGCACTTGCATCAGTAGGGCGTTGGGGAAAGTAGTTAGTCGATCTGCTCCGGAACCACCGTGTGTTTGACTAGGCAAATGTAGGCATATTTATACCCCTGAAGGTGCCGAGTCTGACGTAAGATTGGACATAATATCATCACTAGTGCCTTAGTTCCTTGAAAACTCCCGGATTTCTTGGATAAATCAGTATTCAAGCAGGGGGAGGTTCCAGACTGCTGAGGGCTGGTTTTACCACGAAATCAATGTGGATTCTCGGAGTTTAGTGGAAGTAGCCATGTCGTATTAGGGCTGCGCCGGCTATAACTAAATAAGGCAATGATTCTTTATGCCTATATAAAGACTGGATGGTTTATACCTATATATGGGCATGAATCTGGAAAAATGACACCAGGGTCTTAGATTCCGACATAACAAGCTTGCCTCACCCCCTTCTGAGCAGGTGCTTGAGGACCCATGAACCTGCAAACCCACAAGCATTCAAGGGCCATATGTATCAAGGTAACAATTTGCGATTCTGAATTTGTGTTTTTTTGAGAATCGCAGATTCAGAATCGCAAATCGGTATGTATGTAACAAATCGCAAATAAATAGCGATTCGGTAAAAATCGCTATTTATCTGCGAGAACCCAAAAAGCGATTCCTTAAACCTAAGAAATCGCAAATTTGCCATTCCTTAACAGAAAAAATCGCAAATTTGCAAATTTCGCTAATCAGCCAATCGGAAACTCTGGTGCAGCTTGATGACATCACTACCAGGAAGTGACTGACTACCCATGCTGCACCAGAGTTGCTGAGTGAGAGTCACAGTGAGGGAGAGTGGGAGAGTGAACAGTGCTTCAGAATCAACATGGCTGAAAGCGGAAACATGCCCATGCATGAAACACAGCAGCAGCAGCAGCAGGAGGGAGAATGTGCAAGAAAAAGAAAACAAAAATTCTCAGAGGCTGAACTGGAGACATTGATCCAGGAGATGGTACCAAATCCTGATTTACTGTTTGGCAAGAATTCCCTGAAGGTGCCAGAGACCCGTAAAAGGCGCATTTGGGCTGACATACAGGGAAAGTGAACGCGCTGGGAGTGACACACCGGAGTGTGGATGCACTGCAAAAGCGCTGGTACGACCTGCGCCAGCGCTCCAAAGAGAAGTTAGCTGCCAGGCTGGAGCAGTCACGGCACACCGGTGGAGGGACCTCAACTGTGCCGGACTCCACACCTCTGGAGGAACTTGTGGAGGGTACCCTGCTACCAGAAAGCGTTATGGGCGTGGCTGACCTAGACAGCTCAGATCAACCAGCATCTAGACCAGGTAAGAAGTATGCCATCTCACCCCTAACACTCCCCAGACACCCTCCAGCAGCGACCTAGGGTCAGGGAAAACAAATTTCAGGCCAGAGCAGGTACAAAGGCAGACACAGCAATGCATCTTGGAATATGTAGTCACATGAAATTCAAAGTTGTGTTTTTGAGCCACGCTAGTCAAATATTGCATGTGCAGGTCAGGAAAGGGAAATAAAAAAGTAATGTGATCCCAAACTGTGAAATATTTTATTTTCACATTGCAAATGAGTACAGTTAATAAATGTGTGCTGTTCTGTCCATAGCACCATCTACGACACAGCCTACAGGCAGTGGAACATTGACCGAACGTCCAGACTCTGGAGACGCAGGGCAGGAGCAACAAACAGATGGGGAGGACAGCCCTGTCAATCCTCGCAAAAAACAGAGGAGAAACATAGTTAGACCACTACCACCAATGGAGGGCGAGGCAGAGGACAGCAATGGAAATTTGTACTCTGAAAACACACAGCCACAGCAAGAGTCCCGTCGACAAGACAGCCAAGTCCCAAAAGGCACAGCCAGGCGCAGACATCGCACAGCCAGCAATTTTGGAGATCGGGGTGATGAATCTGTGTTTGCCGGCCTGGAATTGAATATGTTGCAGGTGCAGCGCCTACAAGCGAAAAACATTAGAGCATTACAACGAGAGGTGAGGGCAGGGCTCAGGGGAATACAAAGTGAACTGAGGGGTGCCATGCATGCGCTTTGTGGTGAGCTGCGCGCAGAATGTGCTGCTAGGCGCCGAGAGCTGGAGCGCATGGACTGATATACACGGGTCATCAACCGCTTGGCCTCTGCCACAAACATCCAGACCAGGCGCAGCATTGTGATGCAGCGGGAGTTTGCCCATGGCATCCAGGATATCGCTACTGCAGTTGTGCCGGCAACATCTGCTCTTGACGAGCTGCGGGCAGTCCGTACTACTGGCCCTGGAGTACTAACTTCCAGTGAAGAGGACGCACAGTCAGTGCAGAGCAGCAACACCCCACCACCCATCAGGGAGGGGCACCGTAGTGGCAGGAACAATAGGCCTGCTACGTACAATGGGGATTACGCGGTGCAACAACCAGCAGGGGCCTTAGATAGGCTGCGCTGCATATGGGGGGTTCATTGTGATAGCATTGGGAGAGGTCAACTACAGACTTGACTTTGCAATCACTCCTATTTTAATTGTAGCACTGTGAGAAAAACATGTGCATGACAATAGGAGTGTGACTAGTTGGCATGAAGGACGTGTGGCATTGTTTCTCCTGCAATTTAGGAATTAAAACACAGTCACACACATAAGATTTGTCATTGTGTCATTATTTCTTACCTAGAAGTAGTTGCGCGCAATCTCATCACACCTCTGTCGCCCAGCTGCAGCACCAGCTACACCCGCTGCCATGCGTCCAGATCCAGGCCCCTCCACGTCAGAGGATTCAGATTCACTCAGCTCCACTGGTGTGCCTTTTCTGGTGGCGATGTTGTGCAGCATGGCACATGCTACCACTATCTTGCAACATGTTTGTGGGCTGTATTGGAGTGCACCTCCACTTTTATGTATGCAGCGGAATCTGCTCTTCAGTATCCCAAATGTGCGTTCAATGGTGCTTCTTGTAGAAATGTGTGCTTGGTTATATCGCCGCTCCCCAGCATTAGCAGGATTCAGGTAGGGTGTCATGATGAAATCCCGGACTGCATAAGCACTGTCACCTGTGGGTTGAAATGTCAATGGTTAGTCACTGAACTGCACATGGTAGTCAGTAGAAATGTGCCCTATGTTTATATGCATTTACCTAGTAGGTATCCCTCGCCAAAATCACCTCTTGAGAGTCTACGGTATAGCCCACTGTGACGGAAGATGAAAGCGTCATGGGTGCTGCCTGGATACTTTGCTACTATGTCAGTAATGATGTTTTTGGCATCACACACCACCTGTATGTTTAGTGAATGGTAGCATTTCCGGTTCCTGAATACGTACTCATTGTTTGAGGGGGGGGATATTGCAACAGGTGTCCCATCTATGCTTCCTATGACGTGGGGGAATTGGGCAATATTGTAAAAGTCCTGCTTGGCCTGGTCTAGTGCCTGTGGGGTGCTGGGGAAGTAAATGTGGTGTTGCATCCTCTGTACCATGGCATCGAGGAACGCATGGAAAAAGCGCAAAAGTGCACTTTGTGACACCCCTCCTGCTGTGGCTATCACTCCCTGAAAACTACCTGAGGCCAACAGGTGTAGTGAACACAGGACCTGGATGTGAGTGGGGATGGCTTGTGTCCTGCGTGTGGGGTGTTCAAGATAGGGTCTGAGTTCTTCAATTAATTCTAGTATACTGTCTTCCTCCAGTCTGTAGTGGGTGTAGATGTCCTCCTCAGTGCGATGGTAGATGGTGATGCGCGCACGGAATATCCTCTCCTGGCGTCTCCTCCTCTGTGCAGCAGCTCTGAGTCGCATCCTCCAGGCTATCAAGTAAAGCCCCGCCATTGTTGGAAAGGGTCTGTTGCATTCTGGTACTCCTTATATAGTTTGCACCTGGGTACCACCTGCTCCCACTTGGTGGTAATTGCGATTATATATTTTGCGAATTTCCGAAAATCGCTAATTGCGATTTTTTCATATATTTCATTGCAATTTTTTTGTGCAATTTCCCGTTTGCGATTTTTGCACAATGCGAATTCGCAAAAATAGATAATTGCAGCAAAATTGCACAATTTATCACTCTCGCAATTTTAGGAATCACATTTTTAGCGATTCCTTCTTTAGCACAATATTTTCCTACATACATGCCATTTTGCTATTTCGCTTTCGCAAACGCAGAAATTCTGCGAATTTCGGCATTTGTGACTGCGATTTAGCTTGATACATATGGCCCCATGTCTTCTTAGGGACTCATCTGTGTGGGTTGCAAGACTTGACTATCCCACTACATTGAGTTTCTTAAATTCCGACCTATTCTCGAAACTATCCCTACATGTTTCTAAAAGGATCCTCACAACTGCGTTGCGACCTCGTGGCACTGTGTAAACAATGGAACGGGAGTGGTGGAGCGATATCGGTGCATAGTGGTCATCTATGCAACTCCTGTAGGATGAGAGTATGACACGAAGAGGTAAATTTACTAATCTTTCATGCAAGGCAGTGTTAGAAGGGGTTGCGTGAAAGGGTGAGAGCAGAAATGTGCCATATGTTCCTAGATAAATTCGTGTTCCTGCTCTCTCGTAGTGCCGTGCACTTCAGGTAGCCTAGCGCCAACACAGGCACCCTTGCACAACAGTGGGGAGGCCATTGCAGGTGCCAAGGGGGACACCCAGTTAGCATGCTCATTGCACCATTTTTCCCGAATATGAGAGGGCACGGACTAGCACTGACCCTTTGCTATAGAGAGGAGGACACATCCCACCCTTCCTTTGTCCACTTCCCACCAAGAGAGTGGGCAGTGGTCTGGGGCCCATAGACAGAGATTCAAGGACATTTATCAAGGGAGAGATGGAAAGAGGGGCCTGGTTTTTATATCCCACCCCTGGCATGCTGTCTTTAAAATACAGCTTACTTCCTGTGGGACCACAAATTTGTCACTAATATTGCGATTTGATGTGTGTCTAGCTTATGAAAATTATATTTTTATGAAAGCCGCATGGTGCACTGCACCCCAGTGCACGGTTATTAGTACTGTTTTGTCTGGCCTATCATCTGTACTAATTCTGTATATTCCATCCCTAGTGTCCTGTTTTGGGAGGACGCATTTCAAGGGCATGGTGGGTGTGTGGGGACGTATCTCAAAGCATAGGGCTCACGTGCAAGGATGACTATACTACAAGTGACAAAGTCATACTGCATTGCTGCATGTGAGAGGGCTGACCAGCAGGGCCTAGAAAGGAGAAAAGTACAAGTTGGTAGGAGGTGCTACAGAGTAAATGAGATTGGAGAGGGTGGTGGATCATCCTTAGAAGGGACCGCGTGGAGTCCAAAATGACAATAAATAGGCTCGTAGTAGGACACCGAACTGTAATTTTGGGTGATTTACAGCAAGACGGAGCAGGCAAATCAGGTCAGCTGGGGGAGGAGGGATCACACCATTTGCCTTAAATTTTTATTGAAAGAGTCTAATGATTGTGCTATGGTAAAATGCATGTGATGAAGGCTGTCTTGCAAATAATGCTCTACCACCCAATGAGGGAAAAACCCATCTGACACCTGTGAGGAATATTATCCATTCATCTGCCCGTCTCATCAGAGGTCTTCAGAAATTCAACAGTATCTGCCTGCACACATCACCTTTAAGTTCCCTTACATGATCTACAAGGCGATGAACAATGGCACCCCAACTTTCCTGATCACCACAATCAAGACATACGAAGGGCTTCACAAGACATGCAGTAGCAGCATCATCAGGAAGGAGTCCATCAGACACAGACAGGAAACGGCAAGACAATAGGGGCCGGATGTAGGTAAATCTTATTCACCGACTCTAAAATACCGAATTTTACCGATTCGGTATTTTAGATTCGGTAAATAAGATGTAGGTAATTATTCGGTAATTTTTACCGAATCTGTATTTACCGATTCGGTAATTGCCATTGATTCCTATGGGCCTCACCTATGGCAATTACCGAATCGGTAAATACAGATTCAGTAAAATTACCGAATTGACAAGGGGGACATGGCGTCACTTTGACACCCTGTTGCACCCCTGATTCAGGCTTGTGTGCCATGTGACAAACATACATGCCCTTAGGGCATGTCTTTGTGCCACATGGCACAGGTGTACATGCACAGATGTGCATGTACAGAGGAATTCATTATTTACATAGTATTACATGGTAAATAACGAATTCTTAGGGGCCTGTGGCACTGTTTGCAGTGCCACCTACATATAGATTTACTGATTCAGTAACTTTACCGATTCTGTCAAATTTAGGCCCCCTACATCTCAATCACCAAATACCGGTCGGTAACAGCCGAAATCGGCCGTTACCGACCGGTATTTGGTGACCTGCATCTGGCCCCAGGTTATCTGGAGGTTATGGAACTTGGTCCCTGTTGAAATCCGCCTTGCTCTGCCTCTCCTCCATTTCAGAAAAAATCTGAAGACCCGACTCTCCAGGGCACCTCATGACAGTGTTCGGTCCTTGGTCTCTTCTGAGTCTAAGGGACGTCTTCACCCTGAAAAGGAACTGCTTCCCAGTCCCTTTCCTTCTTCCACCCACCTTCCTCCCCGGCTAACATCTAACCCCCAGCAAACCCCCCACAGTGGTTCATCCTCTTGATGGCAGTACCCCAACTTGTTCCTAGTGGCATTACTTGGTAGGTAGGTTCCCTCTAAGTAATTCCAGGTACATACAAACATACATGTGCTGAAGAGCTTATGTGCTGAAGTCTCGCTCACTGTCTTCATAGTTCCTCAAAACAAATTTACTGACACTAAGCCACACTGGGTAGTTCTCCCTTGAGGTTCTCTGCTGTGTACTTAGAACGGTCAGTCCTTAACACCATACAAGGGACTTTAATACCTCCAACCTTGGAACCACGTTAGAGAGTCTTATTTTGGAATCTTTGAGTGTGGAGACTCTTTGGATCAATCATTTATTTATTTATTTATTTATTTATTAAACTTATAATGCGCACAGCTACCCACAGTGGGTTTCCCGGCGCTATCCACATTTATCCACATGTTTTGGGTCAGATCGCATACTTGATGATCTAAAAATGATGACCACCATTTCTTATGAAAACATAAATGACGTCCACCGTGAGACCACGAAGGAAGCAGAGCTAGGGTAGGTCTTGTGGTGGACGTCGTTCTGCGTCCTTGATGCTAATAGGCGGTCTCCCTGCTTTTGTCTCATTGGTCCGTAACTAATACCCTAATTGGGATGACTTTACCTAATCTAAGGTAAAATATTTACCAGATTATTTGTTGTGTGACAGGTTATCTTGGTCAGAGTGATTATTATACTTACTGAAACCAGCCACTGTGTAGTTTAGGGTAGTTTATAGGTCCTGAAAAATTGCCACATGATAATTCCTCACATAACTAGGTGAGATACATGTTGACCAAATAATTCACCAGGCTATCTACGACCATTCTATCCCAAGGTAGATTATGCATTTCAATTAGGCTAGTGATCTCATTCATTAAATTGACTGAATATCACCTCTACTATTTTATTTCATGTATGCCACAAAACCACACTACACTTGTTTAGCCCATACACCCTCACTTCACCATATGGCTAATTAAAACATCTTCGTCAAAGAGCCCCATTGTGGGTGCCTGTCTTGTATTGCAACAAGGGGTGGTGAGGGACAGAGTCTCTGAATTAAGCAGAAAGCTCTCACCCAGTCAAGAGATCAGGGCTAGATCCAACACCGTTTTTTAGCTCACTGCACCATCCCAGTTTCAGAACCTGGCTGTATGCAAATTAGTCTGTTCCTGTCCCAGTGCACGATGGGAACAGGGCAAACCAAACTACAAAAGCCAATTCTTACACTGGGAAGGAAACAAGCTCCCGGGGACCGGTTTCTGGCATTACAGCCGTCTTCGGCCCGGTTTGCTTGAATCCTGATGGTGCAATGAGCAAGGGTCTCACATCTGAGAATACCCTTCCACGCTTAGGGTGGACAAAAATAATTACAACAAGGGGTGGTGAGGGACAGAGTAAATCGTTTTTGGCCACTATAGGTGTGGCAGGGTATACTCAGACATGAGTCCCTTTCTCACTGCTCCATCAGGATTCAAGCAAGCCGGGCCGAAGAAGGCTGAAATGCCAGAAACCGGTCCCCGGTAGCTTGTCTCCTTTCTGGTGAAGAATTGGCTTGGTAGTTTAGTCTGCCCTGTTCCCATGATGCACTGGGCCAGGGACAGACTGATTTGCATATAGCCAGGTTCTGAGCTGGGATGGGGCAGTGAGATAAATAACGGTGATGGATCAAGCCCTGATCTTTGGACTGGGTAAGAGTGGTCTGTTTAACTCAGACACTCTGTTCATCACCACCCCCTTTTGTAAATTGTCTTGTATTGCAGCACTGGTCCGACGAGGAGTTAGCCCAATGATGAAACGTGACACCCATTTGCGCGGGTGAGAGCCCATGCTCCTATTGGAGCATATTCCTTTCCCTGGAACCATCTGCCTTATTCTTCTGTCTCGAGGATCTGCACAGTTCATGTATATTTTTATTATTGCAAGCAGCACATGTGCTGGATCTTCATTGCTCTCTGGTTCTGCTTTATAATATGCAATTTCTCATGATCATGATTAATGTGGAAGCTTGGACTGGCTGTAAGGGGGGATGAGAGAATTCATTGTTTTGTCGGTGGTGCTTAATGTAGTGCTAAATGGCATTTCACTGATATGTAAGATGTTTAATGTCAGAGAGGACACTTTCCAGGGTGGTGTTTGTGTCTTCCATCCTATAGTCTGGTGATTCCAGGGCCACCTATAGTTCACCCTATGCCTAAAACAAGAGGCTGAACAGCAGTGATGAAAGTACCTAATCGTAGACCACTCCACAGAAACAGAGACAGCTGTGAATTGCGAGAGAAGTCCTGGAGAAAGAAAACACACCAACCAAGGGCACTGGCACTTATCTTCCTGAACACCTTATGGATGTCAATTCCGGCTCTATACCAACATGTTTTGATAGTCCCTGAGAGTTCAAGCAGCCAGATACCCTAGTCATCCAACACGTTGAGCATTTCATGGATATCTTTCAGCTTGGCCACTGCTGTGATGCAACTTTGGTGGGAGTACAACTGAAGAACTGAAGAAGATGAGACCATGCCTGTTTGGGAATCACTTCTGGGTTCAGACAGACCACAGGCCCCTCAGATGGCTCATGCAAATGAGGGGTGAAAATCCCAAACTGTTCAGGTGACCCATTTCCCTATAGGGAATGGACTCTATGGCAGAACACCATCCTGTGTTAGACCACATCAATGCTGATGGTCTATCCAGGTCTTCACCTTAGTAAAGAGAGCTCCCAAGAAGTTGGGTAGTTCTCCCTAATTTCAGCTGGGGGAAACATGTGTTAGACCTGTCATCCCTAGTGTGGTCTTTCCCCCAACTTGTTGCCTTCTTTCTTCATTTTGTCTGACCTTGTTTTTGCAGGCTTTAGGACTATGAGCACTTTACCAGTTGCAACCAGGGCTAAAGTGCATGTGCTCTCTCCTCTGAATATGGTAATATTGTGCTAAATGTGCCCATGACCTGTAAATTAAATATTGCTGGTGGGCCTGCAACACTGATTGTGTCACCTACTTAAATAGCCCTTTGGACATGGTTCAGGCCTGCCATTCAGAGCCTGTGTTTGTAGTTTTAAATGGCCATTTTGACCTGGCAAAATAAATGTTTCTCCAGGCCGTAGAGCCCTGAGGTCTAGGTGCAATGTATTTAGAAACAGGACTTGTTCTTTTATGTTTTTCATATCCTGATAGTGAAAAACTCTTAACCTCATTCTTCACTACTGCAAGGCCTATATCTCAGATAGCATAACATTCTGATTACTTTCTACAATTTTTTATGCATAATTTTCAAATCAGAAGATATGACTGATTCAAGTTTGGTGTATCTGGAATCTTAATTTAAAATCCTAACTGGTGAAGTAAAATTTTAAATAACAATTTTGAAAGTGCTACTTTTATAAGTTTGGCATTTTCTTGGCTTAGCCATTTGGTGCCTGCAGCCTGTCTGGCCATATGACTGGGTGTAGTTGGGCTTTGTATATTCCTCTTAGTCAGCCACACACAGTGGGAGCTTAGGTGTGTGTCAATTGGCCATTTCTGACAGGAAGGAGCTGGGCACAGCCTCACTTACACCTGAATAGGCTGTGTCCTGTCCCTACACAAAGGGCTGCATACCTCCTGTAGCTAGTCTGGAGCCCTTGGCAGGAGAGGCAGGGTATCAGTGCACCGCAAAGACATATCTTTTGAAGTGTTGCCCCAATTCAAAGACACTACTGGGTATAAAGATTGGACATCAAACACCACCATTCTAGTACACTTGTGGACCTGTGGGTACTCTACCAGGAAGAGGGACTGCTGTGCTGATGAAGGTCTGCCACTCTGGCGACTGCACTCTGCATGACTCCTGCTTTGCTGTGCTGATCTGCGGCCTGCTGTCCTCTTGCCTGGGTGAGATAGACTAGGCCTGTATTTCTTGAAGCCAGAGCCCAGAATGACTCCAAAGGCTAGTTGGCTGACCTCCTGATCTGAAGCCTCAGGGACATAACAGGCTTCCAATCCCTGAACACTGCCATCTGTGAGTTTACCCTGCCAAGTGGTGCCACCTCAGTCCTGGACCACTGGAAGTGGGCCTAAGGTGCTTGCCGGCCGAACTGATGCATCTTCTCCGCTGAGTGATGCATCCCCCCGCAGAACTGATGCATCTCCGCTGCTGCATGGATTGGGCCTGTCGCAAAAGACTCACAGCGCTGCCACAACCTGCATCTTGGGACTGCCACTGCACATTGCTGGTACAGCTGGCACAGGTCCTTGCATTTCTCATCTATGGCAGCATTGATGCCGCCTACAAAACTCTATGTCACAGCTTCACTGTTTATCCAAACCAATGCATCGCCCCCCCCTGTGCATCGCATCCCTGACACTGGTAATCGCAAGCCCCGTTGACGTGATCCTCAATGTTGACTCAACAGAACCTTGCACCGCAGCCTTACATCACCTCAACTGCTCGCCGCATCTCCGATGCAGATCCACGCAACGCTTGGCAACCAGAATTTAAGGTACTCTGTTCAGCAGACCTAACTTGGTCCCTGTAGCCAGCCTGCAGTCTATTATGATCAGCTTGAACTTGTGACTTTGTCCCAGTCCAGTGCGACCAGATATCCCCAATAGTGCTTTTGTTTTTTGGCGCTATTTCTCGCTATAAACTTTAGAATTCAAAACTCCAGTTTTATCATTGGAGTTTTGTTGTTTTGCTCTTGTTTTATTTAATAAACTAACTAAGCTCTATTTTTCTAACCTGGTTTGGGATGTTTTTTGTGGTGTTTTCACTATGTTATTGTTTGAAGGATTGCACCAATACTTTATACTTTCCCTCTAAATTAAGCCTGGCTGGGGCGTGGCCAAGATGGCGGGGTGAGCGGACGCATCCTCCCGCAGCTCCTCCAGCCCGGCTAGGCTCGAGCCCTTTTTCTTCATCTTCTCTCCCCCCGCTGACGCTCAGCGGCTGAGAGGAGTGTGGCGGAGAACCTGGTGCACGCATTGATGCTGCTTTGGCCCTGATCGCTCCGGTGGAAGCACCTCAAAAGACCGATTGAAAATCGAGAGACGACGGAGCGCCCGGGAGGCAGAGCGTATCGGAGTGCTGTCCATGCGCCTTGGCTGGGCCTAGTGCTGAAAGTTGGCGATCTGGGTGAAGGCCGTCCCGGCGCTCGACGGAGGTCGAAGGAGGGCTATCGGCTGGGGGGCCCGCTATGCGAGGGACTCTGAGTGCGTGCCCTGGTGCTTGGACTTAAGGCAGTGGCCTCCTGCATGGCGAGGATCCCGGTCCCGGGATTGGAGGACGATCGACTTGAGACCGGAGCCAGCTTTGCCAACTCTTCTAAGTAACCGAGCGGCCCCGGTTGTGGAACTTTCCAGATTGCATGGTTTCTGGAGTGGCCCGGTGGTGTCGCCGGGCTCGGGCGATCTGGTTGGCCCCACCCTGCCGCCATTTTGTCCTCGAGGGGTCGGTGTCGTTGGCCACCTCCGGAGTCCCTTGAAGGCAGTTTCCTGCACCCTCCGCCTCTACACAGCTGTCTCTCAGTGGCGGAGCGTACTGGCCGGGCCGGGTCCCTCCCAGCGTAGGTCCCGGCTGCCATCTCGACTGGGCGCCCACAGCTTGTAGTGCCCGGACCGACCCGCCATTTTGTCGTCTGTGGCGCAGGTCCACGGTTTTGCCGGGAGCTCCCCACAGCGAGTACTTGCTGGTGGTTAGACATTCTCCGGAGCGGTCGGGCCTGTGCCCGCTCTTCACCTGAGGCGCTTGGAATGTCTGGAAGAGGTGGCTCGAGGAAGGTGGACCGCACCCTGCCGGATATGCTTGGCAGGGCCTAGCAGCAACGGGACAGAGCACAGCCGTCGCCGGGGTCTTCCCGGGCCTCGGCGGACGCGCCCAGGGGAGAACCCCCTGTCACGAGATCTTTCATGGAGGAGTTATTCAGTTCCCTAAGGAGGACTTCCAGACGCTGAAGCGGGAAGTGGCTAGTGAGGTCCGTGAGGTCCGCAGAGAGGTGGAGGGACTTGGAGAACGGGTTGAGACAGTGGAGACGGCGGCCCAGTGCTGGGACGATGAGATTGTCCACTTACAACAGGACGTTCTCCGTCTCCGGGAGCAGTGTGTTGAGCTCCAGGCCCACTCCGAGGACCTTGAGAACAGGTCGAGGAGAAATAACATTCGAGTGCGTGGTGTGCAGTCTGCGGACGAAGGGGCTGACCTGGTGGGCTATCTGCAGGACTTGTTCCGGGAGATCCTGGGGGAGGCCGCGGACTTTCCTATCCGCATTGATAGAGCTCACAGGGTTGGACGACAACGCCAGTCATCGGCGCCCCCGCCGGACATCTTAGCTTTTCTGCCTGACTTTCCGCTGAAGGAGCGCATCATGTCTAAAGCCCGCAGGAAACAGCCACTGACTTTCCGGGAGCGGCCCGTGGCGCTCTATCAGGACCTGTCCGCCATCACGCTGCAGAAGCGCAGGCCCTTCAGGATTGCCACCGACTTCTTGCGCGAACATGAGACGCCGTACTCCTGGGGGCACCCCTTTCGCTTGATTTTTCGCTGGAACGGGGTGCTACATCAGCTATGCTCCTTGCAAGACATTTGCGGTGTCCTGGGGCTCACGGCTACGGAGGAGGATGGAGCTACGCCGTCCTGGAGGCGATCGGAGAGAGGGGGCCGACGGAGGTCAGCGAGGAGACGATCGACGGCGAGCGCTGGGCGTCCTGATTCCCCTACCATCAGGGCGGACATGGCCGGTGCCTTGAGGGCGGCGGCCAGGGACTTGGCCGACTCCAACGGCGTTGCCTTGACGGCCTAGACTCACTCCGGGGGGAGATGAACATAGCTTCTTCGATGCCAGGTTTGGGGCTGGGGGGGGTCAGGGGGGTGCGGGTGGAGGTGAGTGGCCGGACGTCCACTTTTCTATTTTCTACGGACTTGCCCTTTTTGGGGCTTGACTGAGACAATGGGTTGTTTGAGTTGGTATTTGGCTAGTTGCCGTGGGTGTGTTTGGGGTGGGGTTGGGTGTTGTTCTAGAGTTGGGGAAGTCCCGTCCGAGGTTGTCCATGCCCACGCTTGGCCTGCTCTGGCCTGTCCCGCGCGACTGCCCCACGCCCCCCCCGTCTGGTTCCTTGCCCGCTGCATAGCGTTCCTGGTCCCTGGGAGACGTGTCGTCCCTGAAGGTGGTGACCCTTAATGTTAAGGGTCTGAATAATCCGGTTAAGCGCAGGGCGATCCTGTCTCTGCTTGAGTGGACGCAGGCTGACATCTGCCTTTTGCAGGAGACCCACTTATTGTCCCGTGACTGCCATAGATTGCGCTCTGCTAAGTTCCCCACCCAGTTTTTCTCCTCTGCAGCGACCAAGACAGCGGGGGTGGCCATTCTCATAGCGAGCTCCTTCAGGCGGGAGGTGTTATATAAATACGCTGAGCAGAAGGGGAGGCTTCTGGCATATCGCCTCCGCCTGGGAGGTATAGCGTTTACAGTTGGCTCTGTCTATAGCCCGAATGACCATCAGGAACGCTTCTTGGACTCAGTACTGGTGGATGTCACTGCCTCGCCTGACCGACATGTTATTCTAGGGGGGGACCTTAATATCGTCTTTGATTCAATATTGGATAGGTCAGCGCAGCGGTTTCCACAGACTGGAGAACTTTCCCAGGCTGTGAAGGCCCAGATTGCGGACATGGATTTACACGACCTTTGGCGCTCCATGCACCCCACGGATAGGGACTACTCCTATTTTTCGCATGCGCACCGCACCTACGCACGGTTGGACTATCTCTTGGTTAGTGGGCCGATGCGCGCCGCTGCTACGGGGGCGGACGTTGGGGTCCTGACTCTGTCTGACCATGCGCTGGTTACTGGCGCGTTTGCGTGGCCGGCGGCCTCCCCCTCTCGGGGGATGTGGCGCCTTAGGGACACCCTTTTGCACAAGAAAGCGGTGGTGAAACGTATTGCAGAGGTCATACAGGACTATCAGACACACAACAGTAATACAGACACTTCACTAGCGACACAGTGGGCTGCGTTGAAGGCGGTTCTTCGGGGGGAGTTCATCTCCATCTCCTCGGCGGAAAATAGGGAGCGGCAACGGAAGAGGGATGAACTGACTACTCAGGTTCGGGAGCTTGAGCAGGTCCACCGCCGTACGTGTGCTCCGAGGGTTTGGAGGCAGCTGAAGGCGGCGAGGAAGCTCCTGTCGGCGCTGGACTTGGATAGGGCGGAATACGCTGCCTTGCGCTTGAAACATGCCTACTACACAGGAGGGGACAGGTGCGGCAAGCTCCTGGCGCATCGGCTTCGGGTCGCGCAACAGCATAACGTAGTGAAGGAACTCTTGAGTGCGGACGGGGTGGCCGTTTCCGAGGAGGCGGAGGTGGCGGAAACCTTCTGCAGTTTCTATGAGGCGCTGTACGCTGGGGAGCCCTCCTCGTCGCGGGACACCGAGGAATATCTAGAGTCGGTGCCTCTTCCGGCACTGGATTCCGTTCAGGCGGAATATCTGGAGCGGGATATTCACGTTGAAGAGGTGATCTCCGCTATAGCTAGGTTGAAGCACGGGAAGGCCCCGGGCCCGGACGGTTACACGTCCCTGTTTTATAAGACCTTTTGCCCGGTTGTGGCCCCTGTCTTAACTCGGCTGTTTAACTCCTTCTCTGACCCGGGAGCCATCCCACCGGATCTCCTGAGTGCGACGGTCTCGGTGATTCCAAAACCCGGGAAGGACCGGGCTCTGTGCGGCTCGTACAGGCCCATCTCGCTTCTCAACGTCGACCTCAAGTTGTACACTGGGTTTCTGGCGTCCAGGCTGGCCCTGCACCTCCCCGGTTTGGTTGAGGCGGACCAGGCTGGCTTTGTGCCCAGCAGGCAGACGGTCGACAACACCAAGCGGGTGACGCACGTTTTAGAGAAGGCTTCGCGGATCCCGGGGGAGCGGATGTTGCTAGCAGTGGACGCTGAGAAGGCCTTTGATAGAGTTCATTGGCCGTATCTTGAGCTGGTCCTCAGGAAACTGGGGATTGGTGATAAATTCCGCACAATGGTCTTCAACTGCTATAAGTATCCTTCAGCGTCGGTGCGAGTCAACGGGTGCAGCTCCCGTAGTTTTGCAATCGAGCGCGGTACGAGGCAGGGCTGCCCCCTCTCTCCACTCCTCTTTGCTCTCTACATGGAGCCATTCGCCCAGAGGGTCTGCCACAATCCGGATGCTATTGGGATCAGGATGGGCCAGTTTGTCCACACGGTCAGCCTCTATACGGACGATGTCCTGTTAACCCTGGACGACCCTAGGAGGTCCTTGCCCGCCTGCATCCGCGAGTTGGATGCCTTTTCACGTGTGGCCGGCTTCAAAATGAACATGAGCAAGTCGGTGGCTTTAGATGTGTCTCTGGCTGCGGACACTAGGAGGGACCTCCAGCGACTCTTCCCTATGCAGTGGTCATCGTCCCTTGTACCATACCTAGGGATCCTACTGGCACCCACGCTGCCAGCGATGGTGAAGGCTAACTACACTTCCATTTTGTCCTCGAGGGGTCGGTGTCGTTGGCCACCTCCGGAGTCCCTTGAAGGCAGTTTCCTGCACCCTCCGCCTCTACACAGCTGTCTCTCAGTGGCGGAGCGTACTGGCCGGGCCGGGTCCCTCCCAGCGTAGGTCCCGGCTGCCATCTCGACTGGGCGCCCACAGCTTGTAGTGCCCGGACCGACCCGCCATTTTGTCGTCTGTGGCGCAGGTCCACGGTTTTGCCGGGAGCTCCCCACAGCGAGTACTTGCTGGTGGTTAGACATTCTCCGGAGCGGTCGGGCCTGTGCCCGCTCTTCACCTGAGGCGCATGGAATGTCTGGAAGAGGTGGCTCGAGGAAGGGGGACCGCACCCTGCCGGATATGCTTGGCAGGGCCTAGCAGCAACGGGACAGAGCACAGCCGTCGCCGGGGTCTTCCCGGGCCTCGGCGGACGCGCCCAGGGGAGAACCCCCTGTCACGAGATCTTTCATGGAGGAGTTATTCAGTTCCCTAAGGAGGACTTCCAGACGCTGAAGCGGGAAGTGGCTAGTGAGGTCCGTGAGGTCCGCAGAGAGGTGGAGGGACTTGGAGAACGGGTTGAGACAGTGGAGACGGCGGCCCAGTGCTGGGACGATGAGATTGTCCACTTACAACAGGACGTTCTCCGTCTCCGGGAGCAGTGTGTTGAGCTCCAGGCCCACTCCGAGGACCTTGAGAACAGGTCGAGGAGAAATAACATTCGAGTGCGTGGTGTGCAGTCTGCGGACGAAGGGGCTGACCTGGTGGGCTATCTGCAGGACTTGTTCCGGGAGATCCTGGGGGAGGCCGCGGACTTTCCTATCCGCATTGATAGAGCTCACAGGGTTGGACGACAACGCCAGTCATCGGCGCCCCCGCCGGACATCTTAGCTTTTCTGCCTGACTTTCCGCTGAAGGAGCGCATCATGTCTAAAGCCCGCAGGAAACAGCCACTGACTTTCCGGGAGCGGCCCGTGGCGCTCTATCAGGACCTGTCCGCCATCACGCTGCAGAAGCGCAGGCCCTTCAGGATTGCCACCGACTTCTTGCGCGAACATGAGACGCCGTACTCCTGGGGGCACCCCTTTCGCTTGATTTTTCGCTGGAACGGGGTGCTACATCAGCTATGCTCCTTGCAAGACATTTGCGGTGTCCTGGGGCTCACGGCTACGGAGGAGGATGGAGCTACGCCGTCCTGGAGGCGATCGGAGAGAGGGGGCCGACGGAGGTCAGCGAGGAGACGATCGACGGCGAGCGCTGGGCGTCCTGATTCCCCTACCATCAGGGCGGACATGGCCGGTGCCTTGAGGGCGGCGGCCAGGGACTTGGCCGACTCCAACGGCGTTGCCTTGACGGCCTAGACTCACTCCGGGGGGAGATGAACATAGCTTCTTCGATGCCAGGTTTGGGGCTGGGGGGGGTCAGGGGGGTGCGGGTGGAGGTGAGTGGCCGGACGTCCACTTTTCTATTTTCTACGGACTTGCCCTTTTTGGGGCTTGACTGAGACAATGGGTTGTTTGAGTTGGTATTTGGCTAGTTGCCGTGGGTGTGTTTGGGGTGGGGTTGGGTGTTGTTCTAGAGTTGGGGAAGTCCCGTCCGAGGTTGTCCATGCCCACGCTTGGCCTGCTCTGGCCTGTCCCGCGCGACTGCCCCACGCCCCCCCCGTCTGGTTCCTTGCCCGCTGCATAGCGTTCCTGGTCCCTGGGAGACGTGTCGTCCCTGAAGGTGGTGACCCTTAATGTTAAGGGTCTGAATAATCCGGTTAAGCGCAGGGCGATCCTGTCTCTGCTTGAGTGGACGCAGGCTGACATCTGCCTTTTGCAGGAGACCCACTTATTGTCCCGTGACTGCCATAGATTGCGCTCTGCTAAGTTCCCCACCCAGTTTTTCTCCTCTGCAGCGACCAAGACAGCGGGGGTGGCCATTCTCATAGCGAGCTCCTTCAGGCGGGAGGTGTTATATAAATACGCTGAGCAGAAGGGGAGGCTTCTGGCATATCGCCTCCGCCTGGGAGGTATAGCGTTTACAGTTGGCTCTGTCTATAGCCCGAATGACCATCAGGAACGCTTCTTGGACTCAGTACTGGTGGATGTCACTGCCTCGCCTGACCGACATGTTATTCTAGGGGGGGACCTTAATATCGTCTTTGATTCAATATTGGATAGGTCAGCGCAGCGGTTTCCACAGACTGGAGAACTTTCCCAGGCTGTGAAGGCCCAGATTGCGGACATGGATTTACACGACCTTTGGCGCTCCATGCACCCCACGGATAGGGACTACTCCTATTTTTCGCATGCGCACCGCACCTACGCACGGTTGGACTATCTCTTGGTTAGTGGGCCGATGCGCGCCGCTGCTACGGGGGCGGACGTTGGGGTCCTGACTCTGTCTGACCATGCGCTGGTTACTGGCGCGTTTGCGTGGCCGGCGGCCTCCCCCTCTCGGGGGATGTGGCGCCTTAGGGACACCCTTTTGCACAAGAAAGCGGTGGTGAAACGTATTGCAGAGGTCATACAGGACTATCAGACACACAACAGTAATACAGACACTTCACTAGCGACACAGTGGGCTGCGTTGAAGGCGGTTCTTCGGGGGGAGTTCATCTCCATCTCCTCGGCGGAAAATAGGGAGCGGCAACGGAAGAGGGATGAACTGACTACTCAGGTTCGGGAGCTTGAGCAGGTCCACCGCCGTACGTGTGCTCCGAGGGTTTGGAGGCAGCTGAAGGCGGCGAGGAAGCTCCTGTCGGCGCTGGACTTGGATAGGGCGGAATACGCTGCCTTGCGCTTGAAACATGCCTACTACACAGGAGGGGACAGGTGCGGCAAGCTCCTGGCGCATCGGCTTCGGGTCGCGCAACAGCATAACGTAGTGAAGGAACTCTTGAGTGCGGACGGGGTGGCCGTTTCCGAGGAGGCGGAGGTGGCGGAAACCTTCTGCAGTTTCTATGAGGCGCTGTACGCTGGGGAGCCCTCCTCGTCGCGGGACACCGAGGAATATCTAGAGTCGGTGCCTCTTCCGGCACTGGATTCCGTTCAGGCGGAATATCTGGAGCGGGATATTCACGTTGAAGAGGTGATCTCCGCTATAGCTAGGTTGAAGCACGGGAAGGCCCCGGGCCCGGACGGTTACACGTCCCTGTTTTATAAGACCTTTTGCCCGGTTGTGGCCCCTGTCTTAACTCGGCTGTTTAACTCCTTCTCTGACCCGGGAGCCATCCCACCGGATCTCCTGAGTGCGACGGTCTCGGTGATTCCAAAACCCGGGAAGGACCGGGCTCTGTGCGGCTCGTACAGGCCCATCTCGCTTCTCAACGTCGACCTCAAGTTGTACACTGGGTTTCTGGCGTCCAGGCTGGCCCTGCACCTCCCCGGTTTGGTTGAGGCGGACCAGGCTGGCTTTGTGCCCAGCAGGCAGACGGTCGACAACACCAAGCGGGTGACGCACGTTTTAGAGAAGGCTTCGCGGATCCCGGGGGAGCGGATGTTGCTAGCAGTGGACGCTGAGAAGGCCTTTGATAGAGTTCATTGGCCGTATCTTGAGCTGGTCCTCAGGAAACTGGGGATTGGTGATAAATTCCGCACAATGGTCTTCAACTGCTATAAGTATCCTTCAGCGTCGGTGCGAGTCAACGGGTGCAGCTCCCGTAGTTTTGCAATCGAGCGCGGTACGAGGCAGGGCTGCCCCCTCTCTCCACTCCTCTTTGCTCTCTACATGGAGCCATTCGCCCAGAGGGTCTGCCACAATCCGGATGCTATTGGGATCAGGATGGGCCAGTTTGTCCACACGGTCAGCCTCTATACGGACGATGTCCTGTTAACCCTGGACGACCCTAGGAGGTCCTTGCCCGCCTGCATCCGCGAGTTGGATGCCTTTTCACGTGTGGCCGGCTTCAAAATGAACATGAGCAAGTCGGTGGCTTTAGATGTGTCTCTGGCTGCGGACACTAGGAGGGACCTCCAGCGACTCTTCCCTATGCAGTGGTCATCGTCCCTTGTACCATACCTAGGGATCCTACTGGCACCCACGCTGCCAGCGATGGTGAAGGCTAACTACACTTCTCTCAGTCAAAAGATCAGGGAGGAGCTCGGCCGCTGGAGTAAGGGCCTACTGTCCTGGCTGGGAAGGATCGCGGCGGTTAAGATGACGGTCTTGCCCCAGATACTATATCTTTTTCGAGCCCTACCTCTCCAGCCTCCAGTGGGCTGGATTAGACAAACGCAGGCCGACATCTCCCGCTTTGTCTGGCAAGGCCGCAAGCCGCGGATGAAGAGGGTTCTCTCCACACTTGCCCCGGAGGCGGGGGGCCTTGGTATTCCGGACCTCCGTAAGTACTTTCACGCGGCGCAGCTGCGTTACCTTGTGGAGTGGAGCAGGTGGGAGTCCGAAAAACATTGGCTTTTTCAGGACCAAGCGGTGGCAGGAAGGTAGTAAGGTAGGACAAGCCCTGATGTGTGTGGCATGTCCTAGTAGTGAATTACAACTAAATTCGTATTTCACTATTGTAAGGCTACCTGCTTCCGTTAGGCCAGGATGGGCTGCTGGAATTATTACACTCTATAATCCCAGCAGGCTCAGGGAGCATGGTAGAGAGTCATGTTTAGTATGCCTGAACTCAGGATGATAAAATATTTCTTTTAGTAAAGTTTATTTTAATATCCTGTGTTTGCAAATGCTACTTTTAGAAAGTTAGCATTTGCTTGCCTAACCATTTCAGCCCGCCTCTGCTGGTATGTGTATCTGACTGTCTGGGATGTGTGAGTGACAGGGCTGGGGGATGACAGGTGGTGAATGCGCAGATTACACCTTAGTGGGAGGTAGGAGTGGCTCTTGACTCTGAATCTAGCTGTGCTCTGCCACCACAAGTCTGGCTCCACCCTCCTGGGGAGCGACTGATGACTCAGACGACACCTGGCCCAGGAAGGGCGAAGCCCCATCAACAAAGTACTTCTGGCTGCCCCTGTCCACACAATGCTGGCTCCACCTCCTGTGGAGCGTCTGATGTGCCTGCCCCTCACACTGAAAGCAGAAGCCGGATTACACCCACCAGAGTACTCGAGGACTGAAAGTGGCTATGCAAAGGCCCCCCTGGCCTGCGAGAACAAAAGAAATGCAGTATAAAAGAAGGAGCCTTGCTACTTGTAAATTAGATCCTGTTTGTGCTACAGAAGGAACTCTGCCCGACGAGAAGGACCTGGAAGGACAAGGAAGGGTGCTGACTCTTGCCTGTGTCTGGTGCCTTGCTGCAGAAGGAGAGGAAAAGGGAAAGACTACAAGAAGACTTTTGCTTTGTGAAACTTTGTGCCAAACTCTGCTGAAAGATCTCCAAGGGCTTGCTGCTGAACTTGCCCCCTGACCAGCGCCCCAGGACCAGTGGGCGCTACATCCTGAAGAAAGCGACTGTGTGTGCTGCTTATCGCTGCAGTACTGACAGAGGGGTCTGGGAGTGCTGGGCAAGCCTGCCACGCTCCCCGTAATCCAAGGCATCGACATCCCCCCAAGCATCGTGACCGGGGCCCAAAGCAACAGCGAGAGCAACGTGAGGTCCAGCCGCCGCTGGCCCGAACACCGTGACCGCATCTGCACCGGGAGCCCGAGAGCAAAGTGAAGAAGGACCCGTCCGGTCCAAGCTCCCGAATTGACTGCGCTTCAAGCCGTCAATCCACCTGCGAAGACGGACAGCCGCCCTGTGATAACCCCCCTCTGGTCGGTAGCCTGCCCGACAGCTCAGCTGTGAACGCACAGCTGCAACCGGCCCTTTGGCTGGGTACGTCCTGCACTTGGGGACCGTACTGCCACTGGCCGCCACCACACAGCCGCCGCCTCCAGGGTCGGAGCGAACGACGAAGGGAGGACCCTGCCGCCACTGAACACCGCCGCCCCGGATGACCCGTGTCCTGCCCGGCTGAGAGCCGCAGCGAACAGCGACCCCCGAAAAGCAACGCTACGTGGGACAGCTCCCCTGGAAGCCGCCCGCTCCACAAGAATTTGAAAGGTACTGTGTTGTATCCTCACGGTGCGAGCGTCCTGCAACACGAGCTCGCACCGCGCTATCTGCTCCCAACGAGAGCCGCCTCTGAAACCGAGGCTCGCACGGCTCCTGGTCCTCGAGGCCCACGCGGAAAGCGCATTGAGGCGCTACGAGACACTGAACCTTGTTGAACCTGGGCAGAAGGCCCAAAAGATTGCTTATTGCTAAGAAAGAACTGTGGCAACCTGAACTTGAGTAAACTGGAACCGCTATTGAAAGTTTGACAACTGTATTTACAAACCTGCTTGAAATCTATATAAAGATATATATTTTTACAAATACAGTTTGGTGTCATTGTGTGGTGGGTTGGTTGTGATGGTGTAATATTGCAAATGTTTAACCCTATGTGCCCCAAAGATTAGCCTAGGACTGCTTAAGCCACACTACCTAGAGGGTAAGCAGAGGTTGTCTGGAAGGTAACCCTCAGCCCTGACGAGGAAGAGAGAGTCCCTGCTTGTCGCTAGTGCTACACTGCGCCAACTAGAGACTCCCCCTTCCTACATTGGACGCAGCGGTGAGGATTTTCGAATTTACATTTGCAGTGTCTATACCTTAACTTCTGACCATTGCACAGTGATTTCAGTCCAGTTACTTGGCCACAGGTTTTGTTGTAATTTTGCCGAGAAAAGATCCCTAGCGAAGAAACCATGCCGGGCACGAAGAGCCTGGATGGAGCGGAGTCCACGACCTCTGAGATGTTGGAGGTGGAATGGGATGCAGCAAAGCTGGATAGATACACCAGAACGGAACTGAAGTTTTTTTGCAAGAAACTCAAGGTTCCGCACGCCGGTTGCAAGAACAAACCAGAGCTCTACAAGGCCCTGAAAGCCTGGATAGAGTCCAGAAAGCCCCCGGAGGATCAAGATGCCCTTGAGGATCAGGATGCCACTGAGGAGCAGAGGGCACCTGTGGATCTGGTGGATCTCGAAAGGCAAGACAGCGTGCACAGCTTTGGTAAAGGCCTGTCGCCAGAGGAGCTGGCAGACAGGCAGGAAATGAGGGATCATGAAAGGAAGCTGGCAGAATTAAAAATCCAACTGGAGCTTGAAACCAAAAGGATGGCGCTGGAAGAGCGAAAGCACCAAATGGATTACGAATTGAAAATGAGGGAGATGAGTCTAAAGGAGAGAAACTTGGATCATCCTCCCTCTGGTGGCAGCACAACGCCGGTGCAGGTAGAGTCAAGAGTGCACATCCCCAAAGATGTAGTTAAAGAGTTCTTTAAGGGGGATGACATAGGATAGTGGTTTAGGGCATACGAGGTAGCCATGTCCTCCCACCGGGTCCCTGACAAGGATTGGGGAGCGGGGTTGTGGGGAAGGTTCCTTAGCGAAGGGCGAGATACCCTGCTAGATTTGCCCATTGAAAACCAGAGATCCTATTCCCACATGAAAGAAGCTTTAATGAACAGGTACGGGCTTACCCCTGAAATGTATAGACAGAAGTTTAGGGGATGTACTAAGCGGCCTGGGAATATGTATGTGGAGTATGTGACGTATTCTTGCAGAGCACTGGATGGTTGGGTGAAGGGTAGCAAAGTGAATGATTTTCAAGGTCTCTTTGAATTAATTGCATGGGAGCACTTGTCTGATCACTGTTTTCCTGAGTTACGCCAACACCTGATCGATAGCAAGCTGTCCAACCCGAGGAAGCTTGCTGAGGAGGCGGACCGCTGGCTCAGCACCAGGGTCCACAAGGGTCCCCAGCAGAAGAGTGGGGGGGACAAGGGAAAACAGAAAGGGTTCCAAAAAGGCCCCCAAAGTAATCCCCAAGGGGACCAGCAGAAAGGTTCTCAGCCTCCCCCACCCCCAAAGCAGAATGGGGCCCCGACAGGTAGACCTGTTCCAAAGGGGCCCTTCAATTGTTTCAAATGTGGTGAGCCGGGGCACATATCCAGTGACCCCAAGTGTCGCCTGTTTGGAAAACCCGCACCCACTGGTGCTCCGCCCCGTCAAGTGACTAGTGTTCACTTAGGAGAAGAAGTGATGGTCCCGGGGGGTGGAGATCCCGTTCACATGACCCTAGTCTCACTAGGAGACAGTGAGATGATCCCTACAAACTACTTGCCCTCTAACACTAAGAAATATGGGCAGGTGGTGATCATCAATGGTAAGGAAGCTGAGGCTCTTAGAGATACAGGAGCCAGTGTGACTGCAGTGAGGCAGCACCTGGTGTCTCAAGAGCAGGTTGTACCCCATGCCTACTGTAGGGTTATCAATGCTGATAATTCAGAGAGTCAGTGTCCGATGGCTCAAGTTCCCTTCGAGTGGAGGGGGGGGTCTCTGGTACTCTGCAGGTCTGTGTGAGGAAAACCATGCCTGTTGACTGTTTGCTAGGGAATGACTTGGAGCACTCCCCTTGGGAAAAGGTGGAGAAGACGACTCACCTACGGATGGTGGGTCTGCCTGACTGGGCGTGCGTGACCACCCGGTCGATGGCAGCCAGTAGGGGTGATCAAGAGGTCCTGGGGCCTGAAGGAGAGGCCCAGGAACCGGCCTTAGGGAGAAGGCGCAGGGGGCGTGGGAATCCGGCCCCTGAAGTTCCCACGGACCAGGAGGAAGCAGACCTTGAGGGGGATGCCCTGGAGCCTACAGGGGAACAGATTGCCGAACTGGGGGACCTGCCTGAGCTGACCCATTGGCAGCAAGAAGGAGGACCCTCCAGGGAGGAATTCTGCAAGGAGCAGAAAGAATGCCCTTCTCTCGTGGGTATGCGGCAGCAGGCTGCAGACCAGGCCAATGGTGTTCAGGCCAAAACACATTATGTGTACTGGGAGAACGACCTCCTGTATTCAGAGCCTAAGGCTGCTGAACCTGGGTCAGCCCGTGTGCTGGTGGTACCCCAGAAGTTCAGAGCCTTCCTACTGGGTCTGGCTCACGATGTGCCTTTAGCAGGACATTTGGGGATGGACAAGACCTATGACAGGCTTGTCACCCACTTTTACTGGCCCCAAATGCACAAGAGCTCAGACGCTCATTGTAGGACCTGTACGACTTGCCAGGCAAGTGGGAAGAGCGGAGGGAAGAAGAAGGCTCCCCTCCAACCCTTCCCTGTGGTCGGGACGCCATTCCAGCGAGTGGGTATTGACATTATTGGGCCTCTGGACCCCAAGACAGCCATGGGCAACAGGTTCATCCTGGTCTTGGTGGATCATGCCACCCGGTACCCTGAAGCCATCCCTCTGAGGACAGTGACGGCCCCCGTGGTGGGACGTGCACTGATGGGAATTTTCTCACGAGTAGGATTCCCTCTAGAGGTGGTGAGTGACAGGGGGACCAACTTCATATCCAAGTATATGAAGTCCCTTTGGCAAGAGTGTGGTGTAACGTACAAGTTCACCACGCCTTACCATCCCCAAGGAAACGGGTTGGTTGAAAGATTCAACCGAACCCTGAAAGGCATGATCATGGGCCTGGAAGGACCAATGAGGCGTAAGTGGGACGTCCTCTTACCATGCCTGCTCTTTGCATATCGCGAGGTACCACAGAAGTCCCTAGGGTTCAGCCCCTTTGAACTGCTGTACGGTCACCCCGTGAGAGGACCACTGAGTTTGGTAAAGGAAGGCTGGGAGCAATCTCCCAGGAAACCTCCCCAGAATGTATATAGCTACATGCTGGCCTTCAGAAACCAAACCAGGCGCTTCAGACAACTTGCCGAGGCAAATCTGGAAGCAAGCCAGGAGGAAATGAAGCAGTGGTACGACCAGAATGCCACTCTGGTCGAGCTTCAGCCTGGACAAGAGGTGTATGTCCTGGCCCCAGTGGAACCCTGTGCCCTTCAGGATAAGTGGACAGGTCCATTTGAGGTTGTGGAGCGCAAGAGCCCAGTGACATAGTTGGTGGACATGAAGACGCCCAGGAACCCTTTGAGGGTCCTACATGTCAACCGCCTCAAGCCCCACTTAAGAAGGTCCGAAGTGGGCATGTTGTTGGCAACTGATGATGGAATGGAGGAGGAGTCGGAGCCTCTTCCTGACCTCTTAGTGGCCTGTGAGAAAGATGGGTCAGTGGATGGAGTTAACCTCTCACCCACCCTGACCCCCGAACAACAGGAAGACTGCCGCCAGTTGCTGGGGCAGTTTCCAGATCTGTTCTCCCTGGTTCCTAGTGTCACGGATTGGTGCGTCCATGATGTGGACACAGGAGACAGCTTACCTGTGAAGCATAAGGCTTACAGAGTGACTGACAGGGTCAGGGCCTGCATCAAGGAGGAGGTCTCCAAGATGCTTGCCCTTGGGGTGGTTGAGTCTTCCAGCAGTCCTTGGTCCAGCCCGTGGTCTTGGTCCCAAAGGCTGCTGCGCCGGGAGCCACACCCGAACTCCGGTTCTGTGTGGACTACAGAGGACTCAATTCAGTCACGAAGACTGACGCGCACCCCATCCCCAGAGCTGATGAGCTCATTGATCGGCTAGGGGCTGCCCGGTTCCTCAGCACGTTTGATTTAACGTCTGGGTACTGGCAGATCGCCTTGACCGATGGGGCAAAGGAGAGGTCAGCATTCTCTACACCAGATGGGCATTTCCAGTTCCGGGTTATGGCATTTGGAATGAAGAATGCCCCTGCCACCTTTCAGAGATTGGTCAACCAGGTGTTGGCTGGGCTGGATGAGTTCAGTGCCGCCTACCTGGATGACATCGCAGTGTTCAGTGGCACCTGGCCAGAACACCTGCGACACCCCTGGGAAGTGTTGATGGCCCTGCGCAGAGCAGGCCTCACAATCAAGGCAAGCAAGTGCCAGATTGGGCAGGGTTCCGTGGTGTACTTGGGACACCAAGTGGGGAGTGGCAAGGTGGCACCCTTGCAACCCAAAATCGAGACCATCCTGGCTTGGGAACCCCCCAAGACCCAGACTGCAGTGAGAGCCTTCCTGGGGCTCACTGGGTATTACAGGAGGTTTGTCAAGGGCTATGGCACGATTGTGACCCCCTTGACAGAACTGACTTCGAAGAAGCAGCCCAGGAATGTGATTTGGACTGACACCTGTCAGAAGGCTTTTGACACCCTGAAGACTGCCATGTGCACGGCGCCCGTGCTCCTGGCTCCTGATTTCTCCAAGGAATTCATAGTGCAAACAGACGCTTCAGAGCATGGTGTAGGGGCTGTTCTTTCACAGATGACTGAGGAGGGCTTTGACCAACCCGTAGCCTTCATCAGTAGGAGGTTACTTCCACGGGAAAGTAGGTGGAGTGCAATAGAGCGAGAAGCATTTGCTGTGGTCTGGGCGCTGAAGAAGCTAAGACCCTACTTGTTTGGGTCTCACTTCCGAGTTCAGACGGACCACAGGCCCCTCAGATGGTTGATGCAAATGAGGGGTGAAAACCCGAAACTGTTGAGGTCGTCCATTTCTCTACAGAGTATGGACTTTACGGTGGAACACCGCCCTGGCACAGATCACGCCAACGCTGACGGTCTGTCCAGATTTTTCCGCCTTAGTGATGTGGAACTCCCTGGGGAAGGGTAGTTCCCCCCACATTTCAGCTGGAGGGGACACATGTTAGACCTGGTACCTTGGCGTGAGTTTCCCTTCCACTTTTTGCTGGTGTGCCTCCGATGTTTTGCTGGTTTTCCGATACTCAGGGCACTGCGCCACGGCCGACCTGTGCCGCAGTGCAAGTGCTCCCTACTGTAAATTGTACATGTGATTGATGTCCATGATTGGTGCATTGGATTTACTGTTAGTCCCTAGTAAAGCGCACCAAGAGTGCCAGGGCTTGCAGATGCCAATACTGCTAGTGGGCCTGCAGCGCTGGTTGCGCCACCCACAGAAGCAGCCTTAAGATGTGTCTAGGGTCCGCCATTGCAGACCCTGCGTGCAGTCTCGTACTGTCATGCCGGCTGGGCAAATGCACCCACTCGCCAGCCCCTGAACCTTCCCTTGACTGCATATTAGTCACCCCTATGGTAGGCCTGCGGGCAGGGTGCATTGTAGGTGTAAGGTAGGACAAGCCCTGATGTGTGTGGCATGTCCTAGTAGTGAATTACAACTAAATTCGTATTTCACTATTGTAAGGCTACCTGCTTCCGTTAGGCCAGGATGGGCTGCTGGAATTATTACACTCTATAATCCCAGCAGGCTCAGGGAGCATGGTAGAGAGTCATGTTTAGTATGCCTGAACTCAGGATGATAAAATATTTCTTTTAGTAAAGTTTATTTTAATATCCTGTGTTTGCAAATGCTACTTTTAGAAAGTTAGCATTTGCTTGCCTAACCATTTCAGCCCGCCTCTGCTGGTATGTGTATCTGACTGTCTGGGATGTGTGAGTGACAGGGCTGGGGGATGACAGGTGGTGAATGCGCAGATTACACCTTAGTGGGAGGTAGGAGTGGCTCTTGACTCTGAATCTAGCTGTGCTCTGCCACCACAATGCTGGCTCCACCCTCCTGGGGAGCGACTGATGACTCAGCCGACACCTGGCCCAGGAAGGGCGAAGCCCCATCAACAAGGTACTTCTGGCTGCCCATGTCCACACCATGCTGGCTCCACCTCCTTTGGAGCGTCTGATGTGCCTGCCCCTCACACTGAAAGCAGAAGCCGGATTACACCCACCAGAGTACTCGAGGACTGAAAGTGGCTATGCAAAGGCCCCCCTGGCCTGCGAGAACAAAAGAAATGCAGTATAAAAGAAGGAGCCTTGCTCCTTGTAAATTAGATCCTGTTTGTGCTACAGAAGGAACTCTGCCCGACGAGAAGGACCTGCAAGGACAAGGAAGGGTGCTGACTCTTGCCTGTGTCTGGTGCCTTGCTGCAGAAGGAGAGGAAAAGGGAAAGACTACAAGAAGACTTTTGCTTTGTGAAACTTTGTGCCAAACTCTGCTGAAAGATCTCCAAGGGCTTGCTGCTGAACTTGCCCCCTGACCAGCGCCCCAGGACCAGTGGGCGCTACATCCTGAAGAAAGCGACTGTGTGTGCTGCTTATCGCTGCAGTACTGACAGAGGGGTCTGGGAGCGCTGGGCAAGCCTGCCACGCTCCCCGTAATCCAAGGCATCGACATCCCCCCAAGCATCGTGACCGGGGCCCAAAGCAACAGCGAGAGCAACGTGAGGTCCAGCCGCCGCTGGCCCGAACACCGTGACCGCATCTGCACCGGGAGCCCGAGAGCAAAGTGAAGGAGGACCCGTCCGGTCCAAGCTCCCGAATTGACTGCGCTTCAAGCCGTCAATCCACCTGCGAAGACGGACAGCCGCCCTGTGATAACCCCCCTCTGGTCGGTAGCCTGCCCGACAGCTCAGCTGTGAACGCACAGCTGCAACCGGCCCTTTGGCTGGGTACGTCCTGCACTTGGGGACCGTACTGCCACTGGCCGCCACCACACAGCCGCCGCCTCCAGGGTCGGAGCGAACGACGAAGGGAGGACCCTGCCGCCACTGAACACCGCCGCCCCGGATGACCCGTGTCCTGCCCGGCTGAGAGCCGCAGCGAACAGCGACCCCGGAAAAGCAACGCGACGTGGGACAGCTCCCCTGGAAGCCGCCCGCTCCACAAGAATTTGAAAGGTACTGTGTTGTATCCTCACGGTGCGAGCGTCCTGCAACACGAGCTTGCACCGCGCTATCTGCTCCCAACGAGAGCCGCCTCTGAAACCGAGGCTCGCACGGCTCCTGGTCCTCGAGGCCCACGCGGAAAGCGCATTGAGGCGCTACGAGACACTGAACCTTGTTGAACCTGGGCAGAAGGCCCAAAAGATTGCTTATTGCTAAGAAAGGACTGTGGCAACCTGAACTTGAGTAAACTGGAACCGCTATTGAAAGTTTGACAACTGTATTTACAAACCTGCTCGAAATCTATATAAAGATATATATTTTTACAAATACAGTTTGGTGTCATTGTGTGGTGGGTTGGTTGTGATGGTGTAATATTGCAAATGTTTAACCCTATGTGCCCCAAAGATTAGCCTAAGACTGCTTAAGCCACACTACCTAGAGGGTAAGCAGAGGTTGTCTGGAAGGTAACCCTCAGCCCTGACGAGGAAGAGAGAGTCCCTGCTTGTCGCTAGTGCTACACTGCGCCAACTAGAGACTCCCCCTTCCTACATTGAGCTCCCGCGCTTTCCGGCGTATGTATTGCTGGGCCTCCCTAATGGCCTGATGTACCCGCTGAAGTCCCGCAGGGGTAGGCAGATCGCGATCGCGCTGGGGTCTGCGGTCCAGAATATCCTCATCCATTGGCGCACTACCACTGTCCCCTCCATTACGGGTTGGCTACATAGACTCTGGCACGTGTTGGGAATGGAGAAACTGTCGCTCACGGTGGCGGGGGAGATAGATCAATTTGATGAGCTGTGGCAACCCTTCCTCGCGCTGTTAACCACCGAATTCAGGGAGCTCACCTGCCCGAGATACCTCAGGCTTCTGAGGCTGACGCCGCCGGCGACTCCGGAAGACTAGAATGAGTGGTGGGCGGGTTCTTAGTGGGGGGGGGGGGGTGGCTCTGGGGCGGGTAGTACTGGTAATGGGACATTGGACGGGGGGGTTGTGGGGAGTTGGGGAGTTAGTTCTTTTTCTTTGGGGCGGGGGTTCTAGAGGGGGAGGGGCTGTGCCTTTCCTTTTTTTTGTGTCACTTTCATTGCCTTCTTTAATCAGACTTGGGGTGCTGGATATGCGCAGAGTGGAGATATACATTGCACTTTTATTTTTTTCCGTCTGCTATTGCTTTTCCTCTGGCCTAACGAACTGTTCCACGGGCACGCTCCTGATACTACGATTTTTCTCCTACTGTACTGTATGTAACCCTAACCTCCTGTTCCCTCTCCCTGTGTTGTTTTGTCTTAATAAAAATGCTTTAAACCTAAATTAAGCCTGGCTGCTCTGTGCCAAGCTACCAGAGGATGGGCACAGGTTAATTTTAAGGGTTGCCTGTACTTTACCCTGAATAGGATTGTGGTTGCTGCTTGACGAGGGCTCATACTCCAGTCAATCAGTAACCCAATTTCTGACAGACATGCTGAATCCTAACGTACTAGCATATCCTGGAGTAAGCTTTTAACACATTGCCTAATTTCCCTCGGAGAGCCGAATATAGAATGTGATATCTTGGGACCAGTTGTACTAAAACTGAGTGCAAAATAGTGGTCGCAGATTGCAAGCAGTAGTTTTGCAACTAGTGTGGTATTTAGTTCACCAACCTAGTTCATAATCATTCAGTTCAGAAAGAAGCCATTAATTATGGGTCGCAACTTGAGGTTATAATAATGAGGTAGGTCTCAAACTGTGCCCCACTACAATTTGCTGCCATCGCATGAATCGAGGCCTGCTGGGGTAAGCAGACCTCAACGGATGATTGCTTTATGCATCCTGTTTTCTTTAAAGGGAATAGTACTATTTTTTTTAAGTAAAATATTTATTAGTAGGAAGTAATAGTCCAGAGGAACACTGTTTCTTCTTAAACAAACTTAAAAAAAATATTTTTATGGGGACACTTGGATGTTGTAGCATATCAATGTTTTGCGACTGGATTTCACTCTCAAAATATTGACTCATAGCATACTGGTTCGGTATTTGGAAGGGACGCCCACAACAACCCCCATTTCCAAATACAAGCTTCTCTGTAAGCATCCTCAGGAGAGCGGATATTGGCCACCATGGGTGATGAAAGCATCCTCAGGAGAGCAGATATTGGCCATCATGGGGGATGCAAGCATCCTCAGGAGAGCTGATATTGACCATCATAGAGGATACAAGCATCCTCAGGAGAGCATGAGTAATCATAGGGGATGCAAGCATCCTTAGGGGAGCAGATACTGGCCCTCATGGGTGATGCAAGCATCCTCAGGAGAGCATGAGCCATCATAGGGGATGCAAGCATCCTTAGGGGAGCAGATACTGGCCCTCATGGGTGATGCAAGTATCCTCAGGAGAGCATGAGCCATCATATGGGATGCAAGCATCCTTAGGGGAGCAGATACTGGCCCTTATGGGTGATACAAGCATTCTCAGGAGAGTGGATACTGGCCTTCATGGAGGATGCAAGCATCCTCAGGAGAGCGGATATGTGCCATCATGGAGGATTGGATATTGGCCATCATAGGGATGCAAGCATCCTCATAGGAATGGATATTGGCCATCACAGGGGATGGAGGCATCCTCAGGAGAGTAGATACTGGCCCTCATGGGGGATGCAATCATCCTCAGGAGAGAGGATATTGGTCCTCATGGGGGATGCAAGCATTCTCAGGAGATCCGATATTGGCCGTCATGGGGGATGCAAGCACCCTCAGGCGAGTAGATACTGGCCCTCTTGGAGGAAGCCAGCATCCTCAGGAGAGCGGATTTGAGCCATCATAGGGGATGCAAGTATTCTCAGGAGAGCAGATATTGGCTATGGCACTGACTTCTTGGGCTTAAAGACACAGACACATTGCAGGCGCCCGGACACTGGACACTGTCTCTCCCCTTCTCCCAGTCTCGCCCTCCCCCTCAGCGTATTTCTGCTGTTCTGCCTTTTCCTTGTCTCCTTTCTTTCCATTTTTCTGACCGATGCCAGTTGGAGCTTCCTAGAAAGCTATAGAGGAGACTGGCCTTGGATTATCTCCATGGCCGTCACCTACCCACTCGGTCTTTGGACTGACTTTCCCTTTATCTCCTTTCCGTTTTCCCACTCATCCTATGCCCTCTCACTCCACCTCTCCCCTTTCCCTCTCTATTCGTCTCTCTGGACATTGGACACAGTTCTTCCTCGTCTCCCTGCTATGGCTCCTTCCTCGCGCTCCTTTCCTATAAATTCTCTCAACCTCGTTGTTTGTTTACTGTAACTTTCTACGCTATTGTAACTGATGTAATTTGTAACAATCCTAAATGTAAAGCGCTCTGATACCCTATTGGGTCAAGTTTGCGCTATATAAAACTTTATAAATAAAATAAATAGGGGATGGAAGAATCCTCAGGAGAGCATTAGCCATCAGAGCAGATTCAAGCATCCACATGAGAGAGAATATGAGCCCTCACGGGGATGCATGCAGCCTCAGGAGACCGGATATTGGCCATCATGTGGGATGCAAGCATCCTCATGAGAGCCAATATTAGCGAACACGAGGGATGCAAACATCCTCAGGAGAGCGGATATTGGCCATCATGGGGAATGCAAGCATCCTCAGGAGAGCGGATATTAGCTATCATGCGTGATGCAAGCATCCTCAGGAGAGCGGATATTGGCCATCATAGTGGATGCAAGCATCCACAGAAGAGAGGATATAAGCCATCACGGGGGATGCAAGCGTCCTTAGCAGAATGAACATTGGCCCTCTATGGGGATGCAAGCATCCACAGGAGAGTGGATATTGGCCTGCAAGCTTCCTCAGGAGAGTGGATATTCACCCTCATAGGAGATGCAAACATCCTCAGGAGAGTGCATATTGGCCCTTATGGGAATGCACGCATCCTCAGGAGAGTGGATATGAGCAATTAAGGGGGATGCAAGCATCCTGAGGAGAGCGGATTTTGGCCATCATGGGGGATGCAAGCATCCTCAGGAGAGCAGATATTGGCCATCATTGGGGATGCAAGCATCCTAAGCAGTGCGGATATTGGCCATCATGGGGGTTGCGAGCATCCTCATGTGAGCAGATATTGGCCATCACAGGGGATGTAAGCATCCTCAGGAGAGCAGATATTGGCCATCATGGGGGATGCAAGCATCCTCAGGAGAGCGGATATTAGCAATTATGGGGGATGCAAGAATCCTCAGAAGAGCGGATATTGGCCCTCATGGGGGATGCAAGCATACTCGGGAGAGTGGATATTGGCCCTCATGGGGGATGTAAGCATAATCAGGACAACAGATATTGGCCATCATGGGGTATGAAAGTATCCTCAGGAAAGCAGATATTAGCCATCATGGGAGATTCAAGCATCCACAGGAGAGCATTAGCCATCATAGCGGATGCAAGCATCCACAGGAGAGAGGATAGGAGCCATCATGGGGGATGCAGGCATCCTCAGGAGAGTGAAAATTGGCTGCATGGGGGGTGCAAGCTTCCCCAGGAGAGTGGATATTGGCCAGTATGGGGGATGCAAGTATCCTCAGGAGAGGGCAACAAGGAAAGTTCGTGTCCTGTCTCTGACTGGCTTGGACCACTCAAATATACCAAACAAAAAAGTAAGCCAATCAGGTTTTGCTTATTTAGCAAAACCTGATTGGCTTACTTTTTTGTTTAGTATCCTCAGGAGAGCAGATATCGACCCTTATCTGGATGCACACATCCTCAGGAGAGTGGATATAAGCCATTAAGGGGGATGCAGGCATCCTCAGGAGAGCAGATTTTGGCTATCATGGGGGATGCAAGCATCCTCAGGAGAGCGGATAATGACTATCACTTAGGATACAAGCATACTCAGGAGAGCAGATATAGCCGTCACGGGGATGCAAGCATCCGTAGGAGAGCGGATATTGACCATCACGGGGATGCAAGCATCCTCAGGAGAGCGGATATTGGCCTTCACGGGGGAAGCAAGCATCCTCAGGAGAGCAGATATTGGCCATCACGGGGGATGCAAGCATCCTCAGGAGAGCAGATATTGGTCATCATGGGTGATGCAAGCTTCCTCAGTAGAGCGGACATTAACCATCACAGGGGATGCAAGCATCTTCAGGAGAGCAGATATTGGCCTTCACGGGGCATGCAATCATCCTCAGGGGAGCGGATATTGGCCATCACGGGGTATGCAAGCATCCTCAGGAGAGTGGATACTGGCTCTCCTGAGGGATGCAAGCATTCTCAGGAGAGCAGATAAGAGCCATCATGGGATGCAAAAATCCTCAGGAGAGTGGATATGAACCATCAAGGAAGATGCAAGCATCCTCAGGAGAGCGGATATTAGCCATCACAGGGGTAGGAAGCATGCTCGGGAGATCGGATATTGGCTATCATGCAGTATGCAAGCATCCTCAGGAGAGTGGCAATGAGCCATGATGGGGGATGCAAGCATTCTCACGAGAGCTAGTATTGGCCATCACGTGGGAAGCTCTTTTCTCAGCCTTCTTTAAGTATGAATTGAGACCCTCTCTGTGAAACAGACCTTGGTTCCTAGTAAGCAGAATGTTATGTCTACCGTGGGAAGCCCAGACATGCCAGGGCACTCTTTGATTATATGAAAATGAGCGTGCTGAAGGCTTCATTATACTCTTACTGTGTGTCCACAGTCACACCATCACAAAGGTTGAAGCTCAGGGAAGGCTGGGGGTCAGGGGGTCTTCGTGTTACCGTGTTTCTGGGTGATCCGTGCTCTAATTGCAATTATTGACATAAAAATGACTGCATGTTGTAGCATTTCCTGTCCTCATTAGTGTTGTGACCTTTGAAGTATATTGTTTGATGGGCTGGAAAATGGCACTTTCTTTCAAGAGCTTGATGGCACGTCAGTAGGGAGGCAGCGTGCTCTGCCAGTCCAATCAGACACCCCACAAAGGTCAGCACTTAGGGGGCTGGAGAGGAAGGTGCTCCCCTTCTGAAACATCATGTGAGTGCATTGCACACCTTGCAAATGTTTCGCATATATGACTCATAGCAAGCAGATCCCATAGCCACAGCGACTCAGTATAATATAAATAACTCCCTCTATATGGCTCCAGTTTTATTGATACCTGTTCCTTTGGGTCCTCGTGTGATGCAAAACAGTGAACACCAGGGGCCTCATTTATGAAAAGTGACGCATCGCTGCGTGAAAACAGCGATGCGTCACTTTTCATTGCACCCTCCTTGCGACATGCTAGGTGTGTCATATTTACAGTATGACACCTCATGTCGCAAGGAGTTACAGATACGTCAGTATTTTTGTAGGCGCAAAAATGACGCTTTGCTGGAGTGTGTCACGAAAGTGATGCAACTCCAGCAATGGGTCATTTCACATGTCCCATTTCAAATGTGCCTGCATCAGTCTTACGCCTGCTGTGAGGCAGGCGTAAGATATTGACACATTTGCGTCCTAGAAGTGGCGCAGTGAAATCTCATAGATTTCACTACGTCACTGCTACGAGGCTTACTTGCATCAGAACGCCCACCCTGCATACATTATACCTGGTGCAGGTATAATGTGGCGTAGGGCTTTACATAGTGACACATCTACCTAGATGTGTCACTTTGTAGATATGTAGCAACATGGTGCATTGTTTTACCCTGCTGGTGCGTCACAAAAAGTGACGCGCCGGCGGCGCAACAGTGACGCACGGGCTCATAAATAAGCCCCTCTGAGATCCTGGGAGCCACATTGTCTCATACATGAATCCGGTGCTCACTGTGCCACTGGACCCAAGCCATACCCGGCTGATGAGCCCTAAAAAGGACAAAACCCGCCCAGGGTTGCTTGTGTTCCAAGTCAGGGAAGACCTGGCCTGGCTGGTCAGCTGAACTGTTCTCATTGGAGCAGGGTCAATGCTGATTTGCATATGGCTGGATCAAAACTGAAGTAGCACGGTGAGCGGGAAAGGATGGGCTAATTCAAGCATTCCATTCATGGCCTTGTGTTTTGTTTAATAGACTGAGGCAAGTAATGTTCAGATGACACACAAATCTCCGCTTTGAGGATGAGGTTGGGCCCTTGTTTTGCTAACTGGCAGAACTTCCCCTTTATTTTTTGTTATATCACAAGGTATAACATAACGCGCATGTAAAGTGCACGCTCACCTCGAAGGGTATCTTGGCGCTGAATAACAGATGTTTATTGGCACCCAACTCAATGGTACTCATTTAATCGACCTCAGATGGATGAAAGGCTGAGTGGACCCTCCAGGATTTGAACTTGAAGCTATGAGGTCAAATACAAGATTATGCAGTGAACACATTAGTCCACTGAGACACCAAACCAGACCCTTCAATAAATAAATCTGAGGAACCCCCCCCCCCCCATATCCCACCCCCTCCTTGCAGTCTTGTCTCATTTCAATTCCAAGAACAGAGAGGATGAGACCTGTAGCTGCATTTGGTGAGCCCTGCATTGCTTTGGTTTCCACAGATATGAGACTCTTGGCCTGTGTATCCTTTCTTTAAAATCCTGTCTAAAAATATCTCAAGTTCCACTGAAGCATATAAAAGAGGTTTTCTCTCACCTCTCAACCCCTACCCGGCTCCGATGACTTTCTGGGCCAAACTGCACTCCTGCGGTCACCTTGGCAGGCCCTGATGTCTCATTAAATGTTCTTCTGAGAGGAGGCTGTCAGGCAGAGGAAGCACAAAGCAGTCTATGTTGGAGGCACCTGAGCTAGGAGATAGCTACAATGAAAGCTTGTGAGCCCCTTGCACAGCAATTGGAATTTATCGAATACAGGTTATTATCTGGACTGCCGTATAGTTTGTAACAGAAGAAATTGTATGGTTATATATATGTCACTCTGTCAGTGAGTCTGTCTCTCTGTGTGTCTGTCTCTGTGTATAATCAATGGCTTGATTACTGTTTCAAAGTCCCAGCCCTCATCTGACACCCATCTGATCCTGGGCACCTGCATCTCACACTGATCTCTTTCTCTTCTCCAAATCGTTTGGTTTTGCCAAAGAAGCTACAGAGGATTCTTAAGGGCCACTGTTGAGGGACCCTAACCAGACACTCTTCCTGTCTATCTGGCTGGAAGTTATGTGTCAGTCTGTCTTTCAAGACATGTTTTTCTTTGGCCGCCTGCTTACTCACCTTCTAATTATTCACTTCTCCTTTTCATTATAAGTCTTGTAATTTCCCTCTCCAGTTTACAGTATCACTATCTTCTTAATCTGTCTGCCCATCATGTTTCTATTTCTCTGTCTTTTGAGTCATAATCTATGTTTGGGAGACTGCAGAGAAGGTGATGGGTGGAGGCTCCAATCAACCTCAGCCACTCGTAAGTGTTTTGGGACATGTTCCAGTGGATTTGTGTATTTACAGGCCAGGACCAACCCTATGCAAACCAGACCGAGGTCATGCTGTTCGGGCAAGCGGCAACACACTGGTCATCTGACTGGTGGCCCTTAGAGTTAGGCCCTGTCCCTATCCCCAAGAGTACGGTTAGGAACTTGGGAGTGCTACTTGATCAGCAACTTACATTTAAAGATCATGTAAATCAAGTTGCCGGCACCTGTTTTCGGGCTATTGGGATGTTAAGACGAGTCTTCCCCTACTTACCGGACCATCACAGGAAAACGCTTGTGCAGGCTCTTGTCATCAGCAGGGTGGATTACTGTAACGGTTTGCTCCTTGGAGCAAACGAGGGACAACTTAACAAACTACAGGTGATCCAAAATACAGCAGCGAGGATTGTCCTGAATGTTCCACCGAGGACTCCCTCCTGTCCCCTGCTGATTAGACTCCACTGGCTCCCAGTGAGGAAATGAGTCCAGTTTAAAACCCTGTGCACCATCCACAAGAGTATGATAGGGGAAGGACCCAAATACCTGACTGAAATCTTCCTGCCCTACATCCCCGGACGCTCTTTACGCTCTAGTAACCGGCAGCTGCTGCAGGTACCTAGAGTAAAGAAGACCAGACAGGGTGGCCGTGCGCTGGCCCATGCTGGACCAGTACTCTGGAATTCACTTCCCCCCGAACTAAGATCACTTAATAGTCACCTGCTTTTTCGGAAAACATTAAAAACATACCTGTATCCCAGCAAATAATGTTCCTCTTACCCGCGTTCTACCACTGTAACATACCTATCCAGAACACCCCCTTTGCAGCAATAGCGCGGAGATACCCCTTCGGGGGTCTATTCAGGCGCTTTTCAAGAATATAAAATAAATAAATAAATAAATGACCAGGGACAGCCAGGTCTTCTTTGAACCCAAGCAAGCCGGGTCTGGTGGCTTAGTGGACCAATGCGTCACTGTAGTGGCCTGTCCTGTTATGTTATGAACGTTTTGCCTCTGTCCGCCTCATCAGTGGGGTGCAGCTTGAGTCCTATGGCGTAGAACGTTTCGGATTCACATCTGAGCCTGTCCCTCCCCTAAGATAGACTCGTTTAGACAGTACAGAGTGGTGGATGGAAGGCTTGAGGGAATCTCAGCCTCTGTAGACTACTTTACGGCCACATTCGAGTCCTGTATTTTTTACTACAGTTGTGTCGTTCCAGACAAGGCCAACCATATGCATCCCAGACATGGTCCTGCCCAGGGAGGGGTTATTTCTCGGCCTCTCTTTTGTTTAGTTCCTTTTCATAGCTCCTTCTGCCTCTGCACTACCTGTTTCTGTGTCTATCCTTTTCTTGTCTGCTTTCAAGTCTGTGGCAAGGAGTGGATGGAAAACTCTCTGAAACTAAATGGAAGAAATTGAATCAGCAGGAAGAAGTTGATAAGAGCGAATTCAAAGACCTCTTTGATTTAGAAAGCTGCTCGGAAGATGAGGATGGGGGACTCACTGTGAAAGGGGAGCAGAAAGAGGCGGCATCCACTGGCGCAAAGAGATATCTGCACATTTAGGGAGCATTAGACTGGGTGCACCTCTTGATTGGACTAACCGTGCTGCATATTGGGAGCCCAGGAAAGGGGTCTACACTTGAGTGAGCAGGAGAAGGATGTGCTGATGGGGAGAAAAGAGAGTCTGCACCTTGGAAAATGGTCTAAAGCTGAGAAGCATAAAAGAAGAGCCACACATGGGGGAAAAGGGAGTGAAGGGCTGCATCCTGGAGAACAAACAGACTGCATCTTAGAACAAGCACTGGCGTTGCCAATAGGTCTCGCAGTAGGAAAGTTGGAGCTATTACAATTGCAAATAACAATGCCTTTTATTTTTGTTTTCATTTCAAAAACATAAAGGCCTTTGTCATTTACAAAACCAATAGCTCCAACTTTCCTACTGTGAGACCTATTGGCAACGCCAGTGCTTGTTTTACCTTTTATTATTGTACTTTCCTTTGAGGATAGTTTTCATGTGAAGTCTCAAGAACTCATACCCTGTCCTTCCCTATAATACTGTTCTCCACCTATTCTATCATAGTCATCACACTTCGCCTACATTATTTTAAGATGGCCACGATCTCTGCACAGCAGCCCCGACATACTTATACCAACGAGAGTTGTAGGTGCCTGCCGCATGAACTGGCAGCTCAAGCACCCCAACCTCCCTTTGGCTCATACAATTCTACAGACTAAAATTATGTTTTCCACACTGCTGCATGCTCCCAATATGCTGGCAGGCTTAGCTTCTAGAGGTCAATAATTATGAAGTTGTGCATGAGTGCAACGCCACTCCTGATTTTGTGTGTGTGTGTGTGTTTTTAAATGGGGTGGTGTGTGTTGTGTGTGCAAATGGGGTTGTGTGTTTTGTGTGTGTGTGTAAATGGATTGGTGTGTTTTGTGTGTAAATGGGGTGGTGTGTGTGTTGTGCGTGTGTGTGTAAATGGGTGGTGTGTGTTGTGTTTGTAAATGGGGTGGTGTGTGTTGTGTGTGTGTGTGTAAATGGGGTGGTGTGTGTTCTGTGTAAAAGGGGTGGTGTGTGTGTAAATGGGGTAGTGTGTGATGTGCGTGCGTGTGTGTGTCAGTCAATGGGGCAGTCTAAATTTACCAGTATCTTAGTTGGAAGAATGGGGAGGCGACCTGTAAACCATAGTGCAATTGTCAAACTATTCGGCTTGTTTTTATAGTGCAGCTATATGTCAGGTGGAGAGCATGTGTATGGCGCAGTCTGCCATTAGAAAGGTACTGTACAGTAATTTGTGTGGGCATGTAATGTGTGTGAATCACTTGCTGGGTTTGCTGCAGAGGAGAAGGCTTGAGGTTGGCTTGCCCAGCCCCTTCTTCTTCCCCTTTTGAAGTCATGCAAATTGAATACACTTTCTTCCCATAAAGAAGTCCACAAGCGGACGATCGGGAGGAGAGGGCCTAGAAGACCAGCAGAATTCTGTGAAGCGCTATATTTCAGTTAGGCGGGAATACAAAGAAAGAGATGTTGTTAATCTTGCTCTTCATGATCATTACGTATCCAAGGATGTTAGTGTACTTTAATTACCCCCTGTTACGGGATAAAATGCTGACATGTTAAGAGCTGTGTGCACTGTCCATTAGTAAATGAATTTATGCTTGTTGGCGTCCTCCTCTTCGAATTATTTATGCACCTTGATGGATAATAAACTAGGGGGACATGAATAGATCAAACGTTCAAAATCGATTCTCCTCACTCTGCATGTGAGTGGTCTAATCTTCTGTCATCCGAGGTCTATGTAAATCAATGCTGTAAAAACGACACTCAGGAATGTCAACTCGTGCCCTAGCCACCGCCGGCCTCACCTCTGTTTGGAAACCGGTGTCGCATCACAAAACAGAAAATGACTGGTACTTTTCGTTTAAACGTGCAGTGCTTCTGCATCTTTGTAGTGCAAAGTTTATTTGCCTGCAGTGGTCACTATTCTAAAAAAAAAAAGGGTTTCGTTTATTGGGGTTACAGCAACCGAGCGGTGAAATCTAGCATTTTGGAAAACATTTTCACTCGAAAATCTCCCTGGCAACGTTTGCACGCGGAAAGATGCTAATAATTATAAAGAATTGTGGAGGCAGCTGGGAAATTAATAAGCACATAAATTGCGTTGTAGATGGCGAGCCCTCGCTCCACATGCTCGGTTGGTGCCCAGACAGTGGATGTCAGGAATGTATGGCTGCCGAGTCTGGCTCCGGGCAAGAGTGCTAGTTTCATTCAAGACGGAGGGAAGGCAAGGCAGAGAAGGGGAGGGGGTAGGAGAAATGAGACACAGCGGGCATGGCAGGGGGCCGAGCGGCAGGAAATGTAGCATTTTGGAAATCATTTTCACTCGAAAAACATTTTTTTTTTTTAACAAATACGAAAGGAAAATCTCCCTGGCAACATTTGCACGCGGAAAGATGCTAATAATTATAAAGAATTGTGGAGGCAGCTGGGAAAATAATAAGCACATAAATTGAGTTTTAGATGGCGAGCCCTCGCTCCACATGCTCGGTTGGTGCCCAGACAGTGGATGTCAGGAATGTATGGCTGCCGAGCCTGACTCCGGGCGAGAGTGCTAGTTTCATTCAAGACGGAGGGAAGGCAAGGCAGAGAAGGGGAGGGGGGAGGAGAAATGCGACACGGCGGGCATTGGAGGGGGCCGAGCGGCAATGAGGGTGTGAAGCAGCAGGGGCCTGGGGGAAGCTGGCTGGGGAGGGGGAGGAGAAAGGAACAGATGTCCGTGAGGTGTGGGAGGAGTGCCTGATGCCGGATGGGGGCGGGAGAGCCTGGGAATGTGAGAGGCTGGGCTTGCATGCGATGCGCGTGCTGAACAGATGTCCGTGAGGTGTGGGAGGAGTGCCTGATGCCTGATGGGGGCGGGAGAGCCTGGGAATGCGAGAGGCTGGGCTTGCATGCGATGCGCGTGCATGTTTGCTCACATGATTCACGTGAACTGCAAGAAAACCGCGGGGCTGAAAGCCCTTGGTTTGGCTTGTATTTTGCCGACATGAATTCTCGCTCCGCTCAATGCGCTTGCGCGCATTGATAGGTCGCAAGACCTAAAAAAGATAGGGCTGCATCCTGGAGAACAGACAGGAGCTGCATCCTGGAGAACAGGCAGGAGCTGCATCCTGGAGAACAGGCAGGAGCTGCATCTTAGAGAACAAACAGGAGCTGCATCCTGGAGAACAGACAGGAGCTGCATCCTGGAGAACAGGCAGGAGCTGCATCTTAGAGAACAAACAGGGCTGCATCCTGGAGAACAGACAGGAGCTGCATCCTGGAGAACAGACAGGAGCTGCATCCTGGAGAACAAACAGGAGCTGCATCCTGGAGAACAGACAGGAGCTGCATCTTGGGGAACAGACAGGAGCTGCATCTTGGGGAACCGACAGGGGCCGCATCCTGGAGGACAAACAGGGGTTGCATCTTGTAGAAGAGACAAGGACTGCACCTTGGAGAACAGACAGGGGTTGTACCTTAGAGAACAGACAGGAGCTGCATCTTAGAGAACAAACAGGAGCTGCATCCTGGAGAACAGACAGGAGCTGCATCCTGGAGAACAGGCAGGAGCTGCATCTTAGAGAACAAACAGGGCTGCATCCTGGAGAACAGACAGGAGCTGCATCCTGGAGAACAGACAGGAGCTGCATCTTAGAGAACAAACAGGAGCTGCATCCTGGAGAACAGGCAGGAGCTGCATCTTAGAGAACAAACAGGAGCTGCATCCTGGAGAACAGACAGGAGCTGCATCCTGGAGAACAGGCAGGAGCTGCATCTTAGAGAACAAACAGGGCTGCATCCTGGAGAACAGACAGGAGCTGCATCCTGGAGAACAGACAGGAGCTGCATCTTAGAGAACAAACAGGAGCTGCATCCTGGAGAACAGACAGGAGCTGCATCTTGGGGAACAGACAGGAGCTGCATCTTGGGGAACAGACAGGGGCCGCATCCTGGAGGACAAACAGGGGTTGCATCTTGTAGAAGAGACAAGGACTGCACCTTGGAGAACTGACAGGGGTTGTACCTTAGAGAACAGACAGGAGCTGCATCTTAGAGAACAGACAGGGGCCGCATCCTGGAGGACAGACAGGGTCTGTATCTTGGGGAACAGACAGGGGCCGCATCCTGGAGGACAAACAGGGGCTGCATCTTGGGGAACAGACAGGGGCCGCATCCTGGAGGACAAACAGGGGCTGCATCTTGGGGAACAGACAGGGGCCGCATCCTGGAGGACAAACAGGGGCTGCATCTTGGGGAACAGACAGGGGCCGCATCCTGGAGGACAAACAGGGGCTGCATCTTGGGGAACAGACAGGGGCCGCATCCTGGAGGACAAACAGGGGCTGCATCTTGTAGACAAGACAAGGACTGCACCTTGGAGAACAGACAGGGGTTGTACCTTAGAGAACAGACAGGAACTGTACCTTGGAGAACAGGCAGGGTCTGCACCTTGGGGGACAGGCTGGGCTTCCATCACTGGTAGGTGGATGTTGTCGGCTTCATCTCTTGACCGGGGTGAGGGGCTGGACCTTAAAGGAGGGGGCGTGGAATGTTTCTTTATGCAGCCAAATAAGGAATTTTTGGGAAGTAATAAACATATAACACGCGAGCTCCTGCACTTAGGGGTGGGCGATAAATGCCGCTCTGCTGGTGGATTTGGCAGAGTTTTGTCAAATTCCGCCAACCTCAGTGTCGCAAAGGTTGTTCTCATGAGCGGCTTGCCAATGGTAAATTGACTAGCGTGAGCTGGAATTGGCATCCCCTAACGTGATTTCAGGTGCTAGGAGGGCACCCAGGGATATTATTTTCACAGTGGGCAGTCACGACCATTCGCTGTGAGAAAGCTGCAGCTCAAATAGAAAATAAACGCGAGCAGCAGCAAAGAAGCAGTGCACTGTGTGGTGCCGTTTGCACTGATTTTGGAGCGTGGAACAAGCTTCTGGTGCTAAAAAATCAGAAATCAGCGTGATATGCCGATTTCTGCCCGTTCGTGCAACTCAGCAGAATCTCACAGAGTTTTCATGCAACTCCGCAGAATTCCGTGGAGTGAAACTTCACAAGTTCTGCCCACCTCTACTTAAAAGGAGCACAGAGGAGTCTTCAACAGAGTACAGACGCACCAAATAAGACTAATTCACACAGGTCCTAATATTGTCAATTGTTACTGGTGCCCCTCAAGCCTCACTGTGCTTTTCAAAACTTGTTATCAGCCTTAGCCTACTGACAAACATTGCATGTATCTGAAGACACGTTTGCAGTAGACCCCACGGCTGTCCTCCAAAGTGGCAACAGCAGATTAGGTGTCTCTAACTTGCCCCCACTTTGCTAGGTCTTATGCGGCCCCTCCCTGAAAACACTCCAAAAGCTCTTCAGAGATTTTTCACTAATAAGGATCAACAGAACCTCATCTTTGGACAGTGGCAGTTCAATCTCTCACAGAATCTGCCAATCGTGTACATGTCTGGCCACATACAAGAGAACTGGGAAGTATTCTGCTTTAACCACCTGTGAAATGTAACCTTAATTGTCCCTTTCACTAGTTTGTAATTGTCTCTGCCTGCCACTTGAGTCAGTGAAAACCTCTTAGTCAAACTAGGCACCTAGGGGAAATTGATGTAGTGCTTACCTCCTGTGAGGAGTTTTGCTATCTGACTTAATGTGGCTTTCCTCCCAGAGATTTTGTTCCTTGAAGTGATTTTTCACAAAGCAGTTAGATTTAGTGTGCTTGTAATTGTAAATATTTTATATCAAAATATTTGTCCTACTGAAGAAGAGCACATCCAGTATTTTCCTGGATTTCTCGACTTGCTTGCCTAAAGGAATTAATGTTGCTCATGTCCGAGAGAGCCAGCTGCAGACAGGCGTCAAACCCGGTCACCATGCCTGGACCAAGTAATTGCTATTGCGAACAAAGATGGACTCGCCCTAGTGGTAACAAATGTCATGTGATGTAACATGTTACTATGGCCGCCATCTTAGAATATATTCCGATGGCTGAAACTCAGCAAGTTTGTAATAGTGAAAATGAATAGTCTTAGCTTCAAACATAATATAGATCCAAATTCGATATTTTGTGTGACAATAAGCATAACCACGGGGCTACATTTGTTGAAATGTATTATGTGTGTATATCCAAATTCAATTATATCGAGACGAACAGCCTTCCTATGTAAGTGATAAAACAAATAACCATATGGACCAACCCAAAGTGTGCTTCGTTGTCTGTCAATCAAAGCCTAGACGGCTAGTTTATCTCTCAAAGGGTACAGTATGGATTTATTATGCCTATCAATGTTTTGTGTAAATTCTTCTACATGTAGGAACATTGGAAGAGACAGAATGGAACAAAGGGGTAAAGTCTTCAAATAGAAAATTAAATTGCATGTGTATGTGGTCACTCACCTAGAAAATATTGTAGTTCTTGATCAATATTTAATCCCTTTTCAACGGCTTTGAGGCACATTATCCACATTGCCTCTCTCCTCAGTTTTAATTCTCTATTTCTACCGGGATCTCTGGGAATGTGTTCTATTCCATAAAATCCAAAGCTTTTTTTGTCCTTGTGTATTGCAGTTCATCGCATGAACTGCTACCGGATCCCACTGTTTGAATGCCTGCATATGTTCACTCACTCTTTCTTTTAGTAATCTAATAGTACTCCCAATGTGTGTTCAGTGACATTTGCTTGCAATTACATATATGACATATTTGGTACATATTACAGTTTATATTTGTAAAAATCTCATACATAATCATTGCATCAATACCAAATTTTTTTCTTTTGGCCGATGCCCATTTGCACATGCCACAGTGGCCACATTTATAAAAACCCTTGAGTGTATTGTGATAGCCAGTAGCCATGTGATGGTGAGGTAGCGTGACTTGGACTCAAAATGGTTCCTATAGTTCTGCCCTTGCGGAAGGTAATGCCAGGTCTTCGCTAGATACAGACCTCAAGTGTCCTGTCAGCAGATAGGATGTGCCAATGTTTTTTATGTATTGTATTTGATAGACTGGTGTAGTCTGTGATCATCCTGATACATGTCTCTTGTTCTTTTTTATGTGTGGTTTGCCTCAGTGTCTGCTCACGTTTCATTATTATGATCTCACTTCGTGCCAAGCTTATATCCAGAGCTGGATATCCCATTTGTGCAAAACGTGCTTCCATAACCTGTATAAAGGCTAGGAAACCAGAGTCCTCACTACAGTTACATCTGGCGCGAATAATTTCCCCATAGGGGATAGATTTCACTTAATGTCTGCGGTGAGCACTAGATGCGTGAAGGATAGAAATGCATGATGTGGGTTTGCAAAACAGTTTGCTGTGTATTGTGTTGTTTTGTATAAATAGTTCCCCATCTAGGAAGACAATCCTAGTTGCACTATATTGGTAAGTGAACCTGATATTGACATCATTAGTCATGAATTGTTAACAAAATTCCTGTAGTTTGAGGGTAGTTCCTGTCCATATCATAAAACAGTTGTCGATGCAGCGTCCCCAGTACAAAATGGATTGGCTCCGTTGTCTACCAACAGGACCCCAGATTCAGTCTTCCTCAAGCTACCCCATAAAGAAGTTTGCATATGACAGAGAAAATCTTGCGCCCGTGGCAACACCTTGTGTCTGTCTGTACCAGCCATCCTTAAATAAAAAGAAGTTACTAAGAATCAGTTCTGTCATAGATATCAGCATTTCTGTGCGTTCCCAAAGGCTGGCATGCCTGTCCCCTAAAATATGTCTAAGAGCCTTTATTTCTATGTCATTCTTTATGCTTGTGTATAGCGCTAATACATCTAGGGTCACCATTGTCATCCCAGGTCCCCAACTCACCTTCAATATATGTTTGGTGTCTTTGATAAACAAAGGCAAATTTGACACAAAGGGTTGTAAAAATATATCTACAAATTCAGATAACTTTTCAGCCGTCCCACTTCTGCCTGATAGGCCTACCTGGTGGAAAGGGAAGGTTTTTGTGAATCTTAGGGAGGGTATAAAAACAGGGATATCTACGGGGATCTACCCGTAGGTACATGTATTCATCTATATCCAATAGGCAGTTGCCATTGCCATGTTTTCAGTGCCCTATTGATCCTACTTGTCAATTCAAACATTGGATTGGTCAACAATTTCTCATAACAGTTTATGTCATTTAGTTGTGAATCAATTTCTTCTTTATAATCATGACAATTATAAATATTACAAAGCTACCCCCTTTGTCTACATCCCTGATAATTACACTCTTATCTTCTTGAAACTCTTTGAGGGCCATCCATTCCTTGTAATTTAAATTGTCCCTTCTTTTGTCATAATGTGGCTTTTGTTTTTTAGCAGATTCATCTAAGTCTCGACGAATGAGTTTGAGGAACACATCTATATTATTCCCTCAATGTGCAATGACAGGAACCTCTGTTACATCGGCTCCTGTAAATGCTTTATAAATGAACGTCAGCTTGGTGGTCATTTATAAATTTGGTGAGGAAAGGAGTCATTTAGTCTGTTCCCTGGTGGAACAACGGGCCATCAGCCATTATAAAAACCATGACCTAAGTGTCATGTCCATCACTCAGTACTCATTTCAGGTTGGCTTGAGTTGGTATTTTACCATTTCAAAGCTGTAATACTGTGCCTGGAGTGATAAATGGCTTTTGTCATTTTACAGCTCGACAAGGACAGCACTGTGTTAGTCCTATGCTTAAAGACTTTGCTGTAGAAATGGCAAAAGACTTTGGGCCAGATGTAGGAAGCCTAATTCTGGTCGGTAACGGCCGAAATTACCGAATTTCGGCAGTTACCGACCGGAATTAGGCTTTTCATATGTAGGTGGCATCATTTCAGATTCGGTAATTTACCGAATCGGTATTTAAGAATTCGGTAAATTACCGATTTTTAAAAATACCGAATCGGTAAATTACCAAATCTGAAATGTAGGGAGCACTCAAATGAGTGCTTTTCCCATCTTAGGATTCGTTATTTAACACCATCTAGAAGTTGGTGGTAAATAAAGAAAAACCTTTGAAAAAGCATTTTTTTTGCTTTTCCAACAGTGATATGTTGCAGACATACATGCCCTTAGGGCATGTATGTCTGCAACATGTGCACCCATACACAATTGAGGGGGGCAACAGGGTGTCAAAGTTACACCCTGCCACCCTTCAATGTTTCCCCCTTTTACCAAATTGGTATTTACCGATTCGGTAATTGACATTCATTCCTATGAGCCTCAAGGCCCATAGGAATGAATGGCAATTACCGTATCGGTAAATACTGATTTGGTAATTACCGAAACTTACCGATACAGTAATTTTTTACCTACATCCCATTTGCCTGTTCTTAAATACCAAATCGGAATGATTCGGTATTTAAGAATCGGTAATCTGGGATTACTTACATCTGGCCCTTTGTCCTTTTCTATCTCGGCGTGGATGGCACTGGGTGCTAATCCTATGCTTAAAGACTTTGATAGAAAAAAAGACATTTGAGGTGAGCAGATCTGGAGTGTCGCTGGTGTTGAGAGTGCTCTAACAGGAGCTGCTTTCCACCTAAACTTGAGAACTACCCAGAATTCTCTCCTTTTTTGCATGATTTATGTGTCACTCTTTGCCTGAAAGGGTTTTGTTTTGACTTATAATGGTTGCTCCCTTGTGTCTGTACTAAGCTATACCTCTCTGAAGAGCTCTAATTAGAGCGAAACACTGTGTCAGGGGTTGCTTTTACTTATTTCGGGTTGGCTTGAGTTAGTATTTTACCATTTCAAAGCTATAATACTGTGCCTGGAGTGATAAATGTCTTTTGTAAGTTTACAGCTCGGCAAGGACAGCACTGTGTTAGTCCTATGCTTAAAGACTTTGCTGTGGAAACGGCAAAAGACTTTGTCTTTTTCTATCTCGGTGTGGATGGCACTGTGCTAATCCTATGCTTAAAGACTTTGATAGAAAAACAGACGTTTGAGGTGAGCAGATCTAGAGTGTCGCTGTTGTTGAGAGTGCTCTAACAGGAGCTGCTTTCTACCTAAACTTGAGAACTACCCAGAATTCTCTCCTTTTTTGCATAATTTATGCGCCACTCTATGCCTGAAAGGGTTTTGTTTTGATATATATATATCACATATATATTTTAAAAATATAGAATAATGTAACTATCGGTAATGTGCACATTTATTAAGCAGAACAACTGAATATCCATTTTTTTTAAATAATTATTCTACATGTTCATACAAAGCAATACGCATATATTGGTACATATCTATAGAACAAATTTGTACAGAGGGATATGCTGTATATTTCTGTTTTCTTATGGTGGTTATGTGGGGAAGAGTCTATTCTTGAGTAGTTTTCTGAAGATAAAGTGGCTGTCCATGGATCTTATGTTTGGGTGTAAAGAGTTCCATAGATTGGCTGCTTGAACAGAGAAGGATGTGCGGGTGTCATAGGAAGGATGGTTCCTGCCGAATCCCCTCCACAACTGAGTGCCACACTCGTCGGGAGTAGGAAGCGCTGTATGAATTAGCCGATACGGTCAATCCGGAGGTTAATTTTAAGAGTATAGAGGCCAAGACAGTGAAGGGGCAGGAGAGAGTGAGGCGGAAACTGAGGAAGAGTGGAGAGGCCAAAACAGTGAAGGGGCAGGAGAGAGTGAAACAGAAATTGAGGAAGAGTGGAGAGGCCAAGACAGTAAATGGGGCAGGAGAGAGTGAGACGAAACAGAGGAAGAGTGGAGAGGCCAAGACAGGGAAGGGGCAGGAGAGAGTGAGACAGAAATAGAGGAAGAGTGGCGAGACCAAGACAGTGAAGGGGCAGGAGAGAGTGAGACAGAAATAGAGAAAGAGTGGAGAGGCCAAGACAGTGAAGGGGCAGGAGAGAGTGAGACAGAAATAGAGGAAGAGTGGAGAGGCCAAGACAGTGAAGGGGCAGGAGAGAGTGAGACAGAAATAGAGAAAGAGTAGAGAGGCCAAGACAGTGAAGGGGTAGGAGAGAGTGAGATAGAAACGAAAGACACATGGCAAATTGTGAACAAATGTGAACATTAACAATGCAAAAATACAACAAAGCAAGGCGAAGTTGTGGTGTGCATGGACCTAAGAACAAACTGCAGGAAGAAGCTGCCTCAGCCATGTCTGGAAGATGTAAGAAGGGGTTGACAGAAGGCCATTCCTGGTGAGGCAGCCATTGTTCCAGTGTCGTCCCCTTTACATGGTCAGTAGGAGCAAGTGGCAGGAGGGAGTGGGAGAGGGGTGTGAGATAGATCAAAGCCTCTACTGTGATCAGTGGCCGCAGGGTGCCAGTGGGAGGGAACGAGCACGGCGGCGGAGTCTGGTGCAAGGCGTGGGGGGTGGGGGAGGGGGAGCAGGCATATGGGGTATGAGTGAGGCCAAGCGCGCGCCTGGGGAAGCTTTTACGCCCCAGTACACAACATGCATTGTAGGAAATCCGACTTGTTCAACAGAGTTTGGTCACATGTAATAGGTTTCGAGCAATAAATTGCTCAACCTAAAAAGTAGAGGAACGGAATCTGTAAAATGTGAGAATGAGGGGCAGGCCGTGCACTGCCGATCCCGCCAACTTCGACCACTGATTCATTCACTTTTGATACGAAGTATTTGTCTACGTTTCATTCACTTTATTCATCCACTTTTCATTCAATGTAATCATCCACTTTTCTTTCACTGTATTCATCTACTTTTCATTCACTTTATTCATCCACTTATCATTAAGCATGGGCGGAAAATCCGTTTCGCTCGCGGATTTTGCGGATTTTCGGTAAATTCGCAATCCGCGAGATTCGCGAATTTCCCGCAAAATCATCAAATCCGCGAGCAGCGGATTTTATGGCTTGCTCGCACTGTTCGCGTGAGTTCGCGGCTTCCCAGTTCAACCTCGCGCCCCGCGAATAAGCGCTAAATTGCAGAAATACGATTTTAGCAAAACTGAAACTACTTACCAGGTTCAAAAGTTCAAGCTCATCATTAGTAGCCATTTCCTGTAGTGCTTCCTGAGGGGCCCCTCCAGAGTTCAGTTGCCTACTTGCAACTATTATGTGACCCTGCTCTGACCCTCAGAATAGTTACACAAAGGTCCTGAATTACAGCTAAGGCAGACAAGCAGGAGCCAGGCTGGAAGTTCAAATCCAGTGACACATTAATCAGCCCCTAATTCATTATTGTCAGTTGGGGCAGGGCAGGTGTTGTAACTAATTTTGCAACAATGAAAGCACTTAGCAAGTGCAAAATATCACTAATCAGGAAGCACTAAGGAAGCAGGTGCCAGCTAAAAAAATATTCTGTGACACATTAATCAGCCCCAAATTAATTCAGGTCACTTGAGGCAGGGAAGGTGTGCTTTGCTTTGCCGAAAATAATGTACACTGGACAACCAGAGGGTGCAGTGATGAAACAGAGGGTGGCATGGGTGGGCCAGAGGGTGGCATGAGTAGTCAGAGAGTGGCAGTGGTGACAGAGAGTGGCAGTGATGAAGAAGAGTGTCCCAACAGGCTGGACACGTAGAAACAACAAGTTCGCGAAACTTGCGACCCGACAGGTAAGTTCGCGTTTGCGAAATTGTACAAAACCCTCGCGAACTGGCAGAAACCCGCGCGAACACACAAAAAAAAATCCGCAAATTTGCGAGAATTCGCGGATTTTGCAGATTGCGAGTTCGCAAATCCGCAAAATTCGCGAACGCGAGATTCGCAAAATTCGCCCATGCTTACTTATCATTCAATGTATTCATCCACTTTTCCTTCAATGTATTCCTCCATTTTTCATTCACTGTATTCATCCACTTTTCATTCACTGTATTCCCCCAGTTTTCATTCACTATGTATCCACTTTTCATTCAATGAATTCATCCACTTTTCATTCAATGTATTCATCCACTTTACATTCACTTTATTCATCTACTTTTCATTCCCTGTATTTATCCACTTTTCATTCACTGAATTCATCCACTTTTCATTCAATGTATTCATCCACTTTTCTTTCGCTATATTAATCCACTTTTCATTCAATGTATTTATCCACTTTTCATTCACCATTCATCCACTTTTCATTCAATGTATTCATCCACTTTTCATTCACTGTATTCATCCACTTTTTGTTCACTGTATTAATCCACTTTTCATTCAATTTGTTCATCTACTTTTCATTCACTATGTATCTACTTTTCATTCAATGAATTCATCCACTTTTCATTCAATGTATTCGTCCACTTTACATTCACTGTATTCATCTACTTTTCATTCCCTGTATTCATCCACTTTTTATTCACTGTATTCATCCATTTTTCATTCAATGTATTCATCCACTTTTTGTTCACTGTATTCATCTACTTTCATTCAATGTATTCATCCACTTTTCATTCACTGTATTCACACACTTTTCTTTCACTGTATTCATACACTTTTCATTCACTGTATTCAAACACTTTACATTTCATGTCTTTAGAAATTCTGCAATGTTTTTATGCTTTGATGTTTTGGGTTTTGCTTGTGGTCATTTCCTTTAGACTCACGAAGCAAAAACAGTAAGCAGCTGGAGGCTCTTTTCAAGGCGCTAGTCCTTGGCAACTCTACTGGTTGAGAAAAACGAAGCCAAACACAAATGTTTAGATTCAGCGTCGTTGCAAATCTTTTTTTAGCTCTATATATGTACAGTGCTCAGACCACTGCTGTAAGATGCAAAATGACATCCCAGTACTGGCTGAGAGGAAGCAGGCTTCCATCAGCAGTACAAATGGGCAATTTTTCACATGCATGCACCTCACATGCGCAGGCAGGGCCCCGGCGCAGTCATGTGCACAGCAAGATTCTGCCGGGCTTGACTTCGTTGCATTCACCCATTATTTCATGTCTAATCCGTCATTTTCAGGCTTCAGCAAAGATTTTCAAATAGGAATAAACTGTGACAAGCTCCAGGCTCTAGAAGGTCTTTGAAGCTGCAGCAGCATACAATCAGAGGAGGGGGCGTGTCCTGAGGTCAAGGTATTGTGAGAGCCCTATGAGGTGTAGACTGTGTCTCAGCATACCTGCCCCAGTGCTGCCCTTTCCCCAGTGCTTTTTTGTCACCCAGGGCTGTCACGTCACCCAGTGCTGTCCTGTCACCCATTGCTATCATGTCACCCATCGCTGTCACATCACCTAGTGCTGTCTTGTCACCCATTTCTATCACGTCACCCAGTGCTGTCACGTCACCTAGTGCTGTCGTGTCACCCAGTGATGCCCTGTCACCCAGTGATGCCCTGTCACCCAGTGCTGTCACGTCACCCAGTGCTGTCACGTCACCCATCGCTGTCACGTCACCCAGTGCTATCACGTCACCCAGTGCCACCATGTCACCCAGCGCTGTCACATCACCCAGTAATGCCCTGTTACCCATTGCCACCATGTCACCCAGTGCTGCCACATCACCCGTTGCTGTCATGTCACCCAGTGCTGCCCTGTCACCAAATTCTGTCACATCACCCAATGCGGTCACGTCACCCAGTGCTGCCACGTCACCCAGTGCTGCCCCATCACCCATTGCTGTCACATACCCAGGCTGCCCTGTCACCCAGCGCTGCCACATCACCCATTGCTGTCACATACCCAGTGCTGCCCTGTCACCCAGCGCTGCCACGTCACCCCGCGCTGCCACATCACCCAGCACTATCACGTCACCCAGCGCTGCCCTGTCACCCAGCACTGTCACGTCACCCAGTGCTGCCCTGTCACCCAGTGATGTCATGCCACCCAGTGCGGTCACGTCACCCAGTGCTGCCACGTCACCCAGTGCTGCCACATCACCCATTGCTGTCACATACCCAGTGCTGCCCTGTCACCCAGCGCTGCCACGTCACCCCACGCTGCCACATCACCCAGCACTATCACGTCACCCAGCGCTGCCTTGTTACCCAGTGCTGCCCTGTCACCCAGCACTGTCACGTCACCCAGTGCTGCCCTGTCACCCAGTGCTGTCATGCCACCCAGTGCGGTCACGTCACCCATTGCTGTCACATACCCAGTGCTGCCCTGTCACCCAGCGCTGCCACGTCACCCCGCGCTGCCACATCACCCAGCACTGTCACGTCACCCAGTGCTGCCCTGTCACCCAGCGCTGTCACCCAGTGCTACTGTGTTACCCAGTACTGCCATGTCACCCAGTGCTGCCATGTCACTCAGTGCTGTCAACAAGTGCTGCCCTGTCACCCAGTACTGCCCTGTCACCCAGTACTGCCATGTCACCCAGTGCTGCCCTGTCACCCAGTGCTGTCATGCCACCCAGTGCGGTCACGTCACCCATTGCTGTCACATACCCAGTGCTGCCCTGTCACCCAGCGCTGCCACGTCACCCCGCGCTGCCACATCACCCAGCACTGTCACGTCACCCAGTGCTGCCCTGTCACCCAGCGCTGTCACCCAGTGCTACTGTGTTACCCAGTACTGCCATGTCACCCAGTGCTGCCATGTCACTCAGTGCTGTCAACAAGTGCTGCCCTGTCACCCAGTACTGCCCTGTCACCCAGTACTGCCATGTCACCCAGTGCTGCCCTGTCACCCAGTGCTGTCACGTCACCCAGTGCTACTGTGTTACCCAGTACTGCCATGTCACCCAGTGCTGCCATGTCACTCAGTGCTGCCATGTCACCCAGTGCTGCCATGTCACTCAGTGCTGTCACCCAGTACTGCCCTGTCACCCAGTACTGCCATGTCACCCAGTGCTGCCCTGTCACATGGGGCTGCCTGAGGGGCTTCCAGTCTGCTCTTCGCTGCTTTGTGGAAGGATCTGCCACTCGTGGGCATGGGGCGATGCTTTCTTGAGATGGCAGAAAAAGGCTCCCTTGGGATAGTAACAAAGAATGATCCCTTGCGATGACATAGGAGAAGGCTTCAATGGTATGATATAGGAGGATGATCCATCAAGAGGACATAGGTTAAGGCTCCATTCCGATGGCATAGGATGAGGAACCTCTTGGATGACGTGGAGTAAGGCTGGTTTAGGATGGCATTGGGAAATGCTCCCTTGCATAGCACAGGAAGAGGCTCTACTGGAACAGCAATGGTGAATGTTCCCGTGTGATGACATAGGAGGATGCTCCATTGAGATGACGTAGGTGAAGGCTCTATTGGGACGGCATAGGATGAGGAACCTCTTGGATGATGTGGAGTAAGGCAGGTTTGGGATGGCATTGGAAGGGCTCCCTTGCATAGCATAGGAATATGCTCTACTGGAACAGCAATGGTGAATGATCACAGGAGGAGGCACCAATAGTATGACATAGGAGGATGCTCCCTCAAGTTGACATTGGGATGGCATAGGATGATAAACCTTTAGGATGATGTGAGGGAAGGCTGCTTTGAGATGGCACTGGGAAGGGCTCCCTTGCAAAGCGGAGGAAGATGCTCCATTGGGACAGCCATGGTGAATGACCCCTAGCGATGATGTAGGTGAAGGCTCCATCGGGATTCTAGAGAAGAAGAATGAGCTCTTGGGATGGGATAGAGGATTGGTCTCTTTGAATGGTTTAGAAGAAGGCATAGGGGAATGGTGTCTTGGAATGGCCTAGGATAATTCTACCTAGGAATGATCAAGAGGCTTGGGACGGCATAGAAAATCTTTCCTTGGAAATACATAAGGGAAATCTGTCTCGGAGTGGCATAGGGCATGGATCCTCAATGCAGGGTCTGCAATCGGTTTGCATCCCTCCGGGTCATTTCAAGCCGCCTGCTGGGGAATAATAGCTCTCTGCTTCTCTGTTCCCATTGGACTGGTGATAATTAGACAATTGGGCAGAATGTAAAAGATCAAGAGGTTCTGTCACGATGCACCTGGACTGTGACAATAGCTGAACATGTTTAACTTTAGAAATATGAATGAGGAATGCAAATAGCTACAGTGAAGAAGTCTGAATTAGCGGGGGACTGCCCTAAACCTTTACACTAGCCTCACCAAATTAGTGACCAATCCAGGGACTCCTGACTTTAGTAATCCATTGACCATCACCATGGGAATTGTTTAAAATGTTATCATTCCACACAGCTCAATACTGGTTGGAACAGTGACCTGTAACAATGATAATGTGTTATATAACTCTCAATAAAGTTTCTAAGCGCTGTAAATAATGGTTGTTACTATTTGTGATACTCAAATTGTTGATCTTGAAAAGGAAAGAAGTCTGGGAGTGACTTGCTGGGATTCAAAGTTGGAGTTACTGATCACCGCATTTGTCAGAGTGAGCGTTCAAACACTGAGCCCTCGCGCCTGCGACGCAGCAGTAAATGGTCTCTGATTAATCTGAGTAAGTTCCAGTCATTACTGGCCAAACATCCCATACCATTCAGATTCCGTAAACACGCCCCTTCCAAATACCAAATCCTTGGTCGCAAACCTAAATTGCAATTCAGTCTCTTGTTATCGAATCACAATTTGTGTTTACAAGGCAAAAAGCCTTTTTGTGTTCACAAATCAACCAATTCTGGGAATCAGACCTCTTGCAAACACAAAAGGCTTCATACATCTGGCCCAATAGTCTTTAACAGCAGTCCCCCTGGACCAAGAGTGCATGACGTCAGCAAATGCTGCTACCCAATGGCACGTCCTGATCTTAATTCTTGAGATAAGGAGGCAGCCTATCAGCTTCCACGCAAGATGCCCCTTGGCCCTGTACAAAAATGAGTTTAACCCCAACCTTGTCTCAAAGTGAGTTCCCAGAATATACTTTTTCAGATGAAAGCAGAGGGAAAAGACCATGGACTTTTTGCAGTCAGTGTGCAGAAATGGAGCCTCCAATCAGACCAGGCCTGCTGCTGATGGAGAAGAGGGCTCTGCCTTCCCTCACAGGTAAGTCTTCCTCCTCATTTACATGTGCCACCTGCCTGGTGCCTTTGGAGGCCTTGCGCGGACAGTCAAAGAGAAGGATACCAGTTCAGAGTGATAGTATGCTACTCAAGGTCAGCCAGCGGCTTGGGGTCCAGTACTCAAGCACTTAATTTGTAAAATAAATAAATGAATAAGTAAATACACAAATAAACAACTAAAAATAAAGTCCCAAAGATTTTCGTAGAAGTAAACCTCCAACGCTAACAGACTCCGGAGTAGCCAAATGCCATGGCTTCCTAGTTTTGATTCCACATGTTGCTTCTTATACTCACAGCCCTCTGATTCCTCTTTCATTTTGTTCCAGGTCCTTCTCATCTCTACTTCCCCCTTTGTCTCTATTTTCCTACCTTTCTCTTCTATCACTTTTCTCCCTGTCTCGCGATTGTTCTTGGTCATATTCTAGTGACGATAACAATGAAAAATAAGTGTGAGTGTCCGAAAATGATTGCCAGTGAATGCCATCTCCTACAGCCACCTGTAGTAACCAGGCACTGGTCCGTGGCTCTAGAATGATGGCTGGAAGGCTGCTTCACTAGTATAAGGGGGGGGGGGGGCATTACTCCCTGAGCTGGGCCCCTGGTCCCCCAACAGCACATGCCAAACGTGTCTACCTGTCCTGCTGACAGTATTTATCATACATTTTTCCAAGGCTGCCTGTGGTTTAAAGTTCAGTCCCATGTATGACTGCTCTCATTTTCGGTCCAGTATTCATTGATTTTAAAGTCAGAGGTGCTTTCAAAAACCATTTTGCACACATTCCCAAAATTACCAATCTACCTTGTTCACTGCACTTTAAAAGGTACATGTTCTTACTAATTATTAAAAATAATTTTACAATTTAACAAGACTCAAATTTAGTTGCATTTTTTAAAATCTAATACTACGAAGCCATTTTTTAAATATATTGTTGGATGGTGGGGGCGGGGCACACCCTAGTCTAAAATATATCAATCATGTACTATAAAACAAAAATTACCATTTGAGCATCATAGGCAGCAGTAGGCGATCATATCATATACCGGCACTTGCTCTGTCTAGATTGTTTCAGGAGAGTTCCACCTAATAAGTAATCGTTCTATTCGCGGCCACACAAACATTTAACCCTTACCTGTTTCTCCTTGCTCAATAAATACAATCAGATTAATTTTAATAGCACCAGTTATGTTTTTTATTGTTGTGGGTCTCAGTGAAACTCCTTTAACATTATAACATTTATGGTCCTGAGGAAGGTCTCACTTACTTGTGACACAAGAGACAGAAACGTCAACAATTGCTCCACACAACAAACAGTAAACCAGATTCCATTTATTAAGAGAGCAAACTTTACTTACATTAATCTCTGATGCTCAAATGAGGACTTTTTGCTTTATTGTATATAATTAATGTATATTGGGTTGTGTATGCCTAATGAACCCTACAATTGATTTTATTCTATTATAAACAATATAAGTAATTCAGTTTGAACCTCAAATGTATGCCTGTTTGTACTTTTTTCAGTGGAGTTATATAATCAATTATGTGACCTGGTGTGTCTTTAGATGTATTCTTTTTGTCACCCATTTATTTGACTTAATTTTTTCTAAATAACTTCACAATGATCCCCTTGTTAACAATTTACCTTTTTTTTTTTTTTTTTTTTTTACTTTTTAGAAAGTTGGCATTTTCCTTCCTTAGCCATTTAGTGCCTTTACCCTGTTTCTGGGTCACATGACTGGGTGTAGCTGACAGTTGGGATTTTCGTATTCCTCCTAAACGTCCAGGCCCAGGTAGGAGATATATAAACATGTTATTGAGTACTATATAATAAATAAATATTTTTATGGATAACGTGCTTGGTTCTTTTTCATTTAATCTATACCTATAAGATTGCATTCTGGTAAAACAAGCTGCCTTACTTTCCTTCTGGACTAAGCCTGAAGGCTGCTCTCCACAGCTACCACTTAGAGAGCTTTCTATGTTTGTCTAAGACCTCCTAAATCACCATATTGGTTGTCTGGACTGGTGCAGGGTGCCCACTTACATAAGTGGACATCATATACCACGCTAGCTTCTCACAGATACTCTGCCAGAAAGAAGGACTGTTGTGCTGATGACAGGACTGGCGCTAAGCTGGACTGCTGCTCTGAAGGACTGCTCCCCTGCTGCACTGACCTGCTGCCCTCTTGTCTGTGTGAGAAGGAGTGTACCTGCATCTGTTGAACTCAGAACCCTAGAACGACTCCATGGGCTAGTTGGCTGGCCTCCTGACCATAGCCTCAGGGACAGAAGGCTCTAACAGCTATGAATACCACACCTGGACTCTGCCATCTCCTCTACTGTGCGGCGCAACCCGGAGCACAACTTACGCATCGCCCTGCTCTGAGGATTCTCCCAGTGCAAGGACTCTTCATTGGCTGCCGCTGTACGACGCCGCCACGATGCATGCCCTCGTATCTTAAATATCATGCTGATGGCAGCCTCGATGATGACCCATGTTCTTGCAGAGCAGCCACGCAGCTCTTCAGAACGTGACACATCCTTGGCACCGGACTTCACATCGCAAGCCCTCATCAATGGGATCCTCACCGATGTTGCAGGAGCTCACACCGCAGCATCGCAGCTCCTCAGCTCAGTAAAACCATTGCATCGCCTCATCTGTGCAATGCTTCCTCGACACAGGACCTTGCAATGCTCACCAACCAGGATTTAAGGTACTCTTGTTCAGAGGGCCTAAACAGGTCCCTGTATTTGGCCCGCACTCCATCGCGGTTGATCTGAACTTGTGACTTTGTCCCGGTCCGGCACGACCAGATATCCACAGTTGGCACTTTGCACTGAAATCTTTAAACCAGCACATCTCCAGTTCTACTGACTGGATTATTGCCGTTTTGGTCTTGTTTTTTTTATTAACATGTGTTCTATGTTTGTAATCTGGTGTGGGATCCTTTTTGTGGTTTGTTTTAATTTTATAACTGCATGAAGGGTTGCACAAAGACTTTTGTCTCTACGTTAAGCCTAACTGCTCTGTACCAAGCAACAAGAAGGTTGGGCAGCGGTTAATTTAGGCTTACTTGAGACTTCACTCTGAAAAGGATTGTGGTTTCTTCTTGAGTAGGGTTTTAACCCCTCAACCAGTAAACCAGTTTCTTACAAACTCTCGCTGCGCCACTGTTTGCCATTTCAACATTCTTTAGCTTCATATTTTCGACATTACAAGAATTAATCTCTTTCGTGCTTAGAACAGCTGCCTCATCAAAATCCCTTTTCCTCCGTTGTTTTTCCCATATTGAGAGTTTGTGTACATTAGTGTAGTTGGGCCTATGCCTTTTAGTGACCAACTGCGAGTTTAGAATACTCACTTGTTCTCTAGTGACCTCTGGATCCATGTTTTCAGGATTCCCGGGGTTTCCTGATGTCTTGGATTGTCTGCTCTTAGCTTTACAGATCTCTTGCCACCCTGAGCTTTAGGAGTTGGACAGTCCCACCTGGGTGTTTTAGAGGCCGGAGTCGCTGATGATTGCTGAGTGGAATTTATATTATGCACTCCTGTGCAGACCATAAGACATTTAAGTGTCCTGAGTCCATTTGCCCACTGGTCTTGATGAACCTGTGAGTCATGTCTGGCAGGAAAGTCCCCAGCACTTATATTAATTGTCTCCTGTTCTAAGATTGCCGGATCCAGATTCAGTCTTGGGGTCTCCTGCAAACTGTCATGGAATATTTGTGATAGCTTCCAATTGTGGTCCAGGGCGTGATCCAGAGAATCTACTTTGCTCTTTATTGTGCTCTCTGGTTTACTCTCTTTTTTGCCATCAATGGCTGTCTGTCTTGGGGTTTGATAATGGTTCAGTATTAGACGGAAGAGGAGAAATAATTGTGTTTAGAGGTGTCATACTCTAGAAATACTTTTGTTCATTTTGTCAGTCTCTGGAGCCAAATCATAAGCTTCGCCTTCACTGTGGTGTTGCTTCATAATATATAAGTTTGCTCTTGCTTGCCTGTTTGCTCTTGTTGATAGGGGAGCTGTGCTTTTCCAATCATGTTTAGGGATGTCATAGCCCCATGGCCCTTGTTGATGTCTGGCTAGAGTTTGAGAGCTTTGTCTTGGCTCAAGTTTGTCACATCTTGAGTGTTTGGACAAACCACCTCCAGATTTGCTCTGCAATATACTGCTAGGACCAGGTGGCAGTCTATTTTCACAGTAAAATGTTCTCTGGTCAGGAATGGCAATGAGGAGGGATAACAATAACAACCCACCCATGAGCATGGACCTTTATGTCCTGTGGGTATTCTGCATTTACCCAGATTCCTCTTCCTCGGCTGTGGTGTCCTAATATGTTTGCACTCTCTTACACCTGCGGGCCTGGTTCATGCAACATATTCGATGGTCAAAGCAACACTTGCAGCAGTGACATTGCCAGGCTTGAGATGAAGAAGTGGAAGAAGGAGTGGACCAGATGTCAGGTCCTCTGCACCCATGATCTGAAGCTCTATCCCCACTCAGATGGATAATAAACTCTATCCGCAACCATATGGATATGAAACTCCATCCTCACCCAGGATCTGAAACTCCACACCTACTCAAATGCATCTGAAACTCAATCCCCACCCAGACAGATGTTAAACTCTACCCCAAGCCAGATTTTTTTTGATAGAGTTTTATATAGCGCGAACTTGGCCCGAATCGGGTATCAGAGCGCTGTACATAGCACCAGCTGCATTACATGAGGACACATTAATTTTTTGTTGGACACGGGGAGATTAAGTGATTTGCCCAGAATCACAAGATGTTCCGCGTCAATTCAGAGACTCGAAGCCAGTTGGATGCAAAACTCCATCCTCACCAAGATGGATAAGAAGGCCCATCCAAACCCAGGATCTGAAACTCGCTCCCCACCCACATGGATATGAAATTCCATTCCCAAATGGATTGATCTGAAACCCCATTCCCACCGAAAGGATATTAAACTCTTTTCTGAACCAAATGGATATGAAACTTCTTCCCCACCCACTATCTGAAACTCCGCACCTACTCAAAATGTATTTGAAACCTCCTCTCCACCCAGATTGATCTGAAACTTCATACCCACCAAGATGGATATGAGACACCATCCCCACACAGATGGATAATAAACTCCACCTCCACCCAGGATGTGTAACTCCTCACCTACTCAGAGGAATCTGAAACTCCATCCCCGCCCAGATGGATATGAAACTCCATCCCCGCACAGATGGATATGAAACTCCATCCCCGCCCAGATGGATATGAAACTCCATCCCCACCCAGATGGATCTGGAAATTCATCGCCATCCAGATCATGAAAACACATACCCACTCAAAGGATATTAAACTCCAACCCCTCCAAATGGATCTGAAACTCTATCTCCACCCAGATGGATCTGAATAGGCATGGGCGGAAAATCCGTTCCGCTTGCGGATTTTGCGGATTTTCGGGAAATCCGCAATCCGCGAGATTTGCGAATTTCCTGCAAAATCCGCAAATCCGCGAGCAGCGGATTTTGCTCGCACTGCTCGCACTGTTCGCGTGAGTTTGCGCCCCGCGAATAAGTGCGAAATTGCAGAAATACGATCTAAGCAAAACTGAAAGTAACTACTTACCAGGTTCAAAAGTTCAGGCACATCATTAGTAGCCATTTCCTGTAGTGCTTCCTGAGGGGCCCCTCCAGAGTTCAGTTGCCAGTTGAAACTATTATGTGACCCTGCTCTGAACCTCAGAATAGTTACACATATGCCACAAAGGTCATGAATTACAGCTAAGGGAGACAAGCAGGAGCCAGGCTGGAAGTTAAAATCCATTAATCAGCCCCTAATTCATTATTGTCAGTTGGGGCAGGGCAGGTGTTGTAACTAATTTTGCAACAATGAAAGCACTTAGCAAGTGCAAAAGATCACTAATCAGGGCGCACTAAGGAAGCAGGTGCCAGCTAAAAAAATATTCTGTGACACATTAATCAGCCCCAAATAAATTCAGGTCACTTGAGGCAGGGAAGGTGTGCTTTGCTTTGCCGAAAATAATGTACACTGGACAACCAGAGGGTGTGGTGATGAAACAGAGGGTGGCATGGGTGGGCCAGAGGGTGGCATGAGTAGTCAGAGAGTGGCAGTGGTGACAGAGAGTGGCAGTGATGAAGAAGAGTGTCCCAAACAGGTTGGACACGTAGAAACAACAAGTTCGCAAAACTTGCGACCCGACAGGTAAGTTCGCAAATTGCGAAATTGTAAAAACCCTCGCGAACTGGCAGAAACACGGGCGAACACAAAAAAAAAAAAAATCCGCAAATTCGCGGGAATTCGCGGATTTTGAGGATTGCGAGTTGGCAAATCCGCAAATTCGCGGATTGCCAATCCGCAAAATCCGCTCATGCCTAGATCTGAACCTCCATGCCCATCCACGATCTGAAAACTGCACACCTACTCAGATGGATATGAAACTCTATCGTCACTCAGATAGATGTGAAACTACATCCGATCAAGATGGATATGAAACTCCATCCCTACTCAGGTTCTGAAACTCCACACGTACTGAGATGGATCCAAAACACCACACCTACTGAGATGCAAAACACCCCACCTACTCAGATGGATCCAAGACACCACACATACAGAGATGGATCCAAAACACCACATCTACTCAGATTGATCCAAAACACCCCACCTACTGAGATGCAAAACACCCCAACTACTGAGATGGATCCAAAACACCCCACCTACTGAGATGCAAAACACCCCACCTACTGAGATGGATCCAAAACACCCCACCTACTCAGATGGATCCAAAACACCACACCTACTCAGATGGATCCAAAACACCACACCCACTGAGATGCAAAACACCCCACCTACTCAGATGGATCCAAGACACCACACATACAGAGATGGATCCAAAACACCACATCTACTCAGATTGATCCAAAACACCCCACCTACTGAGATGCAAAACACCCCACCTACTGAGATGGATCCAAAACACCCCACCTACTGAGATGCAAAACACCCCACCTACTGAGATGGATCCAAAACACCCCACCTACTCAGATGGATCCAAAACACCACACCTACTGAGATGCAAAACACCCCACCTACTCAGATGGATCCAAGACACCACACATACAGAGATGGATCCAAAACACCACATCTACTCAGATTGATCCGAAACACCCCACCTACTGAGATGCAAAACACCCCAACTACTGAGATGGATCCAAAACACCCCACCTACTGAGATGCAAAACACCCCACCTACTGAGATGGATCCAAAACACCCCACCTACTCAGATGGATCCAAAACACCACACCTACTCAGATGGATCCAAAACACCACACCTACTGAGATGCAAAACACCCCACCTACTCAGATGGATCCAAGACACCACACATACAGAGATGGATCCAAAACACCACATCTACTCAGATTGATCCAAAACACCCCACCTACTGAGATGCAAAACACCCCACCTACTGAGATGGATCCAAAACACCCCACCTACTGAGATGCAAAACACCCCACCTCCTGAGATGGATCCAAAACACCCCACCTACTCAGATGGATCCAAAACACCACACCTACTGAGATGCAAAACACCCCACCTACTCAGATGGATCCAAGACACCACACATACAGAGATGGATCCAAAACACCACATCTACTCAGATTGATCCAAAACACCCCACCTACTGAGATGCAAAACACCCCACCTACTGAGATGGATCCAAAACACCCCAACTACTGAGATGCAAAACACCCCACCTACTGAGATGGATCCAAAACACCCCACCTACTCAGATGGATCCAAAACACCCCACCTACTGAGATGCAAAACACCCCACCTACTGAGATGGATCCAAAACACCCCACCTACTCAGATGGATCCAAGACACCACACATACAGAGATGGATCCAAAACACCACATCTACTCAGATTGATCCAAAACACCCCACCTACTGAGAAGCAAAACACCCCACCTACTGAGATGGATCCAAAACACCCCACCTACTCAGATGGATCCCAGACATCACACCTACAGAGATGGATCCAAAACACCACATCTACTCAGATGGATCCAAAACACCCCACCTCCTGAGATGCAAAACACCCCACCTACTGAGATGGATCCAAAACACCCCACCTAAAGAGATGGATCCAAAACACCACACCTACAGAGATGGATCCAAAACACCACACCTACAGAGATGGATCAAAAACACCACATCTACTCAGATGGATCCAAAACACCCCACTCACAGAGATGGATTCAAAACACCCCACCTACAGAGATGGATCCAAAACACCACACCTACAGAGATGGATCCAAAACACCACATCTACTCAGATGGATCCAAAACACCCCACCTACTGAGATGGATCCAAAACACCCCACCTACTCAGATGGATCCAAGACACCACACCTACAGAGATGGATCCAAAACACCACATCTACTCAGATGGATCCAAAACACCCCACTCACAGAGATGGATTCAAAACACCCCACCTACAGAGATGGATCCAAAACACCACACCTACAGAGATGGATCTAAAACACCACACCTACAGAGATGGATCCAAAACACCTCACCTACAGAGATGGATCCAAAACACCACATCTACTCAGATGGATCCAAAACCCCCCACCTACCTACTGAGATGCAAAACACCCCACCTACTGAGATGGATCCAAAACACCCCACCTACTCAGATGGATCCAAGACACCTCACCTACTGAGATGGATCCAAAACACCACACCTACAGAGATGGATCCAAAACACCACACCTACAGAAATGGATCCAAAACACCACACCTACAGAGATGGATCCAAAACACCACACCTACAGAAATGGATGCAAAACACCACACCTACAGAGATGGATCCAAAACACCACACCTACAGAGATGGATCCAAAACACCACACCTACAGAGATGGATCCAAAACCCCCCACCTACAGAGATGGATCCAAAACACCACACCTACAGAGATGGATCCAAAACACCACACCTACAGAGATGGATGCAAAACACCACACCTACAGAGATGGATCCAAAACACCACACCTACAGAGATGGATCCAAAACACCACACCTACAGAGAGGGATCCAAAACACCACACCTACAGAGATGGATCCAAAACACCACACCTACAGAGATGGATCCAAAACACCACATCTACTCAGATGGATGCAAAACACCCCACCTACTGAGATGCAAAACACCCCACCTACTGAGATGGATCCAAAACACCACACCTACTGAGAAGGATCTGAAACTCCATTCCCTCCAAGATGGATCTGAAACTTCATCCACAAACTCGAATCTGACACCCCGTCCCCACCCAGACTTGGCAATATCACCTATTCTTCACTTTCAGAATGAAATGAAGATGCGCCTCTACAAGGGGCGTCTTTTGTAATATATATTTATTTTTTTAGACAACAGTAAAATGGATGAAACAGGTATCTGAGGTTGTCCATCTACAGTAAAAATAAAGATTACAATCAAAAATGGATGAGAAAGACCTAACTGGACAGCTTCAGTATGCCTACTTTACCAACAGGAAGGCCTTGGCACACCAATCATCAAATTGACAGTGTGAAGCAGTCTAATTCAAGAGTTGATAATAACATGTTTTAGATGAGAACATCCTACTGCACGTCCATAGTTAAATCAAAGTTGTTACTATTACCCAACTTACAAATCTTTGAAAAATGGAAAGCTGAGCTTGCCTTCAAGGGATTCAAACTTGCAACATTCAGTCCACTTCAGATGTCTGAGTCCAGCATTAACTCGCCGAGACCACTCGTCTGCCTAAATCCTGGTCAATCCAGATATTTGTAAACCAACATTTTAATTACTTCCTTTCCTCATAATATTCAGGAATGCTGCTTAAAGTTTATACCAATAAATTAATGCAATCCATCAATTAATCAATCAGGGGTTTTAAAGCGCACTACTCACCCATGAGGGTCTCAAGGTGCTGGGGGGTGAAGTGGGGTGCGAGCACCTCCATTGGTCATTCGAAGAAGCCAGATATTGAGGTCCTTTCTGAACTGGTGCAGTGTCTGGCTTCGTCAGATGTTTGAGAGCAAGGGATGGTGCTGTGTTGTTACCAATAGTATTACTATCGCTAACAACCCAGGCACCCAGGTGCAAGGTACCATAATGCACGGTATGGCATCAGCCTTTGAGCGCCATCTAGTGGCAATGCCAAAGTACTTCAACAGGTCCAACATTTTGCGTCACTTCTGTTCATGGTGATTACTCCCTTCTGTTTATGGTGATGGCTCCAACAAGGAAAAGGCTATTTTGTCTTCCGACTGAATATTTTTTTTACTGCCTCTACTCATACCAACCCACATGATTCCACTGTATATCGTAAGCAAAGCCACTGGACTTATGTGACACTGTTGAAATACTTTATTGTATGATTAATTAAAATCCTTTACAAAACGGGAGAAAATATGAATTCGAAAAAGTTAAAAGTAAGATACATAAAATCTGAATAGAACAACAGGAAGTTAAAAAGCAATACTGCTATAAAGTGACTGTACACAGATGACTTTGTACCAAAAGTGGACCGTTTAGAGACCGCTCATGTAGGGATTTAACATGCGGGGGATTCCCAAGTTACAGAGGGCATACTATTCCTATTACAAGTTAGTATAGACGTAAATAATATTAAAAAGTGCTATGCCAAGTAGTTGCGAGCGCCAGTGGTCCTTTGAGCATGATTTATTGAACGGTCACTTCTCTGGCCGATTGTAAGAACATTCCAGCAGCTGCGTAAAACTTTCCAATTAGTACCAGCTCCATCGGGACTATGGTGGTGTAAATATGCCTTAAGGCCTCCTTGCATGTTCTTACGCCGTGTTGTACGAACATAGTTCTTAGATACATGTGCCTTGGGGACAACAAAGCTGGGCAACAGCAAATGACATGTTCCGCAGATTCTAAGTAATGTTGGCAAAGACAACAGCCAGACCCACTTGACAACCAGTTTTTCCAGTGGGTTCTACAGTCTTGTATTGGCAAAGTAGAGAGCCTCACCCTCATGACATTTTGTAGGGATTGCCTTCCAAGACCTGCTTTTAAATAGGGCTGGAAAGCAGTAGCTTCATGTGACTTGATGAGGCCATCTGCACCCAGGACTGATCTGATCCGTTCAAGATCTTGTTGCCTCAAGATATTCTTGCTACACTTTTTTACAGGATCTTTAGACTGCACTTAGTTAATTATCTGTCTGTTGAAAATTCAGTAGATAGACCCAGTGTTTTTTTGGCTGTCAAGAAATAACTTGCCCAGCGACTATTGTTATCTGTAAAGACCACCTGAAGCGCGGCCCTGAGTGTGCCCGGGCATGCATTGATCGCAATGTGTTGGAATTTGACTATGTCTTTTTTGCATTCAATGTCCATAGCTGTGATGTTGAACTCTAGTCGGATCAGTGAATGCCTGGTCGTGTGAGGGAGATTAAAGACTTTTCTATATGCCATTGTGTGTAGGCCCTCCAATTTATTGGTCAGCAAACCAGGGAAGGCGAGGTGGTCATAACTGAGTGTAGACATTAACTTGGCTTTCATTACTCATCGGATCCCCTCCGTTGAGTGACTAACAAGCTTGTGGTGTAATTTACACAAGCAGTATGTTAGCTTAGCTGCTTTTGTTTCAAGTGCTTTCACCTGCAGGACCGGTCTGCAGGTATCTATAAATTGCACTCCCAGGTAGGTGTACTTGTTGGTCGTAGTTATCCTAAGAGGATCCAGCTGCCATACCACTGTTAGTTTTTTAAAATTGTGACCAAAAATCAGCACTTTTGTCTTAGATGCATTAGCTGTGAGCTTGTTGTCATTATGTAGCATCTCTAATGTCCTTTTCATGCCAAGTCTTGTGTGATCCAACAAGATGGGATCGTCCGCGTACTGCATAATTGGCAATCTGAGGTGGCCCAATTTTGGAGGAAAGATGTTAGTTTTTAACAGTGCTTCTCCCAGGTCTGTGGTGCATAAGTTAAACAGGATGGGGAGATCATGCTGCCCTGTTTTAGCCCCCTGTTCGTGAAGATCTTGGCAGTAGTTAAGAACGTGAGACTAGAGGAACTCTAGTTGCATCCCATGGTTGGCACTCATCATTGTTTGTCTTTCCCTATTACAAGGAAACGACTTTCATGCAATGTTGTGAAGTTGATTTCTTTATTTTATTTCTTAATTCAAAGTTCACAAGTATAGAGATTCAGTTCCATAAATCATGGTAAAGTTCTTTACAGATCATGGTAGTCATTTGTAGAATTCAGGCACTGTCATTTTTGTGGGTCCAATGCATTTCGGGCATTGATGACAAGCCCTTCGTCAGGGAATTGACACTAAAAATTATAATGATAACACAAATTAATCTGAGACCTAAAGGTGAAGGTAAACACATACGATACAAAATGCACATAATGACAGCATAACTTGGTGATTGCAAAAGTACGTCTTGGTGAGTAACATTTAAATGTAGAGAGAAATGTATTCCCTAAGAAACTGTCAAAATGATGATGGTATAACAGCACTTAATACAAGGTAATAATGTGTGATGGTCGTGTTGGATCATGTTACCATCTGAGTCTAGGAGACATCAATTCTAAAATAGCCGATTGTATGATTAAATGGAAGGTTAGTATCATGTGTCACTTACATGCCTGTTTTTTCAGGGGTAATCGCGTGATCTGTAAAAGGGAAAAATAAACAAAGAACCGTCAGCGCCTCTGGGCGTGCGGTGCTCCGTAATGCTCGCGTCTTATAAAAGTGGGATTGTAGCCACTAACCTGAAAAGAGTTTGGTTCTGGTTTGGTCGGCCGGTAGGTCGTCTCCTGGGGAACGCCGGTGGAAGCGGAGGCTTCCCGCGTTAGTTAAATTCAAAGGTCGGCTATCACGTGGTTGGTCACGTGTAATCGGGAGGGTGAACAGACTAAGGAAGTGCCGTTTCGTGACAAAAGTAAACAATGGAAGAAAGGCTCGGGTCAAAATTTAAAAATTAAAAATTACGACGAGCCGTTGCAAGAATGTGAATAAAAAAGAGAGGGGAAGCTGGGGGGACCGAGGATAAAAGTAAGAATGGGGGTCCATTACAATCTAAAATAAAAATCTAGGTGTGTTGTGAGGGGGAGTGTTAAGTGTCAATGGTATAAGGGAACATACACAATAACAATCAATTCGATGTTCAGAGCAAAATACTTTACAGATAACATGCAAATTCTATTCTTTCGTTCAATCCTGTAGGGTTCTGGCTTGATAATTTCTGAATCCAATAGTTCTCTCTACGTAATAGGAATTTGTTATTGTCTCTACCTTCTTGTTTGGTTACAGTCTCAAGGACGATGAACTTGATTTGGGACACGTTGTGGGATTGCTCAACAAAATGAGCTGATAGTGCTGACTTTGAGTTTTTCAGTCGGATGTTGGACTTGTGTTCAGTGAGACGGACTTTGATGCGTCGTTCGGTTTTCCCAATGTACATTTTGCCACAAGGGCATTTGATTCCATAGATTAAGTTGGCGGTGTCACAGGTTGCGTTCACTTTAAGTTTAATGGCGTACCCTTGACTAGGATGGTTGATAGTATTTCCTTTGATTATATTGTTGCAGTTGCCGCAATTTAAACAAGGTTTTGTTCCTGTGTAAGTGGTGGTTTCTTTGGGTTTCTGCTGTAGAATCTCTCCCAAGTTTTTGGCCCTAGAATATGCAAATATGGGTGGTTGGGTGAATGAATTTCTGAAATCCGGTTCCATATTGAGTATAGCCCAATGTATCATAATGCTTTGTTTGTATTTTCTACTTCTCGTGGAGTATTTTGAGACCACTACTGACTGTGTTTGTTCTGTTTTCAAAGTTGGTGTTAAGAGTTTTGGTCGGTCCTGTTTATCAATTCTCATTGTGGTTTCCTCGATTAAGGTCTTGGGGTAACCTCTATTTCTGAATTTTTGTGACATCTCTGTAAGTCTTTGTTTGAGAGTTGTTGTGTCTGAAGTGATTCTTTTGACTCTCGCCATTTGTGAATATGGTAAGTTGCGTATCAGGTTGGGTTCATGGAAGCTGGAGTGTAGTAGTAGATTGTTCCTGTCGGTGGGTTTTACGTAAAGATCTGTGATAAATCCGTGAGATGTTACTGCAACCTTCACATCTAAAAAATTAACCGACGTTTCCGAAATATCCCAGGTAAGTTGGATCCTCTGGTCGATGGTGTTAAATCTGGTGAGTTCCGTTCTCAGTGACTCTTCTGTGTCAGACCATATGATGAAATAGTCGTCAATGTAACGAATTAGCATCTTTAGGTGGTTGGTCCAATTTGTGTTCTTGAGGATGTGTTGTGTTTCATACCAGTGCATGAACAGGTTCGCATATACGGGTGCGGCCGAATTGCCCATGGCCATCCCGGTGAGTTGTTGGTACCAATGGTCTTGGGTTTTGAAGTAACTATGGTATAGGGTAAAATGCATAAGTTCCATTAGGAACAGTTGAAAATCCTGGTCTAGATCAGTGTTTAGAAGGGCTGATTCCAAGGCTTCTATCCCCATGTCATGGGGTATGCTGGTGTATAGGCTACACACATCTGCTGTGCATAGGATCACTTTTTCAGTAGGATTGAGTTTGGTTTGTTGCAGTTTAAGTAGAAACTGTGTTGTGTCTTTGATGTAAGTGTCCATGGTTTGGACCGAAGGTTGTAGATATCTGTCAATTAATTGACCGATCGGTTGATGTAGACTGCCTCGAGTAGAGACTATAGGTCTCATGGGGGGGTTTGTGAGGTTTTTATGGATCTTGGGTACCATTTTGAGTGTTGGACTCCTCGGATTGGTGGTAATGAGGAAATTCTTTGTCCTGTCAGTGATAATCCCTTGATTGTGTGCCTGGTCAATGATGTTTTTTAAGGTGTTAGAATATTCAGAGGTGGGGTTGAAATCCAACTTCTTATAGGTTGTCGTGTCCCTCACATGTTCTGTGATTTTGTCATCGTACATTGTTGTGTTCATAATGACGATTGCTCCCCCTTTGTCAGCTTTGGTAAAGGTGATTCGGTTGTTCTTTGCCATTCTATTCAAAGTGTCCCAGTCTTTTTGGGTGATGTTTTTGGTCTTGGGTTTAGTGTGTTTGATTTTCATGATATCTTGTTTAACTAGATTTTCGAAGAGGTCAAGAGTTTTATGACTGGTCGGAGCCTGGAATGAACTCTGTGGACGTAGTCCCAGTAGTTGGTCTTTTTCAGACTGTGGACGTTCTGGTACGACGTTGTCAAAAAAATGTCGAAGTTTGAGTTTTCGCATAAATTTAAAAAAACTCACTTCTAATTCCAGCTGGTCTGTGGAGGTGGTAGGTACAAATGAAGTTCCTTTCTCTAGTAGCTTCATTTCATATGCGTTGAGTTTCTGGTCGCTGATATTGATTACTAGGTGTTCTGAGGTTGGTTTTTCTTGGGTTTCTTCTCCTTCTCTTTGGTTGTGGCCGTCGTGCTCCTGGTGTTCGGAGGGTCCCTTTCTTTCTCCTTTTCTTTTTCTTTGCCCTCTCCTGGGTCTCCTTTTTGGGACTGGCCCTGGTCTAAAAAAGGGCTGCTCTCATGTGTTTGGCCTGTTTTAGCCCCCTGTTCGTGAAGATCTTGGCAGTAGCACATGTGCTAGTGAACTTAACTTGCACCCACTAACAGTGTAGAGTGATAAGATGGCCGCAAGGAGTTTCCTTGGTATACCCCACTTTAGCCCACAGAATATTTTGGTCGACTCCATCTCTTGATTGTTATTAGTGTGCATACTCTTGTGCCATATTATTACTTCTTGATTGTTATTAGTGTGCATACTCTTGTGCGATTATTACCCTATTGGCAACTCACTCCCTACCGAATATTATACTGTTTTCAACAGTTTGTTTATCCTACCTACTGTTTCTGTAAAACGCTCTGATATCTGCAAAGATCTTGTTCGCGCTATATAAAACATAAAAAAAATAAAAAATAAAGGCGGCACTGTAGTCCTCGAAACATGCGTATTGTGGAGGGGAGGTGGCCCCAGTTGCCTTCGTTGCCAGGTATGAAAGTGCGATGGCGTTGTCCATGGTCGACGAGTTCGGCCGAAAGCCAGTCTGGTATTGCGGGATAATGCAGTACAAAATTATGGTGGTAGTGTTTCTCAAAAATGAGAAAGCGTCAGCACATATAGGCAATACAGTTCTCTAAACACGTATACGTGTATTGTCACTTCTATACAGTTCCTAATGTGAGGTGCACTGTTAACCTGTCAAACACCCACCACCTGGAGTGTTGAATTTAGCAAAAAAGGGAATTTTTGCTAATATTAAGTATCAAAGAAAGAACAGGCATCGATCAAGCACCCTCACAGAATATGTAATCATTCAAGTAATAATCATCAGTTTATCGAAAACAGTTCATTAGTAGGAGAAAGACTTCCAAAACACGGATCCAGAGCCAGGTGTTAGACTTCAAATCTTTTTATTTCATAATCATTTAAAAATTGTTTCCAGCTTGTCCTGCCGACACGTGTTTCGTCTCTTTGGAGACTTTTTCAAGGCCAAGAAGACGGAAGTAAAGCACTGGTGTCAAATACCACGAATCTTGTTGTCAAAAGTAGATGAAGCCAAGTTATATGGATACATCAGTAGTATCGGTCCTGGAAGAGATATGTCTTGAGAACACAATCTTTAAGGTACGGGTTACTGGTGTGGAATCTTGAAGAGTATGAAATGATGTCCAGGGCAACAGTTGAGAATAAGAACAGAAAGACTTATTCAAATCAAAGCCATGCTTCGTGGAGGTGGGTTCAATTATTCTTAATTCCAATTGATGACCATGATAAGTCACTTATGAGTCGCAGCGTCACCCTGACACCTCCACTGCTGTCAGCTGCTGGTATTGCGGGATAACATGGTTCCGTGATCCATAATTTTAGCTCTTTCAGGATTGTTTTGGCGAATGCCTTGCCTTCCACGTCCAGTAGAGCAATCAGTCTGTAGTTCCCCGGGTCAGAGGCATCCCCCTTTTTATGAATGGGTAGTAGGATGGAGCCTTTCCATGAATCCGGAACTGCAGAGATGTTGTAGCAATGGTTGAATAAGGCCTGAATGTGGGGTGCCGTGTATTCACCATCTTCCCTAAAAATGTACCCAGGCAGCCCAATGGGCCCTGGCGCTCCATCCTTCCTGATGCCCTGCAGGATAGTTTTTATTTCCCTTTTATGTTTGGTAAGGCTCTGCCACTTTGCTCTCTCCATATTGGCAGTCTTCTACCCCGACAATTTTTTGATGCGATTTTCTTGCTGCCTTCAAGAGTCTTTCTGATCTAATGGACTTTTCGCTTCTGGCAAGCAGCCTCTCTTTTTACTCTCAATAAAGGTTTTGTTGTCAGTGAAGTTAAATTGCCCCGGTGCAGTATATTTATTAGTAGACCGTTTACCTGAAACCAGGACATTAGATAATGAAGTCATAATTTAAGCCCAGCTGCTCTGTGGACCAGTTATGCATCTGTTCTGCTTCCATTTTGTATACTTCGCTCGGTTTATGGGGCCCCATTTAATCCGGATTGATGTGGTGGGAGCATCAAATTATGTAGCAGTGTTTACTAAATTATGCGTCAAGAAAAGGCAAATTATGCAGCATAATGTAGCACATTTTGTGATAGTATTACCTCATCATATTGTCATTTTTACATGTCACACGTTAGCACTAGCTGGGTAAACGTTTCACCTCATTAGCACCAGTCTGACACAAATACAGCCATAAGAAGCAGAAAGACGACCAAGCAATCTGTGCGAAGGGCCTTGCACTGCACAACAACAGGTCTTGATGTGTTGTAATAACTTTTGAGAAAGAAATAATTTTGGGGGTAATATCTCCAGATTATGCGGCAGATGTTGGATTATGCAGCAAAGGCTGCAAATCCATAATTATTCCAAAAACGCTGTAGCCGCAAAATCGCATAATTCCAGAGGCTCTGACCATGAACTGTTCCAAAAATAACAGTTTTGACTGAGGGCAAAAATCTACCTCTTGTCAGAAACCTTAGTTCAGGGCACGTAATTCCTGCTAAAGTGGAACAAGCTGCAAACATATGAACATGCCAGCACCAACCAAGCCAGAGTGAGGGCACCATAAATTATTCCTAGGCTTCCAGCTAAATAGCTTAACCGGTGCGCAACACAGTCCATGAATCACGCGAAAATGTTGCTTTTTCCGGCTGGCTGTGTTTAAAATGATGTGACCCACATTAATGGCGGTACATACAAATGCAGGGCTGAGGCTGGCACCCAGCGCGGGTACCATCTGCCAGCTTCCTCTTGGATTTCACTGCTGATCAAGCTCAAAACATGAAAATAGAGAAGAGACCTGAGCGAGGGAGTTAATTCATCGAAAGTAAACCTAACCAGCGTTGGCAAAGGCAATAGATGTGGCTTTTTGTGGCGGAAGGGTGTGGTGAAATGTGGGTGACTTCAAATAGACAACCCTCACCTGTCCTTGAAAGAAAATCCCACAAAGAAGCAAGGTCTTGGGGTACAAAAATATGCAAAGGAGCAAAGGGCCCCCTTTCTTGATCAGACTGCGCGGGCAAAGTTAAGCTGTGCCCTGAAAAATACGAGTTTAAGTTTAAAGTATTTCTAAAGCGCGACATACACCGAGCGGTTTCTTGGCGCTAAAGAGTTTTATGAAAAGGAGTGAGAACATGAAGATTGCTTTGTAAGTGGTGGACTAAAATGGCACACTCAGCAAAATATTGCACAGTTGATACTTTTCGAAAAGACCCCGTACGTTTGTGAAATCTTTATGAGGGTGCTTGTCTTAAATTTGTAAACAAAAAAGCTGGCGTTAAACAACATGTTATTTTAGACGCCAAGAAAAAAAATGAGTAAGCAAGTGACTAGTTCTGTGTTCTTATAACAGGCTATACCATCAAAGTACCTAGCACTTCCTAGACAAAATAGCTGGAAATCAACAATTACAATGTTGCTGTGTCAATAAACTACATACATCAAAGGACACACACTGGCTCTAGGCTAACACAGGGGCTACTTGAGCCCTAGTCCCAAATCAGGAACCCACATGGGACCATGTGCGCATCACACAATGCCACTGCTAGACTCACAGCCTGTCTGTGCAAAGGCAAAACATGAAAAACACAAAAAAAACAACAACTGAACAGGGCTTTACTATATCTCTCTGCACATTCTAATGAATGTTCTTGAATAACTGATGAAATGAGGTGTTCCAAGCAGCTGAGGCTGCCTCTAGCCAGACCTAAAACTGTATCATGTTTATATCTCTATCCCTAAAAGTGTATTTTAATCTATAAATATTTTTAAGAAAGCCCACATGACAGGAATTGACCTTGTAAGTGCAAAAATAACAAATAGCTGATACTTGAAGCATTGAGACTGTTAATAGGGAACACCTACATCCCTTGGCAGACTTCAGGTGCATACAGTGGACACAGAGGATTTCAAAGGGCAATCTTGTCCAGTTGGTCAGTTGTTTAAAATGATTGATGTAACCAATGCCACATGGGTAATGGTGGTGGAAGGCTGGCCTCAGCTTCTCGTCATCTTTAGGCGCGGTAGTAGTGGGGGCTTCAAGGGATTGGGCACTCACCTGCTCTCTCAGACCTCCAGGTGTACCAAGGCCCTCTTGGCCGAGGAAGTGCCGGTGGCTACAGTCTTCTTCAGTGCTTAATTTGTAAAAGAATAAATGCCGGGGCCCAAAGTTTTCCTTAGGAAACTACCACCAGTGCTGCTGAATGTCAGGGTTGCCGTCCTGACTTCTCTGAAGGCGGTCGCTCCTCACGCTGCTCCCTGCCCTGGTATCGTAGCGCTTATTGCCAGACTGCCAGACTGATCACTGCATTTGAGTCCAAGTGCGCACTGCTTGCTGCAATTAATTGTGCCTGATTGCATCGTATTGTATTGTATCGTTTCCGTAGCGCTTAACTGCTGGACTGCTGCTCATTTGTCAATCATCTGTGCGCTGCTCGCTTTGCCTATTATAATTTTGTGTGCCAGATTGCGCCGGTGCGACTGCCCAGTTAATTCGCGATTTCCAGGTTGTGCCCCAATCTCGTCCAGTTTCACTTGTGGCTTGCTGCCATTTTGTTGTTTGTTTGTTGTGCCTCCCAGCCCGGCTCTCCACCCCGCTCCCGCCTCCCAGCTGCTCCTCCCTCCCACTGCATCTTAAGGCTCTACCCGATCACCGTAGCGCTGTGACCGTCCTGACTTCTCTGAAGGCGGTCACTCCTCACGCTGCTCCCTGCCCTGGTATCGTAGCGCTTATTGCCAGACTGCCAGACTGATCACTGTATTTGAGTCCAAGTGCGCACTGCTTCCTGCAATTAATTGTGCCTGATTGCATCGTATTGTATTGTATCATTTCCGTAGCGCTTAACTGCTGGACTGCTGCTCATTTGTCAATCATCTGTGCACTGCTCGCTTTGCCTATTATAATTTTGTGTGCCAGATTGTGCCGGTGCGACTGCCCAGTTAATTCGCGATTTCCAGGTTATGCCCCAATCTCGTCCAGTTTCACTTGTGGCTTGCTGCCATTTTGTTGTTTGTTTGTTGTGCCTCCCAGCCCGGCTCTCTACCCCGCTCCCGCCTCCCAGCTGCTCCTCCCTCGCTCCGCCCCCCTCCACTATCCTCTTATGACAGATGCTTTTGCGCACAGCGTTCATGCGCAGCGTTCGCGCCCTATGCGCGCCGAAGGTGCGCCAAAGGTAAGCCCGTCTTCGCCCATCCGCGCCTGGACCGCGCCCAGCGCCAGACCCCCTGGCCCCCACAAACTCCTCTCCACCCGCATAACGTACAATTCCGCAACCCTCTCAGCCATTAACCCCGGCCGACCACCTAACTCCTACCAAGCCGTCCCAGGACACACCCATGGACCCTTCACCTGCCACTCCTGCAAGTTCGACTGCATCAGAACCCACACCAAATCCACAAACTCCAAACAGAGCTCCGACACTAACCACCTGAAATGCATCCTGCTCAACACCCGCTCGGTCCACAGACACGCCATTGACCTTTGGAACCTACTCGACACTACATCGCCGGACGTCGCCTTCCTTACAGAAACCTGGATGAACGCCTCATCAGCTCCCGACATCGCCATAGCCATCCCGGACGGCTACAAGATCATCCGAAAGGACCGCACCAACCAAACAGGAGGGGGCATCGCCATCGTCCATAAGAACACCATCCGCATCACAACCAGTTCAGACGATAACCTCGCTACCGCCGAACACCTTCACTTCCAGATCCACACTGACCCCAAGACCACACTCAGAGGCACCCTCATCTACAGGCCACCAGGACCCCGCACACATTTCAGCGAAGATATCACTGACTTCATTAGCCCACATGCCCTCCCCTCCGAGGATTACATTCTACTGGGAGACCTCAACTTCCACCTGGAAAAGAAAAACGACAGCAACACCACCACCCTTCTGGACAACCTCGCCAATCTCGGACTCAAACAACTTGTTGATACCCCCACCCACTATGCCGGGCACACGCTCGACCCAATCTTCACCTCCAGCAAGCACATCTCCTTCAACCACACCACAGCTCTCCATTGGACGGACCACAGCTGCGTTCACTTCAACTACAAAAAGACCTCGACCCACATCCTCCCACAACCAATTCCTCGAAGAAACTGGTACAAATTTACCACCGACCAGCTCTTTACATCGCTTCACCAAAACCCTCCTGCCAAATCATCGGACCTAAACCAAGCAGCCACCAACCTCACACAATGGATCACCCGCAGTGCCGATGAACTAGCACCCTTGAAAACCCATCAAATCAAGCAAGGTAGCAAGTGGTTCAACGATGACCTTAAGAAATCCAAGAAATTCTGTCGCACCCTAGAGAAAGCCTGGAAAAAAACCCAACCACTGACAACCTGGCCACCTTCAAGAACGCCACCCGCAAACACCACCAACTGATCCGATCCACCAAGAAATCAGCATTCAAGGATCGACTTGACAACAACGCCCACAACAGCAAGGAACTATTCAACATCGCCAAAGAATTTACCAACCCCACCGCCAGCACCAACGACATCACTCCTTCCCAAGTCCTCTGCGACTCCCTAGCCTCATTCTTCCACAACAAAATCGCCGACATACATAACAGCTTTGAAAACCAGTCCGGAGACCAGGCCATTCCACCCACCTCCGAACCTAAACCCCCCTCTAACAACCTTTGTGCCTGGAACCCAATCACCACTGAAGACACCATCCGCCTGATGAACTCCATCCACTCAGGATCGCCAACCGACCCATGTCCCCACCACATCTTCAACAAAGCAGACTCCATTATCGCACCCCATCTCCGAGACGTCATCAACTGCTCCCTCAACTCCGCTACCTTCCCAGAAAGCTGGAAACATGCCGAACTCAACGCCCTTCTGAAGAAACCCACAGCGGACCCCACTGAACTTAAGAACTACCGCCCCATCTCGCTCCTCCCATTCCCTGCCAAAGTCATTGAGAAAGCCGTCAACAGTCAGCTCGCCACCTTCCTCGAATCCAACAAATCCCTCGACCCTTCACAGTCCGGCTTCCGAGCCAAACACAGTACCGAAACCGCCCTCATCGCAGCAACTGACGACATTCGAACACTACTGGACAACGGAGAAACAGTTGCCCTCATCCTACTTGACCTCCCCGCAGCCTTCGACACAGTCTGTCATAGCACCCTCATACAACGCCTCAGCAACGTCGGAATACAAGGAAAAGCATTGGACTGGATCATCTCGTTCCTCGCTGGAAGAACCCAGAAACTCCGCCTCCCCCCTTTTAGATCAGAGGCTACCGAAGTCATCTGCGGCGTACCACAAGGATCTTCTCTCAGTCCCACCCTCTTCAACGTATACATGAGTCCCCTCGCATCCATCGCGCGCCAACACAACCTCAACATCATCTCCTACGCAGACGACACCCAGCTGATCCTCTCCCTCACCAAAGACCCAAACACCGCCAAAACCAACTTACACGAAGGAATGAAAGAAGTAGCCGAGTGGATGAAGAACAGCCGTTTAAAACTGAACTCAGACAAAACGGAAGTCCTCATCTTAGGTTCATCCCCCTCTGCTTGGGACGATTCATGGTGGCCACCGGCCCTAGGAACTGCACCCATACCTATGGACCACGCACGTAACCTGGGCTTCATCCTAGACTCCTCCCTCTCGATGACCAGACAAGTCAACGCCGTCTCATCATCATGCTTCAACATCCTACGCATGCTCAAAAAAATATTCCTCTGGATCCCCACCGAAACAAGTAAAACGGTCACCCACGCACTGGGCACAAGCCAACTGTACTACGGAAACACCCTTTACGCCGGAACCACAGCCAAACTACAGAAAAAACTCCAACGCATCCAAAACGCCTCAGCTAAACTCATACTAGACATCCCCCACCAAGCTCACATTTCCGGTCACCTGAAAGACCTCCACAGGCTCCCCGTCAACAAGAGAATAACGTTCCGTCTCCTCACCCACTCACACAAAGCCCTCTACGACCTAGGACCCGAATGCCTCAACACGCGCCTGTCCTTTTACACCCCCACCCGCCAACTACGATCGTCCAATCAAGCCATCGCCGCAATTCCGCGCATCCATAAATCCACCATGGGGGGGAAGATCCTTCTCCTACTTAGCGGCCAAAACCTGGAATTCTCTCCCCACCCACCTCCGCCTTACTCATAACCACCTCTCCTTCAGAAAGCAACTAAAAACTTGGATATTCGATAAGTAAAGTACCACCCCTCCCTCAAGCGCCTTGAGACCCTCTGGGTGAATAGTGCGCTATACAAATTGTGAACTTGAACTTGAAAGCTGTCTTATCTTGATTCCAAATCATACCTCTTTCATCCACCACCGTACACTCCCTGCCCCTTTGTCTTACTCTCGCAGGTTCTTTTAATTCACTGTGTCTCCCTTTGCCACTGTTTTTTATTTTTTCTCTTCTTTCTCCCAGTCCGTCTTTCTCTCTCTTGTTCTGAGTCAAAGTCTGATGATGCAAAAATAAGTCCCGGTTCCCAAAAATAAGTGCCTGTGGCCCCTCTCTGTAACCACTGGCTCAAACTGGGCACCTGTCTCCTTCCAATGGGTTTCTACTCCTCTGCAACCAGTATGACATGGGCCAATTTGCCGGGCTTGTCCCTATGCCAGTTGGCCAGCCTAGTCCTGCTGGGCCCGGATGCGTTCAGGGGCTGGACCCGCCAGCTGACTTGCACACACATACATGGAATAGTCCATATTCTATGCCAGGAGGGGTTAGGGTGATCACATCCACCGACTACACACAGGGTTAGAGAGTAGAGTTTTCAGTGAGTCAGGAGCTCGTGAGACCTCTTCCACTAGGTGGTTCTAGGGCTCAGTGGGCGCCTCAACCAGTAAATGACCATGGCTCCCTGACCCTGGGGTTCTCAGACACACGCTGTGCAAAAACCGAAAGACCATGGGGCATCGAGTCTTAAATTGACAAAAACACTCTGCCATGTGTACCAACAGGAGCCCTTCTGGCTAGATCAGAACCCTTCTAACGCTTTCCCTGCTTAGTAGAGCAAACAATGGGTTTCTGCTCTAGAGACTAATTGACATCATAGCTCCTCATTTCATCAAACTCAGCATCTCAGCACTGCTTTAAGAAAAGCATGTAGTTTCCTGCTATCCCTTGCCCGGTACATGGAGTAAGGGTCCTTGCTCTTCGTGCCACATAGGACAGACTGGTGGTGGTAAATCCTGCACTGTTAATTGGGGAATGGCTTTCCCTGCTTGATGGTGGACGATGGCAGCGTGTGATGCCCCGTGTATGGGATGTTTAGTTACCAAACCATACATTCTAATGCCTCCACCTGAATTTAAGCAGTCTAGTAATTGGTTTACATTTCCTTGGGTGGTGTGAAATTTCACATAATTTGCTTTCGCAAACTGATGCAAAATTTCGAGGAAACGATTTAAAATTTGGCATTGTTGTGCAAAATGCAAATCCGTCATAAAGCACTATATTTTAGCATAAAATGCATCCTTGTGTCACTTTTTGATGCAAGAATTTTTTTTGCACTATAAAAATAGCATGAAGAACACAATTGCTGCGAACAATAGCCGCTTGCATTCTGGTTGTTTGCATTGTGCCCTTGCTCCCGCGCTATAATTTTGCCATGAATGATGGCGTAATTCATCACCACCCCCTTTTCTGAATCGTTTTTGGCCACTATAGGTGTGGCAGGGTATACTCAGACATGAGTCCCTTTCTCACTGCACCATCAGGATTCAAGCAAGCCGGGCCGAAGACGGCTGAAATGCCAGAAACCAGTACCCGGTAGCTTGTCTCCTTTCTGGTGAAGAATTGGCTTGGTAGTTTAGTCTGCCCTGTTCCCATGATGCACTGGGCCAGGGACAGACTGATTTGCATATAGCCAGGTTCTGAGCTGGGATGGTGCAGTGAGATAAATAACGGTGATGGATCAAGCCCTGATCTTTGGACTGGGTAAGAGTGGTCTGCTTAATTCAGACACTCTGTTCATCACCACCCCCTTTTCTGAATCGTAAACATGAGGTAGCATTATGGGATAATTTGGGGAATTTTGTGTAAAAAAGTATAACACAAATTGCTAACGTTACGCCACTGTCTTCTAAATGCCACCCAGTCCTAAATTCCTTTCAAATGCACACAAACGCTGGGACTGTGTGCCCAAGTCCCTTACCATTGGTTTATATGCAGTTGTGCTTTGAATTCCCTGACAAGACATATGGGGACCTTTCAGAGGCAGAGGGGATCCCCCAACAAAATGTTCTAGAACTAATCAGTGGTCACACAGTACATGCATATAAACACATAAAGGGGTGGAGAGGACTAGACCCAGAGAGAATAGTCAAGTCAAGTCAAAAGTCAAAATATATGTTTATTATGACCATGGTCTTTAAACAATACAGTGAACATAACGCAGAATAGAGTATGCACCATAAATTCATACACTTATTTTTTAAAATCGTGTCCATTAAAAGATCATACACACCATTATCAAAAGTACAAAATTCAGTAAAAATTACAATTATCTTAAAACTTATTTTTGTATATTAAAACCTATTCACATTCTTACTACTCCAAACAATTTCATTCCGCTAAGATCCATACAGTACTACATGTTATTCTTTGGCTCTCAATGCACTCAGGGCCACCTTTATAAATTTCCCGAGGGCAATTGCAATATCGATGTAGGGGATTTCTGTTAAGAGGCTGGCCGCCTGCAACCTTGTTTTTACATCATATTTTATAAAAACTGGGCGCAGCCAAAGTTTTCTATGTTCTAGGAGTGTCAGACAATCTAACATGATATGCAGCAGGTCTCCCTTAGTTCCCAAATTACACCTGCAGCGACCTTCCTGATCTAACATTTTAGTTTTAAGGTCTCTGTTTATTAGCCATGGGTTGATCCCAATTCGAAGCCTCAGGATCTCTTGCCTGAGTCCACAATTGGGTAATCTATCAAGGTAGGGGAACCAGTTTTCTTGGGACCAAGCATTTAGCATATGCGCCACTGATTTTTTCTTTGTTAGAAAAACAAGCAGTGGCACAATCGTGTGTTTTGAAAAACTGCCCTCAATCACCCACAAATGTGTGTGACATGCTTCATCATCGGGTCTGCTTACAAAACGCCCCTGTGTAGCCACGCATAGGGCAGAGCATAGGGAGGGGGGGGACATAAAACACAAAAACAAAGACGAAAACAAATGTGACTCACAGTGATCACAAATAGAGTGTTACCCCAAGACTGGGTATAGTGATAGACAAAGGTGCAGTAAGTAGATAGTGCTCTTTAAAACTGGCTCATGGATACCTGTCAGACCTTTATTCATAGGTTTCAAGGTCAGGATTAAATATAAGTGAAGGATGGATAGTGTTTATGAAGGAAATCAGGTTCCTAAAACACCCCTTGTTAGAACTGGGGGTCTCTAGTTGGCAGAGGTAGGTACCACTGTCCAAATAGGGACCCTTGCTTCTAGTCAGGGCAAGGAGATAACCCTCTTAGATAACCCCTGCTCGCCCTCTAGGTAGCTTGGCCTGAGCAGTCTAGGCTAACCAGAGGCAATGCATAAAGTATTTCTACCAACACTCACAGTAACACAGTGAAAACCCCACAAACTGATTCCACAACAGTTTAGGAAAATAAAGATATTTATTCTAAACTACACAAGACCAAAACGACAAAAATCCAACATACACAGTTCAAGAATATGGTTTCAAAAGAGTTCTTAAGGTTTGCGTTAAAGTTCTTCAGGTTGCGGTAAAATAAACCACAGATGCGTGAAAAGTTCACAGTTGCGTCACGTTTACTCACAGTACCTTTTAGATGCAACAAAGTTCCAAAAGCAGGAAGCTGGTGCGGTGGAAAACAAGCGATGCGTTACTCCTGAGACCCTGGGGAGGCGATGTGACAGCCCCGCTGCAGCAGCGGGCGTGTTGCGACGAATCCGGTCTGTATGGGGAGGAAGGCCGCTTGCGTGGATTCCGGTGCGTAGGTTCCGTAGGAAGTCTGTTCTCGCAAAGGCACGATGCGATGATCTCGTAGGGGCTGCGACGATCTCCGGGGCGACGATGCGCGGTCCAGCGGTGATCCTCTCTCTCGCAGCTCCTCGATGCGATGGTTCTGCAACGATGCTCGCAGCGACGTGTTGCGGTCCGCAAGCAAGCGGTGCGGCGATCTCACCCAGCGACGACAGGCTCTGCGACGACACTCGCAGCGATGTTCGATTCTCCCGCACCGGTCTGGTGCGTCCCGCAAACGAAGGATGCGACGGCTCTGGCAGCGGCGTCAGGCGCTGCGCCGATCTCGACCTTCGTAGCGGCGGGAAACTTCTCGCACTGTCGGGGATGCGCTCCGCAAGCGAGTGATGCAACACTTTTCAGATTCAAAAGTCTCTCAAGCTTAGTTTCAAGCTTCCCTGCTCAGGGTCAACTTCCAGAGGCCCCACAACTGGATCAAGCACTCTAGGAAGGACAGAACTCTCTCAGCAGAGTTCAGGGAAACTGGGGGTGAAGTCCTTTTGTTCCTGGGACTTCAAAAACAGGGAGCCAGCTCTTCTCAGGCCCTTGGAGATTCCTTCAAGACAGGGGACACAGCTCACAGCAAAGTCCTTCCCCTCTCCTTGGCAGCAAAGCAATAGCAGGTCAGTCCAGCAGAGCAACAGCAGGACAGTCTTCCTTCTTCAGAGTCAGCTTTCTCCTTGGCAGAGGTTCCTTCTTGATTCCAGGATGATCTAATTTTCTGTTGTCAGGGGTCCTGTACTTATACCCCTAAAGTCTTTGTTCTCTCTGTGCATGTGGGCCCTGAGCCCGGTCTGAACCAGTTCTGGGTGGATCCTGAGCACTTTGTTTTGCTGGCTGCATCTTTCCTTTCAGAGTGAGGGGCAGGGTCCTCAGCCGCCCAGCAGGAGGTGGAGCCAGCATTATGGCAGGCAGGCACAGCCCTATTCAGCCCAGGTGCTAACTCCTCCCACCACTCAGGTTGCAATTGCATTCATTCAGCCTAGTGCTGACTCATCCAGCCTCTGGGGGAATTCCCCAGCCCCTGTCACTCACAAACCAGACAGTCAATACACAAACAGGCCCAGGCACACAGAAGGGTCAGACAAGAGAACAGCAACTTTCTAAAAGTGCTGTTCTCAAACACAGGATTTAAAAACCACCTTTCCTAAAAGATGTATTATTAAATTCTGAGTTCAGGGATACTAGATACTTATGTCCTATCTTGTTCCTATGGGAAGAAATGCTGTTAACCACTGTAGCCAGCATCCCCCATGTTAACCTATGGAGCAAGATAGCCTTACAATAGTGAAAAACGAAAATGGCTGTAATTCACTACCAGAGCATGTCACCTGCACTAGCACATGCTCTACCTTTCACATACACTGCACCCTGCCCAGGGGGGTACCTTGGGCCTTCCATAGGGGTGACTGATGTGCACGAAAAGGGAAGGGTTAGGCCTGGTCAGTGGGGACACTGACCAGGAGGACATGGCAGTTCTAAACTGCCCATAGGCGCTGCAGTTGCAGGCCTGAGACACCATTTTTAGAGCTACTCCTGTGGGTGGCACAATCAGTGCTGCAGTCCCACTAGTAGCATTTGTCATCACCAGCCCTGGCACACCCAGTGCACTTTACTAGGGACTTCATGGTGATACAAATATGCCAAACATGTATATCCAATCAGAATAACAATTTACATAGGGAGCACTTACACTCTGGCACTGATCAGCAGTGGCAGAGTGTCCAAAGCATCTAAACCAGCAAAAACGAATCCAGCACAGCATCAAAAAATACAGGAGGCAGAGGCAAAAAGATAGGGGTAATCACGCCAAAGATGCCAGGTCTAACACCCCTCCTTAAACTGCGATAGCCAACATGTTTCGACCGTATTATAGTGCCCACATTTAACAGGTCCCGTCGGTCTTCATCAAGACGGGGCTTGTGAGTCTATGGGCCAGATTTACAAAGGATTTTTTTCATTCACAAACAGCCCGTTTGCGAATGAAAATATGCAATTTGCAATTCGGTAACAGATTACCAAATAGCAAATTGGGTTTGCGTTTCGGTATTAGGAGGGGGCATGTTTTGGGCGTCCTTTGCTAATACCGAATCGCAGTAGTATGTGTGAATGTTCAGCGACAGGAATGTGGTTGCAAAACATTTGCATATTACCACCTACTTCAAGTAGGGGGTAACCCATTCGCACTGGGAAGGGGTCACCAAGGGACCTCTGCCCCTTTGTAAATGTTTGTAAAAACATTTTTTTAACAGCAGGCAGTGGTCCCTACTCCTAAAAACTGAAAAGAAAACCTTTCATTTTTTCTTTTTTGAAATGTATCCTGTTTTCCTTTAAGGAAAACGGGCTGCAAAAAAAATGCTTAATTAAAAAGCACATTTAATCAATGTGGGTACTTATTCCTAAGTGGAGAAGGTTGAAAAAAGGTTTATGAAAAAGTGTAAAGAAGTGGTCGGTTGGAATATATGGTTCTGGGGGGGTCTACCCTATTTGGAAGTGCTGGCCTCCCAAACCCATGTGGGTGTCATTCTTCATCATTGGGCATTTTGCTCCTCAGGGGGCTGGTGCTGCAATGTCCCACGGGCTCTTTGTCGGAGATCTTTTCTTGTATCAGCTATGACGGTGCATGTGGGTGTGTGGGGTATAATATGTAAAAGTGGAGAGTGTGATCTAAAATTACCAAAAGGAATTTGAATTACATTTTATTCAGAGATTCTTCGGTAAGGTGTGGCACTACTCAGTTAGTACATTGTAGTGAAATATCGAGGTTTCACCATTCAGTCCGACATGTTTCCCGCTGTGTTGGTCCAGTATTGGATCCCTAGCGTTTCTTCAGGACCAATACATTTGATCCCAGGCCCTGAATTAGGGTGGATATCTAGAGTCTCATTTTACGCAATTCCTGGTTGTGATAGAATAGATCCTAGGTACCTATATCATGCTCACCCCAGTGGAATCCATTATTCAACCCCTACTCAGAGGCCATAGTGTGCCTTAGGTCAAGGCAGGGGAATGCAAGATTATTGCGATTCAGTTCCATGCGCGGCCTGCAGCCTGTAACCTACCCCTTGTCCTGCCTGCCTGTAGATCTGTTGTATCACAACCAGGGATTGAGTAAAATAGGGCTCTAGATATCCACCCTAATTCAGGGGTAGGGAACACATGTTTTGGTCCTGAAGAAACGCTAGGGATCCAATACTGGACCAACACAGCGGGAAACATGTCGGCCTGAATAGTAAAACCTCGATATTTCACTACAACACACTCACTGAGTAGTGGTGCATCTTAATCGAGCGCACACTACACTATCTTAGTTTTTAACCTTAACAAAGGATTGCTGAATATAATTTAATTTAAGTCCCGTTAGGTAATTTTAGATCACACTCTCCACTTTACATATTATACCCTACACACCCGCATCCACTGTAGCAGCTGATACGAGAATTGATCTCCGACAAAGACCCCTCTCGGGGGTACCATGGGGTATTGCAGCACCTGCCCCACGAGGATCAAAACGCCTGATGATAAAGCACAACACCCACATGGTTGTGAGAGGGCAGCACTTCCAAACAAGGAAGACTCCTCCTAAAATCTTATATTCCAACCAACCACTTCTTTACACTTTTTTATAAACCCTTTCTATACTTTCTCCACTTAGGAACAAGTACCCACATTGAATATATGTGTTAATTACAGAGAGGAGCACGGGAACTGGGCCTTGATCTGGCTCCTAGTCCCCTCCTTTGTGATTTATGATTTATTTAAAAGCAATCACAGACATGGTAATATAATAATAATAATAACCCAGTATTTGTAAAGTGCAAACTAATCACTCCTAAGGCTCTCAATGCGCTGGGGGCCGTCATGGAGATTAAGCGAGCTATTGCCCAGAATCACAGGGGGCTGGGTTGATCTGCCGCCAGTGCTGAGAATTGAACCGTGAGCCCCGTGCTCCAGAGTCAGCTGCCCTGTCAGCTGCACCAAACCTCTCCCATGGTGGTCTGCTGACCACACCAGGGCACCATCCCGGTGATTTTAGCAATTCCCAATTTGTGTCAAACCGAGACCTACTTCATGAATATTAATGAGGTAGGTCTATTTGCGACCCACTGGGATTCGCAAAATGTGTCAAAGATATATTAGTAAATGGATGTTTGCAATTACCAAATAGCGAATCGCAAAAATTTGCTATTTGGTATTTGTAAACTCTTCCCTATGTATATCTGGCTCTAAATGAGTGAGATTTCCCCCACCTAGGGAACAATAACCATGCTACATCGGCTTGCACGTCAGGACTAGGCCGGGGATAAACATCGAACCAGCATAAGGTAGGACAGAGTTGAACCTTTGACTTTATTGCGGGATCGATAGCCCTGTAGTGGAGACTAACCCTGGCTTTCATCATTCTGCGAGTCTGAAATGCTACATCGCTGACACAACAGGGTCCCTCTGGCCTTCAAAGTGGTAGTACACCAGGCCACCTTTGGGAAATACTTGTCAGCACGTCAAGCTGGGCCTACAACCCACGCGTTCTACAGTTGCACTATGCAGTGGATCATATCCGGATCTCTGAGTGGACCCCTCCCATGCAGGGGACCCTTGAGAGCAGCCTTTGCAGAGCCTAAATGCCAGCCTGCCCAGGAGGCGTCTTCCTGTGTAGACACTCCCACATAGATTGTAAGTCTCAGGCATTGTGGTGCAGGTGGACTTCAGGCACACCCATCCATCCATCCCAGGCCCACTGATGGAAAACCATCCCCAAAAAAATCAAGCTGACCTTCTGTTACAAGTGGAAGCTCAGATATCCACAACCTTCTTGACCACCGATCCCACCTAAATGACCCAACAGGACAACACACATGGGCAAGCGCCCTGGTAAAGGATTCCGTCCCATGACCTAGCCAGAGCCCTCTCCACAGCATTTAGGAACCCATTTGGAGAGGGGAGGGAATAGGACATGAGCTGATTACTCATCCGCCCGCCACTTGGTTCCCTCTCATCATTTAGAATATGGGGGACGATGGAATTCTCAATGGTGGAGTGAACATGGAATTCCTGTTTGGCACATCTGATACAGAAGTTTGAGATGGCAGGATGATGCCATTATTTCAACTGGTATGCATTCTGCCGGGGTCTAACAGGGAATGCTTGGCAGTGCCAGACAGAAAACGCCCATAAATGTCCTTTAGGCACTACTAGAAGGCCTCCAACAGACCGAGGACATAAGTTATGCCATCCCCCAGGATGGGCCCCCACAGCGAGAGTCTGTTCGCATTGATATAGTAGGCAAGGGCGACTCGAGTCTGGCATAAGAGCGTGGCATCCTCCGCCCGCCCGAACACCCTCACCTGATAAAATTGTTGTTCTCTGAGAAGGCGATTCAGCCGACGACAGGAACAAAAGGCAAGCTCAGGGCACTACTTAGATATATAAAACGGGCACCACTAGCCATCTCTCCCTTGAGGAATGACCTTGAACTTCTGCCCCTGCCCTAGAGCCCAAGGCCATTGCCCACTCTCTTGCAGGAACTGAACAAAGGAAAGGTGGGATGGTTCCTTCAGCCAATAGCAAAGGGTCAGTGCTATGCCGTGCCCTCTCATATTGGGGAGAATGGTGCAGCCAGCAGGCTAACTGGGTGGCCCCCTCGGCACCTACTATTGCCTCCCCACGCTATCTTACTTGGTCTGGGTGCATTACCCCTGATCACCAACTTCTTTTCACCTCAAAGTGGCTCGAGATGGATGCAGAAGACATTTCGTGGAAAAAAATTCTGCAGACAAGGTGGACAGCTTTAAATTAGGAGGTGCAGCTGATGGGGGGTCACAGTGGGAAGCTGTATGGCAGATCTCGGCTGCCTACCACTGTAGGTCCCTGTCTGTAGGGCATGGGAGGCTCCAGACCGACCTCTGGTGGAACCTTTCAGGAATACCTCAAAATCCAGGCCACCCTGATTTAGGGTATACAACTGTTACAACAAAGTTTTTACCACGCACTACCATTACAACGCAGGCATTACCACGCATACCATTACAACGCATTGCGCTGGGGGGCGCTCTAGGATAGGGAATAAGTATAATTTTATATCCAACACCTTCCCTAGTGTCCACGGGGACTGGAGTTGGAATATAAAATTATACTTACCACTATCCAGCACCTCTAAGCGCTATGCGTTGTAACAGTATGCGTTGTAAATACCGCGTTGTAATGGTATGCGTGGTAAAAGTATGCGTTGTAACGTCATACATCCCTGATTTAGTGGTGCTGGAACAACGTTCAGTGTGGGGGAACTGCCATCAATGTTACATCACTGAAGTCACAGGGATTGTGAAAAATCCACGCGTCACACAAAAAACAAGTGTGGAAAATGTGTTCAGCAGGGAGGGGTAAGGTGTAGTATGTAGCCGGTGGTGCGTTTTGGAGCAGACGTCGCAAATGTATGACCAAAGCGTTGTGTGGTTGCGCACTGCCATTTACAAACGGCACATTTCCCTTTGAAATGGTGATTACATCTGCAGAGGCTCACACAGGCACTGAGGAAACCACAGAGAACACAAATGATAAAGTGTTTCAGTGAATATTCATAATTTGCGCATCACGTAGTAAAGTGCCTTGATTTGTTTGATCCTATCAAGATCTTTATTTCCATCACACTTCAGATTATTTAAAATGTGCTTCATTTGTGCACTCCTAACTATTTACAGGTTTCTAAATTGTGTTACTTAAACATGAAATCCTGCAGTCTTCCCTTTTACACTCCCTGCACTCCACGTGGTTCACTTTTTCACACTCCTCTCACTTTGCGGTCAGAGAAAGGGCAGTAAACACAAATCTGCACTTTAAGAGATAAACCGCCTTTAAACATCTGTCCTTGAAGCACTGCAAATGTGACAACATAAACACAATGCTCATTCACCCTTTGAATTACAGCGGGGTTATTCTGGGGTGCTGCAGCGCCCCTACTTCCAGACCCTATGCCCTGATTATTATTCCACCCTGACAGACAGGCTGCTCAGCCACTCCCAGACCTGCCGACTCCCACAGTGCCACCCTGTGGCCCACGATATCAGTTCCCATCACACGGTCACCCAGTGAGGAGCCGATATCACACGGTGGCAGAGAAAACGAGCTGAAAACCACTGTAAATAGTAGTTGTCCAGGTTGTCTCATGAGGCTTTGCACTGTGGACGTCCATTAAAGCCCCAGCAGGCTTTTTTTTTTTGGGGGGGGTATTGGGTGAGGTGTGGGATTTCAAAGCACCTCATAGGTACTTCTCAACGCCAGGCCCTGCCCCCTTCAAGGCCCGCCCACTCCTCACATGGTGAGATTGTTCTTCACGGTGGCAAGTGTGCACCCTATCTTGGCCTGGCTGTCTTGTAAGCCCATGTCCTTAAGAACGTCTAGGCAGTACAGCTCTTCACAGCCTCACGTGACGAAGACAGAGTGTAAATGTTTCCAGACACCGGGGACTGCCATGGAAAAGTAGGCCGGGTGGCGACCCGAAGAGGAGGCGGCGCGTCCGTCTTCGGTGGAGCGCCTGCCCCCCGCGCCTGCAGGGGGGAGAGGAAGGCGCGAAAACAAAATGAAGCGCGGCAGGGATGCGACAGCCGCACTGTGACCGATGAAGGCACGGGGGAAGCCCTCTCGCCTCCCTCCCACCACCCTCCTGCCCTCCCCATGCCCCGCGGGGGAGAGCGCTTCATGCGTAATGGGCAGGGAGGGGCTGCGGCTGGAAGGGAGTCCCAGAGCCCCAGGGGCACCAGGCAATCTGAGATCGAGAATTGCTTCGGCTTGGCACTGTCCCCCGGGCCTTCTCTCCAAGCCCCCATCTGTTTAATACATTTCAGTGAAAGGAGGGAGGGTGCTGAGGAAGGGGGGCCGAAGCAGTAGAGGGGAGAGAGCTGCTAGTGAGACTGTGAGAATTGTATTGGATTGTATTGTTGTAATTGCATTTATATAGCGCTTACTACCCCTGATGAGGCGTCAAAGCGCTTTTTCGGCGGGTAGCACGCTACTCCGGGACCCATAGAGGATTAGTGTTGAATTAGTATAGTGAAACATGCAAGTACATTTTAAGTGGTGGATAGGTTAATCACATATTTGGATTTGGAATGATAGCAGAAGGATAGAGGAGGAAAAAAAGGTTTGTATTTATATAGCGCTTGTTGGCTTTATATGCGCCATATAGGAAGGTTCCCACCCACCATTTCAGTCACCTGAGTCCTCTTTGAATGTGTTTTTTTTTGCAGTTTTTTATAGGGCCAACTTGGCCCGAAGGTATTTGAGCGCTTTACATGAGCACCAGTAACATTTCACAAGAACAAATGAATTTTTTGTTTTTTAGGCAGGGACAATTAAATGTTTTGCCCAGAATCACAGGCTGTTGAGCCGAAGCTCTGACTCGAACCTAGTTCCCCAGTTCCAAAGTCAGCAGCTCTAACCATTAAGCCACACCATTTCCCCCTCATCCGCTAACTTGTATTGTAATGTATTGTAATTGCGTTTGTACAGCACTTACTACCCATGACGAGGCGTCAAAGCACTTTTTCAGCGAGTAGCACGCTACTCTGGAACAAATAAAGGATTAAAGGTAAATTAGTACAGTGAAATATGAAAGTGGTTTGAGTAGTGGATATGTTAGTAAGTTGTTTGGATTGAGAAGCATAGTGAAAGGATAGAAGAGGGAAAAAGGTTGCATTAATATATTGCTTGTGACCCCTGGTGGGGTGTTGAAGCTCTTTTTCAGCGAGTAGCACGCTGTTACTTTCAGCCTATATATATGGTGCCCTCCCTTTATTTGAATGTCTCCTCTATCTAGTGTAAATGTCATTTCATCCTATATTACTGAGGCCCCCCATGCTATATGTCTTGCACCCTTCTATTACCTATGGGTCTCTTTGACTCTAATTTTACCACTATATTTACCATATTTAAAATGTTGCCTCCAGCCTATATGTGTATAACCTCAACTGAATTTGAGACTTTTCTGTTCTGTCAACACTTGAAATAACTTTCATGTTCTCATAACTGTTTTGACTGAGCTTCACTGCCCAGAGGCCTTCGGGTGGTAGCACGCTCTAAAAGACATCGATAACATAGCATAACATAACATAACATAACATGACATAGCATAGCATAACATAACTACTGTGTATGTATATCACCTCAACTCTTTCTGAATGTTATTTCAACCCTATATTTGCCTTCCACCCTACAGGTGACCTGTAACCTTAATGACCGTCACGTCATATCTATACGAATGCCTACTCCAAACGATGTGAATGATGATTGTAAGCCATTTTTGGGGGACCGCCTGCACCTATACAGGTACCTCGAGATGATGGCAACCTCAGTTTCTCCCACGAGTAGGTAGTTACCGCATTAAAGTTATCAAAATGCGGAAAAGCCCCTGGCCCTGATGAGGTTCCTCTCGATATATATAGACATCATTTGGATTTGTGGTCCCCTATCCTCACTAGGGTCTTCGATGCAGTCAAAGAAACAGGTCCAATTACCTCATGGAAATCCTCAATCCTCCTCCCAAATTTCAAGAAAGGGGATCGCAATGACCCAGCTTGTTATCGACCCATTTCTTTATTAGATGCAACTGGTAAGGTTGCAGGGCGGTTAGTCCTCCAAAAACTTCGTAGCTGGGCAGCTGAAAATCAAATACTCTCTGATCTACAGTACGGATTTCGTGAGGGAATGGGGACGGTAGAACGAGCACTAAATTTGTCCCTATTAGCGGGTAAATATGTGGGGGCAAAGAGGGGTAAACTCCATCTGGCATACGTCGACCTGTTGGCAGCGTTCGACTGTGTGTCTCATTGCAAGCTGTGGAATATCCTCATTAAAATAGGTGTAGACCCCCCTTTGATCCGCTTCATGCAAGACCTTTATTCAGGGGCATCAGCCAAAGTTCGCTATGGTACGGGGGGGAGTTTACCAGGTCTTTTGATGTGGTGAAGGGAGTCAGTTAGGGCTGCGTGCTGGCTCCCTTCCTTTTTAATCTGTACACTAATGGCCTGGAGGTGGCAATGCTAGAGGGCAGTCAGGATCTCCCCATGATTGTCCGTCGTCCTATTCCAGCTCTGCTTTATGCAGATGACGCGGTCATAATGGTGCAGACTCCCTGCCAACTACAATTGCAGGCCAATAGATATTGCCTGTTCATGGAAAGCCTGGATCTAAAGGTTAATAATAAGAAAACCTTCATTATGCACGTTGGGAAAGCCACTAGCCACACAAAGGGTATATATATAAACAACACCAAGTTAGACTGCACAAAAACATACCCCTACCTGGGAATTCTGATCGATAATAAACAAAACTGGCGACCAGCAATTCAAACCAGAAAATTGTCATTCCTTAGAACAGTAACGGCCCTGCAAACGTTTGCCCGGAATCTAGGCCAACGTCCGGCACGCAAACTGCTCCAGATTTACCACGCTAAATGCTCTTCAGTAGCTCTATATGGAGCAGGAATATGGGGTTTTTCCGCCACTGCATGCATCCAAAAGGTGGAAAACTGTTTTCTAAGGTATCTTCTAGCGGTCCTCAAAAGCTCTCCAATCTACGGCTGCCACTTGGAATTAGGTATGGACTATATATCGGACATCATTGCCATTCAACCGATCCTACTTTGGCAGCGTATATGGCATACAGATGAATGTAAGCTTACTCGCTCTCTGATTATCGACTGCCTCGCCCTAGAAAGATGGAAGAGCATTAAATGGTTGGATTATGTTTCAAATTTCTTTATTGATATAAATTTAGAATCCTATTTTACCCACCCCGAAACTATCGTGAGCATATCACGAGCCACCCTGAAAAATGTATGTTTATCCCATCTGCGTGAGCTTAGAATGGCAAGAGAGACTCCAAAGCCGACAACCGTTCATCTCCTAGCAGTACAAACCTCTTGGGGGATTCAGCCTTATTTACTGCTAACAACATTAACATACTACGACAAATTTTTGCTGACCCGGTTTCGTTTCAGTATTTTCCACCGCTTAGTGACTTTCCCCAAGACCAATGATTGGTCCGCAAACCTCTCTTCTTGTCCTTGTGATGGGCAGTCAGAGCAATCGCTTCTCCATATAATGTTCTTTTGCAGCCTCTATGACCACCCACGGAGAAACTGGATTTTACCGCTAGTAAAATACATGGGTTTACGCCAATGCCGCCCGGCGCTTCAAGCCCTACAATGTTTGGACACCGAGTTCTCAATTGTCCCTATACTTTGTTTTTTAAAATCATGTATCAAATTCCGAAAAGATTATGATTAATTGTTATATGTAAAGTATTGATTACTCTATTGTGTAATAAGCTTTAGAAATTACATTGTGTTTAGTATCTTTTCTTTTTAGTGTTTTAAGGATAGTTTTCTTCCTATAACATATTAATTCAGTACTTATTTTATTTCGTTTTAATTCTGTACCAATCTTAGGAATTTGTTGTCTTTTTTTTAATAAGGATAGAATGGCTTTTTATTCTGTAACTGATTTGACTTGTCTGCACTTTTATGGATAAGTTTCCTTATCCGAATGAAGTTTTATTTTGATTTGATTTGATTGTAACCTATAGGATTGTCACTTCTACCAAACATGCTATCATCCTCCTATAAGTGTGAATCCTACATGAATATTATCTCAAATGAATGTCAGCCCCTTCCTATAGGAGTGCCATGTCATACAATTATGAATGTGTATCCTCTATGAACGTTACATCATCCCTTTATCAATGTGTGTCCAAATGTTACACCATCCCTATATCGATGCATATCATATATGAGTTCAAAGTCCTTCCTACCTAAATGTGCATTACTGTCTCCTGTACCTTATACACATATCTATCCTGCCCCTTTTAGAATCTCACACGCCCCCATGTGAATCGCTGTCCTATTCGCGTATGACCTCGAACCTCTATGAATATTACCATCCCCTATTTTCAGTGTACGTCATCCCTATATGAACGTCTACCATGTATAATTTCCACTTTTAACCAACATATCGTCATCCTCCTATGAGTGAGTATCCTATACGAAGGTCACCTAAAGTAAGAAAGGTAGCTCCACCCTGAATGAATGCCACATCACCCCTTATGAATGGGTATCTTAAACGAATGCCACCTGCGCCCTATACGAATGACGCCCCTAACCGCTATAAATGACACATTGTCTCTATATAAATGTCACTCCACCCTATCTCAATTTTACCTCCACCAAATTTCAATATCACTTCATACCTATATGAATGTGTATCATAAACCAGTGGTTCATAACCTTTTGACATCTGTGGACTGAGTCACTAATGGAAGCTGGGGACCCCCACCTATGCAACATCCACAATCTGAATCATAAACATAAATATAGACACTATGAAACGGGTTAATTTAGACAAAAAGTATTGACTACAATCTAAATTTTAATGGGAAGGTTTTAGCTTTTCAAAATTATTATTTAATATTCTGAATCCTAGAGATATGCTAGAAGGTCACTTTGTATTTTTAACTCCCCATGCATGCTCACTTTTTGTTGCACAAAGCAATGCTTCGGTTGCGTCCACCAGTCAATCATCTGTTGTAGAACTCACTTTGCTGTACTTGTGGCTCTTCCTCATATAGAGCCAAGGATACCAACTTTCGTTGAGTTTAAAAGGTTTATTTCATAAATGTTATTCCATAAAACACCAATGCATATAATACAATACAATAAAAACTTGAAATACAAGTCAAGTTCACTGAGTACAGCAAATTTCTTGTAGGACCAATAGTAGAGGTTAGACTGTATCATAGTTCTGACAGTTCCAGTGCGGTCCAACCAACAACTAATGTGGAACTAAGGCTCTAAGCATTTGTATGCATATCACAACATTAAAAACTGTAATATACAAGCTTAAATATTGGATCAATAAAATTAAGAGAAAGGGAATATTTAAAAAGAGAATAGTAATAATAGAAGGTTTAAACTCGATTCACAGAACTAATCTGAGATAAAATCCTAAATTTACTACTTTTGGTATTCACAGAAGGCATTTAGTAGTAGTAAAGTTAGGACTCCTAACTTTACTACTACTATACTGAGACAAAATCCTAACTTTATGACAGGTGTTAAAATACTAGTAGTGCTTGCTGGGTTATGTTGCAATACCCTAAATATGAATTTCAATAGAACTGACATTTTAAGTCATTTTATTTCCTGGGTAGACTCTGATACAATAATAATGAAGTTAGTATAGAACCCACACTCGGATTCTGTAGGGCTATTACTTTAGCTCCTTCTGTTTTCTCAGTAGACCCCTATACTGCGTATAGGTATTTACTTGGGGAAAACACAATATCAATTGAAGTGTCACTTCTTAGTAGCTTTGAATCTTCCCAATAACGTCTAAGGCCAGGCCAAATACATAATGGGTGAATCCACTTAGCTCGCAGCTTTGCATAGGCATGACAGACGAACAGAATATGGTCAATATTTACCTTAAGGGGTAGGCAAAACATAGGACATTTCTCAGAGTAGTCTGTTGGCCTTCCTGTAATCCACTGCAATGTAAATGACCGCGTTTCCAGAGTACCATAGGGAAATTCAAGATGCAGAGTTTTTGCCAATTGAGGTTGTGACATATCCAGAGAAGATTCATAATAAGTATTGTCCTTAAAGGCCACAATCTATTCTGATGGTCTCCCCTAAATACGGTCATGGAAAGATTGGCCATGGTGTAATCCCAACAGATTAATTTAAGTTGTTGTTTTGAGGAAGGTGTTAACTCTTCTGGGTTAGCCCAGAAGCAACCAAGACCAACCCTAGGAACCATTCTCTTATCTGTCTAAACCACAGGAAGGAAATATTCTTATCAAGGGCTAGCCGTTCTTTCACATCGGTTCTATAAGGCAAAAGTTCCTTAAGTCCCAAAGCTGCACCCAGTATATGAGAGGACTTAGTCCCACACTACAGCCCATCCTTTTAAGTGCTACATTCAAATACATTGGAATAAGGGAAGTGCTTTTAGGGAGATTCAGGAGACAGTGCACAAACTTCTCACTCAGAGTCAATGTTCGCAGCCCCCAAATTTCAGCTCCATTGAATGCCTCTGATTGAGCCTTTATCTTGTACACTTCCAGAGTTGGGAGTAAAGCACAAGCGTAGGAAGCCTGATGTCTTTTATAGATAGTCGAAGCTTGATGCCGAAGGACTGCCCTTCGCTTATTGATATGGGAGACCAGGACAGTCTCCTGTTTAGCATAATGCCTTAATATCCAAAACTAAAGACGTGCTCCAAAATGTCCTCACTCAAAGACATAGGGGCAGATTTACAACCCCCTTGCGACACATTTACGCAGCTGTTGCGTCACTTCTGCGATGCAGCAGCGGCGTAAACCATATTACACGTTGCGCCCTATTTACAACGTGACGCATTTAGGGAGATGTGTCACGTTGTAAAGCCCTGCGCCACATTAAACCTGTGTCAGGTTTAATGTATGCAGGGTAGACGTTCCGTCGGAATAAGCCTCGTAAAAGTGACGCAGTGAAATCTACAAGATTTCAGGGAGTCACTTTTCAGAGACTGCTGCGATTAAACCTTACGCCTGCTTCATGCAGGCGTAAGGAGTGGCGCAGCACGTTAGGTATGGGCGGTCCCTGTAAATTTCTGGAGTTCCGTCGCGCTTGCGACACGACTCCAGCAACGCATTGCCCTTACGCCATCAGATGCGACACGCATCTGTCTATCCCTGTGCCACGGTGCGCCGCATTGTAAATGCAACACACCAGTTGTGGCGCAAGGGTAGAATTGCATGTTGCATTGGTATTGGCGCATCCCCGCTAATATGCAGGGATGCGCCAATCCTTGTAAATCTGCCCCATAGTGTTCCTAAAGGACTTTGAGGACCTGATTACCATGTATTTAGTCTGTACAGGGTTCATTTCCATGCCATTGGATAGGCAAAACTCACGGAAGCTCTTCAAAAATAACTGCATACCCATAGGAGACTGGGACATTAGGAGGTATCATCTGCAAATAGCAGTGCAGGAACACCGGCCCCTAGCAAGCCTGGGTGCGTCTGTGTTACCATGCTGTAAAGACCCTATCACATCATTTACAAACAGAAGAATGGAGTTGGGGCTAGAATGCATCCCTGTCTCACCCCTCTTCATATCAGGAGACGGTCAGTCAATCGCCCTGTGGTAAATAAAATATTTACCCTGTCGGAATTTCTATACATTAACAAGGATGTACCATGTTACAACGCATACCGTTACAACTACCTACCATTACAACGCGACCATTACAACGCATACCATTACAACGCATAGCGCTTTGAGGTGCTGGATAGTGTTAAGTATAATTTACTATTCTAACTCCAGTCCCCGTGGACACTAGGGAAGGTGTTGGATAGTAAATTAAACTTATTCCCTATCCTAGAGCGCCCCCCAGCGCAATGCGTTGTAATGGTATGTGTTGTAAAAGTCGCGTTGTAATGGTAGTGCGTTGTAACAAATGCGTTGTAACAGGTGTATACCATTAACAAGGATCATGCATATAATGAGAGGCAGAGTCCGTGGTGTCCGATTCAAAAGGGCTTTAATGCAGTAACTCGAGTTAAGGGAGAATCGGGTTCCATCACCACTAGGGATCAGGAAGGATCGTCATCTGAACTTTATTAACAGAGTGCATTATTTATAGTTAAAACATACATTAACTTACATAGCGAAGGCGGAGCAAGTGAAAGAGAGTGATAAGAGCACATGGGTGTGAAAAGAGGCGTGTAAGAAGGCGTACACGTGGGTGTTCACTTGATGAGTCATAGGTGTGTCATAGATGAGTGGATACATGGAGGGGGTCTGCATGGTCAGCAGGAACCTTTACCCTACTTGTGCGCGCAAACTTGGTCATGACGTAGAATTGACGTGTAACTGGGGAAGCTGGGGGGAACTGACTTTCGTGCTAGTAGAGGAGTCTTGAATGTCAGGACGACCTGCACCTCGGGTATTATCTGATATCTTCAGTTTGGAGGATGTATTATCTGACTTAAAGGTCGCTCGAGCAAAGGCTGCTCATCACTAAATGCTAGTGTGTGCATATATTTCTTCGTGCATTGCGTGGGGCCATGGGCCTTCTATGGATTCGGGTTCTGTAAATCACTTGAATGGAGACAGAAAGGCTAGGCCCTATCTTCTGCAGGCGGAATATGTTTACCCTTTTCATTAAGCAGGAATGTGTTTTCTGTGGAGCAGAGCAGATAACTGTAGGCAAAATACTGTCTTGGCAGGCCGAGTTGGGCACCTCTCGGCTAAAAAGGAAGTATGTGAGAGGTCAGGGATACATAGTTGAACTAAACTGCAGTTTTCAGAGTGTCAGGAGGCTTGGAGCCTGAATTCGTGTCCTGGCTCGGCTGAGCCACGAAAACGAGTTTGTCTCGACTTTTAAACGTGTACCATGTAAATGCATTGGCAACATAGGCCTCAGTACGGAATTAACGTTTCTTTCATGGAGGGCCTGGTAACTGACATGCTAGCATTGGACGGAAATGCAGAGGCATTACTCTTACAGGCATGAGAAGGGAATTGCATGGTGACATGGACATACATGGGATATATGTACTTACATAGGGTGCATGTGGGGGACACACTGGCCACGTAAAATTTCTATTTCCTCATTCCCTCCTTGTCCCCTACTGTGCCCTTCAGGACACATCTATGTTCATGATACCATATATCTGATCATACATCATCATTTGCTCGTCTTTTTTCTTTTGTATACGTGGACGGGGAATACAGGCAGTGGCACACAAGCCGCAAATCGCTGGGCCACATTGCATACAGAGACAGCAACTGAATATAACTAGTAGTATCACTCCTAGGAACGACAATACTTTCCATCCCCATGCTGATATTACACTCCAAAGCCAACCGGTCCAAGTCCATGTGCCTGGGTTCTGGTGTATCTCGTGAGCTATCTTATGGAGCCTTGTTATTGCTGCATACACGGATGGCGCGTTATTAGGAATATACACGCACAACTGGAGCCGATCACTCTACAAGCCCTGCACCTATCTGCCAGTATTACGTCAAGAACAAGGCGATTCTGAAGAACAACAAGTCTCATAGCAGACTGCTCCTCGGTCAAGTTAGCTAGGGCAGAAGTAGTCTCGTTCACTACTGCTTCAAGAGTTCTTGTTAACCTGCTTATTAATTTACTGTTTTGGACGGGACCTATGAAGAAAAAGAATCCTTTATTGAAATCTGTATATTGCTCCAAAGCTGTTCCAGTCTGATCGACAACTGGGGAATCAGTCTCCCTCTTGTGTCTGACATGTACTAGTCGTGAATCTTGATGATAATGGGATGGGGCTAGAAAGACGGGTGGCAGTAGGAACGCAATATAACACGTCCCACCCCAGTCTAAGGGCAGACGCACATAGGCTGTCTGACCGCAAATAAAATAGGAAGCTTTGAAAGTAGACTTTCCTTTATCACTGAACTCGACCACAGTATTACAATCACTGTGTCCTAAATGCACTGATCCTTTCTTTCTAACGCATAATTCACCTTTTACTGGTAAGACTGTTATGAACGGTGGACCTGTATTTTTCTCGGACTGGACATTCAGAATCATAAAGTTAAGGGAAGCATTTCCTTGTTCGTACACTTCATTTTCTAGATCTCTTCCTTTTCTCTGGGGAAGACCATCTTCGTCTGGAAAACATGCCTCATTCATTACTTAATTTAAATCTCCCCAAATCCATTCACTCTGGGAATCTGTGAACTTTCTGTTTTGTGATGACATTAAAGCAAACCATGCTCCGCGCGAACCATTGTGCGAGAACGGGAAAGGAAAGAGGGGCAGAACTCCCTTCGTTTTCTGATAAGGTGGGAGTCGGCCACATACCCAACAATTCGTTACATTGCTGGTCTGATGAGAATGGTGCAACATTCGAATAAAAGTGTTGTTGCGCAGTGCTAGTCAATATGACAGTTCATGGGGTGGCAGATCACTGAATGTGTGCTCTACAGTGTTGTTAAAGGAAGAATGTATATGTGAACCAAGAGGAGGAAAGAAAACATGTAGCGTCAAGCTAATACATATAATAGATATACTTAGAAGAAACACAATGATCAGAGTTACTATACATCTGCTGCGTAAGGTCTTGCAGTATTTCTTTTTCTTATCTCTCTGTCTGCTATTCTGGTCTACGATCTTATACATGTCAGGAACCTGTCTAACCGATTCACCACAGGGTGGACTTAAACAATTAAACGCTGTCTGACTTACTAGACCGTAATTTGGACCTATACTCCTGTTGCGGAGTCTTTTCTAGCAAAGGGGGCTTTGAGACACTGGTTTCGGGGCAGTCCTTAGTTTCGATTACAGTTCCGTGTCCATGGAATTTTTTTATGTGTTGGGCATGGATCCAGCCTTTCCGTCCCTCGACCTTGACGGCAGTCCTCGTTGTAAGCAGCACTAACTTCGGTGCTCGCCAGCGGGGCTCGAGAGGGCTTGAACGATCAAAATTACGCACCAGTACAACGTCTCCTGGAACGATGGAGTGTTCCTTAACTTGGGTGTTGTTGGGGAAGGCGGCTGCAACCTGTGAACGACAAGAGAGGAGTGCAGACATCAAGGAAGCCAGGTAATCTGTCAGCATATTACTGTCAACATCGGTAATTCTTTTTGGCATAGGCGTACCCCACATATTCGGCGGTCTACCAAAAACCACCTCGTAAGGGGACAGTCCTGTTCTGGAATGAGCTACCATACGCATGCAAAAGAGGGCAACCGGCAAGGCTACCATCCAATCCACGCCTTTTTCTGCACAGACTGTCGCTAATTTTGTCTTAAGTGTCTGATTGTGTCTCTCAACAAGGCCTGCTGCCTCTGGGTGTCGTACACAATGGAACTTCCACTGGTACCCTAACAGAAGAGATAGTTGTTTCATTAATTCAGAGGAGAATGGCTGACCGTTATCTGAGTACACGACACGGGGCAATCCGTACCGCAGAAAGAACTCACGAACCAACTGCCTGGCAGTGGTCACAGCAGTGTAATCTGGGACTGGGTACGCTTCTGTCCATCTAGATAGTGCACATACAACTACTAGGACATATTTGTATCCTCGACATCTGTCCATCTGGATATAATCCATCTGGAGGACTTCAAAAGGGTGGTCAGGAGGATGAAATCCACCTTGTTCCACTGGAATGCCTTTGCCTGGATTGAACTGGCAACAGATCATGCAGGTACGCACTTTCTGTTTTGCTGCTGCACGCAGGTGCTTGTTGAACCAAATATTCTGTAAACTGTCTAGCATTGCCTTCTCTCCCAAGTGTGCTGGACTATGTGCTGTGTTTATGATGACTTGTACCATAGAGTCAGGAAGAAACCATGTAGCTTTGCCTTTTGTCATCCAACCCTGGTCTGTCAGGACCCCTCCTTGTTCAGTCCATTTCTTTATTTCATCTGGAGTGGCATGTGTCTGTATGTCGAGTACATCTTGTGTGGAATCCCTGACTGTCATGCAGTTTGTCAGTGATGGTACTTCTGTCTTTGTCATGTCTATTGGAATCTCTGTTGGAGTCTGGGCTGTAAGTTTAGCTGTTCGATCTGCCAGGTCGTTACCCTGGGAAATGGTATCTGTGGCTTTCGTATGTGCTTTGCATTTCATGACAGCTATGGCTGTAGGCAAGTGTATTGCTTCTAACAGAGCTTGAATAAGGGGACCATGCTGAATTTTGGCCCCATGCGAGGTCAGGAAACCTCTCTCCTGCCATAACACTCCGAAGTCATGAACGACTCCGAAAGCGTACTGTGAATCTGTATATATGTTTACTTTCAAGTTCTTGGCTCGTATGCATGCTTGTGTCAGAGCGATGAGCTCTGCTGCTTGTGCTGACAGTGTATCTATTCGATGTGTCTCTATGACTTCAGTATCAGTGGTCACGGCATATGCGGCCACTAACTCTCCTGTGCTTGTTCTCATGCATGAACCATCTACATAAAGTGTCAGGTCAGGGTCTGTCAATGCAACGTCTGTCAAGTCTTGTCTTGGTTTCGTCACTGTATTAATTACTTCCACACAGTCATGTGGTGCAGTGTCTGCTGTGCTTGAGGGCAAGAGTGTAGCAGGGTTCAGAATATTGCATCATCTGATCTCTATGTGTGGCTGAAATAATGTCAGTTCATATCCTGTCAGTCTCGCTACAGTCAGGTGTTGTGTCTGTGTTCTGTTCAAGAGAACTTCCACTGAGTGTGGAACCTGTACTGTCAGAGGGTGTCCTAACACTATGGAATCACTCTGTCTTATTGCTAGGGCTGTCGCTGCAACTGATTTTAGGCACGCAGGCAGAGCCTGGGCCACTGGATCCAATGTACTAGAAAAATAAGCACAAGGCTTGTGTTTTCCTGCTTGATCTTGTGTAAGGACAGATAATGCTGTTCCCTCTCGTTCAGTGACAAAAAGCGTAAAAGGCTTGCTGTAACAAGGAGTCGCTAAAACTGGTGCTTGACATAGCGCTTTTTTCAATTCTTCAAATGCAAGTGTATGTTCTTGTGTCCAAGGGAGGACAGTCGAAGACGCTGCTTCCTGTGTTGTTAGCTGTATGAGTGGTTTTGCTAGATATGCATACTGGGGAATCCATTGTCTGCAGTAAGAAGTGAGGCCAATGAAGGCCCGTACTTCCTTTTGTGTATTTGGCTGTGAAAGATTGGCAATTAACTGAATACGGTCTTGTGTCAGCTGTCTACCCCTGGTGTACCTTGGACAGCAAGTGTTCAAGGTACACCACTTGCTGTGCACAGAATTGCAACTTCGAAGGGGACACTTTGTGCCCCTTGTCTGCCAGAAAGTATAAGACTGTCAGTGATGCACGTTCGCAGTCTGGTTCTGTTCGTGCTGTGATCAGGATATCGTCCACATATTGGAGCAGTGCAGTGTCGGCAGGCATGTGAATACTGTCTAGCTGTCTCTTCAATGCTTGACTGTAAATACTAGGACTTTCTGTGAAACCTTGAGGAGCTCTCGCAAATTTGAAGCTGCGTCCATTTAAACAGAATCCGAATAAGTATTGGCTTTCTGGATGTATTGGGACACTAAAGAAGGCGTTCTTTAGGTCAATTACAGTGAAGAACGTCGCCTCGGAATCAATTGCAGTCAGTAATGAAGAAATGTCTGGGACCACTGGGTATTGTGGAATTATGCACTTGTTCAGTTCTCGGAGGTCAATCACTAGTCTGTAGACTGGTGGTGCATTAGGGTCAGTTTGTTTAAGAATAAGGATGACAGGCGAATTACATACATTTGAGTCCGTTTCTACTACCACTCCTTGTGCAATGAGTTCGTCAACAATTTTCAGTAATGCTACTACGGCATCAGGTGGTAACTTGTATTGTCGGATTCGTGGCAGTACTACTCCTGGCTTGAGAGTGACACGGTGTGGTGTAATGTGCATGTAACCTACATCAGTCGGACCTTGTGCCCATAAATGCTGTGGTACATTCTGGAGTCTGTGATCAAAATCTTTCAACACATAATGTCCTTTAAAATCACGTAAAAACAATCGTACTCCTTCCGAAGAACAACAAATTACTTCTCCTAGTTCTTTCAATGTCTTTATACCAAGCAAATTTTCTGGACATGACTTAGTAAGTAACAAGTCTGAAGTACGGGACAATGGACCGACTCCTAGGGAAACTGGCTTTGACACTTCGTTAACAAGAGGCTTTCCTGAAAATCTCAGGGAAATATTCTGTGAGCCTGAGGGGGTGCCCCTAGAACCTCGTCGTGACTGATGGTAGTTCTGCTCGCCCCTGTGTCAATCAGAAATTTTCTGTCTTTTCCCAATACACGGCTATGTACATAGGGACCCTCTTGATCTACAGGAACTTCGATAAGGAGCAAGCCAACCTCCCTCTCTAGGCTGTTTCATGAGTACTGTTGATATTCTGGATAGTCTGACTGTGCATACTGGTACATTTGTTGCGTGACATGTTGTGTGGCAGCTATTGGTTGGGGTAGCGCTACTGTCTGTTGCGTGTTCTGTGGGGTGTTCTGTGGGGTGCTATTCTGTCTAGGAGGATGCGGCCTTTCTTTTGTCTTGCCTGTAGCTATATTGTGTTTCAGGACAGCACATTCATTTACATAGTGACCTGGTTGCTTGCAATAATTACAGTTCCCTTTAACAGGTGCCGTGCCCTTTTTATGCCCATCAGCTGGTACCGATTGTGCAACTAGCACTTTCATTTTCGTATCTTTCATGCGTCTCTTTTCATGTTCCTGTTCCTCTCTAATTCTCTTCTGGTGATATTGTAACATTTGCAACATTTGGGAAGGGCTATTTGCTTGTCAGGTACTCTCAACCTTCAGTACTCTATTCTTGATCGGGGATAAAGAATTCTCTACTAATTTGCTCACAAAAAGATGTGGATATGATTCACTACTTGGCTTAAGGCCACTATTGATAGAAAAACATTTCTCGAATCTGGAATAGAAATCACTAGTGTCTTCATCAGGTTTCTGTTTACAGGCTGATATAGCATCCCAATCTTCCTTTTTAGTAACCAATAATCTTGGCAAGACCTGTATCAAGAGTTCAGGTAGTGCTTTAGCTTTTTCCCCACGACCAACACCAGGGAGCCGTCCTTTATCCTCATTTTCCAATTCTGTCCAACTTATCTTTTTCTCTCCCACCTCCCAGTCTTTCTCTTTAAGCTTTTCAAAAATGCCAGCAGGTAACAGTACTTTCAATAATTTAATAATGTCAGCGTACGTGTAATCCCCTATGCAGAGAATGTCTCTTAATTCACGGTGGAATCCCCCCGGGTCTTTATCATGGCAGGGCAGCATCCTTTTCATTTCCAGTATTTCTATTTTTGTCAAGGGTGTGTAAACGTATACTCGCTGGAGCTCACCCGCTGTATCTCTAACCGGATTAACCTCTCGTACGGGGTTCTGTCTGTCTATGTGTAAACCCCTTCTGTCATGGTGTGGGGCAGGAATCATGCATGTGGTCAGAAAAGTCAAGTATTTATGTTGTTGGTCTAGAATGACATTAATTAATTCGGTACCTATGCCTATCCATCTCTCTAGAAGTATATCGTCCAGTAATTTATACAAGGGACCTGGATCAGAATGTTGACTCTCATACAACGTGATCAGATGTTGGACCATGTAAATACCAGTCAAACGCTGTTCGTTCGGAGGAAGGCTCAAAAAGGTCTGAGCCGAGAAGGAGCTTCGCGGGCAACCAAGATGGCTGCGTAAGCTCGGTCTCCGCGGACCTTCCGATCCTCCTCATATATCCTGTCTGAAATCCTGTTCCACGAGGGTGGATTCTTATTGCTGATGGTCTACTGAGGCGGGAACTGTTTTCCGTTTTCGAATCGGTGGTTCCTGCGCTGGGCTACGTCGAGTGGAACTCCGTGCCAGGACTGTGCCATTGTCTCTCCGGTCTCCGCCACTCCGCACGATTGGACTGCGGAGTGATTGCCTGTCGTCTCTGCTGGCGGAGTGCTAGTGCCTACAGTGCGTTCCTACGTCGGCCTGGTCTAACTGTCTAGCCCGGATTCTCTACTTGGCTCGCTGGGCTGGGGCTTGGCTGGTGCAGCCCTTTGTCCTCATCGGAACCAACATGGCGGGCAGAGGGGACCCCGACAAGACATCGAACAAAGGCGTCCGCGGGAAAACACAGTCGCAGCAGAGTAGAATTGAGCGATATGTCCAGCCGAAGACGCCGCCTGCCACGGGATCCTCTGCCAAGAGCCTTCCACCTACAGGCTCGCCCGACGGCTCCGAGCCTACCCTGAGCGACATTATGGGAGCCATTACCAGTTTTCCGGCTGACATGCAACAGCAACATGAGATCTTGACCCACAAGGTGGACACCATGGCCGTTGATCTGACTCTCATTAGAGCCGACCTGGGCAAGACTAATGATAGAGTGAAGACATTGGACATTAAGACCTCCAGCCTGACAGCCGACGTCTCGGACCTGCAAACCGAGGTCCGGAACCTGCGGATGACTGCGGACCAATTCTCGAGGAGGCTGGAGGACTTTGAGGGACGTGCCAGGCGGCAGAATGTCCGCATTGTCGGTGTCCCCGAGGGATCAGAGGAAGCGGCGACGGACCTCTTCGTGGAAGAACTGATAAAGACCCATTTGGCACCGTCTGGCCTTAGTAACTTTTTCTCTGTGGAGCGTGCCCACCGAGTGCCGGGCGGCCCGCCGAAGTCGGGCGTGGCGCCTAGTCCCATCGTGGCACGACTTCTCAACTTTCGGGACCGAGATGCGGTCCTGCAGGCATCCAGACGACATGGACCGCTTAAGTACCAGAACGCCGAAATACACTTCTACCCGGACTTTACCAGGACGGTACAGCGGCAGCGCCAGAGCTATGCGGGTGTAAAGCGAAGATTGCGAGATATGGGATATAAGTATTCCATGATGTTTCCTGCCAAACTCCGGATTGAGCATGAGGGCTGGGCCCTGTTCTTTGACTTTGCCGAGAATGTGAGTGAATGGTTGGACACTTTGTCGCCGCGTCGGGACGCTCAAGATGAACAAGATGGAGGTGCGGCTGGTGGCCCGGATCTATGAGACTTGGCTCCACTGTAGGGACACCGGCGTTTGGTGACCCCGCTTCATGAGACTGTTGGGTACTGTTTCTTAATTGACCCTGTTGACTTTCCTGTCGTTACATGGAGGGTGGCGGGAGGTGTTCGCGGAGATTCCTTACTCCTCTGGGTCTCTTTTTGTAGAGTAGTTTTTGGGGCGACAGGCACACTGCTGGTTGGGGGGGCTTTTTAGTCTGATGCAGGGGTGCAGGGTGGGGGGTGCAACTATGCAAGTTTATTTGTTTGTTCGTTCTTTCTCTTATCTTTTCTTCAGGCAATGGATAGTGTTTACTGCTGTTTACTTGATGGTTGGGTTGGCTGGGGTTGGATGGGACGGGTTGCGGGACGATGGGGGGTAGGAAATTAAAAGTGATCAGTTGGAATGTTAATGGGTTGGGTGACCGTGTTAAGAGAGGGGTGGTGATTCAACTGTTCAAGAGACATATGCCCGATATTGTGCTTTTACAAGAGACGCATTTGGTAGGAAACTCTTGCAAGGCTCTTAACCGTAAAGGCTACAAGATGGTGGCCCACTCTGGGTTCTCTTCGGGCTCCCGGGGGGCGGGCATCCTGGTGCGTGCGTCCCTTCCCCTTGAGATAGACGTCACTGTGATTGATGAGAGGGGGCGCTACGCTGCAGTGGCGGGGAGATGGGAAGGGCGTTCCCTAGCGCTACTTTCGGTTTATGTTCCCCCGGGCCTGCAATCCAGTACCTTCCAAGACCTTGGTGGCGCCATTTTGTCCCTGCCTGCTGGCCTATTGATAATGGGGGGTGACTTCAACTCAGTCTGCTCTGGTTCCCTGGACCGCCAATCGCCGAGAGATCTCCGCAGTTCCCAACTGTGGTTGCCTTCCTTTCTTGATTCCATGGGTCTGGTGGACAGTTGGCGACTATTACACCCCGTGCTCCGCCAATTCTCCTTCCTTTCGAGTGCCCACGGTAGTCTCTCCCGTATAGACTACATTCTTACCCTAGCTGCACATGCGTCTGCCGTGTCTGAGGCCCGTTTTCTGGCACGGGGTATTTCCGACCACTCCCCGTTGTGGGTCTCGTTTGACTTTAACATCGTCCTGTCTGACCGTCCGGTGGCGGTTAACCCATGGTATTTCCGTAATCACAAGACTCGTGCACTCCTTGCTAAGGCCATCGACCTCTATTTCTTGGAGAATGTGGGCTCGGTTGGCTCGGCTATCACTTTGTGGGAGGCATTCAAGACTGTGTTGAGGGGTGAGGCTCTTGCTCTCATTGCGGAGGCCAGGCGAGTCAGAGATGCCGACCTCGCGTGTATTGAAGACGAGGTTTTGCGCCTCGAGTCCCGATTGGGACCCGAGCCCGACCCCTCTCTTCTGCATGACCTTTCCCTTAAACAAGCGGAATACCATGATCTCGCCACGAATGCTGCCCTTACCCTGGCCAAGGAACAGCAAGGTCGTATCTACGACGTTGGGGATAAAGCCGGGAAGTTGCTGGCCTGGTTGGACAGGCGCGAGATGGCTAGCCGTGTGGTGCCTGAGATTTTGGGCGACAACGGCGTAGCCGTCACGGACCCAAGTGCCATTGCCGAGTCTTTTGCTGATTATTTCCGGGGTGTCTACACTTCCAACTCAGACCGCTCCGAGGCTGACTCGGCTGCGTTCCTCTCGACGATTGACCTTCCCTGTCTTTCTGAAGAGGACCGTGCCGACTTAGATTGAGACATATCCGCTGACGAGGTCGCCTTGGCGATCCGTGCATTAAGGTCGGGTAAAGCGACTGGCCCCAATGGTATCCCGGTCGAGTTATACAAAATTCGGCCGGATGTGGTATCCCCGCACCTGCGGACTATGTTTTTGAAGGCACGGGACGAGGGCCTCCTCCCCTCAGATCAAAGGTTGGCCACCATCGTGGTTATTCACAAAGAGGGAAAACCGAGAGACGTGTGCCGCTCCTATTTCCCCATCTCTCTCCTCAATGTGGAGCCTAAGATCCTAGCCAAGCTGCTTGCCAATCGGTTGGTTGGAGTCATTGGTGATTTAGTCCACCCGGACCAGTCGGGTTTTATTCCGCGCCGTAACACTGCCCTTAATCTGCGTCGCCTTCATGGTGTTATGGCCAGAGCTCACACCCTAGAGGAACCGGCGGTACTTGCCTCTCTCGACGCCACGATGGCTTTTGATTCCCTTGAGTGGAGTTTTCTTTGGGCGGTGCTGGCGAAGCTTGGATTTGGACCGGTCTTTCTGAGTTGGGTGCAACTCCTTTACGCTTGCCCGCTGGCTAATGTCACAGTCAATGGCCGCGTGTCGGCGTCCTTTGCCCTTCACCGAGGTACCAGGCAGGGTTGCCCCCTGTCACCTCTCCTGTTTGCTCTGGCTTTGGAGCCGCTTGCGGCCATGCTACGTGTACATCCGGACTTACATGGTATAACCTGGGCCCCGGGCTTTGAAGATAGAGTTTCCCTGTACGCAGACGACATTCTGCTCTACCTTACTTCCCCTTGCAAGTCGCTCATTGTGGCATGCGACGTGCTCAGGCTGTTTGGACGCCACTCTGGCCTGGTCATCAACTGGGCCAAGTCTTCCCTTTACATTCTAAAGGGGGACACTCCGCGCCTCCCCAGAGGCTGCAATATCCAGATGGCTGGACAGGGCTTTAAGTACCTGGGAATATACATATCCGGTAGTTCTAAGGCGCGATACGATCACAATCTCCTTCCCCCTCTCCAGCGGCTGCGGAGAGATGTGGATAGTTGGCGCAGGCTCCCGCTCTCTCTCCTGGGCCGGGCAGCATTGTTTAAAATGATGTCCTTGCCCAGGTTTCTGTATGCTTTACAGAACACTCAGGACCCGGTTCCGGTCCGCTATTTTCGGGAGATTGAGAGCTTGCAACGCGCCTTGCTCTGGGAGGGTCGACCCCGTGTCGCCATTCAGAAGCTCACATTGCCGTGGTACGACGGAGGCATCGCCCTACCGGATGTACGTCGGTACTACTGGTCCTCTCAGCTCACCGCTATCAACCACGGTTTTTATGGCCCTGTGGATAGCCCAGGCTATGCAATGGACAGGTGGCTTTTACGCGGTGGCAACTACTATCGTGCCCTGTATTCCAGATCCTTCGATCGGCGCCTATCAGGCCCGACCAAGGCAGCGGTTCACATTTGGCAGACGATTACTAAAGCGCAGGGTTGGCAGGGCAGACTGACTAGGTTTACCCCACTGTACGACTCTGATATCTTGGGCAGGCTGTGGCACACCAAGGGCTTTGACAAATGGGATCTCATAGGTATCTCCAGGGTGGACGACATGGTTATTAAGGGCGAAGTTAAGACCTTTCCTCAACTGCGGGCCGAATATCATTTGGGCGGTTCGGAGTTTTTCCGCTACGCCCAGCTGAGACACGCATTGATCTCTGCCAAGCCGACGGAGGGTGAGATCCCCGAAAGCTCCCCCTTGGAGGACAGGATTCTGGATGGCCATATGCCTGACAGTGCTATTTCCCTGTCCTACAAGAAATTGATTAATGTTCGAACTGATCTCCTCCTGTGCTTGCGAGATCAATGGATGGCGGACGGCCTGGAACTTGACGATGAGGACTGGCAGAGTGCAGTGTCCTCCCCTAAGGAGGTCGCTATCTCCTCACGTCTCCGACTGGTGCAATTCAAAATCCTTCACCGGGTGTATGTCACCGGCCCTCGGCTCTTGCATATGGGATTCTCGCCCGATGGCCTTTGTCGTCGTGGTTGTGGGGCTCTCGCAACCTTTCTGCATATTCTGTGGGAATGCCCCGTCATTGCCCACTACTGGGCGAGAGTGCACCGGATTATGGGAGAGGTGACTGGTGTGGTATTGGCAGCAGAGGCACGGAGGTGCCTCCTTAACGTTTGGGAACCGACTGATCACAACACGGCGCAGACTCGTTGGGTGACATTGGGAAATATGATTGCCAAGCGTGATATTGCTCAAAAGTGGGGTGCTGTTACGGCCCCCCTGGTGGTACAATGGAAAGCCAACATGGATTGGTGCATGTTCAGAGAAAAGACGGTTTATGTCGCCAGGGGGAGGCCTCAGACATGGAATAAAGTGTGGGGGGCATGGAATGCATACAGGGGCGATGTGTGCTTACCGCCGGAACCTGTCCCCCTGGACGAACACCTATCACCGTAGCCTGTGACACCAACTGTTTTATGCTGTTTGTAATTCTCCTGCTCTTTCCTCCCCCCCTCCCCATCCTACCATTCATTCTTTTATCGAATCCCTACCTGTCCTCCCCTGCCCTTAGCCGACTCCTTTACGTCTCTGTTGCTCCATTGCCAATCTTATGCGCCCTTTGGCGTTTCTTTCTTGGTTTAGTTATCTTTTTATTAAAAAATTAAAAACAACCTGCAATGTTCTGATGTAAATCGCCTTGCACTACTGTCCTCCTGAGTCTATGCTGCCTTGCCTCCGGGATGTTAGGCTGAATAGCTGTGTGCTCTTTTCTAATAAAGGTTTTAAAAATTAAAAAAAAAAAAAAAAAAGGTCTGAGCCACTACGTCACTGCTATATATGTTAGAATTAGTCACCCATTGAACGGCTGACCGGGCCAATTCCTGTTCGTGTACAGTGTGGGGTCTATCGCACCCTACTCGTCTTTTCAGTGCGTTCTCAGTAGCTTGGAATAGATTTTCGAGGGAATATCTTTCTTTTATAGGAGGTCCATGTTTGCTGTAGTCGAGGCACTTAGGCCTGTCAAACTTTCTTGCTCTGCCTACGTAATTCATTTTATCCACTTCCTCTGTTTCGTGCTCGGCATCATCTGATGCTGAATCCTCTTTCTCGTCAGACTCTTTCCTGTGTAAGTTTAGAATTTCTTTTCGTATTTTCCTATACATGCATTCTGTCTTTGCCACTGTATCATGTTTACCGGCAGCTATGTTGTCACTCCAGTCAGCCATACCTTTAGTTACTCCTTTATCTGGCTGGTCTTGTTCCCTGATCAGACAGTTAATCAAGAAACGTAAAATTGCGCGTTGGACCTCCACCTTCCTTTGTTCCATGGCCTCTTGTATACTCTCGGGTCCCTCCCCCATTCTAATGAAATGGTATATTTTGTCTAAATTGTCCTTCATGCCTGGTAATGTGATCAGATACTCTACAGCGCGTCTTAGTTGTAGTGAGAACACGAGCATTGCACCCAAACCTGGTACTGGAACGTATATACAATGTGAAATCGTTACACTATGCTTATAGGGTGATGCTGTCATTTGTGGCGTTCATTGTAGTCCTAATTCTTGCAGTGTTCGTGTTGCGGGCGGTGTGTGTGGCGTATTTGGTAGCCCCCCTCCCACGGCCCCTTGTCCTGAATCGTCTTTCACTGTTGGTGGCGGAAGCAGTTGTGTACGCTGATCCTGTGATGCGGGCAGAGGGAGAAAAGGATTGTTGCCAGGAGGAGGAGGAGGGAAGTCTGCGTTAACATAATCCGGAGCGGGCTCCTCTAAATAAGAGGAAATAAAAGCCTCAGCTGCTGTCTGTTTATGCCTACGTACTTTAGTCGGGATCAGTGGTGGCGGCAAATTACCGGGTGCTTCGGATGGGGTCGCTTTAGCTAGTCCTTCAGCGAGGACGGGATACATACCCATGATGAGGGCATTTCTTTCTCTATCTGCTTGTTCTGCCTTGACCCGTTCCCCCTCTTCCTTTAGCTCTTTTTCTCTGGCTTTTTCTGCTGCTTCTTTACTTCTCTCTGCTTTGTAGAATTCTTTCTCTGTTCTCCTATGCGCTTCCTTACGCCATAACTCAATGGCATCTTTCTGGGACTGTCTAACTTTCTTTTTCCATAGAGCTTCCTCTACTCTCATAATGCATTCAGCATCCCATGTTCCTGAGACAGGCCATCTATACTTTTCTTCTAGATCCTTCGTGTAATCTACCCATAAGTCTAAAAACAGTATGGCATCTAGCCCATGTTTCTGGTACATAAAATGACCAGGTGTGTCTCTAGGCGGGACGGGAACTGACTCTTCGAGTATCCCTTTCCTGGTCCCTATCTGACGTAATTTCGAAAACAGTGGCATGTTGGAACTTAACTTTAACGAAAACACAATATACACAAGAATAGACTGAAAACAACCATTCACACTATGACATTAAAACATTAAAAACAGATACATCCTAACTAGTACATAGAAAAAAACATGATCCTGAAAAACCGTTTACTTTATGTACTGCAAAACAGTACAACCATACCGGTCTCGTAAAGAGACACGTCTTTACCGTGCCCACTGAATGGGCACGTCTTTACCGTGTCTGTGTACCCAGACACGTCTTTACCGGGCTCAAATAAATGAACCCGTCTCTATGCGTTCCCAATAACGGTACTCACCGGGAAGCAGAACTGAAGGCCTCGGAAACTCGATACTGCGTGACTGCTACTGCTGCTGCTCATGCGCATGCGCCTCGGAACAGGTGGGCCTCGGGATACCTCGGACCTTGCTCTCTCGGCTTGGGCTCTGGTTGGGATGGTCCGCAATCCTCACCGCCTCGTGTGGATGCCTGGTCGCAGTCTCCGTCTCCTGTGTTGGCCTGAGGGAGTAGACAGGAAGTCCCGCTGTCGTGTACACTTGAAGTCCGTCACGGCTGTAGAAGGGGGCTGGACCTACATCGCCGGCGCGTGGGGAAGGGGACTGGTCCCTGTTCGGGCGCCAGATCATGTGGTAAATAAAATAATTACTCTGTCGGAATTTCTATACATTAACAAGGATCATGCATATAATGAGAGGCAGAGTCTGTGGTGTCCGATTCAAAAGGGCTTTAATGCAGTAACTCGAGTTAAGGGAGAATCGGGTTCCATCACCACTAGGGATCAGGAAGGATCGTCATCTGAACTTTATTAACAGAGTGCATTATTTATAGTTAAAACATACATTAACTTACATAGCGAAGGCGGAGCAAGTGAAAGAGAGAGATAAGAGCACATGGGTGTGAAAAGAGGCGTGTAAGAAGGCGTACACGAGGGTGTTCACTTGATGAGTCATAGGTGTGTCATAGATGGGTGGATACATGGAGGGGGTCTGCATGGTCAGCAGGAACATTTACCCTACTTGTGCGCGCAAACTTGGTCATGACGTAGAATTGACGTGTAACTGAGGGAAGCTGGGGGGAACTGACTTTCGTGCTAGTAGAGGAGTCTTGAATGTCAGGATGACCTGCACCTCGGGTATTATCTGATATCTTGAGTTTGGAGGATGTATTATCTGACATAAAGGTCGCTCGAGCAAAGGCTGCTCATCACTAAATGCTAGTGTGTGCATATATTTCTTCGTGCATTGCGTGGGGCCATAGGCCTTCTATGGATTCGGGTTCTGTAAATCACTTGAATGGAGACAGAAAGGCTAGGCCCTATCTTCTGCAGGCGGAATATGTTTACCCTTTTCATTAAGCAGGAATGTGTTTTCTGTGGAGCAGAGCAGATAACTGTAGGCAAAATACTGTCTTGGCAGGCCGAGTTGGGCACCTTTCGGCTAAAAAGGAAGTATGTGAGAGGTCAGGGATACATAGCTGAACTAAACTGCAGTTTTCAGAGTGTCAGGAGGCTTGGAGCCTGAATTAGGGTCCTGGCTCGGCTGAGCCACGAAAACGAGTTCGTCTCGACTTTTAAACGTGTACCATGTAAATGCATTGGCAACATAGGCCTCAGTACGGAATTAACGTTTCTTTCATGGAGGGCCTGGTAACTGACATGCTAGCATTGGACGGAAATGCAGAGGCATTACTCTTACAGGCATGAGAAGGGAATTGCATGGTGACATGGACATACATGGGATATATGTACATACATAGGGTGCATGTGGGGGACACACTGGCCACGTAAAATTTCTATTTCCTCAGCCCCTGTGGGTCCCATCAGACTTGGGCCAAGTTGGCCTGTTGTAATCTTATCAACAAAGCAAGTAGAACATTAGGGATCCCCATGTTTTTAAGTGTAGCCCATAAAAAAAAACCTGGGTGCTATATTGAAAGCCGCCCTGAGGTCTACGAAAGAAATACATAGATGTCCATCCCTTTTTTAGTGTATTTTCAAGCTATTAAAATAAGCCATAGGACTTGATATATAGTGCTAACCTTCGCTCTAGACCCTGCCTGAAAAGGGCTCAAGATCTCGGTGTCACTCATCCAGTCAGAATGTTTATCCAATATAAGACTTTCTGGAGGATATCCAAGCGATATATTGGTTTATAGATACCTGGGTTCAAACAATTCCCCTTTTTGCGTATAGGGATTATCTTCGCGCTGTTCCTGGTTTCTGGAACCGAGGCACCCACGGTGATGCCGTTGCAGAGGTACCAACTTCATTTTTAGCCCCCAATGTTACATTCTTTCACTTTACAGAGTGTTTTAAAATGTTCAATATTGCTTTTTTATATATTTATACTTTATTAAGTTGGTAAAAATATTTAATTTTCTAAGGGGTACGGACACTCTGAGTAGGTGTTGCGGACCCCGTGGCATATGTGGACCACAAGTTAAGAACTTCTGACATAAATAAATGCCACCTGCATCATATAAGAATGTTGCTCCCACCCTTTATGACTACCACATCAACCCTATATGAATGTCTACCCCTGGACTTTTAGTGGGATGAAAACAGCTGGGGAGGCTCTAAAAGAGGCATGGCTAATGTAATTATAGGCGTGACTTCGACACATTCCTACAGTATGCCACCCAGACGGTATTTTGTCGTCTCTCTGAGCTTCCAGTTATTGCATCCAGATATATAACACAACTGGTACTAAACCCAGCCAGGACTATTGGCTTTGTCAATGGTTCTTTATGTGCACTCTACAGAGATGCTAAGGAATGGATGATCATGTAATCTGAACACCTTTTTGACTCACTGTCTGGCCCTGTGAGAAACTTCCACGGTCTTCAGCCTCAACTCCAGAGCTCTCAATCGTGGCCTGGTATAACCACCTAGAGACGACTCCGTTCAAAGTATGCACTATACAAGAGTAAAATGCTACACACAAAAAATCTACAAAGGCACAGCATCCTGGAAACAGCAAACACTCTTAGGGAATGGAAGATTAAGAGACACATAAAATATAAACTGAAACTAAATGACTGACATGGATTACCTCAATATTTTTCACATTAATTTTTCAGAAATTGTCAATGTTTTCACCAGTAAAGTTAAGGACGTGAATATAGGGCACGAGAGGGACTCATTTTAATGTTAGTTTGAAGGTACTAATAGATCTGCAGACCTGGAGGGACCCAGACCAGTGAAAGCCCTGGCCTACCCTATGTGGTCGCTGCCACCACGCTATATGAATGCAACCCCCACCAAATTGGAATGTGATTATGGTGAATGTCTCTCCTATAGGAATCGCAGCTGTTCCGTCTACAAATGATGCTTCTGCCCTATGTTAATATCACATTATCCCTACATGAGAATCACCCCACCCTCTATTTGAATCTCAGCTGTACTTTACCCAAATGTCACTCCCAGCCTGTATTAATGTCACAATATCCTTACATGTGTTTTACCCATGCCCTCTATATGAATCTTAGCTGTACCCTACACATACGTCACTTCCGCCCTATAATAACACCCCATTGTCCTTACAGGCATCGCCCTCCAACCTCTATATGATTCTCAGCTGTACTGGACACAAACATCAGTTCAACCCTATATTAATGTCAAATTATCCTTAACCACTGTCGCCCCACCCTCTAGGAGTATCGTCCCCACCCTTTTTCTTTAGCTTCAGAAGTAACTCTAACGCACTTTTGTTTGATAAGGAACGCTGCTGTGTAAGATCCTATATATCTGCAGTGTTGGCTGTTGCTTCCACTTCTCCCCCTCTCCACCATAAAGGTGTCTCCACCTGGCCCCTCCCATCCTCATCTGATTCTAGGTCAAGTGCCCCCGGGGCTCAGCGGCTGACAGCGGTACGAGTGGCGGCTGTGGAGCTGTCTGGGAGCTGGGCCCAGCTGCTCGTTAATTGCAATCCGGCAGCACTGCTGCTGAGGGGCCGGCAGAGCCCACCTACCTGCAAGAACACCGCGCTGTCTGCACATCCTGCCTCTGCATCTCTTTCATTTCATATATGGGAGTGTTGAGGCAATGCCTTCCAACAGGAGTCCTTCCCCAGGCTCCAAAGAAGCCCACCAGGGCTTTCATCGCTTCCTGCAGAGAGTCTGCCCCTGCAGACCTTGTGGCCAGAGGGATGGAGGCTGCTGAGACCTGAGCAACATGGCTGATGCCCGGTGGAGCTGCTAGACAGCTAAAGAGGAGATTGGCCCTGGTTCACCCCCTCGGCTGCCACCTACCCAGCCGGACAATGGGCACAGTGCTCCTAGTCTTCCAGCTGTTTTACTATGCCTTTGTAACAAATGTAATTTGCAACTTGTAACGCAAGGATCCTCATGTAAAGCGCTCTGATACCTCCGGGTGTAGCTAGCGCTATATAAAACTCATCAAATAAAAGTAAATAAATAAAAAGGAGAGAGGCATCCCAGCAGCTGTAAAAACCAGGAGAATGCGATATTAAGAAATAGTGAGGTTTAGTCTCAAGGTGGTGTGGCAGTGTGCATCCTGCCTCTCCATGGGTGCAATGGGGATCTCCATTCCTTCAATAATTGATATCTGATAAACTTCCAGCAGTGCCCCCCTACTTTCAACTTTTCACTGCGATTAAAAAAGCCATCCATATTCTGATGACCCACCTCATATCTAGGTGGCCGTGTTATTGGTGTTAACAGGTCACCTGATTTTAGTACATATCAAACGTACCTAATATAGCACTATCTCATATGCAAATAATGATTCTATCTATTGTTTTTTTAAATTAAAAAGCCTAGCCTCCTCCGTATTCCCATGAAAATTAACCTTGATTTACAATGACCAATTGTTGCCTCTTGGTTTCTTCCAAAGTTTCCATTCTATGCATGCCCCCTATCTCTAAGCACATCCTACTCTAAGTCGCTTGAATGTTTACATTAATCTGTATTTTGTATTCTTACTAACTGCCCACACCGCATCTCAAAGATCACAGCCTCTCCTTTTAAAGCCATACTCCTGCAACAAACCAATACTTAGGGCCCTACTAACACGAACTTGGCGATAATGGGGTCACCCAGTTGGCCGCACTTCACGAGCAATATTAAAAAATTCAAGTATTGATTACGCTCAACCCCCCACAGAGGCACCGCCCCACCTCCCTATAAAACAACAATGGATCCAATCAGGAAGGAGCATACTAATAATACAATATGCAGTGAATAACTTCAATCCACAATAACTCTTATCCACAAAGACGTCTTTTGTATTTTCCAAAGTTTTCTTTATTCTTTCGACTCAACAATTTTCATAGGATCATAGTACAAATTAACAGCCGACGCGTTTCGTCCCGTGACGGGACGTCCTCAGGCCTTAAATCACTTATAACATTAAAAATGTGACTTGATCATGTATTTCTATCTTTTCGCAGATATTCTGAAGGTGACTCAAAATTTGAGTTTTAAGTAGAGGATTTAGTATGATCTCCTAATAATGTCTTTGTTTGCTCCAACCGTTACACCAACGTCAATCATCAAATATTCACCAGCATAGGATAATGCTCCTTATTACAAAATCACTGTTCTTAATCTTGTTACTTCCTTCCTTCTTTGCTTCTGATTCCCCTCATAACTTCCTATTCGTCCTGTTTCCTTTGCTGATATCCGTACTCTGCATTATCTGACCGTCGCCTTGACCATCCTCGCACAAACCCGATTCAGTCTGTATCATTTGGATTGAAGTTATTCACTGCATATTGTATTATTAGTACGCTCCTTCCTGATTGGATCCAATACTTAGGGCCTTACCACAACTTTGGCAGTATCCGTCTGGCACCACCGCGGCCCTAGGAGAACCACCAAGGCCGTGGTGAGCCCACTGCTGTATTATGACTTTAATCCAAGGCGGGCGTAGCTACAGCAATCTCACAGCGGTGGTATGTTAGGCTCAGAGGAGAGCCTAACAAGCATACCCCTGTTGTTGGAGAGCCTGCAACACATTCTTGCATGGTGTTGCATGCACCATGAAGTGCATGCGACATCGTGCAGGAACAAGGGTGCAATTCCAGGGGGGTACAACATGTGCACCCCTGCATGCACCCCCAGTCCCATAATCAGCCAGGGGCCTGTCCCCCATCCTTTTCATGGCTGGGTCCCCGCCCTGAAAAGGGCAGTGGATATGCAGGTCGTAATATGCTCAACAATGCCGGTATCGGCGCTGCCTCCATATTTAGGCCGTTGTCACACCGCGTGTTGCATCGGGATCCTTGATCCTGGCGGAGGAGGCAGTCTTGTGGCGGTCCCACCGCCACATTTGTACGAGGGCAGACAGGTGGTCGTGATCGGACCTCCACCACGAGTACGGCAGTCTCAGGACCCCCGTCCTCGAAGTAAGGCCCTTAATCTCCTGTAGTTCATCTATTAAGGCATTATAAAAACCAATGTTTTATTCTTGGATGCCCTGACAAGATTAAAAATTATGTTTTAGGATGGTACTGGGCTTAAATTGACCCTCCATCCATCAACGCTAGCCTCTCAACATGTTTCAGCCTATTGTAAATACCCAACCCAGGTCAGCGGCCTTCATCAGGACTTGGAGATCCCTGCATCTTGTCACTACTCTAAGTCAGTCATATACATGGACGGACAAACAAACACATACACAACAATCAAATGATACTCGCTTGTATCTTTGTCACATCAATTTCCCTGCACTTTTAGGAAAGTTTATAAATAGGGAAACAAAGGAGAACATCTCTCTGTAGTCACACAGTCAACAAGGCACAAATGCCTCCATCGTAAGGGTACTTATTTCCCTCTGTCGATGCAAAGACACAGCAGGATTATAGGAAGAGCCTGATGATAAACAATGCCAAAAAGTGTGGGTGAGGGTTTTTTTGCTCAGTTTCCAAAATGAAGGATCTCCTCCATATTAATTAATTGGTTCCAAATTATCAGCTACGTATGTCTCTATACAACATTTTGTGATTGGTACCTTTATTTTGTTGCCACTTTTTATTTTATACCACTGACATCTTGTAAGAAATTGGGTTAACCGCATGCGCGCTAGCGGGTTTTCCCCGCTGTGCGCTGAAATTTAAAAATCGCGGCTTTCGTGACAAAGCCAGCTCGTCATGCGCGCAGCGCAGGTAACGCCCATGACGAGCTGGCTTTGTCATCCGCATCGAAGGGGTTAAAGGTTGAGGGTGGCGAAAGCTCTAATCAGGCAAAAAAACACAATACTTGTCTGAGTGAACCGCTAAAGTCACTAAAGTAATCTGTGCTTAACCTTCTGATAGCTTCACACAAAAGCAATCAGGCTTAACTTAGAGGCAATGTGTATAATTATGCAGCATGCAAACAGTAAGAAAGAGAAAAAGCAACACAAGAAAAAACGTAAACCAATACTGAAAAATAGAGTACATTTTAATAAATAAAATGATACCAGAATGTCAAAACTCCAATCAGTAGAAATTGATATATGCAATATTAATTTTTGGGTGCGAAAATAGAGCCTAAAAGCACAAAGCACCACTCGTGGTCGTCTTTATGTGCTAGACTGGGCGAAAGTCACAACTTCAGGCCAATCATGATGGAGAGAGAATCAGGTACAGGGGCCAAGTTAGTCCCACTGAAAAGTTGCCATTCATGTTTGAGGAGGTCACAAAGAGAAGGCTGAGCACTGCTAGAGTTCACAGAGCAGGATGGGAGTAGTAGATAGTCATTGCTGTAGCTCTGCATTGGCGCAGTCTCAGACTTTTGTTGCTGTAGCTCGAAATACATATATATCTTTACAACAAGGGGTGGTGAGGGACAGAGTCTCTGAATTAAGCAGAAAGCTCTCACCCAGTCAAGAGATCAGGGCTAGATCCAACACCGTTTTTTAGCTCACTGCACCATCCCAGTTTCAGAACCTGGCTGTATGCAAATTAGTCTGTTCCTGTCCCAGTGCATGATGGGAACAGGGCAAACCAAACTACAAAAGCCAATTCTTACACTGGGAAGGAAACAAGCTCCCGGGGACCGGTTTCTGGCATTACAGCCGTCTTCGGCCCGGTTTGCTTGAATCCTGATGGTGCAATGAGCAAGGGTCTCACATCTGAGAATACCCTTCCACGCTTAGGGTGGACAAAAATATTTACAACAAGGGGTGGTGAGGGACAGAGTCTCTGAATTATGCAGAAAGCTCTCACCCAGTCAAGAGATCAGGGCTAGATCCAACACCGTTTTTTAGCTCACTGCACCATCCCAGTTTCAGAACCTGGCTGTATGCAAATTAGTCTGTTCCTGTCCCAGTGCATGATGGGAACAGGGCAAACCAAACTACAAAAGCCAATTCTTACACTGGGAAGGAAACAAGCTCCCGGGGACCGGTTTCTGGCATTACAGCCGTCTTCGGCCCGGTTTGCTTGAATCCTGATGGTGCAATGAGCAAGGGTCTCACATCTGAGAATACCCTTCCACGCTTAGGGTGGACAAAAATATTTACAACAAGGGGTGGTGAGGGACAGAGTCTCTGAATTAAGCAGAAAGCTCTCACCCAGTCAAGAGATCAGGGCTAGATCCAATACCGCTTTTTAGCTCACTGCACCATCCCAGTTTCAGAACCTGGCTGTATGCAAATTAGTCTGTTCCTGTCCCAGTGCATGATGGGAACAGGGCAAACCAAACTACAAAAGCCAATTCTTACACTGGGAAGGAAACAAGCTCCCGGGGACCGGTTTCTGGCATTACAGCCGTCTTCGGCCCGGTTTGCTTGAATCCTGATGGTGCAATGAGCAAGGGTCTCACATCTGAGAATACCCTTCCACGCTTAGGGTGGACAAAAATATTTACAACAAGGGGTGGTGAGGGACAGAGACTCTGAATTAAGCAGAAAGCTCTCACCCAGTCAAGAGATCAGGGCTAGATCCAACACCGTTTTTTAGCTCACTGCACCATCTTAGTTTCAGAACCTGGCTGTATGCAAATTAGTCTGTTCCTGTCCCAGTGCATGATGGGAACAGGGCAAACCAAACTACAAAAGCCAATTCTTACACTGGGAAGGAAACAAGCTCCCGGGGACCGGTTTCTGGCATTACAGCCGTCTTCGGCCCGGTTTGCTTGAATCCTGATGGTGCAATGAGCAAGGGTCTCACATCTGAGAATACCCTTCCACGCTTAGGGTGGACAAAAATATTTTCAACAAGGGGTGGTGAGGGACAGAGTCTCTGAATTAAGCAGAAAGCTCTCACCCAGTCAAGAGATCAGGGCTAGATCCAACACCGTTTTTTAGCTCACTGCACCATCCCAGTTTCAGAACCTGGCTGTATGCAAATTAGTCTGTTCCTGTCCCAGTGCATGATGGGAACAGGGCAAACCAAACTACAAAAGCCAATTCTTACACTGGGAAGGAAACAAGCTCCCGGGGACCGGTTTCTGGCATTACAGCCGTCTTCGGCCCGGTTTGCTTGAATCCTGATGGTGCAATGAGCAAGGGTCTCACATCTGAGAATACCCTTCCACGCTTAGGGTGGACAAAAATATTTACAACAAGGGGTGGTGAGGGACAGAGTCTCTGAATTAAGCAGAAAGCTCTCACCCAGTCAAGAGATCAGGGCTAGATCCAACACCGTTTTTTAGCTCACTGCACCATCCCAGTTTCAGAACCTGGCTGTATGCAAATTAGTCTGTTCCTGTCCCAGTGCATGATGGGAACAGGGCAAACCAAACTACAAAAGCCAATTCTTACACTGGGAAGGAAACAAGCTCCCGGGGACCGGTTTCTGGCATTACAGCCGTCTTCGGCCCGGTTTGCTTGAATCCTGATGGTGCAATGAGCAAGGGTCTCACATCTGAGAATACCCTTCCACGCTTAGGGTGGACAAAAATATTTACAACAAGGGGTGGTGAGGGACAGAGTCTCTGAATTAAGCAGAAAGCTCTCACCCAGTCAAGAGATCAGGGCTAGATCCAACACCGTTTTTTAGCTCACTGCACCATCCCAGTTTCAGAACCTGGCTGTATGCAAATTAGTCTGTTCCTGTCCCAGTGCATGATGGGAACAGGGCAAACCAAACTACAAAAGCCAATTCTTACACTGGGAAGGAAACAAGCTCCCGGGGACCGGTTTCTGGCATTACAGCCGTCTTCGGCCCGGTTTGCTTGAATCCTGATGGTGCAATGAGCAAGGGTCTCACATCTGAGAATACCCTTCCACGCTTAGGGTGGACAAAAATATTTACAACAAGGGGTGGTGAGGGACAGAGTCTCTGAATTAAGCAGAAAGCTCTCACCCAGTCAAGAGATCAGGGCTAGATCCAACACCGTTTTTTAGCTCACTGCACCATCCCAGTTTCAGAACCTGGCTGTATGCAAATTAGTCTGTTCCTGTCCCAGTGCATGATGGGAACAGGGCAAACCAAACTACAAAAGCCAATTCTTACACTGGGAAGGAAACAAGCTCCCGGGGACCGGTTTCTGGCATTACAGCCGTCTTCGGCCCGGTTTGCTTGAATCCTGATGGTGCAATGAGCAAGGGTCTCACATCTGAGAATACCCTTCCACGCTTAGGGTGGACAAAAATATTTACAACAAGGTGTGGTGAGGGACAGAGTCTCTGAATTAAGCAGAAAGCTCTCACCCAGTCAAGAGATCAGGGCTAGATCCAACACCGTTTTTTAGCTCACTGCACCATCCCAGTTTCAGAACCTGGCTGTATGCAAATTAGTCTGTTCCTGTCCCAGTGCATGATGGGAACAGGGCAAACCAAACTACAAAAGCCAATTCTTACACTGGGAAGGAAACAAGCTCCCGGGAACCGGTTTCTGGCATTACAGCCGTCTTCGGCCCGGTTTGCTTGAATCCTGATGGTGCAATGAGCAAGGGTCTCACATCTGAGAATACCCTTCCACGCTTAGGGTGGACAAAAATATTTACAACAAGGGGTGGTGAGGGACAGAGTCTCTGAATTAAGCAGAAAGCTCTCACCCAGTCAAGAGATCAGGGCTAGATCCAACACCGTTTTTTAGCTCACTGCACCATCCCAGTTTCAGAACCTGGCTGTATGCAAATTAGTCTGTTCCTGTCCCAGTGCATGATGGGAACAGGGCAAACCAAACTACAAAAGCCAATTCTTACACTGGGAAGGAAACAAGCTCCCGGGGACCGGTTTCTGGCATTACAGCCGTCTTCGGCCCGGTTTGCTTGACTCCTGATGGTGCAATGCGCAAGGGTCTCACATCTGAGAATACCCTTCCACGCTTAGGGTGGACAAAAATATTTACAACAAGGGGTGGTGAAGGACAGAGTCTCTGAATTAAGCAGAAAGCTCTCACCCAGTCAAGAGATCAGGGCTAGATCCAACACCGTTTTTTAGCTCACTGCACCATCCCAGTTTCAGAACCTGGCTGTATGCAAATTAGTCTGTTCCTGTCCCAGTGCATGATGGGAACAGGGCAAACCAAACTACAAAAGCCAATTCTTACACTGGGAAGGAAACAAGCTCCCGGGGACCGGTTTCTGGCATTACAGCCGTCTTCGGCCCGGTTTGCTTGAATCCTGATGGTGCAATGAGCAAGGGTCTCACATCTGAGAATACCCTTCCACGCTTAGGGTGGACAAAAATATTTACAACAAGGGGTGGTGAGGGACAGAGTCTCTGAATTAAGCAGAAAGCTCTCACCCAGTCAAGAGATCAGGGCTAGATCCAACACCGTTTTTTTAGCTCACTGCACCATCCCAGTTTCAGAACCTGGCTGTATGCAAATTAGTCTGTTCCTGTCCCAGTGCATGATGGGAACAGGGCAAACCAAACTACAAAAGCCAATTCTTACACTGGGAAGGAAACAAGCTCCCGGGGACCGGTTTCTGGCATTACAGCCGTCTTCGGCCCGGTTTGCTTGAATCCTGATGGTGCAATGAGCAAGGGTCTCACATCTGAGAATACCCTTCCACGCTTAGGGTGGACAAAAATATTTACAACAAGGGGTAGTGAGGGACAGAGTCTCTGAATTAAGCAGAAAGCTCTCACCCAGTCAGGAGATCAGGGCTAGATCCAACACCGTTTTTTAGCTCACTGCACCATCCCAGTTTCAGAACCTGGCTGTATGCAAATTAGTCTGTTCCTGTCCCAGTGCATGATGGGAATAGGGCAAACCAAACTACAAAAGCCAATTCTTACACTGGGAAGGAAACAAGCTCCCGGGGACCGGTTTCTGGCATTACAGCCGTCTTCGGCCCGGTTTGCTTGAATCCTGATGGTGCAATGAGCAAGGGTCTCACATCTGAGAATACCCTTCCACGCTTAGGGTGGACAAAAATATTTACAACAAGGGGTGGTGAGGGACAGAGTCTCTGAATTAAGCAGAAAGCTCTCACCCAGTCAAGAGATCAGGGCTAGATCCAACACCGTTTTTTAGCTCACCGCACCATCCCAGTTTCAGAACCTGGCTGTATGCAAATTAGTCTGTTCCTGTCCCAGTGCATGATGGGAACAGGGCAAACCAAACTACAAAAGACAATTCTTACACTGGGAAGGAAACAAGCTCCCGGGGACCGGTTTCTGGCATTACAGCCGTCTTCGGCCCGGTTTGCTTGAATCCTGATGGTGCAATGAGCAAGGGTCTCGCATCTGAGAATACCCTTCCACGCTTAGGGTGGACAAAAATATTTACAACAAGGGGTGGTGAGGGACAGAGTCTCTGAATTAAGCAGAAAGCTCTCACCCAGTCAAGAGATCAGGGCTAGATCCAACACTGTTTTTTAGCTCACCGCACCATCCCAGTTTCAGAACCTGGCTGTATGCAAATTAGTCTGTTCCTGTCCCAGTGCATGATGGGAACAGGGCAAACCAAACTACAAAAGCCAATTCTTACACTGGGAAGGAAACAAGCTCCCGGGGACCGGTTTCTGGCATTACAGCCGTCTTCGGCCCGGTTTGCTTGAATCCTGATGGTGCAATGAGCAAGGGTCTCACATCTGAGAATACCCTTCCACGCTTAGGGTGGACAAAAATATTTACAACAAGGGGTGGTGAGGGACAGAGTCTCTGAATTAAGCAGAAAGCTCTCACCCAGTCAAGAGATCAGGGCTAGATCCAACACCGTTTTTTAGCTCACTGCACCATCCCAGTTTCAGAACCTGGCTGTATGCAAATTAGTCTGTTCCTGTCCCAGTGCATGATGGGAACAGGGCAAACCAAACTACAAAAGCCAATTCTTACACTGGGAAGGAAACAAGCTCCCGGGGACCGGTTTCTGAGTCCCTTTCTCACTGCTCCATCAGGATTCAAGCAAGCCGGGCCGAAGAAGGCTGAAATGCCAGAAACCGGTCCCCGGTAGCTTGTCTCCTTTCTGGTGAAGAATTGGCTTGGTAGTTTGGTCTGCCCTGTTCCCATGATGCACTGGGCCAGGGACAGACTAATTTGCATATAGCCAGGTTCTGAGCTGGGATGGGGTAGTAAGATAAATAACGGTGATGGATCAAGCCCTGATCTTTGGACTGGGTAAGAGTGGTCTGTTTAACTCAGACACTCTGTTCATCACCACCCCCTTTTCTAAATCGTTTTTGGCCACTATAGGTGTGGCAGGGTATACTCAGACATGAGTCCCTTTCTCACTGCTCCATCAGGATTCAAGCAAGCCGGGCCGAAGAAGGCTGAAATGCCAGAAACCGGTCCCCGGTAGCTTGTCTCCTTTCTGGTGAAGAATTGGCTTGGTAGTTTGGTCTGCCCTGTTCCCATGATGCACTGGGCCAGGGACAGACTAATTTGCATATAGCCAGGTTCTGAGCTGGGATGGGGCAGTGAGATAAATAACGGTGATGGATCAAGCCCTGATCTTTGGACTGGGTAAGAGTGGTCTGTTTAACTCAGACACTCTGTTCATCACCACCCCCTTTTCTAAATCGTTTTTGGCCACTATAGGTGTGGCAGGGTATACTCAGACATGAGTCCCTTTCTCACTGCTCCATCAGGATTCAAGCAAGCCGGGCCGAAGAAGGCTGAAATGCCAGAAACCGGTCCCCGGTAGCTTGTCTCCTTTCTGGTGAAGAATTGGCTTGGTAGTTTGGTCTGCCCTGTTCCCATGATGCACTGGGCCAGGGACAGACTAATTTGCATATAGCCAGGTTCTGAGCTGGGATGGGGCAGTGAGATAAATAACGGTGATGGATCAAGCCCTGATCTTTGGACTGGGTAAGAGTGGTCTGTTTAACTCAGACACTCTGTTCATCACCACCCCCTTTTCTAAATCGTTTTTGGCCACTATAGGTGTGGCAGGGTATACTCAGACATGAGTCCCTTTCTCACTGCTCCATCAGGATTCAAGCAAGCCGGGCCGAAGAAGGCTGAAATGCCAGAAACCGGTCCCCGGTAGCTTGTCTCCTTTCTGGTGAAGAATTGGCTTGGTAGTTTGGTCTGCCCTGTTCCCATGATGCACTGGGCCAGGGACAGACTAATTTGCATATAGCCAGGTTCTGAGCTGGGATGGGGCAGTGAGATAAATAACGGTGATGGATCAAGCCCTGATCTTTGGACTGGGTAAGAGTGGTCTGTTTAACTCAGACACTCTGTTCATCACCACCCCCTTTTCTAAATCGTTTTTGGCCACTATAGGTGTGGCAGGGTATACTCAGACATGAGTCCCTTTCTCACTGCTCCATCAGGATTCAAGCAAGCCGGGCCGAAGAAGGCTGAAATGCCAGAAACCGGTCCCCGGTAGCTTGTCTCCTTTCTGGTGAAGAATTGGCTTGGTAGTTTGGTCTGCCCTGTTCCCATGATGCACTGGGCCAGGGACAGACTAATTTGCATATAGCCAGGTTCTGAGCTGGGATGGGGCAGTGAGATAAATAACGGTGATGGATCAAGCCCTGATCTTTGGACTGGGTAAGAGTGGTCTGTTTAACTCAGACACTCTGTTCATCACCACCCCCTTTTCTAAATCGTTTTTGGCCACTATAGGTGTGGCAGGGTATACTCAGACATGAGTCCCTTTCTCACTGCTCCATCAGGATTCAAGCAAGCCGGGCCGAAGAAGGCTGAAATGCCAGAAACCGGTCCCCGGTAGCTTGTCTCCTTTCTGGTGAAGAATTGGCTTGGTAGTTTGGTCTGCCCTGTTCCCATGATGCACTGGGCCAGGGACAGACTAATTTGCATATAGCCAGGTTCTGAGCTGGGATGGGGCAGTGAGATAAATAACGGTGATGGATCAAGCCCTGATCTTTGGACTGGGTAAGAGTGGTCTGTTTAACTCAGACACTCTGTTCATCACCACCCCCTTTTCTAAATCGTTTTTGGCCACTATAGGTGTGGCAGGGTATACTCAGACATGAGTCCCTTTCTCACTGCTCCATCAGGATTCAAGCAAGCCGGGCCGAAGAAGGCTGAAATGCCAGAAACCGGTCCCCGGTAGCTTGTCTCCTTTCTGGTGAAGAATTGGCTTGGTAGTTTGGTCTGCCCTGTTCCCATGATGCACTGGGCCAGGGACAGACTAATTTGCATATAGCCAGGTTCTGAGCTGGGATGGGGCAGTGAGATAAATAACGGTGATGGATCAAGCCGTGATCTTTGGACTGGGTAAGAGTGGTCTGTTTAACTCAGACACTCTGTTCATCACCACCCCCTTTTCTAAATCGTTTTTGGCCACTATAGGTGTGGCCGGGTATACTCAGACATGAGTCCCTTTCTCACTGCTCCATCAGGATTCAAGCCAGCCGGGCCGAAGAAGGCTGAAATGCCAGAAGCCGGTCCCCGGTAGCTTGTCTCCTTTCTGGTGAAGAATTGGCTTGGTAGTTTGGTCTGCCCTGTTCCCATGATGCACTGGGCCAGGGACAGACTAATTTGCATATAGCCAGGTTCTGAGCTGGGATGGGGCAGTGAGATAAATAACGGTGATGGATCAAGCCCTGATCTTTGGACTGGGTAAGAGTGGTCTGTTTAACTCAGACACTCTGTTCATCACCACCCCCTTTTCTAAATCGTAGCTCGAAATACAGGTCTCACGTTGCCTGTCGACATGGACAGTCATTGTCAAAAAGAAGAGCAGCTTTCAACGGAGCTTCGTATTGGTAGTCATTGCCGGCGGCAGAGTTTCATCGCAAGCGGGCCCGTTCACAGTCACGAGGAGCACAGACTTCAGGACTTACCCTTTTACTTCAGGAGGAGTACACTCTGATTCCTACAAGACGCTGTCTGTCCATATAAGTTTGGTCAGGTGAAGTTGAAACTCTCTCCGCTCTCCTGTCCTCCAGTTCATCAGGAGACAGGAGGGATCCCTCCTCATACAGTCAGGAGCTCTCAGGCTAGGGGCCACTGCTTGTGTACCCCCCCCACCCACGCAGCACAGGAGCTGCGGGGGCAAATGTTACACCACTGTCGAATGGTTGTTGCTATAGCTTTGGTCTGTTGGTGGGCGCGGGCTGTGCTTGCTGTAGCAGGAAATTTGTTGTCGGCACTAAGAGCAGTTTCCACTGGAGCTTCACATTGACAGTCGTCCTGGGCAGCTGAGTTTGTGAACGAACAGGCCCGTTCTCGGTTGCAAGGAGCCCAAATTTCTGGATTTTCACCTTTACTTCAGGAGAAGTACACTCTGATGCCAGCCAAGGGTCCGGGACCTGGGAGGCACCTTTTGGGGATTGGGACTCACTCCAGCAGAGGCCAGCAGCAGGACTCAGGCAGGGCCACTTGTATCAGGTCAGCTGGGCAGTTTGCAGAAATGCCTCTGAATCTAGTTGTATCCCTGTGGCTCACACAGGAGGTCAGCCAAATGATCCTTTGAGTCACTCTTGATAGCCTGGGATGAAGGCAAGCAGGTCAACTCGTCTTTTGTAGACAGCAAGGCAGTCCTTCATGCAGCACAGCAGCCCTTCTTCTGTTACTTCCACAGATCCAGGAGTGTTCTGATGAGTGGCTCTAGAGGTCTAACATTTATACCTGGTACCATCCTTTTTGTGGGGGGAACTACCTGTCCTACCCCCACATCTGGTTCTAGAAAGCCCTTTTCCTGTCAAGGCTCCAAACCATCTGGGGGTGACAAAGGGCGAACAGACATGGTGTCAGGTTCCTTTGTGTGTGCAAGAGGCAAATCCTTTTGAAGTATAAGAGGGGCTTGGTACAGCACCTCCCTAGTCTTCCTGCCAGGGCGGCCCATCCTGTCCACACCTAAGCCCCATTTTCCACTGTCTGGAAGGAATACACAAACCCCAGCAGCAGGTCCTTTCACTGTCACGTGACTCAGGTTACTGGCAGAAAGCACAGATGGATGGTATAAGAAAATGTCAACTTTTTAAAAGTGGCATTTTCAGAATTGTGATATGAAATTCGACTTTACCATTAAAGAGGATTTTAAATTACAATTAATTTGAGTGCAAACAACATATCTCCATCTGCCCCCAATCTAATGTTAGCACTTATTAAATGTAATAAGGCAGCCAAGTGTTAGTCAATGGGAGAGATAGGCCCTACAACAGTGAAAAATGACTGTAGTACTTTTTCACTGCCAGGATATGTAAAAAGTAAGTATGCATGTCCTACTTTTTAAATACAGTCACCTGTCCTATGAGGTTTTTGGGCCTGATGTAGGGGTGAAAAGGGAAGATTTCGGCCTGCAGTGGCAGACCTCAGGCATGTTTAGGAAGGCTGTTTGAGTGGGTGTCACAGTGATTGCTTTTGCCCACTAGAAGCATGCAATTTACAGGCTCTGGGTATATGTAGTACCATTTACTAGAGATGTATATTAAGTATACCAATGATGTAGATGCCAACTGAACCATTTTTTAGGGAGAGAGAACACACATGCTACCACTGGGTTAGCAGTGAAAAAGTGCACATAGTCCTAATACCAACAAAAACAGGTACAGCAACAGACGCCAAAAATAACGGAGTGATCCTGCAAGAAAGGGCCAGGTCCAACACATGGTTTTGTTCAGACATTAAATATACTCAGTGAACTTCTTCAAGACTTCTTGTTATGGATCACTTGATTGTCTTAGTACCTAATTTTAAACATCTGTATATATGCATGGTTATATTTATAGGTAAATCTAGACATGATACTGGCAACCGTGTGAAATTCTACGGTGGGACAGGAAGTTTGATTTTGCCTGGAGTTGGAAGGTGCAGAATGTCTATGCTTTGTCTGCGTGTTTTGAGATGAAGTGATTATTCAATGGTGAAGTCTAAGATTAAGCTTCATTGGGGAAAATGGAGTGGCAGATGTTGGTGAAAGAGCACACAAGAGACCATAGATAGTGAGCAATCATTACAACTACAACTGGTCTTTAAATCTGAAATCAAACTGCTGATCATCCTCATCCGAAATGTTTTTATCTCTTACACAGTGCCAGGGGCTTTAATACATTTTGAAATCTACTGAGTTTCTTTCGTGAGCCTTCTCTGCATGTTGAATATGGTGACTTTTGATTCTTAGCTCCGCCCATTTTCACCCCTTTTATCATTTCATCACATGGAGACATCACATGCTATTTGATCCCCTGGTAACATCACATGATCATATAAAGAAAGTAAAAATAATAAAAATTCATGTGAAGTGCAAAAAAAACTCCAAAATGGTTTGAACTGGTGAACAACTTCAAACCTCCCAGAACAAAAGGAAAACAGTCCCTACAGTTGCAAAGTGTCACACAAGGGTTACAGGTTCAACCCCTAGCATCTCCCTAGTCAATGCCACACCTTCCGTTACCATGCCACAGAGTGCCTGGCCTCAGTCCCTTGCAGCTTCCTGATGGAGAAGATTGAGGCAGAAAATTCCTACCTCTCTGCTGTGCAGGAGCAGTGACTTCTAAAGTTGACTAATTGTAAACCGAGAATCTGAGGGGATACAGGTTGCTATGCAAACCAATGGGGTCAAACTGGTGACCCCTGACGACCCCAATTCATTGCTCTTTCCTGGGCTTCTAGCATCCAGTTTCTATGACTTGTTCATTTCTCCCCTTTTCTGTTTTATCTAGTCAGTTGATTAAGTTTTAAATTACAGCACCAAGACGCTTATGCATATTTGTGCTTTGGAAAAGACATTTGACTTAACGTAACACATCATGCTACTTTCTATAAGGCTTGAGGTATACTTGGGTTTAGTGGAGCCATGAAAGTCCATTCAGCAATCGACAGGAGAGCTGGTCATGGTATGTACTGCAGTGGCTCATGCAGAAGGACAGGCAGTGGCTCGACATGTTATGTGTATCTTTAAAGTGCACTATCACCCGCGAGGGTGTCCAGGCGCTGAGCAGGTGTGTGCCTCGTCCTGCCTGTGGTAGCCTTGTTCATTGACAGGTCAGGTCTTCAGCTTCTTGGGGAGTTCAAGAAGAGAGGAAGTGGCTCTGATGCAGTGGGAGGCCAGTCCACACTTTAGGAGCGATGTAAGAGAGGGGAACAGCCATTACAATGCAGGGATTACAACGAAAGTCGTTACAACGCACGGATTACAACGAAAGTCGTTACAACGCAGGGATTACAACGAAAGTCGTTACAACGACTTTCGCTGAAGGGCGCGGCTGGAGATGGAATAGTTTGATTTTCTATCCAACACCTTCCCTACTGTCAACGTGGGCTGGAGTTGGAATAGAAAATTAAACTATTCCACTATCCAGCGCCCTCCAGCGAAAGTCGTTGTAACGTTTTTCGTTGTAATCCCCGCGTTTTAATGGCATGCGGGGTAAAAGCCTGCGTTGTAATGCCGTACAACTGTAAGAGAATACCTGTCCTGTCGATCTGGTTCTGTGTATGGATGGGATCAGTGTAAATAGGAGGGCTGCAAAGCAGAAATGCCTGGGTCGATGGTGGAATGAGACACAACTGTTCAGGTAGGTGAGACTAACTTGTGTAGTGCTGTGAATCAGCCACGGCCCGTGCAGGTAAGAGCGATGGGATGGTGAGGGTGGGTGGGGGTGGGAGGGAATTCCGACTAAGATAATGAGGGAAAATCAAATAAATAATTAATTTTCCCCTTATCATCGTCCATCGAATTCCCCACACCCCCACCGGGCCCCACTGGGCGCCATAGCCCCACTGCTCTGACCTGCGAGAGCCACGGCTGCCGTGAATGTGTGTGTGTGTGAGGAGTTTGAATTGAGCGTGTTTGTGTATTGAGGGCCAGTAGGGTTCCCTGAAGTGTGGCGTGATATAACATTTACGTTATAGGTTGAGGATAAGTCTGGCTGCAGAGTTCTGGATAGTTTGAAGTCTTCTAGTGAGTTACTTAGGGATCCTGGCATAGAGGGTGTTCCTGCAGTCCAACTTGCTGGTGGCTACAGTGTGAGTGGCAATTTTTCTGGTGCTGCTTGGCAGCCATTTGAAGTTCTTCTTCAGCATCCTCAGGATGTGGAAGCAGATGCAGTGATGGCATTGATTTGTGGGTGTTGTCCAGTTGGCTGTCGATGAATATTCAGTGGTTTGTGGCATGGGTGCTGGGTGCGAGTCCGAGTTTGGCCGGCCACCAGTTGCAGTCTGATGATGGGAAACACTTGCTGAAGATCAGTATTTCTGTCTTGTTGGTGTTGAGCTTGAGACAGCTGACTTTCATCCATTTAGCGACTTGGGTCATACAGGAGCTGAACTTGCTTCTTGTATTGAGGGTCTTTTCCGAGAGGGAGAGTATGAGTTTCCAGTCATCATCATGGGAAAGAAAGTTGATGTGATGTGCATTGATGACGTTGGCCGGAGTGATCATGCTTGCATTGAAGAGGGTAGGGCTTCCAGAGCTATCCCTGTGGCTACCTTCAAGGGCAGCGCCGGGGGTACCAGTGACAAACCAGGGGGAGCAGATACCACGCCTAGCAATGTCTAATTGACGGCACAGAGACTGATGCATTAATCTGAGTCACAATCATTCTGTGATGCATACAAGTCTAAATGTTGTACTTGTATGTGCTATGAGAGGCAGGGAACATATGCAAATCCGTATTGGTCCGCCCCAAAAATGGAAGGGCCAGTACAAAGTGCAACACCATGCCCCTCCGAATTTTAACACAAGCATCGCCCTGTAGACGTCCATGACGACAGGCCTGGTACAATAGAATAATGTCAGCTGGAGCTGGGTCAGTCAGCCGCCATGTCAGATCCAGGCGGCGGGTGCCTGCTCCAATCATTTAATTACCAGACAGACACTTAAGATAACAAATGTTTTTCATTGCCTCTGTCAAGAAATTGGAAGCCTGGGAAATATATGGAGACCGCCGCGAGAGATGCCGCGGTCTGTGGCTGTGTACCAACAAAGATCCACTCCACTCTATTAAAAGACAATTAGGCACCGAAAGGGCTGCCTCTGCAATATTAAAGAGCTGTCTCTGGCTCCGAGGCTGATCTGATGCGAGCGGAAGGTGGCAAATTAAGAAACATGTTGCGCCTGATTCAAGTTGAACGGTTCTCCACTTGGACGCGGCGGGGAGACGGGCGCATTGCAGCGGCGGCACATGTCCGCTCTGACTGTGTGTGGTCAGTAGGGCGCAAGTCCTAAAAAAAGAAGTGGGGGGACGCTGATGTCAGGACAGGAAGTGACGTTACAAAAGGTGGCTTGCACCATCAGACTCATTGCCTCTCCTCGCTCACCCCTTAGATGCGATTGCATCAGAGAAGCCAGCTCCCGGTAAAATAAGTGGGGGGACGCCGTCCACCCGCGTGGTACCCCGACTCGAGCCCTGGTGGTCAGTGATGTCCAAAGTACGTAAAAGAAGGCCAGAGCCTTGCCAACATTTCAGGATATCAACATACAATAAATGTACATGGACTATCTCCAACCAGCTTGGACTCATTTACATAATCAGTGGTTGTCCTTGAAATCTAGATAAAGACAGTTATGGTCATCTCAACTGAACCAACTGGAATAAAGCATTAGACCACGGAGAAATATAGAAGAGGAGCTGGATTGGAGTGCAGCCTTTCCGGATTACCAAATAGGCAAAGTAGGCACCGGTCTATGGGCCCCACTCCTTTTAGAGGCCCCGCGACAACGGATCAAAATAATGATTTAATCACAACAATCAAGCTTTCTTAACCCCTTTGCTGCGGCGGCTATTCCGCCGCAGCGCTAAGGGGGTAGGGCGGCCGCGCGGCGGTCACGTGCTTGTGACGGAACCGCTCCGTCACGGCACGCGGGTGAGCTGTGCTTGTGACGGAATGGTTCCGTCACGAACGCGCCCGCTCAATGGAACGCGCCGCGCAGGCGCGAAATCAGCGCCGCGCAGGCAGACAGAACCGTTACGTCACAAGCACAGCTCACCCGTGGCTTGTGACGGAGCGGTTCCGTCACAAGCACACAAGGGGTTAAATTGTTTCCAAAACATAGAAAACAATGAATCAACTCAAAGAAATGAAACTTCACATTAAAGACTCCATAGAGAAAATACTGTATTATTGTAATGTGCCCATTGAATATTTAAAGTTTTGTTGATTTATTAAAATTGTAAAAAAAAAAATTGTTTGTTTAATAACATTACTAATTGTTAATGTTTAGTTCTGTGTAATAAAACTGGTTTAATAAAATTGTTGGATGGATGGTAAAATTAACAACTTATTAGGAGAAAATTTGCGAGTGTGGGGGCGAAATGTTGACTGCCTATGGGCCTCCACATGGTTTAATCCGGTACTGGGGTGCAGTGCCCCTGATGGCGTGAAGCCTTTCGGAATCGAACTGTATATAATCTGCAGTCAGACATTTCAACCCCATTGGTGCCACTCAGCCTTTTATCCATCTGAAGTGGCTAAAATTAGGACCATTTAGCTGCCTTAATATTCCATCTGTTTATTTACCTGGCGAGAGAATAAGCAGCGTGTATCGTGAAACACAGTCACAATAAAATCTAAAAACCGATAATTGATTTCATGCAACTGGCAACCGTAATGTCAGCACACGTTTACATTAAAATGGGGAATAACAGACAGAAACTATGTTTACGCATGTTTTTTGCGCACTTTACAAATGCAAAGTTAGCTCTAGCCTTTGATGAAACAGACAGACTTCCTATGCTATGAAGTGTTGTTAAAATGTTGTGATGTGGTGATACCACAAAAATCGTGCAAATCAACTCTCTGCAATTGTGACCCAATTGCATACACTTCCGACATTCTCTAATAGAGGGCCTCTATCACATGATAATGGTGAAATGCAGAGCAGACGCCACCCGACCCGGTGCAAGGGTCCCTGCACCCATAATTATGAACGAGGTTTACTGGGACGGATTTGGATAGGTATGATGCAGAATCTGGGCAGACTTGCTCTCAGAAAATAATGTTTCTTACGTTTTATTATTTAATTAAACTTTCTTCTACATTTAGTCAAACCACATAAACGTGCTAGTGTGTAATCATAAATATTACAAAATCACATAAAACAAATCAAGATGGCAATCCGTAAGTACGTGGGCACCTTCCAAAGTGCACGCACTTCATACATCCCTTCCTTTGTTAATGACTCGTTAGTTATCCCAATCCTGGAGTCCTCAATAGCATGAAGTCAGCAAGGGTGGCACGGATGCCAGGGGCCCTGGTGCAAGCAAGGAAAATAGCCTTGGGGTAGAGGAAAAGACACCAATTTGCAGGGTTCAATGGACGGCTCGGAGCTCTGGCCCGGCGCCGCTGCACCTGCCGCACCAATGCTAGCTGCGCCCCTGATGAATAGACGATGGGACATTGTCTGAGTTGAGTCCAGCAGCATCGCCCGCAATCTTCCTGAAGATGCCTCCTGCACGTGCCCATGCGCCTCGATGCCCCCCAGCTCGGGTCGTGGCGCACGAGCAAGTGTCCCCTGAAAGAGTGCATCAAGGGCTGCCCGCGAGTCCGTAGGATCCCTAGGGTGCAATGAACACCTTTCAATCATTTCTATTCTCCCCCTCCCCACATACACAGCAATAAGGAAAAGTGGGTCACGGGCGCCGTCGGCGAGCAGCGCGCGCAGCCCCCCGGGCGCGCAGGTGGACCCGGCGTCCCTGCATAATAAAGAGTGCGGCACGAGCCCCAGCTCGCGCCGCGGTAACTAGCTCCACGCGCAGCCTCGTCATCCATCACGCCGCTGACAGCGGCCGCTTAAATTGCTTTCGGAGCGCGGCGGCGCCTAGGTGGCGGGAAAGATGCGCTCGCGCAGGCTGCAGGGGGGTCATTCGGCAGTCCCTTTTCGACAGAAAAATATATATTAAAAACTCCATTCCCATCGGGACCCGGGCTTACATTCATTTTAAAAAGATGGCCATTTTATTTTGCACTCATATTCTTTCAGGTATGATTTTATGAGTTTTGCAGCTGACACCACAACTCGTTGATTTTCATCCACCCAGGGAAACTTCGGCTGGTAAAATCTGCGAACATTTTCCTGAGCAAAAATGCCTGGTTATTGCTAATATATGCTTATTGTGTTGGGGCAAAGACCAAAATCCCCATGTTAACCTATTCCCAGAAAAACTTGAAATAGGTTCAATATATTGCAACCGCCAAATTACGTCTCCTCTGGAGTCGGATTACAAAAACCTAAAGTTGGGTGAACCAGGAAACACGTGGAAATATTTGGCACGTAAACCATGCTACAAATATCATGTTAGAATATCATTTGGTACAAAGACAGGGTTTCAACGTATGTGGTAGATAACTGGCGCCAACAACGAGTTTGCGTGTTGTGTAACTTCAATATACCTAGGACGGTGCCACAGGTTGGTCTTAACCCTGTACCCCCTAAATGAAAGACCAACGGTCATACTCAATAACAACGAGCCTGGGCGCACATAAATAGTAGCTGCAGAACAGTTCTCTGTATCATATCTTGTCAGAAATGGAGATACATTGTTACATAAATACAGTGAAATGAAGTTGAATGATCAAGAGTATTGTTTGCTCTTCTTTTTAATCCAGAGCGGTTGTCCAGTCAACACGTGTTTCGTCTGGGGAAGTACCCCAAGACTTCTTCAGGGCTTCTGGCAAAATGAAAGAGATTATAATCTCTCTGCCGGATGTACTTCGGTCCCGTCTGGCGATGGAAAGTGAGTATTCTTGTACAGTAATTAGTCAGTGTATAGGGACCATGTGATGAGCCGAAAGTAGAGGCTTCACTGAATATGAGGCAGAGCGCAAAGTTTGGTGCGCCCGGGTCACACCCGGGGAAGTAAAATTAATGTGGATATCTGAGGCAGCAAGTACGCGGCGTCCGTCACGACCGCAGTGTCGGAGACCGGAAGACATCCACATACTTCCCCAGACGAAACATGTGTTGGCTGGGCAACCGTTCTGGATTTTAATCAATTTAATTGTTGACACATGAGAATACAGGATAGGCAGCAGGCACAGCCTATGTTTTTGCAAAACGCACAAGATGATGGACGGAATGTTGCACATTGGCAAAACATTCACCCCCAGTCACAGATCTGGGTTTAATCCATCGTTAATTTGCTCACCACGCCACCCCAGTTCAGACATGGCCAGTCCGGGCTGGACTAATTGTGGAAAAAGGTAGGGCTGATGACCTTTTTCAGAGTTGCCCGGCGTTAACCGCCTCTATACCCACTCAAGTTACCAAACAAAGAGGCAGGCGCTGGGGACTGGAAGGCAGGAAACAGAAGTTTTATTCCGACGGAGCAGAACACATCAAATCAGACAACAGGGTATCTTCTCGAGGTGCTCTAACCGCATCTCTGAGGCCTGGCCTCTTATACACAAGTTTATTGCTTTATTGTATGAAACACATCTCTGTCAATTCTTTGATGTACGGAAAGACATCCTCGGAATCCCCCCTTCAGGCCCGTTCCCACACACATTTACAGTTGGAGTCCCGACCCCGGTCACAACAGGTGATGATTATCGCGCAGCTGGATATTCCGCCGATTCACGGAATGTGTGGGGTTGATCGGATCTCATAGGGTGGGGGCTTTGATCAACTCGAGGGTCCTTTGATGGGGGGAAGCTTCCTACTGTACAGGGGGGGGCAATAAACAGTATCCGCAGGGCCAGGTGGCGGCCTGGGAACGAGGAAGACAAACGGGCGCACAGGAAAAGGGGGTTTTATCAAAGGGCCCGGGACCATGAAAGGAATGAAGGGAGGTGTCGCGCTGGGAACAAGATGGGGTTCCGAGGCAGAGCTGCACTGAAGAGGGGTTTATGACCCAAAGCATGTGAGAGTGGGGGTTGTCAGCGTGCGGGGGATGCTTGCGAGGTTAGGAGGGAGAGAGACAGACGCGCTGGCTATCAGCGAGGGGCAGAGAGGCCATGGCACTCAAAATGGCTGCCGCTTACGCGCACAAATGGGCTCAAAAAGGGGCAAGATGGCGCCGATAATGTTGACGTTTGCAGCCTAAGTTTTAACAGTCCTCCCTTTTCAACATATCTAGCCAGCTTGCCTACTCGATGTCGATCTTCATCAAATTCCTAACCTCTGCATCATATAATGCTCCCATGCGTTCATTTCCAATGTCCACAGTCTTTGGGCAAATACAATTCATACATAAGGAACACAAAGGCGGCAGGCATTGAATTCCTAAGCACAACCCACATATAACAACTACAGGAATCAGGATAATGGTAAACAGCCTCCAGCCCCAGTTCTTAACAGTGTTCCAAAACCAACCACCAAGCGACCATTCTTCCTGTTCCTGGTGGACTTCTGAAGAGAGTCTGTGGAGGTGTTCGATGGCCTTGTATACTGAGGGTGAATTGTCCGGTATATATGTACAACAGCTGGACCCAATAATGCGGCATGCTCCACCACAGTCCGCAAGAACCACGTCTAGAACCAGGCGGTTCTGGAGAGCCACCAGGCGGACCGCTTGAAGTTCGGCTGTGTTGTTAGCAAGAATACCAGCTGTGATGTTCATTGTTGTCTCGACTGCCTGAGTCAGATGTCGGATGGCACGGCTGTTTGCCATCGGGCCCCAGAGTGGAACAAGTCCCTTCATAGCATCGAGGAACTGTGCTCCTGTTGAGTCGGCTTGTTCAATATCCTTGGCTCGCTTTTGTCTATGGTCATTTGCGGGGGCCACATAGGTCGGAGGGAGGATGAAGGAGATGAAACAAGTGCCCCCCCAGCCTTTGGGGAGCCAGGTGTAAGCCTTTGTGCCACAAACAAAGTACATATTTGGAGAGGATACAAAGGAAGGTGGATCGGTAGAGTCCAAAGTTCTGGTGAAACGGCAAGCACTGCGGCCTACCAGCTGTGTCCCAAGCCCTTCTATGCACATGTGGCCTGTGACGTTGATGACAGACAGGGCCACAGTCAGAGTGGCAGCCGTTCGTTTCCGCAAGTAGGAGAAGGTGGGTCTGGTTGAATTGTTGAACACCTGCATTTCAATTCGTTTTTTAGCAGGGATGTCCATGTGGATAGAGTCGTTGGAGGTCTGAGGGCAGAAGTGTGTCTTTGTTTTGTTTCGCCTGACCTCATGAAAGAAGTGCGTCATGGTTTTGCTGGAGGTGGCATTGTCCTTATAGCTTTCTTGCAGGAGGATCAGCCAAGCAAGGCAGGAGCCATGAATTGAGAAGGGTGAAGAGATGAAAGGTATCGAATGTCCAGTGGCGTGGGGTAGCAACCCACAGATCCAGCAGTTGGTGGCATTGGTGGCGAGATTGTGCTGGTGGAGTAGCTGCACAAAAGAGTTATTCCAGAACTCCTTTCGCCTTTCTCTGAGTTGAGGAGAGAGTGAGATCAAATAATGTTCTTTCATGGTGGTAGGCTGTGCAGTGGTTAGCAGTATCTGATGAGCAGGTGTGCTTTCCTCCAAGATCCAGAAGGAGGTCATGAGGAGGAGGCAAAAGAGGAAGACAATGAAGAAGGCGATTGTCTTTGATTTGTGCATATTGTCAGTCTTTGGGTTCCTGTAGTGGGTATTTCCTGTTGCTTCCATCATCTTCTTATCTGGCGCTTCCATCATCTTCTTATCTGGCGCTTCCATCATCTTCAAGGTGCTCGGTAGCGGGCAGAACCACAGACTTTGTTTTAGCTTCCCTCCGGGTAACCCTTGGTAGTGTTTGGGTCACCGTTCTGAGATTTAACTCAGTCTGTGGTCTACTTAGCCGAAGCTCCCTCCTTTCGACGCAGGAAATACCCTTCTCTGGTTAGCACAGTGGGATCAGAGAATTTGGCAAGTTCAAGTGCCTCGGTGTCAGGATAGCAGTTCAGTGATGGTCGATCCTTGCTCAGGAGCTCTTCTTGGTTGTCGATGTTTTCTGTTGTGGCCAGGGTCGAGGAGAACTTCTTGCAGTGGTGTGCGTGCAGCCAGTGCCGTTTCCCCTCCACTCGAAGCGCCGTCCGGGTGGTGATCAGCACTTGCCAGGGGCCCGTCCACCGGGGTTCCAAACTCTTCGCCCACTGAAAATTCCGGACTAATATATAGTCCCCGGTTGGATGTCGTGGCCCGGACCCCTGGAAGCATCGGGGATGGCCTGCTGCACCTGCTGATGAATGACAGACAGAGTTTCAGTTAACTTGTACAAATAATCAGACATTAGGACGTCCGGGACGTCATGAATGGAGGTTGGTTTAGGTGCAGACCAGACGCTCATGGGTCGGCCGAAAACGACCTCGTATGGTGTCAGGTGGTGTTTGGTGGGGGTGGAACACATTGATAGCAATGCCAGTGGGAGAGCGTCTGGCCATTTCAGTCCTGTGGTAGCCACTATCTTGGCTAATTTTAACTTCAGTGTGGCATTGTGTCGCTCGACTAGTCCAGCAGACTGGGGGTGGAAGACTGCGTGGAACTTTTGTGTGATACCCAGCCCCTTTAAGATGAGCTGGATGTCTTCCGCTATGAAGTGGGGGCCATTGTCGCTCCATAAAATTCGACAAAGGCCGTAGCGAGGGAAGAATTCTTTTAGCAGTACCTTTGCAGTGGCCATAGCAGTGTTATCACGGGTTGGGTATGCCTCCACCCATTTGCTAAATGCACGCACCACTACAAGCACATATTTCAGGCCTTGGCATCTGTCTAGTTGGATGTAGTCCATCTGTAGGACTTCAAATGGGTGATTGGGAACCCCAAACCCTCCCCGGGGGACCACAGTTCCTTTCCCAGGGTTATGGTGCAGCAGCGACGGCTCGTGGAGGGAGTTCCGGTGGGGCAGGAGGGTGGGGAGGGGGAGGGGCAGGGTGGAGGTTGCTAAAAACCGGCATATGGATAATTGCAGGTAAGTAAACAATTTAATTAATAAAACGAATTTCGTAGCTCGCACTGCATTGCATTTTGCGATGCAAGGCGCACTACGAAATTCGTTTTATTAATTAAATGGTTTACATACCTGCAATTATCCATATGCCGGTTTTTAGCAACCGCCACCCTGCCCCTCCCCCTCCCCACCCTCCTGCCCCACCGTAACTCCCTCCACGAGCCGTCGCTGTGGTGCAGGCATATCAGGCATTGTTGGACCAGACGTTTGGCGGAGTCCGTGATTTTATCGTTGTGCCAAACTCTGGAGACAAGTTCAATCATGGGGGCTGATCCTATGTGAGCAGGGGAGTGTGCCATAGTCAGTATGGGAATCAGGTATGAGTCAGGTAACAACCATTTGTTTGCGTCTTTTGTCCGTCAGCAGCCTTCATCGTCCTTTAATCCCACCCGTGCCCATTCAGTCAATTCGCGTTGTGTGCTAGCCATTTGAATGTCCCTGACAGTGTCCCTAGCGTCAGTCCATTTTTCTGCTTGTGACCTGGTCACGTACATGCGTGTTGTCGTCCTATTTTCAGCTGTCGTTCGAGCAGTGAGGTCCGCTAGTGCATTTCCCTGTCCAATAATGTCTGTCACTTTCTTGTGTGCCTGGCATTTGATGACCGCAAGTCTTTTGGGGAGAAGGACAGCTTCGATCAAGGCGGAGACTAAATCTCCATGCAAGATAGGGGTGCCGTGTGAGGTCAAGAATCCCCTTTCCTTCCAAAGGAGCCCAAAATGGTGAACCACCCCGAAGGCATACTGGCTGTCGGTGTAAATGTTTGCTGTGGTTCCTGCTGCCAGGATGCATGCTCGTGTCAGGGCAATCAGTTCCGCTGCCTGGGCAGATCGTTGTGTGATGCGGGCTGTCTCGACTACAGTTCGAGCCGTGGTGACTGCGTAGGCAGCTGAAGTGGTGCCATCGGGGAGTTTGATGCATGAGCCGTCCACCCACAGCTCTCCGTCAGGGTCAGGAAAAGCCGTGTCTCTGAGGTCAACCCTACTTCTAGTCTGTTTGTCCGTGAGAGTCACACAGTCGTGTACAGGGGGCACATTGGGATCGTTCTCTGGTAGGGGAAGCAAAGTTGCCGGGTTCAGTGTGGTGCATCTTTTCAGGGTGATATGGGGTGCAAGCAAAGTCAGCTCATATCCAGTCAGTCGTGCACTCGTCAGGTGTTGCGTCTTGGTTTGGTTCAGGAGGGTGTCAACTGCATGGGATACTAGTACTGTGAGGGAATTCGAGAGCACAATCCCCTCACTCTGTCGGATAGAGATAGCAGCGGCAGCTACAGCTCAAAGGCAGGCAGGTAAGGCTCTGGCTACAGGGTCAAGAGTGGCAGAGAAGTAAGCGCACGGTTGTTGCTTTGGGCCAATGGACTGGGTTAGGACAGATAAAGCGCACCCCTCCCTTTCGTGAGTGTAGAGGGAGAAGGGCTTTGTGTAATCGGGGGTACCTAGGACAGGGGCCGAACAAAGGGCATCTCGTAGTTCCGTGAAGGAGGTTTGGCATTCAGGGGTCCAAGGGAGTGGGAAGGGGACATCTTTAGCTAGCAGAGAAAGCAGCGGTTTCACAATGAGGCTGAAGTTTGGTAACCACTGTCGGCAGAAGGAGGTGAGGCCTAGTAGGGAGCGGACCTGTTTCTGAGTCTTAGGGACAGGGGTTTCAAGAATGGTTTGGATCCGGTCGGGAGTAAGTTTCCTTCCGTCTTTGGACAGGAGGTGGCCTAAGTAAGTGACCTGGGGTTGGCGGAATTGCAACTTCTTTTTAGAGACCTTGTGGCCATTTTCCGCAAGGAAGTGCAGGAGTTGAATGGTGGCCGTGACTGCTAGTGGAGTGGTGTCAGCCGCCAAAAGGATGTCATCGACGTATTGTACTAACACCACTCCATCGGGCAACTGGACCTGATCCAGTTGTCTCTTGAGGGCCTGACTGTAGATACTGGGGCTTTCAGTGTAGCCTTGGGGTGCTCGGCAGAACCTATATGAGCGGGCTTTTAGGGTGAAGCCGAAGAGATATCGGCTGTCCGGGTGGATGGGGATAGAGAAAAATGCATTTTTGAGGTCAATGACAGTGAAGGTGGTGGCAGTGGAAGGAATCAAGGTCAGGATAGTGGTGATGTCTGAGACCACGGGGTACTGGGGTATAACCACTTTGTTGATCTCTCGAAGGTCGATGATGAAGCGGTATGCTTTCTCATCCCCCTCTCCTTGTTTCTTGATGATGGGCAAGATAGGACTGTTGCAAACGTTGCTAACCACTTCCTCTACCACTCCTGCGACTATCAGTGACTGAATAATCTTTACCAGTGCCTTCTTGCCCTCGGGCAATATCCGATATTGTGGAAGTTTTGGGAGTATTGCGTCTGGTCGGACAGTAATGTGCACTGGGTCAATCATCATGCGCCCTACGTCCGAATCCGTCTTGGCCCACAGATACGGAGGCAGAGTGTCAAGCAAGGATGTGTCAGCGTCAGTGATAGAAAACATGCGTCGGGAAGGACAATGTCTAAGCAGAATGGGGTTGTCGTACAGGAAAACTCGAACTCCGTCTTGGGAACACCTAATGGTCGCTCGGAAGTGTTTCAGTAAGTCAAGTCCCATAATGGCGTCAGGAGTATTTGAGGAAAGTAAAAACGTTGTGTCAGTGGTATTGTTTTCTAAGTCGAAGGGGATCGGAGCGGACAAAGGGTTAGTGGAGGGCGTTCCATCGAAACCTATCGATGTCACAAGTGAGCCAGACAAGGGTGCCCTTGGAATCAGTCGTTTAGATAACGCACTACGTGTTGCGCCAGTGTCTACCAGGAATGGAGACTTAGTACCCAGGACCTTAGCAGTGACATAAGGACCTTGCTGGTCAACATAGAGCTCGACTGGATCCCTCCCTTGCCCTTGGCAGTCCTATGCAAAGTCGTGGGCATCGTCGCAGTCAGACTGTTGGTACTGATTCTGTCTGGGTCGGTCAAATGTATTCGGTCTGTTTGATCTATCGTTTGTCATGTCATTTGTGGGCCCCCGTTGCTGTCCTCTATTTCTTGGTCCACCCGCTACGTCTTTGGGGTCCCTATTTCTGTTCATCTCTGAAAGAACCGGGCACTGGGATTTCCAATGGCCGAATCCTTTACAGAAGGCGCACTGGTCCTCTCTAATGTCTGTACGTCCAATGTGAGGTGTCGAGGTGCGGTCTTTAGGAGGTGCGTTCTTAGGGACATTCGTCTGATAGTTTCCTTTGTATTGTTCTCGTCCTGTAGTCACCCCTTGCAATTGCGCAATCATCACCCTCTCTTTTAAGTCTTTCTTCATTCTCTCTGTCGCTCTATCGTTTTCGTTTTTCTGGTGTTCGTAATATTGGGCCATCTGAAGGATAGCCGCAGGTTTGGAGGCTGCCCAACTACTCTCGCTGGCCTGCAGTTTCTGGGAGACCTCCGGTGACAAACCTTTAACATAATTTTGGACAAACAGATGGTGTCCGGTTGCAGTGGTCATGTCCTGGCCGCTGTAATCGGAGAACACCCTTTCAAACCGGGAGAAGTATTCCGATACATCCTGCTGGGGTTTCTGACGACAAGCCGTTACTATCGACCAGTCCACTTTCTTTTCTGGAATCAGGGTTTTTAATTTCTGTACGATTTTATCTGGGAGGTCTAAAATGGATTTCAAAGGTTTCTGTCCAGGTTCTCGTTGCCTATCTATGTCATCGAGTTGTGACCAGGTATGTCCAAACAGCTCAAGGTGGTCGACTTTCCGGATTTGCTTCCACACATCAGCTGGTAGACATAACCCGAAAAACAAGTCAATGTCAGCCAGGGTCATGATTGTTGAACCTAGGGCTGTACCTAATTCAGTATAGAAGGCAGTGGGGTTTTTACGTAAATCAGGCAGAGATTTCCGGAACGTCAGAATATCCTGCCGATCCCATGGCTGGTAGACCCAGTTGTACACTACCCTCCCTCTTGCATCTTTGTGGTTGACGTCATCGTGAGTTCCTAGACCTCGTGGAGGAACCCAGTAGGGGCAGCCTCTCTTATTGGCATCATGGTGCTAGCTCGCTCAGTTTGGGGTTCGGTTGCTACAGATGTCGGGGGTTTAACTTCCGATTCTTGTTCAGTGAGGTGGCGGAAAACCTCAAGCGTACGCGTAAGGAGGTCCGTCACATCACACTCACCCTCATCCCCGATATCGACCTTCCTGTACAGAGTCGTTAGACTCCCGGGACCCTTTTCTCGATATCGGTCCTCGTACGCATTCAAGATGTGGTAACACAGTCGTACGGTAAAATGTCGTCTGTGGCTCCCTGTATACGTGTTGAACATGTCTGTGACGTGTTCTTCACTTTCCTTTCTTTCTAGCAATGTCCTCACTACCTTGTCAATCCCTGCTCGCTCTTCCTTGCTTAATCTGTTCGTTCTTGCAGAATCTGCCTTTCGGGTCTCTGGGTCATTTAACACTGTTGCTGGTGCTGTACCTAATACAAGGGGTTCGGCCGGCACAGAGGCCACGGGGGCCGAAGCTCTGGTACTGCTCTCGTCTGTGCTTGGGGGTGGTGGGTGCTGTGCTAAGAGTTGGGAAGGGGCATATGGAGGGGGCATGTAGATGATCGGAGGACCTAACAACAGATCATCGTTGGTTCGCTGTTTCAAGGGCAATTCAGGATAGAGCGTAGAGGGCGTTCTAACCGGACACTGGCTTGATGTTTCCACCTCTAGTTTCTGTTTGGCTTCCTCTCTTTCCTTAATCTCTTCTTCTAGTTTCTGAGCAGCTAGATGGGCTGCCTTTCGCAGCTTTTTCCCCAACCTACTCTCAGTTCTCTTTTTACGTTGTTCGGTTTCTTTGCGCCACATGCCGAGACTATCAAGCATAGTGGGCGTTGTTTTGTGTTTATCAAGGGCTGTTTCTAGCGCACTTATTTTATCCTCATCGAAGGATCCTATCAGTGGCCACTGACTTTCTCGATCCTTTTTCGTGTATTTATGCCACAGCTTGCTATAAGCTATGGCGATCAATACATGCTTCATGAACATGTCCTTATTAGGGGTGCCTTCCAGAGGAGCCGGATGGTTCATCTCTAATAAGCGGTCCGGGCTAAACAGGCTACCAATCAGTGGGGAGAAGACAGGCATGACGGATTACAACGGGGACAAAAGTCTGCACTACCTATCTTATCACTGCGTGCAAAGACTAGACAGAATATTTCTATTCTTCGTTGTTTGCAGGCGGTGAATACCTCAAAAAGAACCAATATCGAACAGTCAATGTTCGGTCAATCAAACAATCAATGGGGAGAATAAGTAGGCACGACGGGTTACAACGGGGACAAAAGTCTGCGTTACCTACCCTTTCACTACCTGCAAAGAGAGAACCTGTTCTTCCCTGTTTGCAGACAGAGAATCTCCAGAGAACAATCCACGAACAGTAGTTCGGGTCAAACAATCAATCAGTGGGGGAGGAAGATAGGCACGACGGATTACAACGGGGACAAAAGTCTACGTTACCTATCCTTCACTGCTTGCAAAGAGAGAGCCTGTTGTTTCTCCGTTTGCAGACAGCGAATCTCCAAACAAATCAACAAAAGAGTAATACTAGTATTTTCCAAACAATCAAACAATCATTTCGCAATTCGTCGTGTTTACACGACCTTACCCGGACCACATGGACAGTTTCTTGTCTTCCGAATCCAGCGCCCGATCGTCCTCTATTCTTCTTGATCCTCGCGGCACTCCTGATGGTTCCCAGTCAGGACCGTAGATCACTCGAGGAAGGTCTGTTCGGAACTAGTGAAGTTCGGATGATCGGCTGTCAGACGAGGGTCTATCGGACAGGAGCTCTCCCGATCGTTGCAGTCGTTCACTCTGTCGTCAGGACCTCTCCCACTGGATCCACGAGTCGCTGATGGGCCCCACATTGGGCGCCAATTGTGGAAAAAGGTAGGGCTGATGACCTTTTTCAGAGTTGCCCGGCGTTAACCGCCTCTATACCCACTCAAGTTACCAAACAAAGAGGCAGGCGCTGGAGACTGGAAGGCAGGAAACAGAAGTTTTATTCCGACGGAGCAGAACACATCAAATCAGACAACAGGGTATCTTCTCGAGGTGCTCTAACCGCATCTCTGAGGCCTGGCCTCTTATACACAAGTTTCTTGCTTTATTGTATGAAACACATCTCTGTCAATTCTTTGATGTACGGAAAGACATCCTCGGAATCCCCCCTTCAGGCCCGTTCCCACACACATTTACAGTTGGAGTCCCCACCCCGGTCACAACAGGTGATGATTATCGCGCAGCTGGATATTCCGCCGATTCACGGAATGTGTGGGGTTGATCGGATCTCATAGGGTGGGGGCTTTGATCAACTCGAGGGTCCTTTGATGGGGGGAAGCTTCCTACTGTACAGGGGGGGGGGGGGCAATAAACAGTATCCGCAGGGCCAGGTGGCGGCCTGGGAACGAGGAAAACAAACGGGCGCACAGGAAAAGGGGGTTTTATCAAAGGGCCCGGGACCATGAAAGGAATGAAGGGAGGTGTTGCGCTGGGAACAGGATGGGGTTCCGAGGCAGAGCTGCACTGAAGAGGGGTTTATGACCCAAAGCATGTGAGAGTGGGGGTTGTCAGCGTGCGGGGGATGCTTGCGAGGTTTGGAGGGAGAGAGAGAGACGCGCTGGCTATCAGCGAGGGGCAGAGAGGCCATGGCACTCAAAATGGCTGCCGCTTACGCGCACGAATGGGCTCAAAATGGGGCAAGATGGCGCCGATAATGTTGACGTTTGCAGCCTAAGTTTTAACATATTCCCATGAGGCACAGGGTCAAGACTGATTTGCATTTGACCATGTCTGAACTGGGGTGGCGTGGTGAGCAAAATAACGATGCATTAAACCCAAATCTGTGACTGGGGGTGAGTGTTTTGCCATTGTGCAACATTCCGTCCATCACCTTGTGTGTTTTGCTGTTCACCCTATGTGGGAATGGTATGCACAGACGTGAGTCCCGTGCTCACTAGGCCACTGGAGTCAAGCTATCCTGGCTGAAGACGGCTGATAGCCAGAAACCGGTCCTAGGATGCTTGATTCCGATCCAGGGAAGACATGGCTTGGCAGTTCAGGCTGGACTGTTATCATGAGGCACAGGATCAAGACTGATTTGCATATGGCCATGTCTGAACTGGGGTGGCTTGGTGTGCAAAATAACGATGGATTAAACCCAGATCTGTGACTCGGCTGAATGTTTTGCCATTGTGCAACATTCCGTCCATCATCTTCTGTGTTTTACAGCCTATGTTTTTGTCAGTTTTAAATAGCACAAACCTTGCTTAATGACATAAGAGCACTTTACAAGAGACACAGATTATGTTGTGTGTTTTTTCAGCACAGGGAGTTTTGCCGGGATTCACAGGCTGCTGTGATGAGACAGAGATTCAAACCTGGATCCCCATGCCCCATGGTTGGTGCTGTAGTCCCTAAACCACTCAGCTTCCCATCACCGGCCGGTGCGTTTCGGGCTTGAGGTCCCAAGAGAACTGGGAGCTGAACCAGAGCCAGGCATCAGGCTCGAGCTCTCAGTGGCGCACCATTACTAACAAAAACATATTTTGCCAAAACCTAGCCTTTTAAGTACCACCTTATGTAAATATCTTCCTACAAAGATTTTGTAGATATTCATATTATGGTTAACTGAAAAATCAATCAATCGGCCAGAATTGATAAAGCGCGGCTAATCACCTGTGAGGGTATTGAAGCGTTGAGAATGTAACAAAATGGAAGTATGATGAGTTTGAATAACTCACAGCTTAAAACCAGCCTGCATCGATAGGATGCTATCTTGCATGGAATAGGACATTGATTCTACTTCCGCTGCAAACATCGCCTCTTGGAAGTCCAGATGTTCCTGCAAAGAAAGGTGCTCAGTGACAAGAGGTCCCCATTGCATACATGTTGACCCCGTGGGTTTCGTCAGAAACATGCAGTTTCTTCTCCTGTATTCAACTGGTTAGTCTCCTCCTCACTGTTTTTACATTGTTTCTAATCTTTTCATCTGTGTATGGTTCAGCTATTTTTTAACAGTTACACTGTCACTATTTCTTCTTTATTACCGTTAACCCTTCCCTTTGTTAAAATACCACATTTTAAAACACTTAAAAAAAAAAAAAATTTCTGGAGGGCTTGGAAAGTTGCTATCCAATATGCATGTCTTCCAAAACCCTTTTTTGTGTCGTTTTAATTGGTGATAATCCAGACAAACTGACTTATTTATTAGGTCTCAGCTACAGACATCTTTAGCTGTCTACTGGGCAGGCATATTGCTTCCAATATACATAGAGTTCCCTTTGGGTCAACCCCTTACTCATGATTTCATGTATTTGCTGTCCATCTCACTTCCCTGCTACTGTTTCGATGACTTTCCTCCCTATTCATAGTAAGTAAATTCTTTATTGCATGATTAATACAAATCTTTGCAATTGGTCTAAAAATACATAAATGAGCACTTTTGCAAAGCACGTAAAAAGGCAAAAAAATAGACAACTTTCATTGCAATCACATTGATATAAAAGCATTTCGAAATTTACAATATTAATAAGTATAAAAATATAAATATATACAAAAGGAACTTATGTTCCCCTTAAATAGAAAAAGATAAAAACCCAGAGGTTCCTGTAGTCTTTGGAATAATGACCTAAAACTCTGTCAAAAGTTTGCACGAGAGAATTCTTTACAAGTAAGAGTTTTTCGCGGAGCAGTGTTTTTCCAGTTCTTTCAGGGAAGAGTTTTTCACAGATCAGAATCTTTCCGGTTCATGGACTAACGGCTCATTCATAGCCTTGTCCTGCCCTGGAGCATTTTAGTCTCACAGTGTTCTGATTACTTAACTTGAATACTTTCACTGCTGGTATTGCTTTCATTCAGGAAAGTGCTTTGTCTTTTAGAGTAAGTATTCAGTGGTTCTTGCCCCTGTATGCTGCTTTCCTCTTCACACACACCCTTTGCCTTCATTTTAGCTTTCCAACTCTTCTCTTCCCCCTGGTTGTTTGTTGCTTTTTCTGCCACTCGCCACCTGGATCACTTTCTTTTTTTACTTCAACCTCTTTTCCCTTTATCCTCCATTGCTCTGCCTGCACTACTCACTTGGGGCCAGCATCCTTGTTACTTAAATTTATTAAGGTTTATCTGCCCTGCATGCTGTTGTTGGGCATGCATCGTAAAATGACTTTTTTTTCCTATTTTAAGGATGCTGATTGCAAATGGCGCACACGTCCACGGTGCTCACTGGTGATGGGTGTCTGGTATTTTACTAGTTCCAATCAAGGATGGTCCTGGGGATGTGCATGCATCCTTGGTGGCCATCTTGGAATAGAAACATAAAAATAGGACAAACCCATTGAGAGAAAACCCAGTTCTCAGATGGTCCCCCCGGACATGTGAGCATTTGTGGCAGCTATGATACAACATTTGTTCACACATCTACTTTATATAGAGTTCATTATTAATTCAGAAACTCCTGTTAGCAGAATTTTAAGGAAGCAACACATGGAAGAAAATACAGACACACACGAACACTGGAAACATCCCCTTTTAGCCTTTCACATAACCGTAGTGAAGCTTATGCACTAAACAGTGGTCCAACGAGAAAGGAGTTAATGCTAAAGCAATGGATAGAACTCCTGTTGGGTGGACATTCTATATGAAATTGGGGAATCATATTAGTGATATATACAACCATTTATAAATATGAATACAGCAGGTGACCACTTGAATTTGCACTGCAGTAAATTTCCAAACAATTTGAAATCCTAAATTTGATTCCAATCACTCTTGTTCTTCATGTCAGGGCAAAAAAGTAAAAGTAGTACGTCCTCTCTACTCATTTCTTGTTCTGAGTGCAGAAGAGATGAAGGTTGTATCACGTCTCAATATTCAAGAGTGACAAATCACCGACAAGCTCCCTACTTTTTATGCCATGTCCCATAAGCAGTTGCTTAGCTCTCTTGCCATGTGGACTTGTCTTGGAGAAATAAATATATGGGGACTTATTTATGAAAAGTGACGCATCGCTGCGTGAAAACAGCGATGCGTCACTTTTCACTGCGCACCCCTTGCGACACCAATGATGCGTCATATTTAATGTATGACGCATCATGTCGCAAGGAGTTACAGATACGTCAGTATTTCTGACGTATCTGTAAGCGCAAAAGTGACGCATTGCTGGAGTGTGTCACAAAAGTGACACGACTCCAGCAATGCGTCCTTTCACATGGGGAAAGCCCCATGTGAAAGGGCTTGCGTAAGTCTTACGCCTGCTGTGAGGCAGGCGCAAGATTTTGCCGCAACAGCGTCCTAAAAGTGACGCAGTGAAATCTCATAGATTTCACTGCGTCACTATTACGAGGCTTTCTGCGGGGGAACACTTCCTCTGCATACATTATACCTGACGCAGGTATAATGTGGCGCAGGGGTTTAAAAAGTGACGCATCTACCTAGATGCGTCACTTTTTAAATATGGCGCAACAAGGCGCATGTTTTACGCCGCCGATGCGTCACAAAAAGTGACGCATCAGCAGCGCAAAACTGACGCAAGGCCTCATAAATGAGGCCCCAGGTTTTCTGTTTTGGCAGAAGTGCACATTTCACAGTAATTAAACCTCAGCAAAAAGCATTTATAAATATGAATATAGCAGGTGCCCCAGATGAAGCTGTACTTCTGTAAATTTGCAAACTCTATGACATTCTCAATTGGAGTAAAGGCTTAAGCAATTTCAGTCACTTCTGAAGTGAATGTCAGTGCAGTGATGGCCGTGTAGGCTTACGTTTTCCCCTCGTCTGAATGCAGAGCTGATGGTTCCAACAAACTCTACTCTCTTCTTCTCACCATTGTTGTGGCTTAAAAGAAGCATACAAGAGAAGCATTGGCTAGGCCAGTAGGTTCAGGGAAGGGAGCTATTGGCGTTGCCAATGCTTGTTTGCCTTTTCACCCTTGTAGACAAGACTGATGAGGTGTTGGTATGCAGGCAAATCCTATTTCATAATCTGGATGTGACAAGCAAATGACTACATAATGTAATCTTGCAGATGATATGCTATGATCTTTCTTCGTATTGCTTGTAAGTCAATCTTTAGACAATATGATTGGGAAACCCGTTCATCTGTATCAGATACAGAACTGGGGAACAACTGTAATCAAGAGCTCCACGCACTGGTGGCAGGTGATGCGCTGCATAATGTACTCACATTTCTCAACCTCACGTGTGAGCTGGCAAAGCTTTGGAGTTTCCTCATTGATCAACCCTTCATTCCAACAGGAAGCAAGGAAATACCAACAGCAGACATCTCGAGCTCCCGCTTTTGATGACAGTACTGTACCTACTTATAATGGTTGTAAAACCATACCTAATTTGTGTCCTGATCCTCAGTGAATAAAAAGTCCACAGCATATAGCTTGGTCTCCTCAGCAACTCCTGTGACAGCTCCACGGAATGCAAAATGGACCACTCAAGCAAATATTTGCAAAAAAAATATCTCAAGAACCCTTCTCTGGATGAGTCTGACTCCCCTTGGGTAACATTTGTGAAATGTCCCTGCCTGACCCCAAAAAGCATTCTGGGCCAAAGTGACTCAGAGGATACAGCACCAATACGGGCGCATCATACCCGACTCTTTGTGCCAGTGTTCCTTCCTGGGCCTGTCCTACAAATGTTGTGTCTATGATAATGATGGGTGGCAGGGTGCTATAATCATGCCACATGCACCAAGACTACGCTAGCTGCACGTTGGGTTACTCGCCCTGCACCGGGATATTGCACTGGGAGCGTGTCCAACTCATATGGATTGTGGATTCTAAGTATTGAGCAAGGGATAGGATATCACAGGTGGACGCAGTTTATGACACACCACTCTCCAACAAGGCCAATCTTGCAACCGTGTTGTAGACAACAAAAGAGGTCTGCTGATATTACACCACAACAATAGCCCCCCTTCACACTCACTGAAGCGCATCATTAAAAAACGCATCATCGCAAAGTTTGGAATACAAAGACAGATATTGCGGCCCATGAGAAACCAAATCAGCCAGGGCAACTTCACTAAGGCACCTGAGGGATTGCATGGTGAGTGATGCATCTGTACATGTAAATGGCCACAATCAGTACATGTATGGCATCAGCATTCAGCCCATACAAAGAGAATGGGTAGATGTCAAGTGCACAAGTTAAAGTATCTGAAGGACCTACCAAGAGAAATCCTGTACAGAAGAGGCAAGAGTGCAGAGAACTGCAGACAGCACCTTGTGACATGCATACACCAACATCAGCTACAGATAAACCCACCAGCCCAGAACAGCAGCTAACAACACTTAGGGCTTAATTACGCGTCTGGAGGTCCATGGCTGCCAGACTTATGGAGGTACGGGGGTGGCAGTCTTCCGACTGCCCCATTACCATAAGGGTGGTCGGACCACCATTATACTGCCACAGCCGCCAGGGAACCTAAGTTCCCCGGCGGTGTGGCAGCAGTCACGAGGCAGTAATATGCTTAGCAAGAACGTCATGGTCATGTCACGCATACTACAAGTTTCCTTTCTGCTACGGTTGTCATGGTGGTTCCACAGCCAAGAAAATCGCGGCATAGAGGAAACAAAGGGGGCCCGACAGGGTCCACTTGTGCCACTGCGTCATGTGGATACACTCAGGGAGGCACAACAGTCACATCAGTTCCTGCACAGCATGGACTTTATAGTCCATGTCCTGCAGGAACTGTTTTTGGCGTTCCCAAGGCGGTGACCATTTTCATGCACCATCGTGGGAACGTCAAAATGAAAGCCTGCTTATACTCGTAATCTGAGGGGCGGCCCAACCAAGACTTTGAGGTGCTGCGGCTGGGCTGACGCGGCGCCGCGCCACCAAAGACGTAATCAGGCCCTAAGTTGGAAGGCAGAGAAGAAGTGATGTAGTTTCAACACAGCAGACACATTCCACCACCACAATCTGCCTGTCTCACAGCACAGGCGGTGATAGCAGTACAACAAACACCAACCACCAATCCAAATCATGCATGTAGCCATTAGGCCTTAAGGTTGTTTTTGACTTTTGTCATTTTTGGAAGTGCAGGTGACTGTTTATCAAAAGTTGTGACTATCATATCAGGATCCTGTACAGGGGATAATCCTACCTCTCAGAAGAAGATACACACTTGCCTGAGATAAACTGTATAGCAATATCTTTGATGGAGCCTCAAAATTATTTTAAGCCAGCTACAAAAGACACAACCCTTTGCCAGTTGGGAGGTTAGTCAAGTTAGTTTGACTTTGCAAAGACCTGGCTCCCAGTGGCAAAGAGATTTCAAGTTAAGAAGCTGACAGTATGGCTTTCAACATGGCCTCTGAGGGTAGGCTGAACATTAGAAGCCTAGAGTGAAACAATACAATTTCTTTAGGATTTCACTGGATTCCTAGATAAGGGGGGCTGCAGATCTCTGGGGTCAAAAGAAGTGCTTAGGGCGATACATTACTCGAGTAGACAAGCAGTAGTTGGTGGAATAGAAACCTTGATCTTCTATTTAACCTGTAGGCTGTGAGCAAAACTCCTCTGTGTGCCAGTATCTGTATACCCAATGATCTGGGCACCTTGCAAATGCTTTTGGGCTGGACTCTAAAGGTTGGTGACTCACACACAAGTAGGATGTGTTTTTAGCTGGTCGCCTCCTGATTGTTGGGGATTGGCTGAGTTATTTGGTGAATTGCAGGATGTTTTTCAGCACCACCAGCCCCACATGCTGGCACAAGAGGCAACATTATTTTGCAACTCCTGCCACCTTACATGATAGAGCTTGCAAGCTGTTTTGTCTTGTGCCACACTGAAAATGTGCAATTGCTTGCGGTGCAAACTGAGCTTTTGTGCTTTGCCCATAGTCCGTCCCGCGGGGCTGTAGAAAACCACAGGTACCAGCGTTGTGAATCGACTGCAGCCCTCCAGTTCACCCCTTCCCCCAAACAGGCAGCATTGCAATACCCTTCCCAGGATGCAATGAATGTCCAGTCATCCCCCAATGGTTCCTCATCAGCACCTGGACCATTCATGTAATCATGCTGGAGAACGCTGCCCATCCCTCAGCAGAGACAATGTGCTGGATGCAGACATGATTTCACTCGCTAGAGACCTCGGGAATGACGACAACATCTGGCAACCGCAGCATCAGTCAATGTTCATGCAGAAAATCAAACCACGAGCTCCTTAATTGAGGACGCTGGGTTCAGGGGGTCAGCAGAGTCAATAACCTCACTAGTACCCACAATCAAAAATCAATGGGACTGGTACTTTAGTTATTGATTAACTGTCTGCTAGATGAATCATACCAACTGCATCTCAAGAGTTTTCACACTTCTGCAGCTGGTGGGTCCAAATCTCTTCTATGGGGGTTGAGAGTAGGTCACTCGCAAGGTGAAACCAGGACATTACTTTTCCATGATTAAGGCCTACATTAACAAAGCATCGGCAATGGAAACACAAACATGCATATGTGTAATACAACATTCTAAAACCCAATATAGTGGTTCACACCCCATGTTTTCCCAGCACTAACGTTTTCAACCTTTTATCCTCCATACTTTGAAGAAGATAAACCTAATGCATTTGGTTAACTGGACATCTGTCTGTCTGTCTGTCGGTCCGTATGTCTGTCCGTCCGTCCATCCATCCGTCCGTCCGGCCGTCCGGCCGTCTGTCTGTCTGTCTATCTTGTCAGCTCAATGGCTCAAGGCAGCCTTTTTAAACTGAAGGGGGTTGGGAGCGCACTGCTTCATCTCCCAGCCAGTTCACCCCATTGCATTATGGTAACTGCAGTTCACTTTGAATGCTTACATGATTTTTTGAGGAAGTGTTTCCCCAAGGTTGGTGCAGGTTAGTGCTGTGAATCTCTAGACACGTGTGTTTCTGGATATTATCTTTCATCAGTAGAGATAAAAAACGAAATTCATCTGGCGTTGCTGAGAAAGCTGCCACAATCCTCTCAGGTCTCAGTACCTCTCTCTGGCGCACAGGTGCCTCTCCAAAAGCTCATCAGTTCAATGGCTCAAGGGATCCTTTTCAAACAGAAGGGGGATGGAAGCACACTGCTTCACCTCCCAGCCAGTTCACCTCTAGCATTATGGTAAATGCAGTTCACTTTGAATGCTTACTTGATTTTCCCTTCAAGCAAAAGGGCTGCCTTAAAAAAAAATGATTGTTTTATTTAAAAGCAGTAATAGACATGGTGGTCTGCTGACCCCAGCACGCCACCATCTCTGTGATTTTAGCAATTCCTAATGTGTCCCAAACGAGGGAGGGCAATTTAAGACCCCATAGAAATCATACATTAGGACTAGCGATTAACTAATTGCGATTCATAGGAAATCACAATTAGGTAATCGCTATTGCTAATAGTGATATGGTAAGGTTCTGATTTTACATACACAAAACTATAGAGATTTAGAAGTTATAGCTACCGGATCTACTATATCTTATGCAACCGCAATGCACTGCTTCACTCATGACATGGTCAGTGACATCACTGATGACATCTCAAATGACATTTCAAATGGCACAGGGTACCCCCTCTTCAAGCCATTATAGACCCAAGAAAGCCCCCCGTGGCAAAAATCTTACAGGGGTGGGCTTTCTTGGGGAGGGGTCGCATGACCCTTTAGGCTCTGGGAACCCCTACCCCCAGGGCCTTTTTTTATGAAAGCGAAGGGGGCCATGCGACCCCCCTCCCCAAGCCACATTGTGTACACTAGCCTCCTGAGCCCTGTGTATTTTCAAGGGGAGGGGCCATTTGGCCCCTCTCCTCGATCATTATTAATGCCTGGGAACCCCATCCCCAGGGCCACTACTTGAAATAAAGAGGAGGGGGCCATGCAGCACCTCCTTGAGCCATCACGGGTCCTGGGGACTCCATCGCCCAGGGCCTGCATTACTGAATGGTGGGTGCCCTAGTGCCCACCCAGGGCAATATAACCCAGATTGGTATGCTGTTCCTCCTATTTAGTACAGGTAATTGTGTGTATTGAGCAAAATATATGTTGACTCAGAGCAGGAGAAAGTAGTCCTCCTTTCGGAAAGAGACCCTCACACACCAAGCCAGCTAGGTGTCCTGCTTCATCATTGGGTCTGCTCCTCGTCGGGTCGGCTCTGCAATACCCGATCGGCACCCATGATGGGACCTTTTAGCAGAGATCTTTTTTCCTCGCCATTGGGTGCAGTGCGTGTGAAGGCCCTAGTGAGTGTAGATGTGAAAAAATGTGAGGCTAAAACAGGAAATAGTGGTCCACTCAGAACAATTTTCTTGAAGGTGGCCCCTATCCTGATTAAAATAATGGTCAGCGTGCCCCTGCTCTGAGGTTACAGGGTATTGCTCTATGAAATCAGGTCTACATGTTTCTTGCCAAATTGCAAATGGACGACAATTCTTCAGGACCGATGTAAGATCTATCTACACTTTTTGGTGGTGGTCCAAAGATTGTGCAAATTAGTGACCACCCTTACAGCACCCTAAAAACTGGTACCTGTAGACCTTGAACATCACCTGTAAAATGAAAAGAGTCATAAAGGTTACAGTATCTGTAGTTTCTAAAAAATACGCTGTCTTGGTGGAAGGGCGTTAAAGCATGCATCTCACTCAGGTGTCTGTGATCATGCTGCAGGCGTCTACAAACATATTGACAATAGCAACCATATGAAAATGAGAAGCTGGACACGTATTTGAACTCACCAAAATAGGGTAAATACTGTATTCAAACGTGTACCGGCAGGTACTGAGACTGAATAGTGCAGTGTCCTAATCATTGAAGAGATGTGAAGAGTTAACAATAAAAGGTTAAACAAGTTGAAAAGGGAGCAAAGAAATCAATAGGTAAAGCTCATTAAAATGGTGGTTTACCGAGTTGGTGCAATCCATTGTACATCCACCAGCCGTCTGAAGCATGTGTAGACATTACTACTAGGCGCTGTCATCTTCAGTGGCCCAGATTTTAACCATTCTCATGGTCATCCCCACGTATAGGAGTTCACATGGACAGATCAGTATATAAATACAGTTTGTCATGTTACAATTAGTGTGTCTCTTAAGGTCCCATTTGAAACCGTTCTTAAATGTCATTGCTTTTGTGACCTTAGTGAGGGGGCAAACAGAACATGACCCACATGGGTAATGTCCCATAATTGGTGGTAGATCCCACAGTGTTCTTTGTAAATTGTTGTGTTGGTTTTGGGGTCTGGTATGTATGATCGTATCTTTTAGATTGCTTGTGCGTTTGAATGCAAATCTTGGTACCGGGAGGTCAAGTGTACCTGTATTGAGTATTCCCCAATGTTTTCTGATGATATTTCCCACCCGGTTAGAGTCAGGGGTAAATATGGTCACGCAAGTGAGCGAGTCCCCAGGTTCTTTCTATCTGTTTTCCAACAGGCTTTCTCGATTGTTATTCCGTGCTCTCTTACGAGAGAGTAAGACGCTCTGTTTGGGGTACTCTCTCTTGCGTAAATTTGCAGCCAAAATCTCAGACTCTTTTTGGTAGTCTGACACTGAGCTACAGTTCCTTCTAATACGAAGGAACTGCCCGAATGGTAGGTTAAGTTTCAATGTGCCATGGTGGTGGCTACTGAGTAGCAAAAGCCTGTTTTTATCAGTCGGTTTCCGATAGAGAGTTGTGGTGATCTGTCCCTCATCCAACCGCACCAATAAGTCCAAAAATTGTATATTGGTTTCTGAGATGGTATTAGTAAATTTCAAATAGGGGTTCACACCTTTTGCAATCCCCTTTCCATAAAATCAGAATTTCATCGATGAATCTCTTCCATAGGATCACATTATCCTGGTATGGGTTGTTAGGATTATAGATCTCTCTCCCCTCAAAAGCTGACATACAGGCCACGCTCGGCACAAAGGTGCTCTCCATCGAGGTACCCTGGGTTTGGTGGTACAGCTGTTATTTGTACTCAAAGAAGTTTTTTTCAATGCTAAGGTGGCATATTCAAGTATGCAGGCTATGTGGCCCTTCTCCTCGATCCTTATCAATGCCTGGGGACCCCATCCCCCAGGGCCACTACTTAAAATAAAGAGGAGGGGGGCCATGCAGCATCCCTCCCCGAGCCATTATGGGTCCTGGGGATTCCATCGCCCAGGGCCTACATTATTGAAAGGTGGGTGCCCTGGTGCTCACCCAGGGCACCCATCATTCATTTGTTAGGGGCCTTGGGGGGACCCCCTGTGGCCCCTTATGGCTCCCTGCATGCAACAGGAGCCGGCATTGCTCCTGCCCACAGGGACCATCTACTTATGCTGCTCCCTTGGGGTGGGAGTAATATTTACATCTGTTTCCCTGCCTGCATCAGTGCAGGGAGGGAAACAGAGCATAGTCTGCTCCCACTTGGTGGGAGAGTCAAATATGCTCCTGGCAAGCAGGAGCAAACACAGATTTTCCTGCATGCACCAATATGGGCACCATAGAGGAATCAGTGAGGGGAGACCTCAAAATGATTCGCTGGTCGCCCTTAAACTATGATGAATGGACCGAACCACTCAGCAGCAAACAACACATGGTAATGAGATGGCATTGACCCTGTTCACAAAGAAGCAAAAGTCATCATCACCAGAGGCATTTATATGAGGTCCACGGAGGTAAAAGAGAAGGAGATGCGGTCTAACAGAGAGCACAGTTGACTTTGGAACTGGGACTCAACCTCCTGTAATTCTTGGCAAATTACTCAATCTCCCCGAGCCTAAAAAAATCTGACCTTCTGTAATGTAACCTGGTGCTCATGTAAAGTAGTGTAATACTGTCGTGCCAGGTTTGTGCTCTATAAAAAACACTTAAAACAGGAAACACTTTATAGTTTCTCTGAAACATCTACTGATATTACAGACAGTGGGGTGCAGTTCTTAGGTACTTGAAAATTATGAGGAGGGAACTGGGGGGCAGTGAGAGGACAAAGAGGCTCCCTTTGTGAACATTGGGGAGGTTAGGGTTTTGTTAGACCACTGCCAACTCCAGAGATTGTGGCATAACGGACTGAGATGCCTTCGTCTGAGCCAATGGGAACCAGATTCATTTCTCGGCATCAACATCCTGTGATTCTGGGCAAATCACTTAATCTCCCCATGCCTACAATGAGACCCTCATGGGTGATTTGCTGTGTGTTACAAATCATGGATTTATTTATTTATGTCTGACAGTGACCCTAAGGAAGGTCTGGGACAGGAAAATGAAGGTATAAGGGGATCATAGTTCTAAAAATATATTTCTAAAGAGCTCCCCTCTGAGCTTTAGTTCTGCTCCTTGAAGAGGAGTACATTGGCAGAGCCAGTCACTTTCAAGAATGATTAGTACAGGAAATAGGAATGCCCCTTGCAAAGGCTCATATTCCCAATTATATGAAACAAAACAAGGCAACTAAATATCACACAAAACAAAATGGATTCATTCTTGTGATGTAATAACTTGAGTCTATGGGCCTGATTGACAAAGGTAAACGTACACTTTTATATAAGTTTTGATTTTTTGCAATTCACAACGAACCAGGCTGGTGGCGCTGTTCCTGCAGCCCCCACTATATTGTCTGGATTTCTTTAATCCAGCGAAAGCAAAGATGAGTGGCGCTAGGGATCTGTCCCCTTTAGTGAAGAAGAGCCCATGCAATCCAGGACTGCTCTGGCCCTGATCCACAGTGAGCAAGCACACTCGCCTGCATGACAGCTCACTGCCTACACTTGAGGTGACCATTCATACTCAACCAGAATCTAGTGACCTTTCCGCTTTTGCGGTAGACCATTGCATGAAGATTAACATTACCAAAAGTAAAGTGATGTGCATAGCCGGTAAGAAGAAGTGCCGTTCTGTAAATTACGGCTGGGCTATTGGGGGCCAAAGATTGGAGGTCGTAAATTCCTACACATTTCTGGGAAAAATATTCACGGCTAGCTTGAGTGAGAAGCTCCATATAGAGCATTGTTCTCGCAAGGCTCTTGCCCATGGCAATGGTTTAAACTCTCTGTACCAGGCAACGGGAAAAAGGCACTTTGCAAGTCTTCTGGAAGTGTTTAGATCAAAAATTCCCGCAACTATCTTGTATGGCATAGAACTCATAGAGGTGAAAAACTGGGACTTTCGCCACAAGATTGAGGGGAAACTCTTAAGATCTCTTTCTTCCCTAAATACTGCGTGCTCTCTGGCCGCTTGCAGGCTTGACTTTGGACTAAGGAGTAGCTGGGTACAGGGTCTATGTGCAATAATAAGATGGGTGGCCTGTTTGGCTAGAGCGGGAGTAGGGACCATGCGAGCTCTCCTCAGAAGTGAATTATTGGGTAATTTTAAAGAGTTTTCCAAACTTGTAAGTAACTTTAGAAGGGCTGTATCCCTCCTTAAGTTAGATGAAAGCGCTCTGTTTTCTTATTCTCCCTTACAGTTAAAACTCATTTTAAAGGAGGCCTCGTGGGATCTTTGTTTTCATAATGATAAAAAGTTAGTTGGGGAAAAAAGGAATGTGGAACTTCTCCTTAATTCCTATGTGTTGAAGCGGCCACAACCCTATGTCATATGGAACCTACCGCATGGTATTCGTAGATTTTGGTTTCTGTTACGTTATGATTTAATTCCACTAAATCTACTGTTATCCAAATGGTATGGCTCCTCTGCTTTGTGCAATTTATGTAAATTGAGCACCCAGGACTGTATGCATGTTCTATTCATTTGCCCTATGCTCCGTAAATTGCGCATCCGATGGTTAAAAGTTATTTGTCTTCGCCTTGGCATTGTCACTTTAAATGGCTTTCTTCATGCACTTTATTGCCCTCCTAACGAAATGTTCTGTTTCCATATTTTTAACTTTTTTAAAGGTTTTTTAGCTATTTATTAATATGTACCTGGAGATGATTTTTCTGTCCGACCTCTTGTAGATTATTTTGCTCGTGTCTATTTTGGATTTAATCTTGTTTCTCAAATGTCTTGATCTTGTTTCTGTATCTGTCTTGTGGTTTTACATTGTATATTTTATGTGGCCCTCTTTGAGAGCCAAAACATAATAAATAAAATTGAATAGTGTCCTTTCCATGACTGACCTTTATCCCAGAAAGAATCCCCCATTGAGGAAGCATGTGTCAGGCATGCAAGTTATACCCAGTGGTGGCTAGTAACTATGAGGAGATGGGTGGGGGGCAAGCATGTGCAAAAATATATTTTTTAAAGTTAACACTTACCTGAAGATGAACACTCAACTTTACACCACTCTACACTTCTACACTGTACGCTATTCCACTGTACACCACTCCACTGTACAACTCTCCACTCTACACTATTCCGCTGTACGCAACTCCACTCTATGCCACTGCACTCAACGCTATTCTATTGGTTGCCACTACACTGTGTGCCACTACATTGCACGCTATTCCACTGCATGTCAATCCACTGTACTCCATTCCACTGTACCTCACTCCAGGATACCACACTCCACTGTATGCTATTCCACTATATATATACATTATTCAAAAAAACTCCAGGGAAATCTTTTTCAATACAATGGAGCTATAAATATATGTCCTTAGTTAGGACATATATTTATAGCTCCATTGTATTGAAAACATTTTCCCTGGAGTTTTTTTGAATAATGTATATATTTTTACAACTGTTGCATTTGAAAAACATGATATAAAAAAAGAAAAAAAGGCTTTTTTTACAGAAAAATGAAATAAAATGAATACAAATTCACATTTTGCGTAGACATTGTTGGTGTATGCCCTGTGTGTGAGAGGTTACTCCTGTGATAAAAGTATTTATACGTCAAGAGGGAGCTTTTTCAGTTGTCTTGGTATTTCTTCTCCCCTCTACTCCCTGACCTGAAATTAACCTTAAGAGGGGGTCCCCTTTTTGTACTGTGCAAAACGAAGTATCCTGCTGAGTCCAAAGCCATATCTGTTCTGCTTATGGGTCATCCAGAAATGTCATGTTCCTCTGACTTAGCTCATAACTAGAGCCTGGCTGGGTGTGATCCTGCCAGGCTGGATTAATTACCTTCCTCCCCAAGCTGTAGATTCAGAAGCCTAGCCCTTCACTGCATGGTACAGAAAACAGCGGTCCTGGACCTTTCTTTAGCATAAATTCCTTCTAGAGACAGTTGTTATTTAATAAAAACCTTTGAGCATCCAAAAATTTAGCTCACAGTTACATAGAACCGAATTAATTGAGGTACTCAGTTGTGCAACAAACATAGGTTTCAAAAAGGCATGTATTTATTACTCACAAAATTTAACCAACATACGGTGATCATTTGGCTTCACTATGTTTTTTCAAAAAAGAGTAGAGAGGGTTGCTCCTAGGGAACGTGTAAAAGAGAGTGCTCTAGTGTGAAGTGAGTGTGAACAAAAGAAAAGAATTCCCAAGCGGGATCAGAAGGCAAAGAATCGGCTAATTGTATATGTGATTGATACCAAATAATTAATCTCCAAAGCCTGGCCAGTAACAGTACATTATACAAATGTTTTTCCGTATGATTCACAGACAGTGAAGAGATGTATCTTCTTTAGCCGGATAGGGGGAGGGGCATATGGTCCAGGCCTGCTGGGAACGGGCATCAACCCGACTTTATGGCAAAGGAGGGTAAATTGGAACCTCAGCCTGCGGGTCTTCTTCAGGACAGGGGGAGAGGGGAAGAAGGCAACCCTATTTGGGATGTTGGTAGATATATCTTCCGGTGTGACCACCCGCCTCCAATTCACGGTTGGCTCCTCAAGAGTCCATAATTTCAGTGAAAGGAATGTGATCCTCATTTGCCTATATTTAGCTGTGTAGAGCACAATTAAATCATTGTACAATGCAGGAAATAAATCCAGCAACTTGAACGCGTAAAGCAAGGTCCTCTCTCCGACTCGGAATCGTCAGACTGGAGCCGGGCTGGCGGGGATGCTTAAGGAGGCTCAGTGATGCGAAACGTCCTCACTGGAGAGCTCTGGGGCCTGGGACTCCCAATTCCGGGCCCCGACAAAGCCAAGGCAGAAGTCAGAGAGTGCCGTTGCGCTCCCCGTGAAGATTTCCCTGGAGGCCTGGGACCCCAACACCGGGCTCTAAAGCCAAGGCGGAAGTTGGAGAGCGCCGTTGAGCTCTCTGTGAAGGTTTCCCAGGGGGGGGCCTGAGATCCCCAACTCCGGGCCCCGGTGCTTTGGGAGAAGAGGGGGGAGTGCCGCCGCACTCCCCGTAGCAGTGGGAAGGAGGGGGAAGTACCGTTGCACTCCCCCGAGGCCCCGTTTGACCAGCTGCTGCATCCGTGTCTGCCCGCAGGAGCTGGTAGAACAGAATGGAAGTGCCAGCTCACGTGGCAGCACACGATAATGCTGGCCAGTCGGGGAGTCGGTGAAAGCAGCCGGTGGTGTGCTCTCTGAGCTGCTCTCCAACATACCTGCAGACACGGGGTCTGGGTGGGACCGAGTCCTCACCGAAGGTCATATGCGGCGTGGGGCTGCCAACAATGGCAGCGTTGCTCTCCCTGGAGCAGCGGATGAGCTGCTGCTCTAATATGTACAGGTTGAGAAAAGCACCCCACAATGCCTAGCAGGGCAGCTGGGAGCCTACAGGAAAACCTGCGTTTTCGGGGTGTGGTGGCCCCAGGAGGATGAGGCCACCCCCATCACGGTGATAATGTGCAGGGGGGCTGCAGGAGCAACACAGACTCCCCCAGCACAAGAGACGAAAGTCCTCCTCTAAGTCCTTTGGGTCTTAAAGGAAACAACCCTTTAAGGGCTCAGCCATTCTTCAAAGCCAACCTTTGGCTGGAACGTTTGTTCTGCAGCTGTTTGAGACTGCACTCAGGTGTGAAGGTCTGAACTGGGGATGCATTGGAGAGACATCCACTAGAGGTGAATAGGTGCAATTTCACAAGTGGTGCATTTGCATGATGTTGTTTCTTTTGGGGACTGGAAGTCACCTGTGACATGTGAAATGATAAGCAAATTGGGGTTATGTTGCTAGGCATTCCTGCTTGGGTGCCTGGTTGTCAATGCTCAATCTTGTGGTTATACCTGTGATGCCTTTTAGGGGCTTAAAGTGCCTTGTATTATAACTCTTACCAGACATGATAAGTACTGCCATTCTAAGTGATGCCTAAACATGTATTTTTGCTACTGCTTTAGGTGAAGAACAACCCAGACTGTCAGCCAGTATGATGTGGAGGTGTATCCCGTATGGTCAGTATGAGATGCTAAGTCAGGGTTATGTGTCCCCATGGCAGGTGTTCCCATTTTAAATGCTTGTTGGTTGTGATACTGGGGACGGCCCTGGCTCCCGGTTAGAGTTAACTCACTGCATTTGGGGGCAAGATGACGTGCATTCTTGAGAGTGGTGGTACTAGACCCCCCCCGCGCAGGAGGTGTCGTAAGGTTATGCAATGTCCAGAAGTATTTCCAACAGCTTATGTATATTTGTAAATTAATGAATAGTATTGAGTAGTGTGTGTGTGTGTGTGTGTGTGTGTGTGTGTGTGTGTGTAATAAATATACTCTTCCTTTTTTATAAAGAAAAGTATAGACTGGGCAATCAATTATTGAGTGTTATTTCTGCGTACTGGTAAATGGTGATTACTAGCCCACACCACCTCCCTTGAGTAAGCCTTAGACTGCTCTGCAACGCTACCCTCTTAGAGTCAAGCGCTACAATGGGGTGTTTGGTTCCCAGTGAAGGACAAATGTAGACATGCTATTTGTGCAGTCCTCACAGATACTGCCTCGTTTTCCAACAATTTCACATGCTATAAGTTATACAATCTGCCAGGGTGCAACCAGTGCTTGGAGAAAGGCTGAGTTATAGTTAATATTTAGTATGGGGACTGATGCAAGAAGAATGTGTACGGAGGTGTGTTACATACAGTAAATTTAAGGTGGTGCATAAATTATAAATGTAATGCTGTGTCACTGACGCTAATTTTGCACACTTGACACGGCCCTGTGGTAAATTTTTGGAATGCAGTTTTCGCTCAATTCTCCTTAATAATTGTGACCGACCTAGTGCCTAATCCGCTTCTTGCCTTCCTGTGGTACTTGGCGGACGTGCCTCGCGAGGTCTGTAGATTCACGACTATATCACTGCTTCTAGCGAAGTGTGAGATCGCCCTACGCTGGGGTAGTCAGCGATGCCCCTAAGCCCTGACAGGCTGAAAAACCTGACATACTACGATAACACCAGCAAGATATATGCCACGCTGCCGCCCCACACTTCCAGGCCTAAAGCCATCTGGCAACCAATCCGTGCCTATCTTTTGTCACAGGAACGCCAGGAATCGGGCTAACTGGGAATGTATTACGCAAGATTACCCTATTTTCCTCATTGGTCCCCTTGTTGATTAGGCCCCGTTGTAATATCCTAGGTTGAGCTCAAATTTCGTCCCCTTTTCCTTGATGGATGCAACAGTACCCTGTTGTCATGGGCGCTATTGTGTTTACCTTTCTGAATGGCCTTTTCCAGCAACATTGTTATGTATTGCTGTTTCTATATGTGTGTCCACGCTGTGGGTTGTTTTATTGTATGTTTTGTACCTTTTCAAAATGACAAATAAAGACACAAATAAATAAATGAATACAAAATTTAAGTTCTAACTATTGGTGAGTAGATTAGAAAATTAAGTTGTAACTATAACTTTATAATTTCTCAAGTTTGTATAGTTTAAGTTGGGTTTGTCAATACATATTAAATAAAGGTTTTTCTAACTATAACTTAGGTTTAACTTTTGTTTTGCTTTTTATATGCACACATATATATATATATACACACACACACACACACTTGCATACATATAAATATTCATTTCTAGATACAAATAGGTATACAACCCAACCTGCTGAACAAGCCGCCTCGAACTTCTCATCATGCCTCCAAGAGCTCGCTGGATGGATGGCGAAGAACTGCCTCCGTCTGAACGGAGACAAGACTGAGGTGCTAATTGTAGGAAAACCCCCCTCAGTCTGGTCGTCAGCCTGGTGGCCACAGACCCTGGGGCCTCTCCCTACCCCCAGTGATCAGGTCAAGAACCTCGGAGTATGGGTGGACTCAAAACTTAATTACGACTACCACACCAGACGGGTAGCTGGTACGTGCTTTTCTATTCTACGGAAACTCCGTAAGACCCTGGACCTGCTCCCAGAATCCTCAAGGAAGACCCTGGTCCATGCTCTTGTCACTTCGAGACTGGACTATGGCAATGCCTTGTATCTAGGCGCCAACGCCACTAGTCGGCGTCGACTGCAGACAATCCAGAATGCTGCCGCCCGCCTGGTCCTCCGGCTGCCCAGACGAGCCGCCTCAAAAAAAATCTCTACAAATACTCCATTGGCTCCCGATCAATGAAAGGATCGACTTCAAGGTCCTATGTATTGGTCACAGGATCGTACATGGCAAGGGCCCTGCCTTCCTTCGGAACCTACTCTGCCCCTACACGCCAACCAGACAACTCCGCTCATTAGGAGCAGGCCTCCTCGCTGTCCCCAGACACAAGAGAGCCAGAATGGGGGGGAGATCCTTTCGTTCTCTGGCGGCACATAAATGGAACTCTCTTCCCCTGAGCCTAAGGTTGGAAACATCGGAGCTCATCTTCCGCAGGAAACTTAAAACATTCCTCTTTCCTAAAGAATAGCCCCGCCTTTGTCTTACTGACTGAGCAACTAGTTCTTCTGACAGCGCGGGGACACACTGACAGTGTAACCAGGCGCTATACAAACTCAGAAATAATAATACACAAAATCAAACTAAGAACTCCTTCATTAAGGATGATGTGTGCATGGGTCTGGCACTTTCAATAACCTCAGTAGTACACACAATCAAAAATCAATGAGACTGCTTCTTCAGTTATTGATTAACTGTCTGTTAGATGAATATTAACAATTAGATCTCACCAGTATTCTCCATTCTGGAATGATTAGCTCCAGTTTCTTCCATGTGGGGTGAGGGTCAGGTCATTTTCTTGTGCTCACAAGGGGAAGTCGGAGCATGATTTCTCCATTAATTATTGGTTAAATCTTATCAAAGCATTCAGATTGGAAAATCCAAAACACGCCGTGGTTCGCACACCCTGTTTTCACTTCTCTAATTTTGTTATCTTTTTTCCTCCATACTTTTGAAAAAAAGAAAGCAGTTGCATGTGGATAATTGTTCATAATAAATATGCAGATGCAGAAGATATTCGCAAAAAAAAACAAGGTGATGGACGGAATGCTTGAATTAATCTCTGCCACTGGCAATCGTTTAGACCGCATCCCAATTCTACGTATTTTTGCCCACCATGCCACCTTAGTTTGGGCACAGCCATATACAAATCAGTCTTGACCCAGCTCCGTATGGTAACAGTCCAGCCTGAACTGGCAGGCCAGGTACTCCCTGACCTGGAGCACAAGCAACCGAGGACTAGCTTCACCCTAGTTAGGGTTCTTCAGCCAGGTATAGCTTGGTTCCAGTGGCACAGAGGGTCCAAACTGAGGTGGCACGGTGTGTAGAATAACAATAGATTGGGATGCGGCCTTGAGTGAATACCAGTGACTGAGATTAATTTGAGCATTCCATCCGCCACTGTTTCAAATATTTTTTCTGTCGCCTTAGGTGGGGCGGGTGTGCCCAGATGTGGGTCCTGTGAACACTGTGTCACTTGAACCAAGCTGTACCCGGCTGATGAGCCCAACACTAGAGTGAAACCGGTCCGAGGGTGCTTCTGTTCTGGTTCAAGGAGGCCCTGGCATGCCAGTTGGAGCTGGACTGTTCCTATTGGAAGATTTGTATATGACTGCCCACAAACTGAGGTTGCATGGTGTGCAAAATAACAAAGGATTGGGATGAGGCCCGAGTGATTACCAGTGACTGAGATTACGCCAAGCATTCCATCCATCACTGTTTTGTATACTTATGATGCAAAAGATATTTGCACATATGTAACAGGTGTGTTCTGTGTCTGGCATCGCCAACCCTTTCACATACCTGCTGATCACTTGGCCCATAATATCCCATCTCTCTGTAGGGACATCGCACCAGATTGACTCATCTATCACGCAACGCAGCATGACAAATTGGTGCGCTGCATTGCATGAAGGGGAGAGCTGAACTGCGCCATATTTACAAAGATACTGCACTGTTCAGCTCTCGCCCTGCGCTGGCACACTTAAGGCAGCCTAGAGCCAACACAGGCATCCTTGCGGGCAGGATTGTCTTTATGCACAAAAGAACCCCTTCCAGTACAAAAACAATCTTTGGGGGCTTATTACTCCTGTTTATATGTGCGCTGCATTATGCACCACACATGCAAAGAGGAAATAACAAGAGAAATAGAGAGTTTTCTAGGGTTGGGTATGCGCACGATTTTTTTGCAAACCCAGGTTCTGACTCTAGTCGATTTGGTTTTGTGTCAAAATACATGGTTTGATGCATCAGGGGAATGTCTTTACTCAACCCATGGAAAGCCTCCCCACAGCATAGTAACTCAATGCAGTGCTATGCGCAGCCTTGCAGTACTTAAAAAAAAAAAACAAGCAAAGCAATGGATAGAGGGTTTGCCGTGCTTTAATAATCCTACAATACATTTTGCGCCGTGGCTGCAATGAAAAAGTGGCGCACCCACTACACAAAATGTAAATCTGGGACACAATCTTTGGTTGCAGATAGACTCTCTGCATGTGTCCAACATAGAGGTTGGACAAACAGCACACACCATTCTTTTAGTGGAGAAGTGTGGCTCAGGGGTTAGAGGCGGCAGACCTGGAGCTTGAGTTCGGCCCGGGACCAGGGTTCAATTCCTCGCCTCAGCGGGTCTTGGGCTCAATAATTCCAGGGACTCGTTAATTCTCGCTCCGGTGCCTTCTCGATTCACGGGTTCACACTCTGCGACTCTGGGCAATAGCTTGCTTAATCTCCACATCGGCCCCTCGCGGTGGGATGCCTGGCTTTCACCTTGTGGATACCCTCCCGGGGTTATCTCACAGGGGAATACCAGGACGGGTTCCCTAAGCAAGCGCGGAGATGCCCCAGGGTAAGTCATGCGCTATATAAGCTTCATACATTTACATTTTAGTTCTTTTCTCCTTGATACAGGATGCCCCTTCCCACTGGACAAGAGGGGGCAGATTTACAAGCCCCCTGCGCCACTTTTGCACCGCCGTTGCATCACTTCTGTGACGCAGTGGCGATGTATAAGTATGTGTAAGGCTTGACGCACCATATTGCAGATTGGCTGGTTTGGAACAGTGCTGGAGTTGCATCGCAACCGCGACATGACTCCAGCACTGCGCCAACCTTACGCCGGCAGATGCAACACACATCTGCTTTTCCTTGCGCCGCATGCCATATTGTAAATGCGGCACATCCGTGGTGGCGCAAGGATTGTAATGCATGTCGCAAGTTTCCTGTCGCATCCCTGCTGATTTGCAGGGATGCGCCAGGAATTGTAAATCTGCCCCTAGGTGTTCCCAGGACAGCACTGTGCTCGAGACTCCTGTTCACCCAAGAGTAACCAGAAATGTGCCACTCTACCATAACTTTAAGTTGTTACGCCGCATTCTGGAGGCATTTGCACCGATTGTCTATGCCCTTGGCCACTGAGTTGGGAGTGCTTTCTTTTATGTCCCTGTACATACTCAAGATTGGTGGGCACCCGTTCCATGCATAGGTCCAAGCAGAGGGTTTGCGGGGCAGAGACCCAAAGAAGTGGTCTGTGACTGGAGGCCTCCCACTTCACCCTCCTGGTACGATGGAAGTGGAGCCCCCAGCATTAGGCAAGAGACACAGAGCAGGGCCAGGTGATTCAACCCTGCAGCCCTGGGCGTCAGAGAAAAGAAAAGCTCCCAGCATTCCTCAACTGCTTAGGCCTGCACTTTAAACCCAATTGTAATTTGGACTCTAGTGGGCACCCCTCCCCCCCGCCCCCTCCCCTCACCGCCACCACCACTCCGACTCGCCCTGCTTGCTTATCCCAGCCCTTGCAGCCTTCAAAGAACTCAGGGCCCTATTCACAGAACTAACTTAAGACAAAATCCTAAAAAAGTCTTAAAGTTAGGTTTACGACTCCTAAACTGAGAAAAATCCTAACTTTAAGACTTTCAGTATTCACAGAAGGCGTTTAGGTGTCCTAAAGTTAGGAGTCCTAACTTCTGTGAATACCAAAATGAGAAGGTGCCTTCCGTGAAAGTAAGTTCCTTTCTGTGAATACCAAAATGGTAGTAAGTTTAGGATTTTGTCTTAAGTTAGTTCTGTGAATCGGGCCCAGAGCCACTGGTGAGGGCCAAAAACTGTGCAACTTACCTCCCTGCCAACTCATACCTTACAAACACTTAATTTGCACAGGGGCCCATCATTACCACAGTTGCACCAACACTACTAAAGAGAGTACACTCTCCTGACGGGAGCAGAGAACTCGTAGTTCAGTTGTGGAATTGTGTATAGTTTACTGCCCTGCTGCACTAACTCCTCCCTCCCAACATGTGTAATTAGCATATATTGTGTGCTTGTTGTGTATACATTTCCAACATGTGGTTCCTCTGGTAGGCCTTGCTCCGCTCATTTATCCACCAGCTTGTACTGTGCTAGAAACATATTTTGCAAAAATTTGGAAAGATATAAAATCTGAAAAAATATTGAGGAATGTATTTTCCCGATTGACCTGCGACGAAGAGGAGGCGATTTTAGGTGGGAGAAATGTCAATTAAAGCCGTTTATGATTGTGAAATGAGGAGTCTCGCACCCTAACGTGTTGAAGGAGGCGAAGGGTTAAACTGCAGAGCCCCGGACTCCAGAGTCCCAGGGGCTGCAGAAGAGGAGAGAACACAGAGCAATTATTAGTTTGGAAATAATGATGTGGCCGCGGGCCCCCTCCTTCAACGTTGACTAGCCCAGACAGGACGGCTCTGCTCTCGGGAGCGCGGGCACGCGGAGAGTACAAACAAGCATTGGCTATCCAAGCGCTGGGACAGCTGCCAGCCTGCAGTGGGGCATCCGTGTACCCTTGTACCTCGGTGGGAGAGGGGTGTGAAGAAGGAACCACCCGCCAAGAGAGCCCCGCACGAGCACGCGTGCTAGCTCTCAGCCAAGATAGCGGAAGACTCGGACCAAGATCACACGCCACACTGAATTATTTAAAGAGAGCTGGGACGGCCACCACAGTGAGCAACTGAGAGAGAGAGACGGAGATAGAATGAGAGAGAGAGCGAGAGAGCGAGAGAGAGGTGGAGAGGGACGCCGAGAGAAAGGGAGCGAGAAAAAGAGTATACGCGTGATAGCGAACATGCAATAGAGAACTAGTGAGAGAGAAAGAGACGCACAGGCACACTGAGGCGGAGAAAGAGTGAAACAGCGTGATACCCAGGGCTATAAGTGGGCCGGGTCTCTCCGGCTCTGAGCACTGGCAGTTTTTTAAAGGGGGCCTCGAAACGGGTCCCTTTCGGGCTCTGTTTTGTGCCCTGGCACAGGCGGTCCATGTTTTTACCAGACTGCAGTGACAGCAGGCACATAGATGTGCACGTGCTCACACTGCTCACTTCTGACTAGTGGAGAAGTCACGGCATGACGTCATGCCAGGTGAGCCTTGTATAGGAAGGGAAATCCTTTAAAGAGTCATTTTCTCTCTGGATTTCCCTTCTCTTTTTTAAACTAAGCAGCAGCAACATTGTTGTGGTGTCACCAGGGCTTTAAGTGGAAACTTTTTCGATATCATATACAAACCATGGTTGCTGCTTATTTATCTTATGCAACTCACAACCATCGACAAAGCCAAAAGTCCTGACTTGTTGTAGGTGTGATGTTACTTGTTGTGTCATATATCTGGATGCAATGACAGAAACAGCAAAATACCAGTCGGGCGGCACACTATGCTAAGCACCAGTGCTTGAAATGGAAAAATAGAAGTGCAGGTACTCTGTAACAGAGTACCTGCTTGTTTCTGAGAAGTGCTGGTACTCTCCAATTAAAGATATTGCATTTCTCTTGAGAAGAGCTGGTAATCTCCTCCTCAAAATAAAAAAGTGCGGTACTCCGTACCGGACAGTACCAGCCCATTTAAAGCAAGGCTAAGCACAGATTTTTAGCTTGGATGTTTTTAAGCCACGCCCTTAATCACATTGGCACGCCCCTTTAAGAGACCCCCCCCCTAGTTTATTCATCCCACTTAAAGCCCTGGTGATACCGAAAACGAAACAGAGAACTAATGAAAGAGAAACAGAGTCGCAGAGAGAAAGAGTAAGACAGCGTGCTACAGAAAATAAAATGGAAAGCGAGTGAGAGAGAGCTATGGTGACAAAGCAAGTGAACATAGAAGAGGAGACAGAGATAGAAGGAGCGAGAGAGACAAGTAGATGGAAATAGAAAGAGTGAAGCAGTAAGGATTATACAGCGAATAGGTAAGAAAGTGAGAGAGGGATGGCAATAGAGGGAGAAAGAGGGGACAGAGAGAGGGGTAGAGAGAAAAATGCAAAGGTGCAAAGAAACATATAGAGGGTGAGATAAGGAAAGAAGGCAGAGAGAGAAAGTGAAACAGAGCAGGGTGCAGGATATGTGACAGAGAGCGAGAGCTAAAAAGAGGACTACAGGCAGGAAGAAAGACAGAGTGAGATAGAAAGTGTGAACTGGAGGGAGAAAGAAGGAACGAGAGAGAGCAAAACAGAGAGTGTATACTGCAAGGTGAATGAGACAGAAAGGGAGAGAAGGAGAGAGGGAAATAGAGCAAGCGGGAGAGAGGGGGGCAGTGCGAACGAGAGAAAGAGCGAAGCAGAGAGGTAAAACACAGAATGAGGCAGAAAGAAGGCGGGGGGGGGGGGCAGAGACAGAGCCACGCCACATTTAAAAATGCCACAAAATATATTTATTTTGCTGTAAATGCTCCTTTACTGGCAAATGAAGACCTTATAAGAATTTTGTTAGGATGGATATTCACAGTGTTGTCTTTCTCCTCAATAACTGTGTGTCATTCCATCTCACACGTTCTTCTTCTATCCCGTTTACAACACAGGTATTCATGCAATTGTGGTAAATAAAATTACCGGGACTATTTTTCTATACATTAAATGACAATAAGGATAGCTCAATAAAATGAGAGGCAGAGTCCGTGATATCTGAGTCATACGGGCTTTAATTAAGCATCTCGAGATACTGGACATCGGGTTCCATCACCACTAAGGTTCAGGAAGGGATATTCAACATTTTATTAACATCACACATTATATATAGTAAAACTGTATAATTGAAATGAATACAGTAGGCGTAACAAGTGAAAAGAGAGAGATAAGGACACATGGGCGTAAAAGAAGGCGTGTAAGGGGCGTACACGGAGGTGTGTACTGGAAACGTCACAGAAGTGTCATAGGTGGGTGGATGCATAGAGAAATTCTGCAGGGTCAGCAGAAACCTTTACCCTGTGTGCGTGCGCAACTGAACATGACGTATAACTGGGGAGAGCTGGGGGGCTTGACTTTAGCTCTAGTAGAAGAGTCTTGGTGTCTGGGATGTCAGAACGACCTGCACCTATAGCATATCTGATATCGTGTGTTTGGAGGATGTGTTGTCTGAAGCTAAAGGTCTCTCGGGCAGAGGCCGTCCAATACTGAATGCTAGTGGGTGCATACGTGTCTTGGTGCAATGCGCGGGGCCATGGGCCTACCATGGTAACGGGTACAGTAAATTACTTGCAAGGAGACAGGAAGGCCGGGCCCTGTGCTCTGCAGCCGGGAATATGTTTACCTATTTCACTAGACTGGAATGTGTTTTTGCGGAGGCTGAGCAGATAACTGTAGGCAAAATACTGTCTTGGCAGGCAGGCCAGGCCGAGCCGGGCACCGCTTCGCTGGGCAGGAAGTAAGGCAGAGGTCAGGGATGCATACCTAAACTACAGCTTTCTGAGACAGAAGAGACTCAGAGCCTCAATTAAGGGCCTGGCTCGACTGAGCCAGAAAAACGTGGAAAACGTGTGCTTCGCGTTATTTAAAAGTGCACCATGTAAAGACGTTGGCACCATAGGCCTAAAAGCCAAATTGACGTGGTTTTCTTGGAGGACCGAATAACTGACATGTTAACGTTGGACGCAAATGCAAATGCGTCTTCATGGCAGGCACGGGAAAGGAATTACACGACATACATGGAACATGGGTGCATGGATAGGGTGCGAGTGGGGGACACACTGGATACCTGAAAATTTCCATTTCCTCACAATTCCCTGCCCAACCCAATTGTTCCAACGTGAAAATTATTTTTAGAGCAAGTTTCAGAAACAGAAAGAACTTTTGTCTTGTGGCACAGAAATCAGTGCAACCCTTTCCAATAAATCCAGGAAGGATGCGCACATTTCTTCCAGGTTGCTTATTACGCGCCTCATGTCACCTGGGTACAGGAGGGGTTTATAATATTTAGCACCACACATGATCCTAGTAACTTCCTTAATTTATCCAAGTGCTAGAGATAGCCTGGTCTGCTGCCTCTGCGAAAGAGACCCATTAGTCAAACCTTTGACTTTAGCTCATAAACCTTTTGGCTAAATCCATCATTTGTAGGTGTCTTAAGCATACCAACTGGACGTAGGAAGGTATCATGTGCTCCAGGGGCTCCCTGGCTGGCCTTCTCAAGGGTACAATCTGAGGAAACATCACATTTTATCTTACTGGTTGTCTTTTTTATTTCAGTTTTGGGGCCTACCTTAGGGTTTGACAAAGAGAGAATGGGAAGCGTCTTCCACACTTAAGTCAACTTTACAATGCCTGATTAATTGGAATTCATTTGTATTGTTCATGCTGCCCAATCAATGTTAGGGCATAGTTAACCTTGGTATACCCAAAATCCCCTTAATGTGGGGTGCATCAATTAGAGCAGGACCACATACGAGCTCCCCCAGCTGCTGCACGAGCAGCCATTCGTTTTCTTGCCCCTGACTACCTTTCGCCTTACTTTGGTAGTGCCACTTTTGTGATGCCTGTATCACTCACTGTCTGTTTTTTTTTATATTCCTCTGTAATTGTATTTGATTTTATTGTTTTTCATCCTCATTGTAACTGCACCTTTCAATGCTCTTTGCCTGTTTTCCCGACATTTTCCCTCCCACTTCCCACCTGCCTGGCCCACCACCTCGTTTTACAAAAAAGGGGTAACCCTGTGTCCCTCAGAACCTGGGTAAGCGTGATTAAAAACAAAGGTGGTTCTGTTGGGTGGCAGAATGAATTGCTTTGAAGGAAGGCTATATCAGCTCATAACACAATAAATTAAACCTCTCTGGAAACAAATGAAGTTCAAAACTTTTATATAGTAAAAAGAGCAGTCACAGTACACAGGAATTACTTCATTGCGTTTTAGTTTCAATTAATGCTAAAACATGTGATGAGTGACTGTTGGTGAACAAGGTGAATATAGTGCATTAAATTTAGTGACACTTATATACACATTTGTACAATTTTATACAAGGGGGAAAGGAAGGGGGAAGGGTTTTTTCTTGGTTTGAAGGTCAGAGTTCTGAGTTAATGCTCCAAGGAAAAAGATGGTTACTGTGCAATTTCCCGGAGGTTTCTTGACCAATATTGAGCGTCGAAGTTTCGAACCTGTTACGACCCAATTGGTGGTCGCGGCGGGTCTTTATCAAGACAAGGGAGGGAAGGGGGGGCCTGGAACCAAGGGTAAAGAGGTTTCAGAGGGGTGTGGGTAGTCGCTGTCAAAAATGACTAATGTGAGAAGGGAATACTCACATGGGGGTCTGGTCTGGCAGGAGGAAAATATCACACCCTGGAGGGAAGCCGGAAGGTTAATCTAAAGGGAACACGTGGAGCTGGTATGAGTACCTCACCAGTTCTCTGATAATGAACAGATTATGAACAATGGGGACTGGTGAGGGTGACTAACCAGTTCTCTGTAGAAGAGATCATGCAAAGTCCATATTTAACTAGCAAAACAATTAGTGACAATAGATAATTAATACATGTGTCATAGAGGGCGGTACTCGATTTGTTGCATCGATAATTAAGAAGGGTGCCTAGTACTGGGAGATAGGAAACACTGCGCCCTGTTCGATGTCCATGCATTATTCAAAATAAAAATGGCATATTATTGTCAGAATTGCAGTCAAGCGAGGGCGCTCAAAGCAGAGTGCGTTGGAGAAACCTAACCACTCGTTTTAAATAAAACCAAACGCTCGTATTAAAATGACAGGTTAATGGCTGTGCAGATCGGGGTTCCGTAAGCGTTTTCACCGCAAATTACTTAGTGTCTAAGCGGGATACGACGAGAACACTCGTTGTGCGCTCGAAGACAAGCGGAGAACTGGCTTACCCCGAATAGAGAGCAATGCGGGCGTTCACTGCAAAAACCGAGCGCCGTCTGTCCTGTCAACCTGGAGCTCGATCATGGGTAGCAGGGAGCTCGAGGACATTATGCACATGGGTTGCATAGCAACGCCGTAGCGTTGATTGGACGCGTCGAGTCACCGGCAAAGTGCTTGGGCATCAGAGGCTGGGAGACGCGAGCACATAGGTTGCCAGGCAACGCGGGTACATTGATCCGAAGCGCAACGAAACATGTCGGATGGCATGATGTGCGCAAGGTGTGTGCAGGATGTGGGGGGTGTGAAAGATTCACGGACAACTTATCAGACCGAATAACCAATGATTAAGCAGTACATCAAATTACAGTGTGCTTAGACGACTATAACTCACAACATGAAATAAACATTGGAATTATCTAGATCTCATGTAAGAAGTACATGCAAGAATCAGGGTTTACAAATTATACAAATCCCGTGGGGAGGGAACTAGGACATAAATGGTGTTATAATCAGGTAGGATTCTCGTACGAGGGTTCAGAGAGATACTAGATCAAAGAAGTTGACTTATTGGTGCAGAAAGGGGTTCATATTTAGTCCAAAATTCAATTCACATACATAGTTCAGGGAAAAGAGAGAGTACATGGTTAGTGCACAATTGTAACGGAGATTCATGGTATCAAGATTACAGTAGGCCCATTTGTTTAGAGATCTCCTCATGCTCGTTTAATCCCTGACTGACAGAGTTCAGAATGTGGATCCATTTGCACTCCTTTCTATTAAGGGCAGAGGTTATGGAACCTCCCCTGGGATTTGCGTTGATTTTTTCCAATATGCGCCAGCGCATACTGTCCGGATCATGTTTCTGGCTGACAAAGTGATCCACCATCGATGCTCCCTGGACCTTACATCGGATTCTACTCATATGCTGCAATATACGTGCCTCGATCCACAAACAGACCTTTCCCTTGTCGGCACTGTCTTTTCACCAGCAACACCGAAGCGCTCGCACCCGAACACACAAAAATCACCACCACACAAACCTCGACTGCTTCTGAACAACTGCACTGCCTCCTGGTCAATACACATTCACTCTGCATGGACACCACTGTGATATGGGACACCATCATCTCCCTCACCCTGACATCATCTTCCTCACTGAGACATGGCTCAGCCCCGCATTCATGCCCAACATCGCCTGAGCAACTCTCTTCGGCTACAAGATAGCACACCGGGACCTATTCCTCAAACACGAAGGTAGAATTGTTATCATCCAAATAGAAACCATCCACTGTACTTCCTCTGGAGACAATGCCATCCGATCATGGAACAGCTCAATTCAAAACTCCAAACCGACAGCAAAGCCACCATCAGAAGCACCCTCGTGTACAGACCTCCAGGACGCCATCCCCGAATTCATCCCCACCCTCGTCATTGAATCCAAATACTACATCTTCCTTTGAGACCTCAATTCTCACCTCACCGACCTTAATGACACCAACACCACCAACCTCCTCAAAAGCATGAACAACATTGGCCTCACCCAACTACTTACCACCCCCTCACAAAATACAGGACACACCGACCCCATTTTCATGTTCATCGACAGGGTCTAGTACGGCCATGTCATTGAACTCGAATGTCTGACATAATATCGACAGACAGAATATCGAAATACAAAAATATCGGCACAAAAATATCGACATAAAAAATATCGGAATCCTATCTTCATAAAGGTAAGTACAAAAATATCGAAAAAATAATATCGTAGTACAAAAATATCGGAATTAAAAATATCGTTTTTTTAAATGTATTAATAATAATGTAAAAATAATGATAAAATACATATAATTTTACAAATATTAAATAAAAATATTAAAACAAAATTAAAACTAATACATATACATTTAAAATAAATAAAACACTTAATAATTGAATGTAATTTTATTTTTTTAATGTTATTTAATTGATTTAAAGTTATTTTGTTTTGTTTTTACCCGGTACGCCTGTACCCCAAAAACCCAAAACTGACCCTGAACCCTAAAAATATCCCTGTACCCCAAAAACCCAAAACTGACCCTGAACCCTAAAAATACCCCTTTACCCAAAAACTGAAAACTGACCCTGAACCCTAAAAATACCCCTTTACCCAAAAACTGAAAACTGACCCTGAACCCTAAAAATACCCCTTTACCCAAAAACTGAAAACTGACCCAGAACCCTAAAAATACCCCTTTACCCAAGAACTGAAAACTGACCCTGAACCCTAAAAATACCCCTTTACCCAAAAACTGAAAACTGACCCTGAACCCTAAAAATACTCCTTTACCCAAAATTATTTAATATTATTTAATTACCAATTAATTATTAATTAACAATAACAATAAAGTAAATATATTAGCACATTAGCTGTAATTAATTTAATTTAATAATTAATATTATTTTTACCAATTAATTAATTAAGAATAACAAAAAATTATGCACAAAAAATTACAATAATTAATGTAATTAACTAATGAATATTAATTAATTACCAACTAATTAATAATTAAAAATATGTACAAAATTATATTAATTAATTAACTAATTAATATAAATTGATTACCAATTAATTATTAATTAAAATATGTACAAACTTATAATAATAATTAATTATTATTAAATTACTTCCCACCCTATTCCCCTATAAACCCATAACCCGCTACAGAACATATTTCTCGATTAATCAATTAATTAAAATTAATTAAAAATTATTTCTCAATTAATTAATTAATAATTCCTACTAATTAATAATTAATTTAACATAATTAAATTACTTCCCACCCTATTCCCCTATAAACCCACAACCCGCTACAGTAGTAAAAGACAATATTTAATTAAATTACATTAAAAATAAATAATAAAACATAATAAATACAATATAATATACACTAAATTTATTTAAAAATTGATATTAGTAACATCGAAGTTATTTATTTCGATATTATTGACATCGATATTTAAAACTTCGATATTACTGATATCATACTAATATCGATATTAAGACTGTCGATATTACTTACCTTCGATATTTTGTCCCATCGATATTTAAACTTCGATATTATTGTATATCGATATTTAAAACTCGATATTTTGTCTGTGTACCATTGAACTCACCTGGACAGACCATGTCATCGTCCACTTCACCATCTCAGAATCCCCCAGCACCACCACCAAGTCTCTCAACACCTCACACTGCAACTGAAACAAAGTATCGGAAAGCCAATAAACTAATGCCCTCAACACCTCCCACACTAACACTGCAACCAACCTAGAACAGGCTGTCAAGAGCGTCTCAGCTTGGATCAACAACTGCGCTGACAGAGTCGCCCCAGTCAAACCCACTAAACTCAAGACATCTACCAAACAGGCCAGCTAGTATACACCACAGAACTGAGAACCACGATATACGACTGCAAATGACTAGAAAGGGAATGACGTACCAGCAAGGAGACATGAGACCGACCCACCTTCAAGACATCCCTGAACCAATGCCACCAACTTCTGGAAAAGACTAAAAGAAGTGCTCTAGCTGCCCACATCAAAGCCAGTTCTAACCACAGCAAAGTACTCTTCAACATCTTCACAGAGTTCTCCAGCCCCTCCGCCGCTGACCCCTTCCTAAAACCTCAGCAACATCCTAGCGGACTTCTTCCACAACAAGATATCCACCATCTAGAAAAACTCCGAACCCCAACTCACCTCTGCCGACATCCTCAGCCTACCAATTCCCACAAATGCAAACCCTGACCACCTGCTCACCACCTGGGACCAGCTCAACACACAAATAGCCACAGCCATTATTGAACTCTGTCCAGTCAGGCGTTCCCACGGACCCCTGTCCCCACCACACATGCAACCTCATGAGCAAAATGATCAGCAATGAGATCACCACCATTTTGAACACATCCATAACCACGGCCACCTTCCCAGAATAAAGAAAATACACAAAAGTCAAACCCCTTCTCAAGAAACTGGCCCTGAATCCAGCAAACTCAAGAACTACTGTCTCATCTCTCTGCTACCCTTTCCAGCGAAAGTCCTTGAAAAGGCTTTCTACTGCCAAATCTCAGAACACCTGGAGAGCAGCAACCTTCTGGACACCTCCCAATCCAAAGTCTGCACCAACCACAGCACCAAAATCATCATCCTGATCTCTGCCACTGACATCAGTACCCTCCTTTACCCATGAAAAATGGTGGCCCTGATCCTCCTTGACCTCTCAGCAGTATTTAACACAGTGTCCCACCACACCCTTATCAAAAGGCTTCACAACATTGGAATCCAAGGATACGCCCTCAGATGGATCACCTCCTTCCTCACTGGAAGAACCCAGAGGATCCGCCTACCACCTTTCACCTCTGCACCCCAGAATATCATATGCGACGTTCCTCAAGGCTTGTCCCTCAGCCCTAAGCTACTCAACAATTATATGACCCCTCTGGCCAACATCGTCAGAACACATGTACTAAACATCATATTCTGCGTAGACAACACCCAGCTCATCGTCTCGCTATCAGAAGACCCCTCCACCATGAGAACCAACTTCCGCTGGTGCATGACGAGCATCGCCGACTGGATGAAAGGCAACTTCCTAAAACTCAACACAGACAAAATAGAAGTGCTGATCATGGGGATCAACAACCCCCTATGAAACGACTCCTTGTGGCCCTCCAAACTAGGAACCTCATCCACGCCGACAGACCATGCCCGCAACCTTTGCATTATCCTGGACAGCAAGCTTACCATGAAAAACCTGATCAACGCAGTCTCTTCCACCTGCTTCTTCACACTTCGCATGCTCTGTAAGATCATCAAATGGCTCCACGTCAACACCAGATGAAATGTCATCTAAACCCTAGTCAGAAGCTGGCTGGTCAGCAGTTGGCTGGACTACAGAAACACACTCTACATAGGAATCACCACATACCTCCTGAAGAGACTGCAGACCATACAGAATTCAGCAGCCAGACTCATCCTCGACCTCCCAAAGCAGACCCACAGCACCCCCCATCTCAGGAAGCTCCACTGGCTCCCTATTCAGAAGAGATGACAATTTAAGATGCTGGTCCACACCTATAAAGCCCTTCACAATCAAGAACCAGCATACATCAACCACTGCATGAACTTTCACCAACCCTCCAGACACCTGCACTCTGCTTCCTTCTACCTCACGCACGGAAATCCCAGGTAAGGTCTGACACTCCAAAATGTCTAGATTTAGCATTACACATTCATAACCTATGCACATCTCTTTTTTCTTTTCTTGCATTGACAGAACATCCTTCACCATACCTAATCGCATATGCTCACTATCAAAACGTTCACCTTCTACTGTGATGGGTCTTGCAACATATACCTTGATCAAGTTCCTATTTTTCTCTGTATGTTGCTCAGCTAAGTGATGATATAACTGTGCTATTAAATCTATGAGATCTACATATTTAGAGGGACATTCACAATCTGTTTATATAGATATGTCAATTAACTAAATGACCTTGATAAAAGAGAGTAGCCCATTTTCCTCTGACCAACCAGTTTCAAATACTAGACGGCTGTGTGATAGAATTATTATGCTTAAAATATTGTGTAGTTGAAAAGACAGCGGTCTGGGGGAATTCACTAAGGTCCTAAAAAGTGGATGATACTCCGTTTATGATGTTAATAAATATGATGACATTCGTACAACCTTGTGTCCCTTCATACATTGTTTTTCCAGTCCTGCTGGGACTCCCTTTTCATTACTAAAACCTAGATGAAGGCAATACTTTACATAATAGTAGCCCTGTCTACCCGAGGACCTTAGTGGCCTCTCCCAAACTGCTGTCTTTTCTACTACATATATTACCCCTGGTCTCACTACTTGGGTACCCTTGTTCTCTACATATAAAATATTGTGTTGACACAATATTGTGTCAAACATATTGGGGACCAAAATATAGAGAAGATATGTGCAAATAGGTAAGTATAGATTTACTATTTTGAACTTCATATCTATGTACCCTGAAGATATATATATATATATATATATATATATATATGTATATATATATATATATATATATATATATATATATATATATATATATTGTCAAGGTACATATATGTGGACTTGAGTGTAATAAAACTTTGCTTATCAATAGAAACTTACCTTCACAATAATTTTGGCCTCAGTATTTTTGATACAATATCTTGTCCACACAATATTTTTAACTTGTTAGGCCAAACACTCTACCGGACGATTAGAGGTGTTGGCATAATGCTTAGTACACACAGTTTATCAGCTGTAACATAATAAATACATATTAGAATGGTGGCTGCATTTCTGACGGTATGTAGTCACTTCCCCATCACTGGCAATAACTTAATACTATAAGTGATTTGAGTAATACCTACCTACCCGCTCCCCCCCCATGAGTTACAAGGTCCTAGCGCTGGGATACCCCCGTGGTGACTACGCGCTCTACAAATCTTTAAAATAAAATAAAATAAAATAAATAATATAAACAGGTATGTTCAAGTTGAAGATTCACTAGTTCCTCTCAGGTGCAAAAGCAAATAGACCTCATACTCTTGAGAAGGATGACTCCAATGCAACTGAGTTTATAATCCTTGGAAGGAGGACTCCAGTAGTAATGCACCAACCAAAGTCTAAATCCTGACTTGTTATCCAGTTTTCTTTCCTGTAATCAACGAGCACAGTGAGTTACAATCTCCTGATAAAACGTTCCTGGCTCCGGCACCTAAAATATCACAAATGCCTAGCAAGGAACTCTCTGAAACACGAGGAATTTATACTCTGTGGATCGAAGATGGTGGGCACCATTGAAAGTCTTGTGAGCGTCCCTTGACTCTATGGGAAATGTAGTCTGTCTTGATTCCCGCCCACACACTACTTATGCTGCTAACCTTTTTGTACAGCAGAAAACCTGATGGAGAACTCTAAGGTTTGGAGAGCACTTGTCAATGCCCACCAGGCATATAGAGGTAAACGCGGGCCACGGATCATGACAGGTGCCTCCCATTACCAGCTTAATCAGGATGATCTCCTGACACAGAAGGAGGGTCTCAAAGAGACTAGAGCTACTCTGTATCTGTGCATGGATACTCTGTACCCCAGTCCGTGATGCAGAGGTGATGGCCACACAACCGTGGTCACAGCCTGGCAACCCAGGTGCAGACCAACAGATTGGCCATCAATACAAGTTACCCCGTCGTGTTCAAAACCAAAATATTGATATCACACCCCGTGGATCCAAAAACCTTTGAAAAGTTACTGTGGCTATTTCAGAGAAAAGGAAAACAAGAAAGTGTCGCTCACTTGTCTTCTATGAAGAGGAGTGTAAGGAGTCAAAAAACCCGCTCATAGAATCTCTTATCTACAGGTGGAATACAGAGTCCCGCCTGTACCCCGAAATCAGTATGGGCATACAATACTTGGCATTTCACACTACATAATTATTTATTATACACTATTCATCTAAAATGCATGTGTATTACAATGGCTAAAAGTGTTATACACAGTGCAGCAATCGTATTTGTAACATATCCCAATTACTATCAGTCTATTTAAGTTTTAACTAGCTGTCTATCAGCGTGGCTGCACAAGATTTTTATAATAGGCCAAGTCATGTAATGTATCTCTTCAAAAGACATCGGGGCATATTCTCAAGGAGCTATCGCCGAGTTATCGGCACTTTGTCGCAGACAAATTGGCGATAAATGTATCGCCTCATTCACAAGCCGGTGCTTACAGCCCATACCACCAGTTTTCCAGCGATATCATCCTCAAAAAACATCGCCACGGAGGACCCCGGCAACTATCGCTAATAGGATGCAGAGTAGGCGTTCCGGAGGAAAAATCTGCGACAACACCACACCTTAACATTCTCAACGACCAGCCTGATCTGCGATAAGATCACAAAACCGGTGATAAGGCGCGTTAGCAGCAGGGAAATTAACACCTGATCTGACCTGGTGCAAAGTTGGACGACAACCGGCACCAGAAAAGGGAGCCCAGACCACAGCCACACCCGAAGAACAAAAGATGCCATGGAGCAACTGATCATGCAGCTTGGAGCCCCAACAGGGCCACAATACCCTCCGCCACCACCCCCAGGACCCCTTCCGGACCCTCCCTCCAGCCCCCCTCCAGGACCAAGACTGAGGCAGCGCAGACGAAGACAGCGACCTCCTGAAAACGCACCAACCTCACAGACCCAGCACCAGGGAATGTCATTGCCCACTACAGGCTTAAATGGACAACCATCCTACGCATCCTGGCCACCATTGCCCACAGGATGATGGTACCAACAAGGTGGACAACCAACATCTCTCCGCAGAAAAAGCTGCTGGCTATTCTGAACCTGTTGGCATCTGGGATCTTCCGAACCAACATATGCCAGACTCGGAGGAGTCTCACAGCCAGCCCAATTCTAGACCCCCACAACAATCTTGGATGCCATCATCAGCTTGGCACCACACTACCTATCCTTCCCCCACACTGCGCAGGAACAGCTGGAGACCAAGCAAGGCATCTACGCCATAGCTGGCTCCCCCCACGTGTCAGGGGGCAATTGACTGCACGCATGTCCTACCTGTGCCCCCTGGCAACACTGCACACAATATCCGCTAACAAAAGCACATGCATTCTATCACTGTGCAGGCAATAGTGGATCACCAGGGAATATCCACCAACATCGATGCCAACCACCCATGCAGAGTGCATGAGTCCTACATCTTCCGACAGTCCATCATCAACCGGCGCTTCCAAGATGGATCCTACGGAAATGCACTGCTCGTTGGCAAGTACCAAATGAACACACACACACCTCAACTCCACAATCATGCAACTCACAACACTGGCAATGCACATGTCACAAACTCACATACAACATGTCAAACAACATGCCCACCCACCAGACACAACAGCTCAACTTACTGTGGCAACCTGGGCCAGCCATGCACCTAAGCCATCAACAGCATGGCACCTCAGCCACACAATAGCAGATTGTGTGAATAGGTGGGGACCAGGCATGTGCGAAGGAGGTAAGTGACGCATGAATGAGAATGTACACAATGGCAAGTGCGGCGTGGATGCGATGGCCAGATTGCAGTATGCAGACCACACACATATCCATGTCGACATACACCGCAGTGTAGTGGACAGTGGACACAACCATGTCACCCCAGCCAGATCCCGGAAATGTAGCTTGTGACGTTCCCCCTGTAAGCTTGAGTGGAGTGGGCTGGCACGGCGTACGCCAGGCCAGCGTAGGGGTGTGAATAAAAAGCACGTAGCTATGGGCGTAGTTCTCTTCCCGAATGTCCAATGTCTCTGCCAGGACGGGCCCCTCACCCCGCCATGAGGTCGACGCCATCGCCATGAGGTGTTGCCTGTGATCCTGGGTGCCTGCTGCACCCCGGCCCGCTGGTTCCCGTAACAGTCCTGCCAGGCCCTGCGCACCCAGGCCTCAATGCACACCTGCCGACACCGGCGTGTGTCGAAGAGGGTCCACCACGTGCTGGTGCAAACTGCAAGCCCGAGCGCCGTGACCCTGACAGACCATCACAGCCTCCGCGAAACAGGCCCACAGTACTCCCCTCTTGTTGACGTACTCCACTGGCAAAAACAGCGGACTAGTAGGTCACACATTTGGAACTGAGTCTTGATTACACTATGGCAGAGAACATTAATTATGGCTGCTTTTATGTCACTATACTCCCTTCGATGTTGTGACATCAAGTCTGTGTATGGCATTCCAACCACACATGTCTGTGGGCCCACGCAGATTACTGCCCTCGGGCCACACTGTGCTGGAGTAGGTCACACATTTGGAACTGAGTCGTGATATTTCAATGGCAGAGAACATATCATTGCACGCAAGGAGAGGTGTTGAAGGAATATAAAATCGATACCATATAATGTTGTCATAACATATCCAACGTATATCTGCACTCTCCTGTAAAGCCTCTTGTAAATATGCTCGATTCGTGTACCTATTAAGAATCAGGCCCAAATTGAGCAAACACCATCTTGGTTTCGTTTCACGAGCTCTCTCTCATTAGTAAGGAAAACACGTGACATACTGCTGAGAGGAGATTCTGAAAGGTCGGCCCAGGCTATGAACAGTATTTACAACAAGGGGTGGTGAGGGACAGAGTCTCTGAATTAAGCAGAAAGCTCTCACCCAGTCAAGAGATCAGGGCTAGATCCAACACCGTTTTTTAGCTCACTGCACCATCCCAGTTTCAGAACCTGGCTGTATGCAAATTAGTCTGTTCCTGTCCCAGTGCATGATGGGAACAGGGCAAACCAAACTACAAAAGCCAATTCTTACACTGGGAAGGAAACAAGCTCCCGGGGACCGGTTTCTGGCATTACAGCCGTCTTCGGCCCGGTTTGCTTGAATCCTGATGGTGCAATGAGCAAGGGTCTCACATCTGAGAATACCCTTCCACGCTTAGGGTGGACAACAATATTTACAACAAGGGGTGGTGAGGGACAGAGTCTCTGAATTAAGCAGAAAGCTCTCACCCAGTCAAGAGATCAGGGCTAGATCCAACACCGTTTTTTAGCTCACTGCACCATCCCAGTTTCAGAACCTGGCTGTATGCAAATTAGTCTGTTCCTGTCCCAGTGCATGATGGGAACAGGGCAAACCAAACTACAAAAGCCAATTCTTACACTGGGAAGGAAACAAGCTCCCGGGGACCGGTTTCTGGCATTACAGCCGTCTTCGGCCCGGTTTGCTTGAATCCTGATGGTGCAATGAGCAAGGGTCTCACATCTGAGAATACCCTTCCACGCTTAGGGTGGACAACAATATTTACAACAAGGGGTGGTGAGGGACAGAGTCTCTGAATTAAGCAGAAAGCTCTCACCCAGTCAAGAGATCAGGGCTAGATCCAACACCGTTTTTTAGCTCACTGCACCATCCCAGTTTCAGAACCTGGCTGTATGCAAATTAGTCTGTTCCTGTCCCAGTGCATGATGGGAACAGGGCAAACCAAACTACAAAAGCCAATTCTTACACTGGGAAGGAAACAAGCTCCCGGGGACCGGTTTCTGGCATTACAGCCGTCTTCGGCCCGCTTTGCTTGAATCCTGATGGTGCAATGAGCAAGGGTCTCACATCTGAGAATACCCTTCCACGCTTAGGGTGGACAACAATATTTACAACAAGGGGTGGTGAGGGACAGAGTCTCTGAATTAAGCAGAAAGCTCTCACCCAGTCAAGAGATCAGGGCTAGATCCAACACCGTTTTTTAGCTCACTGCACCATCCCAGTTTCAGAACCTGGCTGTATGCAAATTAGTCTGTTCCTGTCCCAGTGCATGATGGGAACAGGGCAAACCAAACTACAAAAGCCAATTCTTACACTGGGAAGGAAACAAGCTCCCGGGGACCGGTTTCTGGCATTACAGCCGTCTTCGGCCCGGTTTGCTTGAATCCTGATGGTGCAATGAGCAAGGGTCTCACATCTGAGAATACCCTTCCACGCTTAGGGTGGACAACAATATTTACAACAAGGGGTAGTGAGGGACAGAGTCTCTGAATTAGGCAGAAAGCTCTCACCCAGTCAAGAGATCAGGGCTAGATCCAACACCGTTTTTTAGCTCACTGCACCATCCCAGTTTCAGAACCTGGCTGTATGCAAATTAGTCTGTTCCTGTCCCAGTGCATGATGGGAACAGGGCAAACCAAACTACAAAAGCCAATTCTTACACTGGGAAGGAAACAAGCTCCCGGGGACCGGTTTCTGGCATTGGATGGGGCAGTGAGATAAATAACGGTGATGGATCAAGCCCTGATCTTTGGACTGGGTTAGAGTGGTCTGCTCAATTCAGACACTCTGTTCATCACCACCCCCTTTTGTAAATCAATTTTGGCCACTATAGGTGTGGCAGGGTATACTCAGACATGAGTCCCTTTCTCACTGCTCCATCAGGATTCAAGCAAGCCGGGCCGAAGAGGCTGAAATGCCAGAAACCGGTCCCCGGTAGCTTGTCTCCTTTCTGGTAAAGAATTGGCTTGGTAGTTTAGTCTGCCCTGTTCCCATGATGCACTGGGCCAGGGACAGACTGATTTGCATATAGCCAGGTTCTGAGCTGGGATGGGGCAGTGAGATAAATAACGGTGATGGATCAAGCCCTGATCTTTGGACTGGGTAAGAGTGGTCTGCTCAATTCAGACACTCTGTTCATCACCACCCCCTTTTGTAAATCAATTTTGGCCACTATAGGTGTGGCAGGGTATACTCAGACATGAGTCCCTTTCTCACTGCTCCATCAGGATTCAAGCAAGCCGGGCCGAAGAGGCTGAAATGCCAGAAACCGGTCCCCGGTAGCTTGTCTCCTTTCTGGTAAAGAATTGGCTTGGTAGTTTAGTCTGCCCTGTTCCCATGATGCACTGGGCCAGGGACAGACTGATTTGCATATAGCCAGGTTCTGAGCTGGGATGGGGCAGTGAGATAAATAACGGTGATGGATCAAGCCCTGATCTTTGGACTGGGTAAGAGTGGTCTGCTCAATTCAGACACTCTGTTCATCACCACCCCCTTTTGTAAATCAATTTTGGCCACTATAGGTGTGGCAGGGTATACTCAGACATGAGTCCCTTTCTCACTGCTCCATCAGGATTCAAGCAAGCCGGGCCGAAGAGGCTGAAATGCCAGAAACCGGTCCCCGGTAGCTTGTCTCCTTTCTGGTAAAGAATTGGCTTGGTAGTTTAGTCTGCCCTGTTCCCATGATGCACTGGGCCAGGGACAGACTGATTTGCATATAGCCAGGTTCTGAGCTGGGATGGGGCAGTGAGATAAATAACGGTGATGGATCAAGCCCTGATCTTTGGACTGGGTAAGAGTGGTCTGCTCAATTCAGACACTCTGTTCATCACCACCCCCTTTTGTAAATCAATTTTGGCCACTATAGGTGTGGCAGGGTATACTCAGACATGAGTCCCTTTCTCACTGCTCCATCAGGATTCAAGCAAGCCGGGCCGAAGAGGCTGAAATGCCAGAAACCGGTCCCCGGTAGCTTGTCTCCTTTCTGGTAAAGAATTGGCTTGGTAGTTTAGTCTGCCCTGTTCCCATGATGCACTGGGCCAGGGACAGACTGATTTGCATATAGCCAGGTTCTGAGCTGGGATGGGGCAGTGAGATAAATAACGGTGATGGATCAAGCCCTGATCTTTGGACTGGGTAAGAGTGGTCTGCTCAATTCAGACACTCTGTTCATCACCACCCCCTTTTGTAAATCAATTTTGGCCACTATAGGTGTGGCAGGGTATACTCAGACATGAGTCCCTTTCTCACTGCTCCATCAGGATTCAAGCAAGCCGGGCCGAAGAGGCTGAAATGCCAGAAACCGGTCCCCGGTAGCTTGTCTCCTTTCTGGTAAAGAATTGGCTTGGTAGTTTAGTCTGCCCTGTTCCCATGATGCACTGGGCCAGGGACAGACTGATTTGCATATAGCCAGGTTCTGAGCTGGGATGGGGCAGTGAGATAAATAACGGTGATGGATCAAGCCCTGATCTTTGGACTGGGTAAGAGTGGTCTGCTCAATTCAGACACTCTGTTCATCACCACCCCCTTTTGTAAATCAATTTTGGCCACTATAGGTGTGGCAGGGTATACTCAGACATGAGTCCCTTTCTCACTGCTCCATCAGGATTCAAGCAAGCCGGGCCGAAGAGGCTGAAATGCCAGAAACCGGTCCCCGGTAGCTTGTCTCCTTTCTGGTAAAGAATTGGCTTGGTAGTTTAGTCTGCCCTGTTCCCATGATGCACTGGGCCAGGGACAGACTGATTTGCATATAGCCAGGTTCTGAGCTGGGATGGGGCAGTGAGATAAATAACGGTGATGGATCAAGCCCTGATCTTTGGACTGGGTAAGAGTGGTCTGCTCAATTCAGACACTCTGTTCATCACCACCCCCTTTTGTAAATCAATTTTGGCCACTATAGGTGTGGCAGGGTATACTCAGACATGAGTCCCTTTCTCACTGCTCCATCAGGATTCAAGCAAGCCGGGCCGAAGAGGCTGAAATGCCAGAAACCGGTCCCCGGTAGCTTGTCTCCTTTCTGGTAAAGAATTGGCTTGGTAGTTTAGTCTGCCCTGTTCCCATGATGCACTGGGCCAGGGACAGACTGATTTGCATATAGCCAGGTTCTGAGCTGGGATGGGGCAGTGAGATAAATAACGGTGATGGATCAAGCCCTGATCTTTGGACTGGGTAAGAGTGGTCTGCTCAATTCAGACACTCTGTTCATCACCACCCCCTTTTGTAAATCAGGCTATGAACAGAGCATTGCTACTAACGTTAGAAGCCCAAGGTCACATCTGCTCTTTCTTGTAGGATAAGCACATTCCTGCAGGCGCCAGGCCTGTACTCTCATGTACCAGAACGAAAGGGAGGCACCTTCGCTGACCTACCCTCGAAATAGTTTCAGCAGAGTTTCAAGCCTAATCTATTGTGCCTTATATGGGTGTTCCTGTTGGCTTCTTCTGATTTGGTACTTTTCCATGTATGGGGTTTCTATGGGTATGTTGAAAGTATATATGCACTGTTTTGAACATGATCCAGCAGTCTCCTCTGCACACCTTTGCGAGCTGTGACCAGAGGGAGGCTCCGCTGTACAGGGCGCTTTGCGAAATAAACGATTGAACCTTTTCCATTGCGGACTGATTTATGTATGGTAAATGAGATATATAGGCTATTGGTAAGTATAGCTCTATGGTATATTTTTCTAGTACTTCAGTTGGCGACTCCGCCGGGACTCCGTGATAGGGTTGTCCCCTCCCGTAAACGGGAGAAGAGGGACGGGGAGGGGTTCTGGTCGAGGGGGTGGACTGAAAAAGGATCCTAATTGAGAAACCAGTTTGTGGTAGAAGCGGAACAATCCACTCTTCGACCCAGAGACCTTCCCAGCTGCTAAATAACCCTTCGCCGCAGTCCTTCGGGCTTAACCCGGGAGCAGCTGACCGTGTTGGTCTATAAAGGAAGTTAGCGGTGGAGAACGTTCAATCAGACCTGCTCGCATCAGGTGAGTGAATTGTATGGTACGGAATGAGCACTTTTTGAGAAGTGGCTCAGAAGAACGGTTAACTGCGTATGGTATGGTGGTTGGTGACCCACAAGGGAATCTGGGGGTCTGACGTGGCAGAGGTGTGACTGCACGGGCAGATGCCCCACAGACTTGTTTGGTGAATAAATTGGGAGAACGTCGGACGCCTTTTGTGTTGCACGGTGGGTGCTCACACGGCCGGATCCCCTTCGGAAAGGCCCCCAGGAGCAACTGGGTAAGCGCAGGGTCTGGGGTTGCACCCCTAACGCCTGGCCCAACCAGCACAGGACTGGGGGATAGTCTGTAAGGGGGTCCGTGGTTCGCCTGTCTGATGATCCCAGGGCAGTCTCTGGACTGTCTCTTTTGTGAAATCTTTTGGTGGTCTGGAATCCAGGGTAATCGATTCCCCGAACAGGAGTCGACGGGCTCTGTTCGTGTATGAGACATGTCGCAAGGAATTGTGAAATCATGACCAGAGCATTTTTGTCTTTCGATCGAAACTTATGCACTTTTAGTATATTACGTATATAGACTTGTTGTAAGCACAAAACATGAGAGAGTGTATGCTGAATAGACGCTTCTATAAGTGTGACTGCAGTTGGTATGGTATGATTTGTTGAATATTATAAAAATGTCTTGTTTCAGTAAACATTGTTTTGGGTGCTGTCGACGGAAGGGTGGGCGGTTGGAAGAAAGACAGCCCGCTCCCCTGGAAGGCAGTCCTAGTTTTGACATGTATGTGAAACACAGTCTTACTCCCATTTTGTTTAATACATTGTGGAACAAATATACTAAAGACAATGCAGAATTACAGTGGCCTCTAACAGGGTCTTTTGATGAAAGGAAAATAAATTATTTACAAAACAAATTATTTTTAAGGAGAAGCCGTCAGAGTATGTTTGACTCCTTGACCCTTTGGGTTAAGGAAGCAAAGAGACGGCGAATCCGAGGAGAAAAATTAGAAAAAATTATAGCAGGACAGACTGTAACTCAAAAGGCAGTAGAGTATGAAAAGGAAAAAATAGAGAATATCGAGCAACTAGATAGACAGTTTAGATTGCAGACTGATAACAGTTATGTGACCCGAACCGAAGCGGAGGATGAAATAGAGGAACTGTTGGAGACTCGCCCTCCACCCCCATATGCACCCCAGGGTTTGTACCCGGCAGTTCCAGTAAATCGACAAGGAGGAACGGGAGCAGCGGTTGCCACTGCTCCAGTAGCTGTGCACCCTCCTGCTCCATTGTCTGTCCCTCCTACCCTCATTCCTACTACCTCAGAATTAATCACCTTGTTGCCCGGAACTGCGGCCGTTTCCCCTACCGCTCCAGTATTTTTGACACCTCCAGCTAGGGGAATGCCGGCTACCACTAGCGGGATGACGGCTGCCTCCTTAGAGCACACCCCAGGATGTCCTGTGCGAGGTATGGAAGATCGTCGGGTTTTCTCTCGATCATCTCTAGGTGAGGAAGAAATGCGGGCTGTGGTGATTCAGGCGTCCCAATGGATGCGGAATCCAATTCATACCCTGGAGGATATTTGGAGTACGATGAAGGATTTCGAACCAGTTACTCAACAATTAGCATTAGAGCATATGGCAATAAGATTGATTTCTTTATGGGAACAATGCTTCCAAGAAGGCCTGGCCCTCCAAATATTGTGCGACATTAGAGATCGAGCTTTTCAATTTGAGTTACAGGTTAACGAGGTATTCCAAAACGTTGAAACTTTATTAAGTATCGAGACCGAATGATTAACAGATGCCCAGGTGTGGGGACACAGTACCCTATGAGAGAAGGGCACCCCATCTTCCACCCCGAAGTTCTCGAAGTACTGGATAGAACAGGTAATGTCACTAGAGCACGTATAGAGGCGCACTTCCAAGACCAGTGGGTTTATACCCCTTGGAAACGGAGTGAAGTCCTTACGTTAAAGGCTCAGCTCCCTGACCCTCGAAAGAATCCTACTGCTTATTATAAAGAATTAACTGAAGACGCTAATTTGGCCGTTATGACACCAGCTGATATTGAGTTATTTTTCGGTCTTTTAGTCCCTGTGGATATATGGAGACAAGTGCATGACTCGGATCATGCTGCTGAACTTGGAGGGACCTGGGATCAGATAAAGGCATGGGACAAAGATCGAAAACCTGGCAATAAACCTAAAGATGAGATTTTAGCTATCCTAGCTCGGATTATTACATTCATGCAAACCCTTATTCCCCCGAGGAAGGTAGATTGGGATAAATTGACAGCCTGCATCCAAAAGAAGGATGAGAATGTGTCAGATTTCTTTACCCGATTTGAGAAAGTATTCATTGACTTCAGTGGACAGGATTTGTCCACAGAGACTGTTCATCAATAGATTTCTTACTAATTTGTTGCCAGAAATAAATACACGCTGAAAGTACTTGGACTACGTCACCTCCTTCAGGTATTCTGAGTATGGCTCAGTATTATGAACATCGGGAAAATGAGAGTAAGGATAAGTCAGATAAAAAGGTTAAAGACTTGAAAACTCGTGTCCTGCTGCAGCACGTTAGCAGAGGGCGAAACGGAGGAAGAACAAGTAGGGGCCATTTTCCCAGGGGTGCAATGATGAGAGGAGGAGGAAGTCAGGGACTCCCTTTGAGGTACGATCAGTGTTCCAATTGCAGACAGGAGGGACAATGGTGAGCCCAGTGTCCAATACTGATGGTTCGGGCGGTTTCAGCAGGCGACGAGGAAGAGGAGTTACTGACCGAAGCAGCATGAAACGTGGTGACCGAGCAGGTGGTGAATCAGGAAAAAATATTTTGATGATTTCCAAGGGAGACAATACTATAATGAAGATTATCATGAAAACACCTATTGCGGAAATAATTATGCATGAGACAGCCACTGACAGAGCAGGCACCATATATCAGTACCAGTTGACCAGCAGGGACCTTACATTGAGGGAAATTTGATGGGGACATCTGAAAAGTTTTTAATGGATACTGGAGCTATGAACAGTTCTGTAGCTCATACATTGGTCCCAGGGGCCGCTCTGTCTGGGCAAAATAACGTATCAGTGGGATTTTCAGGAATCTCTGTAGTCAGCCCCGTTTCGAAACCACTTCCCTTTACTATTGGACCCGTTACTGTAGAATCACTGTTTCTGCTTATTTCTAGTTGCGGCGAGAATTTGTTAGGTTTGGATATATTGAAAAAGTTGCATTCTCATATTTATTGTTTTCCTGATGGTGTGTACCTAACATTACGGCCCCCCATTGAATGTGCATCTCAATTTTTAATGAAAAATTTACCCCTCCCTCCTGAATTTTCAGATATACCACCCACTCTGTGGGCAAAGGGGGACATGGATGTTGGATTATTAAACATACTGCCTGTCTCTATAACATTAAAGCCGAATGTGCGTTTACCTCGTATTCCTCAATATCGAATCTCGCCTGAAGGTGAACAGGCTTTGTTGCATGTTATTAGAGACTTGATTAAAAAGGGAGTTGTGGAAGAGACAGCATCGAATATTTGCAATAGTCCCATTTTGCCGATTCTGAAGAAGGCCCCTCTAGATCGTGATCCTGATTATAAAGATACTTATCGTTTTGTAATTGACCTTAGAGAGGTTAATAAAATAGTGGTCCCTCAATATCCTGTGGTCCCTGATATCACTGCCATCTTAACCATGATTCACCCTACCGCACGGTATTTCTCGGTGATCGATCTAAAGAATGCGTTCTTTAGTATCCCCATACATCCCGAGAGCCGTCATGTCTTCGGATTCTCATTATCTGGCCGAAGCTTCAGATTCTGTCGCGCACCTCAAGGCTATGCTGAGAGTCCAAGTATTCATAGCCAGGCTCTGAAAACTGTCTTGGACGAATTAGTTCTCCCTTCTGGTAATGTTCTCATTCAATATGTGGATGATATTCTGGTGGCATCTGATACGGCTGACGGTAGTAGAGAAGCTACTGTTAAATTGTTGCATCACCTGGCTGCTCATGGCAATAAAGTGTCTCTGTCTAAATTTCAGTATTGTCAATAGGAAGTGACCTACCTTGGTCACTTACTGTCGAAAGCGGGGAGACGATTAACTCCTGAACAAATATCTGTTATTACTAACATGTCTGTGCTTCGTACTCAACGTGATGTTCGTGCTTTTCTGGGCATAACTTCTTACTGTCGCCAATTGATTCCTAATTTTTCTCTTCTGACTAAACCTCTGTTGCACTTGGTTACGAAAGATGTGCATGAACCCTTACCCTGGATGGATGAATGTCAAGATGCTTTTAATTCTTTAAAATCTGCCCTCTGCTCTGCACCTGTTCTGGGTACCCCGGACTACCGGAAACCTTTTGTAGTTTATGTGCATGAGGTAGACGGTTGTTCTCTTTTAGTGTTGACCCAGGATTTTGGAGGAAAACAAAGTCCCTGTGCATACTTTTTGGCAGTATTAGATAATGTTGCCCGAGCCCTCCCTAGCTGTCTAAGGGCTACTGCTGCTGTGGCGGTGGCTATTCGACAGTAGGAAGGAATTGTTTTAAATACTGACCTCACAGTGATGGTACCGCCCGCTGTGAACATATTATTGAACAGAACGAAAACTAAGCACCTCACGAGTGCGCGATTGACTGGTTATGAATTAACTTTATTTGCACCCCACATTAAAATTAAAAGATGTGCCACTCTGACCTCAGCCACGTTACTACCCCTCCCTTCGAGTGATCAAAAGGACGATGTCCATGATTGCATATTTCGGACTGAAGAAGAAACGAAGGGACGAGTAGACCTCACTGATTCCCCTTTATCTGACCTGCAAGGGAAATTGTATGTGGATGGCTCTTGTTTCAAGTTACCAGATGGCACTACAACAGCTGCTTATGCTATAACTACCCTTAGAACAGTAGTAGAGACCGCTTGGGTTTCTCAGCATTCAGCAAAGCAGCTGAACTAATAGCATTACTAAGGGCCTGTGAGCTGAGTGAAGGGTTAATAGTTAATATCTTTACTGACAGCTAATACGCCTTTGGCGTGGCCCTCTGTTTTGGGCGGCTGTGGAGGGAACGGGGATTCCTTACTTCTCACGGCCAAAGAATACAACATGGCCAGTTGATCGAGAGACTATTATATGCTTTAACTTTACCAGAAAAGGTAGCTATTGTCAAGTGTAGTGCCCATAAGAACATCACTGATACTGCAGGAGAAGGAAATGTTTTTGCTGATCAAGTTGCAAAGGAAACAGCACAAACTAAAACCTCCACAATGTTCCCTAGTGTAGCAACTCGATGGGTGGCGGAAACTACAGTATTTGATAACAGTATTGAAAGTGTTAAGGAATTGCAGAAAGAGGCTACAACTGATGAACTATTAAGATGGGAACAGGAAATAGGGCGGTTAGACAAAAATGATTGTTGGATTGATTTAACAGACCGACAGAGATGGCAATTGCCTAATGCCTTGGTGTATGCATTTGTAGTAATGGCCCATGGTATTGCCCACATTGGAGCTAAAGGAATTTGTGCATTATTAGACCCAGTGTGGAATAACACTAATATCCCTAAAACTGCTGCCCATGTAGTTAAATATTACATGGTTTGTTTGCAGCATAACCCAGGAAGAGAAACAGTTCTTAGTGGAAATTTTGCACCTCCGTCGTTACCTTTTGAAGTATTACAGATGGATTACATTCAATTTGATAGAGTAAATAACCTTAAATGCGTATTGGTGGTGGTTTGTGCTTTTAGTAAATGGGTTGAAGCCTACCCCACCAAAGAAAAAACTGCCCTAGCTACTGCCAAGGCCCTAATTAAAGAATTTCTGCCCCGATTCGGTTTACCCCGGATTATATGGACAGACAATGGGGTCCATTTTAATGCAGAGATTATTAAGCATGTTTGTGCAGGGCTGCAGATAAAGCAAAAATTCCATGCAGCATGACACCCACAATCTGCAGGATTAGTTGAGAAATACAATGGCATATTAAAATTGAAAATGGCAAAAATACAGGAAAGTACGGGTTTAAGTTGACCAGATGCATTGCCCCTAGCATTAATGTCAATACAAGTAACCCCCCACTCTCGGGCCGGGCTGTCACCCTATGAGGTCGTTTTTGGGCGGCCCGCCAATGTATGGGGTATTCCAAGACCCAAATCCTTTTGTGATCTTGATTACCCCATGATGACAGATTACCTGTACGCTTTAACTAAAGATCTGCGCTTTATTTATTAACAGGTCTCAGCAGTATTGCAGCCGCTGCCGGAGGGTCCCGGACATCGCCTGGAACCAGGACAGTGGGTCCTTGTGCAGAATTACCAACGGAAATCGAGTCTGGAACCGAGGTGGAGTCGCCCTATCAAATCCTTCTGGTCACCCGAACAGCAGTGAAAGTAGATGGGAAGAAAAATTGGATTCATGTTTCCCATCTAAAGAAGCTACCCTTGCCGCTTCCCTCTGATCAGCAGAACCAAGAAGGAGTTCTAACACAAGAGGGAGAACAAAGGGTACGGTTTGTGCCTTTCTCGGAAGCCGTTGAAATTGGGCAGGAGAAAAGGTTGTCGATACAGCAAGGAGATGAATCAGCTTTGGTTTTTGGAAATAATAGTAAAGCTGATTCCCCTGAGGCTTCTGGAAGCTGTGTTGCACCAAATGTTCCTGCTGCTGTGTTGTTCCATGATCAGGAACAACCTGGCCTTTTGCGATACAATTTACGGCCCCTAAAACCATGCGATACCCCAGTTCCGGATTATAGGAGAAAGGGAAAGACTTGAGTTGTAGGGTGAAAGATGAGTTTGTCTGGGGTATTGAGCGAGACACTGGACTGAACCCGTTGAGAGCTTGGAACTGACACATTGCTCTGTTCAGAAAGAAAGACTGTGCAATTAAAAAGGGGGTCTTAAATTGCAACTGTGAAATTCTTGGAGAATCAACTTGTGGATGGATTACAAGAGCCTGCTTGTGAGGCTCTAAAACGGACACAGGGAGAAGAAACCCTCTGGCGGCTGGCTTGCGTTCTTTCCCGAGATTAGTTTGGACTTTTAGTTAGAAATGTATCCCTTTGCCCGTTTTGCCCTTGAGGATGAGAGACCTCTTGCACCTCGACCTTTCCTTGAAAATGTTCCTATGTTTTCCGTTTGGGCTACCAGAGTGAAGGTAGCCTTTGTAATAACGATTGCAGTGATCATGATCATTTTTATGAGTGTGTTTATATATTTAAGAATTTCAATATCCAATGCACCACATTTTAGGTACCACCGTGACCCCACCCGAGCATTATTTTTATACCTTGCCTCCCCATAAAGAACAACATTGAGAAACTTATGTTAGAAATGCGTTCATAGAAATGTTGCATGAGGCTCATAACACTACGAATAAGACGAACTGTTGGGTTTGTGGTCTCTTGCCATCTATAATGCATCGCCATGATTTGTTTCTTTCCCTACCAGTATCGCATTTGGCAAGTTGTGAAGCTTGGTTTCAGTTATTGTCATTAATGTATTTGCATTATGTCCCTAAAAGGTATACTGAAAAGGATTATGAAGCCATTTTAAAATATATAGAACAACATCAGGGATTTGATGCACAGGGGAACCAAGGGGAGGGATCTTTAGACCCCGATGCTTGTATGAATAGGTATACCACCTATGAAAATGCTACTTGGTTAAAAGAGGAAATGTTGGACTTTGAACAATTCAATTCTACCAAATATTTTCAGCACTTCCAGGATCGAAATGTCACTGATGATAAGGCAATGCCCGTTCCTATTTTGAATAGTACTGCTTCCTTTTGTATCCAAGGGAAGGGTCCTGTTAATGTAGGGAATAGTAGGTATAATTATACTTACATCCTGCATACCACCAGTACACCACCACTAATTACTCCTCCCAATGTATATTTTGTATTTGGAGAAAATGCCTATACCTGGCTCCCGAGAGGGTGGGCTGGAAATTGTTACTTGTCTTTCCTGTATCTTACAGTTTATATTGCTCCGTCTGACTACCACAAAACGCACCAGCTGACTAAACGGAGCCCTGGTCCTTACCGAGTGTATAGATGTATTAGTCCTGAAGGCACTGATCAGACTGATACTGCTGCTCAGCAGTTTATGGACATAGTCAAGGGTCTCTTTCCAATATGGGGTCCCATTTACACTAGTAGAGATGTCTGGCGTCTCTCTCGCGTAATAGAAAATGTAGTCCAAACTACTGCTGGAATTCTGACTAACCTTACCGTGGAGCTTTAGGCTACGAGGCTTGTTTCGCTCCAAAATCGGATGGTGCTTGACGTCATCCTAGCTGATCGAGGAGGAGCATGCCGCGTGATCCACAGCTCTTGTTGTGTATATATTCCAGATTCGGCTCCCACCATACATTTAGCTATTCCGAAATTACATCGCTTGGCTGCAGAAGTGCATGCTGACACTGGCACTTGGTCCTTTACCGGGTGGTTCTGGGATCTCCTCTGTACTTGGGGCTGGAAGATTTTCATGATCCTGGCTGGAGCACTAGGAGTGGTATTTGTTTGTTGCCTGTGTCTCCATTGTGGCCCAGCATTTTGCTCCTATTGTGCTGCCAAACTTGCTTCCTCTTTGACAGTTTCTCAACAGGCTAAAAATGAAAAGCTGTTAGTACAGAAAGAAGTGGCCGACCTTATGCAGATAGATGAGGGAGTTTTCTTGGATTGAACAGGTAGCCTCTATGTATATTGGCTATGTTATGCCAAAAGGGCGGTCTGAAGGAATATAAAATAGATACCATATAATGTTGTCATAACATATCCAATGTATATCTGCACTCTCCTATAAAGCCTCTTTTAAATATGCTCGATTCGTGTACCTATTAAGAATCAGGCCCAAATCGAGCAAACGCCATCTTGGTTTCGTTTCCTGAGCTCTCTCTCGTTAGTAAGGAAAGCACATGATATACTGCTGAGAGGAGATTCTGAAAGGTCGGCCCAGGCTATGAACAGAGCATTGCTACTAACGTTAGAAGCCCAAGATCACATCGGCTCTTTCTTGTAGGATAGGCACATTCCTGCAGGCGCCATGCCTGTACTCCCATGTACCAGAAGGAAAGGGAGGCACCTTCGCTGACCTACCCTCGAAATAGTTTCAGCAGAGTTTCAAGCCTAATCTATTGTGCCTTATATGGGTGTTCCTGTTGGCTTCTTCTGATTTGGTACTTTTCCATGTATGGGGTTTCTATGGGTATGTTGAAAGTATATATGCACTGTTTTGAACATGATCCAGCAGTCTCCTCTGCACACCTTTGCGAGCAGTGACCAGAGGGAGGCTCCCCTGTACAGGGCGCTTTGCGAAATAAACGATTGAACCTTTTCCATTGCCGACTGATTTATGTATGGTAAATGAGATATATGGGCTATTGGTAAGTATAGCTCTATGGTATATTTTTCTAGTACTGCAGTGTAAGAGGATGACGCATTTCCGTCCGTAGGGAAAAAGGATCATCGTTACGGAGGTGATCGAACACTACCGACAACTTCCCTGGTGTCACTAACTCCGTGCATTGCAAGCCAACAACACGTAGCTGTGGGCCCCTGCTGACCACTGCCTCCGGCCTACACTGCGGTCCAGCAGGCCTCACACCAATCCAATCCAGTCCGTACCAGGCAGGACATGTCATCATCACTGACTGAACACCCGCCCAGCTCTGGTGCTTTTACCTTTGTCAACCACAAGCCACCCCCAAATGCCATGCCAACGTCGTGTGTTAGAGTTCCAGGAGGAGCTCTCTGAACCGCGTCTGGCCAGCGCTGACCACTGCCTTGGGCCTACACTGCGGTCGAGTAGGTCACACATTTCGAACTCAGTCTTGATTTATTTATGGCTGACTTGATATCACTGTACAGGCCTCATTACAGACTGCATCCCCTTTCAGCTCCGGTGCCACTAAGTCTGTTCCCCAAGATCCATGGACACTTTCTGTTTGAACTTTGGTGGCGACCATGGACTGGGGGTTATCGTCACCATCATGTCGGTGATACTGACTTTGTGGCAAAAATGAGACAGTAGCATTGCACTCCTCCATTTGCTGCTTCAGGACGGCTGCTACCCTCTGCATCATGCCCTGGAGGACACCTTCCACTGTCCCCCGCAACCCTCCACCACATTCATCTCCGACATCGATGAGGACTCGCTGGGGGTGGGTTGCCTAGGATGGGCTGTAGTAGGGCGTTGGTGTCGATAGTGTGGTGGTCCCCTCAAGCATCACTGATGGGTGGTCTGGTCAACTCTGCAGGAGGTGTTGTTTGTCCATCTGCAATGTGAAGGGGAGATGCGTGCTGACATTGTGTTGAAATGTATGTTGGCTATTATTCTGGTTTACATGCAGACTGTATAACTGTGTACACTGTGACTGTTAGACCTGGCATCCTTGGCGTAGTTTCCCCCTATCTTTTTGCCTCTACCTCCTGTATTTTTGATGCTGCTGGTTCGTTTTTGCTGGTTTAGATGCTTTGGACACTCTGCCACTGCTGATCAGTGTCAGGGTGTAAGTGCTCCCTGTGGAAATTGTATTGTGATTGGATATACATGATTGGCATATTTGTATCACCAAGAAGTCCCTAGTAAAGTGCACTGGGTGTGACAGGGCTGGTGATGACAAATGCTACTAGTGGGCCAGCAGCACTGATTGTGCCACCCACATGAGTAGCCCTAAAATGGTGTCTCAGGCATGCCATCGCAGTGCCTGTGTGCAGTCTGTGAACTGCCATGTCCTCATGGTCAGTGTCCCCACTGGTCAGGCCTAACCCTTCCCTTTCTATGCACATTGGTCACCCCTATGGAAGGCCCAAGGTACCCCCCTGGGCAGGGTGCAGTGTATGTGAAAGGTATATATATTTTTAGTTCTAGGTTAAGTAAATTAAAATGTTTGTTTTACATTTATTTTTTTTAGTAATTATTAAACTTTATTACTTTTTATTACACTTTACCATAGGTAGAGCACTGCCCTGGTGGTGCCAACATGTGAAAAGTTACTAGTAGCACCTTCGCACTCATAAATCCTGTTCTAGCAGAGGTGGAGACATAACAATCTGCTCTTACTAGTATATTTTACACTCAGAAATGGTGAATAGCAAAAAAGTGCAAAGTTACTACTTAGTGCAGGAATACGAGAACCTTTTCTGCTTGTCATTCTCCCCTCCGAGCTGAGTAATTGGCCCAATACCGATATGCAGATTGTACATTTCAGCTGGGTCAGTTTTGCAGGCTAAGGCACTGCAGATGGGGTCGGTGGTAGATAGCGGGCTCAGGAAGGCGAAACAATGCACAGAGGAGTGTTGTCTCCTCCCTGTAGTGCATGAGGGTGGTGCATGGGAGCCGAGCTATGTCTCTGCACAGCCCCTGCCCAACGTTTCACTGGGGGTTGATTTGCACTGCAGCTGGTAAATGCAGTCCCTCTGTTCCCGCATCTGCGATCTGCGGCCTGATAATCCAAGAATCAGCAGGTCACTCAGAATGGGTGTGATCTCCACCCTGGTATTACCTCTGTGGCCAACTTGTAATGAGGACTGGAGCTGTGAGTGATCTTCTGCGAAGTATTTTGTTCAGTTCACTCCCATGAGCATTTTATTTTAGAGTTAGGGTGTGCTCAGCACTGTGGACCAAGAGTCCCTTTTACAAATGTCTTCCCTGGAGCTTCCCATCATCTTAACTGAGGCCTGTGGATGTGCTGAGAGTTGTCAACCAGCTGTAGAGATGCAGGTGTGAGCCCATGCTGCTTCTGTAGTCCAGTCTGGAAGTGATGAGGAGATGCAAATAAAATGCAGCTCTCCTGAGACCATTACATCCCTGGAGCATTGTCTGCAGATCAGATTTCAGAAGCAAAGCCCAATTTGTCTGTTCATCCCATTCGTGCAAGATCATCTGAGGGTTACATGAGGACACACAGAATATGCAAATACAAAGCAGAGGAGAATTCTTTTTAAATCCTTCATATATTAAAAACTGTTTCAGGAAACATTATTAATATGAGGTTCCAAAGAGAGGCGAACATTAATCATAGTGCCAGGTTTCCTAACCACGGGCACAGGACTTGGACAAGTTCCATGAACACGGTCAGGATGCTGCTGTGCCAGAGTGGAGAAGTAATTTCAGTGAGGAGAATTTCTTAGTACCTAGAATTCAAATGTAGAAGGCTGGCTGACAACCTGCACTTGATCACAGGGAGGCAGGATCTGTGTGTGCTGGTGATGCTCCCAGAACCTACCACAAATGGAGGAGGAGAGAGAGCTTGGGGACCAGTGATTCCACTGGTTTAAAGACAGATTCAAGTGAAGAGTTTTGTTATGAAGGAATAAGTCTCCAGACCTGTGCTTTGGTTGTCAAGTCCTGAGAGAGACACCAAGGTTGAATGGGTGGGTCAGCAGTGGAGCATTACAACTTAATCTGAACTCTTATATCAACACCATACGTCTCACCTCTCAACTTGTTCAACATTGATACAATCTCCAACTAAATGCCTGTTAGACCTGTTGGTTTTAGAGTGGTCTCCCCCAAACATTTTGCCACCTGCCTCCTTTCTTTTGCTGATTTAGTTTTTATTGGCCGTAGGACTCTGTGCAGTTTACAACTGGTAACCAGTTCTAAAGTGCTTGTGCTCTCTCCTTTAAACATAGTAAAATTGTCTTACACCCAATTAGCACATTTAATTTACTTGTTAGCCCCTAATAGATTGGTACTGAATATTCCCACGGCTTGTCAATTAAATGCTACTAGTGGGCCTGCATCTATAGAAGGAACAGTGGTTTTGGGTGGCCTCAAAAGGTCCTGATAGAGTCAAGTATAACTATAGTTCTAGAATCAATCTAGGGAGCAGGCTTTGTAGGGTAGCATACACATAACAAAACTTTTATTTACGTTTTTTGGTTCAATTGTATTTTCAGGTGCTCACACGTGACAAAGTGCTTATAGTTACTAAGTGAAAATATTTTAAAATTAAACTATATACAAGGTGTCACAAACAAGGGTAATCCCCAAAAAAATATGTACAGTAGGGTAGGGGAGTTTCCTTGAATGGGTCGACGGCGTTTCGATCTAAACAATTTTAGATCATCATCAGGACGTGAGCTTTCTTTTGTAGGGATGGTCAAATTATTTCCATCAGTTTTCGAGAGAAAGTTCTTGGGCCGTTGTAGTTAATGTCAACTGCTCAATCTATTCTCGCCATAACTGGAGAGATAGATTATCGAGGAGAGTTTCCTGTGGGCAGGCTGAGCCACGGAAGGGAGTTAGTTGTGTAAGGTCCAATAATTAGAGGACAGGGTGTTTACCGTTAGTATACCGGTCTTATTTGTTGAAGGAGTAATTCAAGCCAGGGTTATTCAGCTGTTGGTTCACATACAACGTCCCGGCAGGAGTGAATCGCTGTGGTACGATGTTAGACTAACTCTGCCTCGCTGCTTAGGAGGCTACCACGTAATGCTGCTTACTTCCTGCCCTCGATAATCTACCTCTGGAAATAATTTGACCATCCCTACAAAAGAAAGCTCACGTCCTGATGATGATCTAAAATTGTTTAGATCGAAACGCCGTCGACAAGTAGCCTTTTCAAACATGTCTCAAGCCTGCCATTGCAGCCTGTGTGTGCAGTTTTAAACTGCCATTTCAATCTGACAGAATAATACTTTCATAAGACCTAAAACTTACATTTTAATTCCCCTAGTGTATACCATAAGTAGCTGATAGTGCAGGATGCAGTGCATTTAATAGGATGGACATGTACTTTTAACTTTTACATTTCCTGGAAGCGAAAAACTCTTAAATTAAATTTTCACTATTGCAAGGCCTACCTCTAACATTGGATAACACTGGGTTTCCTTATTACATTTAATAAGTGCTAAATTTCAATTGGGAGCCGGTCAACTTTTCAAGTTTAGTGTCTAAAGAATTGCAATTAAAGCCTTCTTTAATGGTAAAGTCAGATTTTTTGTGACAATTCTGAACATGTCACTTTTAGATAGTTCAACACATAAAGATGATGGACGAAATGTCGAACATTATCAAACATTCAGCCCCAATAACAGATCTGGATTTAATCCATCGTTATTTTGCTCGCCACGCCATTCCAGTTTGGACCCAGCCATATGCAAATCAGCCTTGAACCTGTTCCCCATGGGATTAGTCCAGCACAAACTGCCAGGCCAGGTCCTCCCTGGACCGGGAAACAAGAACTCTGGGACCAGTTTCTGGGCATTACCCCCCATCAGACAGACTAACTTGAAACCGGTGGAGTTGTGAGCATGGGACCTACGTCTGGGCATACCCTTCCCACTTAGGATGGAAATGCAACACAAAAAGATGATGTACAGAATGTTGAACATTGTGAAATATTCACACTAAGTAACAGATCTGGGTATAATCCATCGTCATTTTGCTTGCCACGCCATTCCAGTTTAGACCCAGCCATATGCAAATTAGCCTTGACCCTCTTCCCTATGGGAACATTCCAGCCTGAACTGTGTATGGCTGGGTCTGACCTGGGGGGGTGAATTGAGCAGAATGATGATAGATTTAACCCAGATCTAATAGTGACTGGCAGTGAGTGTCTGAAAAGTTTCAGTGCTCCGTCCATCATCTCCTTGTGTTTGCTTTGTGCACCCTAAGGTGGCTGGGTATGCCCAGACGTGGGCCCCTTGCTCACTTTGCCACTGGATTCAAGCTAGTATGGTTGATAAGGGATGTTACCCTGAAACCGGTCCCAGGATGCTTGTTTCCGGTCCAGGGAGGACCTGGATTGGCAATTCGGGCTGGACTGTTCCTATGAGTAACAGGGTCAAGACTGATCTGCATAGGGCTGGGCCTGAACTGAGGTGGGGTGGTAAGCAAATGAATGATGATTAATTTAACCCAGATTGAATAGTGACTCGGGATGAAAAGTTTTAGAGCTCCATCCATGTTTAATATTAGAAAGTTGGTATTATCTTGTCCTAAACATTTGGTGCATGCAGCCTGCCCCTGGGTTGCAGGACTATGTGTAGCTAGCATTTGGCGTTTGTAAATTTCTCCCAGACAGAGTGACAAATGAATGATAGGTGTTCGCAGGATGCAGCATTCTGACTTAAGAGGGGGGCAGAGCTGTTATCTACCACTCTTGCACATGCACCCTAGTCTTTTGTGACCCCAGACAAGCTGGGGCCAGGGCAGGTATGCAGGAAATTCCAAACACTTGCTGGGGGTTGAAACATCCAGAACCTTTTTCTACTTCAAAGTGGGCACCAGGTATAAACAAAGGTCCCTCAGACTGAACTCTTCCATACACTCCTAGAACAGAGAGTAATAAAGAAGATGGAATTCTGTGCTGCTTTGCTGCCAGAAGGACTGCCACTCTGCCGCTCCGCTTGTAGAGAAGGAAGGCTGGACCTGCACCCTTCATCCCAGGCTTACGTGACTCCAAAGGTCAGCCAGCTGATCTCCTGGTTTGAGCTACAGTGACGCAACAATCTCCAGAAGCCTCCCTGCAGTTGCCCAGCTGATCTCCTGCCTGTACCTGCAATTGAACCTGCCTGATCTCTGCTTGCTTCTGCTGGAGTTAGTTCTCGACCCCCAAGTGGTGCCCCCAGGTCTTAGCCCCTTGGTGTGGCCTCAATTAGGCTCTCTTGAAGTTTAGTTCTCCTTGGGAATAGGTGAGTTTGGCCAAGATCTTGCCATCTGCGCCTCACACCAATGCGAAGTTTAGGTGAACCCGACTTCTGCGCCATATCGACCGCCAACGACGCCTGGTAGCACATGATCTGTACTTCGTAATACAGCATTGACGGCTCACAGTGACCCTCAATAACAAGCTCCTGCAACAACCGTCTGTGATGCCTATCATGATCTCTGCGCTAGAGGGAAGACCATCTGCGATGCCCAGCCTGCTCTTCACACTACATCGATGACCATCTGGGACGTTCTCCTTGCTCGTCATAGCTCCTTTCACTGTGAAGGTAACTCTTTGCACTGGACTTTGAAGCTAACTTTTTCAGCAGGACTAACCTGGTCCCTGTATCCGGCCCATGCTCCATTGCGGTCGGCCTGAACTTGTGACTTTCTCCTGGTCTCTCAGGTCCAGCTAGCTGTGAGTGGCCTTTGTACTTTTAGGAGCTTTACTTACTTGAAATCTTTAAAATTGCATATCTCCGGTTCTAATGATTGGAGTTTTGCCATTTTTGTGTCAAATAATTTATTACATAGTACTCTATTTTTCTGAATTGGTGTGGGATGTCTCTTGTGTTGTGTTTTCACTTTATTACCATTTGAAGTGTTGCATAAATATTTTACACATTGCCTCTAAGTTCAGCCTGAACGCTTTGTGCCAAAGTACCAGAGGGCTAGGCACAAACTGATTTAGGGTTTGCTTGTGACTTCCCCCTCACCAAAATTGTGTCTGTTGTTTGAGTAGGGTCCACCCAAAATAGACTTTCTGTTCAACGAAAGACTCATACATAATTTAGGGGCATAAATCTACATTCTGTGGAACTCTTTTCCTCCATGCCTTCACCCTAAATCAGACTTTCTTAGATTTATAAAAGTACGAAAACATACTTACTTCCTACATGCTCATGGGCGGCTGCCAGATATCCAGCAGATCAGGCAGTCTACGAGCTGCAATGATCCTATCAATCCACAAAGCACATAGAAACTACCTCAACATAACATAAACACTGTAGAAAAAAATAACCAAATACAATGAAAAATAAGTCTCAGGAGTCAAGTATGTAAACTGGTAACATTTTGTCACCGCTGCCAGTTTCAAATCATGTAGCTCATCTGCAGCAGGTGATAGACCACTATTACCAATATCAGGAAGACCTCACAAGGTAAAGCAAGCATTGTCTTGAATTAGATGTGAGGGGTATGTAAATAGTAATTAGGGAGATGGACTGCAGCTAGTACCTATTGTAATTGTAATTGTATTTATATAGCACCTACTATCCCAACGAGGCATTAAAGCTCTTTTCGGTGAGTAGCAAGCTACTCTGGAACCTAAAAAGGATTAGTGGTGAATTAGTATAGGTAAAAAATTGGTAATTTGAGCAGTGGTTATGTGAGTCTGTTAGGTGGATTAAAAAGTACAGTGGAGGGATAGAAGATGGAAGAGTCTGGAACAGTGATACTCAAAGTACGGCCCAGGGGCCTAATGTGACTCTCCTAAACTTTACATGCAGCCCCCTGGTAGACTCCAGCACACTCAGAAGCAACATTCACAGAGATGTTCCAGATCCATTAGAGCGATGTGGTTTGGCCACCAAACTATATCCCCTTGACCTTAGCGATAATAAGATGACCGGGTAGGACAGACTGGTCCTCACTCCTGTATGGAATCTGTATTGTGACCCTGAAACTTAGGACCTCTTTTGGCTCGAGTCACATCTGGATGGTAGATGTGATTCTTCCACTTATAAGGCATGGTTATTTATGTATACTAATCAAGAGAGAAAGGATCACTTGTCTTGTACAACCTTAGGTCTGCAGGAGTTACGGCCGGACGTCCCAAAGTAAAAGACCCTCATGCACGTGATGGGTATGATGGTATTCAAGCGATATATCTTGGTTCTCCGCTGTACATGTCACGTGTGTGCATAATCATTAGGTCGTTGAGTTATGCAGCCTCCACCAGGAGGTTCTTACCCAAGGTTGCAACAGTTGTGAGCCAGTGATAGGGGATCTTAAAAAGGCCCGGAAAACCAGATGGAAATATTTATTAGGTCTGGGTTCGGGTCTGGATAACTCTGTAAAAGTGCATTTTGTGATTTTTTATGAGTCGTAGGTGCACTTAGAGTAGTAGATTAAAATATTGTGAGGGGGGAGTAAAAATTGGTCGACATGTTTCTGCCTTGTCCGCCTAGGTTAGGACTTACGGGCATTCATCAGGACCGTTATGTGAATAACGTGGGGGAAAAAAGGGGGTAAAGTGCTCTCAAAAAAGTGATAAGAAAATAGGATAATTTAACCTGTTTCCTTTTGATAAAGGTCTCAGTGTACCTGAAGCAGAAATAACACAGATTCTTTTAACATACAAGGGGGGGGGAATTTTCAATGGGACATGTACCAAGCAGAAATCTGCTTAATGAGTCTAGCTATTTTGTAGACTTATTTCACAACTAAAAAATGGCAATACTTCATAAACCAACAGTATAATATGGCAATGTCAACTCTCTCATCTCACACTCCACAATCGTGCAGAGGGCTATAGCATGCTCAGAGGTTGGTGTATCATGCATGTCTTTATCATTTTTAGGTCGTGTCTAGGTGGTTCAAAAGACTAATATTCAGATTGCTTTGTTGGTGGTGCCCACCCAGTAGTAGGTTGTGCAGCTGTAAAGTGACCCCGTAAGTGTGTGTCATGTCGCTAAGTGAAGGTGTTTACTCAGGACTCGTGTATACTCAATATGGTGGAAACCTGGTGAACATATGCTGTTTTTGTGCCATTCCGTCGTGTGACAGACTAACAAAGGTTCCGGTTGATTCAGGAATTGTTCGTTACCTTGCGCGTTTATTATACTTGCTCCAGTCGGGTGGAGGGCTCGGGGTAGACTGAAGGTGGAAAGACGGAATGCTTAAATTATTTTCGAACAGTTATGAGAATACTTGCGGTTGGATTGTATCTCGCGGGTCTCTCCTCGCTACCTCTTGTGTCCGCTCCTCGCGTCTGTACTGTTGACGCTGCTCACTGCCACCCGGAAACGGAGATTCTGTTTCCGGGTTAGTCTTATGGGCGTTGCGATTCCGTGATTTTGGCGCGATTACATTGGTCAACCTTCGTTACTATGGAGACCTTATGTAAATATCCATGCGGCGACGCGTGAAATAATCGCCGTCAATATGTTGTTGTGTCAGCAGTATCTCATATTATTAACGCACAAACACAAATGAAGGGTGTCTATTCTTATGCTACTAAATACTGGTTTGTCACCCATTGGTATTGTACTTGCAAGTGATGAAGTTCTTTTTGGCACGAACACTGATATAATTTGCCCGGATGAGGCAATGTTAGCGAGCTGATCCTAGATAGGATATAGGCTAGGTGTATATTAGAAAATTAAAAATTAAAATTCACATGGGACTGACGGATGTTGTCATTCAGTCCTTCACGGTCGGTTCCAAGTCTGTGTACCCATCTTTGCTCCTTTTTAAAAAGGATTTTCTCTGCATTTTTGTCCTTTCTGGGTAGGGTCTCAAGAATAACCCAATTCAAATCTTGTATTGTGTGGCCCTTTTCCAAGTAGTGATTGGCCATTTTTGTGGTACTCTTTTTGCACTTTACATTGCTTCGGTGCTCGCAAAGTCTTTGTTTGGCTTTCCTGCAGGTCATGCCAACATGTCTGAGATTACAGGGGCACGTAATCATGTAAACTACATGACTAGTATTACAATTTGTATGGCTCCGTAGAGTCCATTTGAAATCTGGCAATAGTTGGAGTTCTTTAGTGGGTTTTGTAAGGCTGCACACGGAGCACGAGCCGCATGGGTAGTGTCCTGTCACTTGAGGGGCTCCCCACAAGCCAATGATCTGTGTAAAAAATTGGAAGCCCGGGATTATCCGAGGAAAGTCATTAATAAATGCAAGAAACGGGCGAGAAACCAGAACAGAGAATCTCTCCTAGAATCAGTACCAAAACCCCCAACAGAGGAAATCCTCACATGTGTCACTACATACAGCGCTGTGACTAACAATATAAAAAAGATAATAAACAAGAATTGGTCCATCTTAACATCAGGCAACCTCATGTGGCCAAAACCCCGTTTTGCGAATAAAAGGAGTCGTAATCTGAAAGACATTTTGGTCCACACAAGACCCGCTCCAAAAACAGTCAGAGAACCAACAAATTTGTGGGGAGCCCCTCAAGTGACAGGACACTACCCATGCGGCTCGTGCTCCATGTGTAGCCTTACAAAACCCACTAAAGAACTCCAACTATTGCCAGATTTCAAATGGACTCTACGGAGCCATACAAATTGTAATACTAGTCATGTAGTTTACATGATTACGTGCCCCTGTAATCTCAGACATGTTGGCATGACCTGCAGGAAAGCCAAACAAAGACTTTGCGAGCACAGAAGCAATGTAAAGTGCAAAAAGAGTACCACAAAAATGGCCAATCACTTCTTGGAAAAGGGCCACACAATACAAGATTTGAATTGGGTTATTCTTGAGACCCTACCCAGAAAGGACAAAAATGCGGAGAAAATCCTTTTTGAAAAGGAGTAAAGATGGGTACACAGACTTGGAACCGACCGTGAATGACTGAATGACAACATTCCGTGGCTCAGTCTATCAAAAAGATGAGGGAAACTAGTACATCTCGGGTCACCACAAAATATACCCAACTCAATAACACCTCCTAAAAACTGAACAGAATCTCCCAAAAAGTAATGTGGGTCCACAACATGCGACTAACCATTAGAACATATTCCCAAATCCAGTATACAGGAGTAATATACAAAAGATCCCCCAAAACCCAAGTGTAACATCAATATGAGCTATGAGACAATTACAACATAATCTCATATCATCCATATTATCCGTCAGTCCCATGTGAATTTTAATTTTTAATTTTCTAATATACACCTAGCCTATATCCTATCTAGGATCAGCTCGCTAACATTGCCTCATCCGGGCAAATTATATCACTGTTCGTGCCAAAAAGAACTTCATCACTTGCAAGTACAATACCGATGGGTGACAAACCAGTATTTAGTAGCATAAGAATAGACACCCTTCATTTGTGTTTGTGCGTTAATAATATGAGATACTGCTGACACAACAACATATTGACGGCGATTATTTCACGCGTCGCCGCATGGATATTTACATAAGGTCTCCATAGTAACGAAGGTTGACCAATGTAATCGCGCCAAAATCACGGAATCGCAACGCCCATAAGACTAACCCGGAAACAGAATCTCCGTTTCCGGGTGGCAGTGAGCAGCGTCAACAGTACAGACGCGAGGAGCGGACACAAGAGGTAGCGAGGAGAGACCCGCGAGGTACAATCCAACCGCAAGTATTCTCATAACTGTTCGAAAATAATTTAAGTATTCCATCTTTCCACCTTCAGTCTACCCCGAGCCCTCCACCCGACTGGAGCAAGTATAATAAACGCGCAAGGTAACGAACAATTCCTGAATCAACCGGAACCTTTGTTAGTCTGTCACACGACGGAATGGCACAAAAACAGCATATGTTCACCAGGTTTCCACCATATTGAGTATACACGAGTCCTGAGTAAACACCTTCACTTAGCGACATGACACACACTTACGGGGTCACTTTACAGCTGCACAACCTACTACTGGGTGGGCACCACCAACAAAGCAATCTGAATATTAGTCTTTTGAACCACCTAGACACGACCTAAAAACGATAAAGACAAGCATGATACACCAACCTCTGAGCATGCTATAGCCCTCTGCACGATTGTGGAGTGTGAGATGAGAGAGTTGACATTGCCATATTATACTGTTGGTTTATGAAGTATTGCCATTTTTTAGTTGTGAAGTAAGTCTACAAAATAGCTAGACTCATTAAGCAGATTTCTGCTTGGTACATGTCCCATTGAAATTCCCCCGCCGCCCCCTTGTATGTTGAAAGAATCTGTGTTATTTCTGTTTCAGGTACACTGAGACCTTTATCAAAAGGAAACAGGTTAAATTATCCTATTTTCTTATCACTTTTTTGAGAGCACTTTACCCCCTTTTTTCCCCCACGTTATTCACATAACGGTCCTGATGAATGCCCGTAAGTCCTAACCTAGGCGGACAAGGCAGAAACATGTCGACCAATTTTTACTCCCCCCTCACAATATTTTAATCTACTACTCTAAGTGCGCCTACGACTCATAAAAAATCACAAGATGCACTTTTACAAAGTTATCCAGACCCGAACCCAGACCTAATAAATATTTCCATCTGGTTTTCCGGGCCTTTTTAAGATCCCCTATCACTGGCTCACTACTGTTGCAACCTTGGGTAAGAACCTCCTGGTGGAGGCTGCATAACTCAACGACCTAATGATTATGCACACACGTGACATGTACAGCGGAGAACCAAGATATACCGCTTGAATACCATCATACCCATCATGTGCATGAGGGTCTTTTACTTTGGGACGTCCGGCCGTAACTCCTGCAGACCTAAGGTTGTACAGGACAAGTGATCCTTTCTCTCTTGATTAGTATATGTATTTTTGGAAACTGAAAGGATCCTCCTTTCCACCTCCCCCCCTTCTGATTAGAAGATATTCAGCAGCGCACAGCTGTGGGAGTTTTTTGAAACTTATTCTGAATTTTTTTGAACATCTCTGATCACAAAAACTTCTTGTGACCAGTAGACCGCCTCAGGAGACCTCACGATGGCGGAGAACCTGGGATTAAATTATTCCATTGAAGAGATCGACGCGATACTAGCTAAGCCACCTTTATTTATGAACAGTGACCTCACTCAGACCCTCTCCAGCTCTGCAGAGTGGGATGAACTTACTGAAGTCAAAAAAGAACAAGTGAGAACAGCGGTACATGGAATTATAATGACGGAGTATCTACGAGTAAATGCAGCTCCAAGAGGACTTTGGGTTACCAATGCGCCTAGGATTTTCCTGAAAGATCTACCCTTCAGGAAAGACTGGTCTGCCATTTCTTGGAAATGTACCAGGGACTATTTAGTCCTAATTATAAAAACTGCCACTAGACTAACCGACGAACTAACAGTAAAAATAGAAATTTTAGAAACAAAATTGAACAATACTGTGAACATCACAATATACAAAACCAGATTGGAGGAAATCAATAAAGAAATGAGTGACACTCAAGAATACTTAACACAAACAAAACTACAGAAGTTGGCGAAAGAACTCAAGAAGTTCTCTCTGGAGAAAGTACATCCTTATAGTAGTAAAGACTACAAGACGGAAGATAACACCTCCAGCTACGGATCCAACAGCGGCGCTTCTAGCACTGGCTCAGATCAAGGGGCAGATGAACAAAACTATCCCAATAGAAATCACTATCAAAATAGGAGAGGGAACCGACAAGGATGCAATTTCTGGCGCCCCCCGTTCTTCCAAATGAACAACCAAGGAATACCTTTTCAGCCTTTCAACCCTCAATTCCAAGGATGGATGAATCCCTACTTTCAAGGTCCCCAAATCATGAATCATCAGATCCAACATCAAGGAGGCCAAAATTTCCAACAGCGGGTTCCTTTTTTAGGGAACGGCCCAGCAACACAAAGAATGCGAAGGAGGGGAGTAACCTGGTCCGATCAAACCAGACAGGTACAAACGAGGAGCGTAACGAAAGCCAAAACCGGAACAACCACGAATCCCTCATCGTGAACCTGACGAAGAAGATTCTAACAAAAGATGAAGAAAGCGTACTGAACAAGGGACTAGGATATGTTCCTACACCTAAATTAGACCTGTTCAAAACAAAATGTGAGGTGGCAGAATTCTGTCGGAAGCTGAAATTGAAAGCCTTCTTCAAGGGGGAACCTCCTCCGACCAAGGAAGGAGACACTACTCTCAGAAACAAGTCGTCCTTCTGCCCTCTAAATTTTCAGGTCCCAATTGAAATTCAAACTTTCGAACAAGCGACCTTCAAAGCAATTGATGACCTCAAAAACGGACTACCCAAACCTTTCCAGAACATAACAAAATCATAACAACAAGCATTGGACGTTTTGAAAACAGACCAAAGTATAGTCATAAAACCAGCCGACAAAGGCGGAGGGATAGTTCTACTCACGGCTGAAGGATATGACCAACAATGCATGAGTCTACTCTCTGATGAAAAATTCTACAAAATCCTGAACATAGATCCAACACTGAGACTACAGAGAACCATCATGATGATGGTAGAAGAAGGAGAGACTAACAATTGGATCACAAAAAAAGAAGGAGACTACCTCGTGACCATGACACCCCGAACTCCCTACTTCTACTCATTACCAAAGACACACAAAGGCCGAGTACCACCACCCGGACGACCTATTGTGTCAGGCATACGGTCTATTTTAGAACCCCTCTCTGAGTTTGCAGACCAATACCTGAGACCGTTGGTTCAAAAGACCCCCACTTATCTAAAGGATACCAGAGACCTTCTAAATCAACTACAAGATATTGAATACTGCCCTGACACGATGCTCCTGGCCGGGTTTGATGTGGAGAGCCTTTACACGAGCCTTCCGCAAGAGAAAACCATGGACACCCTTGAAAGCATACTTTTCAACTCTGTCTGGACTTACAAAACTCCCAGACACTTTGTATTGGAATGTTGCCGGCTGGCACTTATGGAAAACTTTTTCCAATACCAAGATACCCTGTACTTGCAATGCCATGGGACATCCATGGGCAGTACTTTTGCCCCGAGCGTGGCTGGACTTTATGTCAGTACTTTTGAGGACCAACATATCCTAAATGAGACCAACAACCCCTATCGTCATTATATACTGTTCTGGAAATGGTATATAGATGACATCTTGGTCATCTGGCAAGGAGACCAAAACAGCCTATTGCAATTCCACACATGGCTCAACCAAAGAGATGAATGCTTGACGTTCACCTATTGCTCAGACCAAAAAAGCATCGACTTCCTTGACATAACCATCTACGCTGAGAATGACACCTTAAAAACCTGAACTTTCTTCAAAACCACTGCAAAAAATAGTCTCCTCTCGTACAACAGTTTCCACCCCCGCCCACTGAGGGCAAATTTACCATACAGCAAATTCCTCAGGCTAAGGCGTAATTGCAGCAACATCAATGAATACAAAACACAAGCCAATGATCTGTGTAAAAAATTGGAAGCCCGGGATTATCCGAGGAAAGTCATTAATAAATGCAAGAAACGGGCGAGAAACCAGAACAGAGAATCTCTCCTAGAATCAGTACCAAAACCCCCAACAGAGGAAATCCTCACATGTGTCACTACATACAGCGCTGTGACTAACAATATAAAAAAGATAATAAACAAGAATTGGTCCATCTTAACATCAGGCAACCTCATGTGGCCAAAACCCCGTTTTGCGAATAAAAGGAGTCGTAATCTGAAAGACATTTTGGTCCACACAAGACCCGCTCCAAAAACAGTCAGAGAACCAACAAATTTGTGGGGAGCCCCTCAAGTGACAGGACACTACCCATGCGGCTCGTGCTCCATGTGTAGCCTTACAAAACCCACTAAAGAACTCCAACTATTGCCAGATTTCAAATGGACTCTACGGAGCCATACAAATTGTAATACTAGTCATGTAGTTTACATGATTACGTGCCCCTGTAATCTCAGACATGTTGGCATGACCTGCAGGAAAGCCAAACAAAGACTTTGCGAGCACAGAAGCAATGTAAAGTGCAAAAAGAGTACCACAAAAATGGCCAATCACTTCTTGGAAAAGGGATACACAATACAAGATTTGAATTGGGTTATTCTTGAGACCCTACCCAGAAAGGACAAAAATGGGGAGAAAATCCTTTTTAAAAAGGAGCAAAGATGGGTTCACAGACTTGGAACCGACCGTGAAGGACTGAATGACAACATTCCGTGGCTCAGTCTATCAAAAAGATGAGGGAAACTAGTACATCTCGGGTCACCACAAAATATACCCAACTCAATAACACCTCCTAAAAACTGAACAGAATCTCCCAAAAAGTAATGTGGGTCCACAACATGCGACTAACCATTAGAACATATTCCCAAATCCAGTATACAGGAGTAATATACAAAAGATCCCCCAAAACCCAAGTGTAACATCAATATGAGCTATGAGACAATTACAACATACTCTCATATCATCCATATTATCCGTCAGTCCCATGTGAATTTTAATTTTTAATTTTCTAATATACACCTAGCCTATATCCTATCTAGGATCAGCTCGCTAACATTGCCTCATCCGGGCAAATTATATCACTGTTCGTGCCAAAAAGAACTTCATCACTTGCAAGTACAATACCGATGGGTGACAAAGCAGTATTTAGTATCATAAGAATAGACACCCTTCATTTGTGTTTGTGCGTTAATAATATGAGATACTGCTGACACAACAACATATTGACGGCGATTATTTCACGCGTCGCCGCATGGATATTTACATAAGGTCTCCATAGTAACGAAGGTTGACCAATGTAATCGCGCCAAAATCACGGAATCGCAACGCCCATAAGACTAACCCGGAAACAGAATCTCCGTTTCCGGGTGGCAGTGAGCAGCGTCAACAGTACAGACGCGAGGAGCGGACACAAGAGGTAGCGAGGAGAGACCCGCGAGGTACAATCCAACCGCAAGTATTCTCATAACTGTTCGAAAATAATTTAAGTATTCCGTCTTTCCACCTTCAGTCTACCCCGAGCCCTCCACCCGACTGGAGCAAGCATAATAAACGCGCAAGGTAACGAACAATTCCTGAATCAACCGGAACCTTTGTTAGTCTGTCACACGACGGAATGGCACAAAAACAGCATATGTTCACCAGGTTTCCACCATATTGAGTATACACGAGTCCTGAGTAAACACCTTCACTTAGCGACATGACACACACTTACGGGGTCACTTTACAGCTGCACAACCTACTACTGGGTGGGCACCACCAACAAAGCAATCTGAATATTAGTCTTTTGAACCACCTAGACACGACCTAAAAACGATAAAGACATGCATGATACACCAACCTCTGAGCATGCTATAGCCCTCTGCACGATTGTGGAGTGTGAGATGAGAGAGTTGACATTGCCATATTATACTGTTGGTTTATGAAGTATTGCCATTTTTTAGTTGTGAAGTAAGTCTACAAAATAGCTAGACTCATTAAGCAGATTTCTGCTTGGTACATGTCCCATTGAAATCCCCCCCCCCCTTGTATGTTAAAAGAATCTGTGTTATTTCTGTTTCAGGTACACTGAGACCTTTATCAAAAGGAAACAGGTTAAATTATCCTATTTTCTCATCACTTTTTTGAGAGCACTTTACCCCTTTTTTTCCCCCACGTTATTCACATAACGGTCCTGATGAATGCCCGTAAGTCCTAACCTAGGCGGACAAGGCAGAAACATGTCGACCAATTTTTACTCCCCCCTCACAATATTTTAATCTACTACTCTAAGTGCACCTACGACTCATAAAAAATCACAAGATGCACTTTTACAGAGTTATCCAGACCCGAACCCAGACCTAATAAATATTTCCATCTGGTTTTCCGGGCCTTTTTAAGATCCCCTATCACTGGCTCACTACTGTTGCAACCTTGGGTAAGAACCTCCTGGTGGAGGCTGCATAACTCAACGACCTAATGATTATGCACACACGTGACATGTACAGCGGAGAACCAAGATATACCGCTTGAATACCATCATACCCATCATGTGCATGAGGGTCTTTTACTTTGGGACGTCCGGCGTTAACTCCTGCAGACCTAAGGTTGTACAGGACAAGTGATCCTTTCTCTCTTGATTAGTATATGTATTTTTGGAAACTGAAAGGATCCTCCTTTCCACCTCCCCCCCCTTCTGATTAGAAGATATTCAGCAGCGCACAGCTGTGGGAGTTTTTTGAAACTCATTCTGAATTTTTTTGAACATCTCTGATCACAAAAACTTCTTGTGACCAGTAGACCGCCTCAGGAGACCTCACGATGGCGGAGAACCTGGGATTAAATTATTCCATTGAAGAGATCGACGCGATACTAGCCAAGCCACCTTTATTTATGAACAGTGACCTCACTCAGACCCTCTCCAGCTCTGCAGAGTGGGATGAACTTACTGAAGTCAAAAAAGAACAAGTGAGAACAGCGGTACATGGAATTATAATGACGGAGTATCTACGAGTAAATGCAGCTCCAAGAGGACTTTGGGTTACCAATGCGCCTAGGATTTTCCTGAAAGATCTACCCTTCAGGAAAGACTGGTCTGCCATTTCTTGGAAATGTACCAGGGACTATTTAGTCCTAATTATAAAAACTGCCACTAGACTAACCGACGAACTAACAGTAAAAATAGAAATTTTAGAAACAAAATTGAACAATACTGTGAACATCACAATATACAAAACCAGATTGGAGGAAATCAATAAAGAAATGAGTGACACTCAAGAATACTTAACACAAACAAAACTACAGAAGTTGGCGAAAGAACTCAAGAAGTTCTCTCTGGAGAAAGTACATCCTTATAGTAGTAAAGACTACAAGACGGATGATAACACCTCCAGCTACGGATCCAACAGCGGCGCTTCTAGCACAGGCTCAGATCAAGGGGCAGATGAACAAAACTATCCCAATAGAAATCACTATCAAAATAGGAGAGGGAACCGACAAGGACGCAATTTCTGGCGCCGACCGTTCTTCCAAATGAACAACCAAGGAATACCTTTTCAGCCTTTCAACCCTCAATTCCAAGGATGGATGAATCCCTACTTTCAAGGTCCCCAAATCATGAATCATCAGATCCAACATCAAGGAGGCCAAAATTTCCAACAGCGGGTTCCTTTTTTAGGGAACGGCCCGGCAACACAAAGAATGCGAAGGAGGGGAGTAACCTGGTCCGATCAAACCAGACAGGTACAAACGAGGAGCGTAACAAAAGCCAAAACCGGAACAACCACGAATCCCTCATCGTGAACCTGACGAAGAAGATTCTAACAAAAGATGAAGAAAGCGTACTGAACAAGGGACTAGGATATGTTCCTACACCTAAATTAGACCTGTTCAAAACAAAATGTGAGGTGGCAGAATTCTGTCGGAAGCTGAAATTGAAAGCCTTCTTCAAGGGGGAACCTCCTCCGACCAAGGAAGGAGACACTACTCTCAGAAACAAGTCGTCCTTCTGCCCTCTAAATTTTCAGGTCCCAATTGAAATTCAAACTTTCGAACAAGCAACCTTCAAAGCAATTGATGACCTCAAAAACGGACTACCCAAACCTTTCCAGAACATAACAAAATCATAACAACAAGCATTGGACGTTTTGAAAACAGACCAAAGTATAGTCATAAAACCAGCCGACAAAGGCGGAGGGATAGTTCTACTCACGGCTGAAGGATATGACCAACAATGCATGAGTCTACTCTCTGATGAAAAATTCTACAAAATCCTGAACATAGATCCAACACTGAGACTACAGAGAACCATCATGATGATGGTAGAAGAAGGAGAGACTAACAATTGGATCACAAAAAAAGAAGGAGACTACCTCGTGACCATGACACCCCGAACCCCCTACTTCTACTCATTAGCAAAGACACACAAAGGCCGAGTACCACCACCCGGACGACCTATTGTGTCAGGCATAGGGTCTATTTTAGAACCCCTCTCTGAGTTTGCAGACCAATACCTGAGACCGTTGGTTCAAAAGACCCCCACGTATCTAAAGGATACCAGAGACCTTCTAAATCAACTACAAGATATTGAATACTGCCCTGACACGATGCTCCTGGCCGGGTTTGATGTGGAGAGCCTTTACACGAGCCTTCCGCAAGAGAAAACCATGGACACCCTTGAAAGCATACTTTTCAACTCTGTCTGGACTTACAAAACTCCCAGACACTTCGTATTGGAATGTTGCCGGCTGGCACTTATGGAAAACTTTTTCCAATACAAAGATACCCTGTACTTGCAATGCCATGGGACATCCATGGGCAGTACTTTTGCCCCGAGCGTGGCTGGACTTTATGTCAGTACTTTTGAGGACCAACATATCCTAAATGAGACCAACAACCCCTATCGTCATTATATACTGTTCTGGAAATGGTATATAGATGACATCTTGGTCATCTGGCAAGGAGACCAAAACAGCCTATTGCAATTCCACACATGGCTCAACCAAAGAGATGAATGCTTGACGTTCACCTATTGCTCAGACCAAAAAAGCATTGACTTCCTTGATATAACCATCTACGCTGAGAATGACACCTTAAAAACCCGAACTTTCTTCAAAACCACTGCAAAAAATAGTCTCCTCTCGTACAACAGTTTCCACCCCCGCCCACTGAGGGAAAATTTACCATACAGCCAATTCCTCAGGCTAAGGCGTAATTGCAGCAACATCAATGAATACAAAACACAAGCCAATGATCTGTGTAAAAAATTGGAAGCCCGGGATTATCCGAGGAAAGTCATTAATAAATGCAAGAAACGGGCGAGAAACCAGAACAGAGAATCTCTCCTAGAATCAGTACCAAAACCCCCAACAGAGGAAATCCTCACATGTGTCACTACATACAGCGCTGTGACTAACAATATAAAAAAGATAATAAACAAGAATTGGTCCATCTTAACATCAGGCAACCTCATGTGGCCAAAACCCCGTTTTGCGAATAAAAGGAGTCGTAATCTGAAAGACATTTTGGTCCACACAAGACCCGCTCCAAAAACAGTCAGAGAACCAACAAATTTGTGGGGAGCCCCTCAAGTGACAGGACACTACCCATGCGGCTCGTGCTCCATGTGTAGCCTTACAAAACCCACTAAAGAACTCCAACTATTGCCAGATTTCAAATGGACTCTACGGAGCCATACAAATTGTAATACTAGTCATGTAGTTTACATGATTACGTGCCCCTGTAATCTCAGACATGTTGGCATGACCTGCAGGAAAGCCAAACAAAGACTTTGCGAGCACAGAAGCAATGTAAAGTGCAAAAAGAGTACCACAAAAATGGCCAATCACTTCTTGGAAAAGGGATACACAATACAAGATTTGAATTGGGTTATTCTTGAGACCCTACCCAGAAAGGACAAAAATGCGGAGAAAATCCTTTTTAAAAAGGAGCAAAGATGGGTACACAGACTTGGAACCGACTGTGAAGGACTGAATGACAACATTCCGTGGCTCAGTCTATCAAAAAGATGAGGGAAACTAGTACATCTCGGGTCACCACAAAATATACCCAACTCAATAACACCTCCTAAAAACTGAACAGAATCTCCCAAAAAGTAATGTGGGTCCACAACATGTGACTAACCATTAGAACATATTCCCAAATCCAGTATACAGGAGTAATATACAAAAGATCCCCCAAAACCCAAGTGTAACATCAATATGAGCTATGAGACAATTACAACATACTCTCATATCATCCATATTATCCGTCAGTCCCATGTGAATTTTAATTTTTAATTTTCTAATATACACCTAGCCTATATCCTATCTAGGATCAGCTCGCTAACATTGCCTCATCCGGGCAAATTATATCACTGTTCGTGCCAAAAAGAACTTCATCACTTGCAAGTACAATACCGATGGGTGACAAACCAGTATTTAGTAGCATAAGAATAGACACCCTTCATTTGTGTTTGTGCGTTAATAATATGAGATACTGCTGACACAACAACATATTGACGGCGATTATTTCACGCGTCGCCGCATGGATATTTACACAAGGTCTCCATAGTAACGAAGGTTGACCAATGTAATCGCGCCAAAATCACGGAATCGCAACGCCCATAAGACTAACCCGGAAACAGAATCTCCGTTTCCGGGTGGCAGTGAGCATTGTCAACAGTACAGACGCGAGGAGCGGACACAAGAGGTAGCGAGGAGAGACCCGCGAGGTACAATCCAACTGCAAGTATTCTCATAACTGTTCGAAAATAATTTAAGTATTCCGTCTTTCCACCTTCAGTCTACCCCGAGCCCTCCACCCGACTGGAGCAAGTATAATAAAAGCGCATGGTAACGAACAATTCCTGAATCAACCGGAACCTTTGTTAGTCTGTCACACGACGGAATGGCACAAAAACAGCATATGTTCACCAGGTTTCCACCATATTGAGTATACACGAGTCCTGAGTAAACACCTTCACTTAGCGACATGACACACACTTACGGGGTCACTTTACAGCTGCACAACCTACTACTGGGTGGGCACCACCAACAAAGCAATCTGAATATTAGTCTTTTGAACCACCTAGACACGACCTAAAAACGATAAAGACATGCATGATACACCAACCTCTGAGCATGCTATAGCCCTCTGCACGATTGTGGAGTGTGAGATGAGAGAGTTGACATTGCCATATTATACTGTTGGTTTATGAAGTATTGCCATTTTTTAGTTGCGAAGTAAGTCTACAAAATAGCTAGACTCATTAAGCAGATTTCTGCTTGGTACATGTCCCATTGAAATCCCCCCCCCCTTGTATGTTAAAAGAATCTGTGTTATTTCTGTTTCAGGTACACTGAGACCTTTATTAAAAGGAAACAGGTTAAATTATCCTATTTTCTTATCACTTTTTTGAGAGCACTTTACCCCCTTTTTTCCCCCACGTTATTCACATAACGGTCCTGATGAATGCCCGTAAGTCCTAACCTAGGCGGACAAGGCAGAAACATGTCGACCAATTTTTACTCCCCCCTCACAATATTTTAATCTACTACTCTAAGTGCACCTACGACTCATAAAAAATCACAAGATGCACTTTTACAGAGTTATCCAGACCCGAACCCAGACCTAATAAATATTTCCATCTGGTTTTCCGGGCCTTTTTAAGATCCCCTATCACTGGCTCACTACTGTTGCAACCTTGGGTAAGAACCTCCTGGTGGAGGCTGCATAACTCAACGACCTAATGATTATGCACACACGTGACATGTACAGCGGAGAACCAAGATATACCGCTTGAATACCATCATACCCATCATGTGCATGAGGGTCTTTTACTTTGGGACGTCCGGCCGTAACTCCTGCAGACCTAAGGTTGTACAGGACAAGTGATCCTTTCTCTCTTGATTAGTATATGTATTTTTGGAAACTGAAAGGATCCTCCTTTCCACCTCCCCCCCTTCTGATTAGAAGATATTCAGCAGCGCACAGCTGTGGGAGTTTTTTGAAACTTATTCTGAATTTTTTTGACCATCTCTGATCACAAAAACTTTTTGTGACCAGTAGACCGCCTCAGGAGACCTCACGATGGCGGAGAACCTGGGATTAAATTATTCCATTGAAGAGATCGACGCGATACTAGCTAAGCCACCTTTATTTATGAACAGTGACCTCACTCAGACCCTCTCCAGCTCTGCAGAGTGGGATGAACTTACTGAAGTCAAAAAAGAACAAGTGAGAACAGCGGTACATGGAATTATAATGACGGAGTATCTACGAGTAAATGCAGCTCCAAGAGGACTTTGGGTTACCAATGCGCCTAGGATTTTCCTGAAAGATCTACCCTTCAGGAAAGACTGGTCTGCCATTTCTTGGAAATGTACCAGGGACTATTTAGTCCTAATTATAAAAACTGCCACTAGACTAACCGACGAACTAACAGTAAAAATAGAAATTTTAGAAACAAAATTGAACAATACTGTGAACATCACAATATACAAAACCAGATTGGAGGAAATCAATAAAGAAATGAGTGACACTCAAGAATACTTAACACAAACAAAACTACAGAAGTTGGCGAAAGAACTCAAGAAGTTCTCTCTGGAGAAAGTACATCCTTATAGTAGTAAAGACTACAAGACGGATGATAACACCTCCAGCTACGGATCCAACAGCGGCGCTTCTAGCACTGGCTCAGATCAAGGGGCAGATGAACAAAACTATCCCAATAGAAATCACTATCAAAATAGGAGAGGGAACCGACAAGGACGCAATTTCTGGCACCCCCCGTTCTTCCAAATGAACAACCAAGGAATACCTTTTCAGCCTTTCAACCCTCAATTCCAAGGATGGATGAATCCCTACTTTCAAGGTCCCCAAATCATGAATCATCAGATCCAACATCAAGGAGGCCAAAATTTCCAACAGCGGGTTCCTTTTTTAGGGAACGGCCCGGCAACACAAAGAATGCGAAGGAGGGGAGTAACCTGGTCCGATCAAACCAGACAGGTACAAACCAGGAGCGTAACGAAAGCCAAAACCGGAACAACCACGAATGCCTCATCGTGAACCTGACGAAGAAGATTCTAACAAAAGATGAAGAAAGCGTACTGAACAAGGGACTAGGATATGTTCCTACACCTAAATTAGACCTGTTCAAAACAAAATGTGAGGTGGCAGAATTCTGTCGGAAGCTGAAATTGAAAGCCTTCTTCAAGGGGGAACCTCCTCCGACCAAGGAAGGAGACACTACTCTCAGAAACAAGTCGTCCTTCTGCCCTCTAAATTTTCAGGTCCCAATTGAAATTCAAACTTTCGAACAAGCAACCTTCAAAGCAATTGATGACCTCAAAAACGGACTACCCAAACCTTTCCAGAACATAACAAAATCATAACAACAAGCATTGGACGTTTTGAAAACAGACCAAAGTATAGTCATAAAACCAGCCGACAAAGGCGGAGGGATAGTTCTACTCACGGCTGAAGGATATGACCAACAATGCATGAGTCTACTCTCTGATGAAAAATTCTACAAAATCCTGAACATAGATCCAACACTGAGACTACAGAGAACCATCATGATGATGGTAGAAGAAGGAGAGACTAACAATTGGATCACAAAAAAAGAAGGAGACTACCTCGTGACCATGACACCCCGAACTCCCTACTTCTACTCATTAGCAAAGACACACAAAGGCCGAGTACCACCACCCGGACGACCTATTGTGTCAGGCATAGGGTCTATTTTAGAACCCCTCTCTGAGTTTGCAGACCAATACCTGAGACCGTTGGTTCAAAAGACCCCCACGTATCTAAAGGATACCAGAGACCTTCTAAATCAACTACAAGATATTGAATACTGCCCTGACACGATGCTCCTGGCCGGGTTTGATGTGGAGAGCCTTTACACGAGCCTTCCGCAAGAGAAAACCATGGACACCCTTGAAAGCATACTTTTCAACTCTGTCTGGACTTACAAAACTCCCAGACACTTCGTATTGGAATGTTGCCGGCTGGCACTTATGGAAAACTTTTTCCAATACAAAGATACCCTGTACTTGCAATGCCATGGGACATCCATGGGCAGTACTTTTGCCCCGAGCGTGGCTGGACTTTATGTCAGTACTTTTGAGGACCAACATATCCTAAATGAGACCAACAACCCCTATCGTCATTATATACTGTTCTGGAAATGGTATATAGATGACATCTTGGTCATCTGGCAAGGAGACCAAAACAGCCTATTGCAATTCCACACATGGCTCAACCAAAGAGATGAATGCTTGACGTTCACCTATTGCTCAGACCAAAAAAGCATCGAGTTCCTTGACATAACCATCTACGCTGAGAATGACACCTTAAAAACCCGAACTTTCTTCAAAACCACTGCAAAAAATAGTCTCCTCTCGTACAACAGTTTCCACCCCCGCCCACTGAGGGAAAATTTACCATACAGCCAATTCCTCAGGCTAAGGCGTAATTGCAGCAACATCAATGAATACAAAACACAAGCCAATGATCTGTGTAAAAAATTGGAAGCCCGGGATTATCCGAGGAAAGTCATTAATAAATGCAAGAAACGGGCGAGAAACCAGAACAGAGAATCTCTCCTAGAATCAGTACCAAAACCCCCAACAGAGGAAATCCTCACATGTGTCACTACATACAGCGCTGTGACTAACAATATAAAAAAGATAATAAACAAGAATTGGTCCATCTTAACATCAGGCAACCTCATGTGGCCAAAACCCCGTTTTGCGAATAAAAGGAGTCGTAATCTGAAAGACATTTTGGTCCACACAAGACCCGCTCCAAAAACAGTCAGAGAACCAACAAATTTGTGGGGAGCCCCTCAAGTGACAGGACACTACCCATGCGGCTCGTGCTCCATGTGTAGCCTTACAAAACCCACTAAAGAACTCCAACTATTGCCAGATTTCAAATGGACTCTACGGAGCCATACAAATTGTAATACTAGTCATGTAGTTTACATGATTACGTGCCCCTGTAATCTCAGACATGTTGGCATGACCTGCAGGAAAGCCAAACAAAGACTTTGCGAGCACAGAAGCAATGTAAAGTGCAAAAAGAGTACCACAAAAATGGCCAATCACTTCTTGGAAAAGGGATACACAATACAAGATTTGAATTGGGTTATTCTTGAGACCCTACCCAGAAAGGACAAAAATGCGGAGAAAATCCTTTTTAAAAAGGAGCAAAGATGGGTACACAGACTTGGAACCGACCGTGAAGGACTGAATGACAACATTCCGTGGCTCAGTCTATCAAAAAGATGAGGGAAACTAGTACATCTCGGGTCACCACAAAATATACCCAACTCAATAACACCTCCTAAAAACTGAACAGAATCTCCCAAAAAGTAATGTGGGTCCACAACATGCGACTAACCATTAGAACATATTCCCAAATCCAGTATACAGGAGTAATATACAAAAGATCCCCCAAAACCCAAGTGTAACATCAATATGAGCTATGAGACAATTACAACATACTCTCATATCATCCATATTATCCGTCAGTCCCATGTGAATTTTAATTTTTAATTTTCTAATATACACCTAGCCTATATCCTATCTAGGATCAGCTCGCTAACATTGCCTCATCCGGGCAAATTATATCACTGTTCGTGCCAAAAAGAACTTCATCACTTGCAAGTACAATACCAATGGGTGACAAACCAGTATTTAGTAGCATAAGAATAGACACCCTTCATTTGTGTTTGTGCGTTAATAATATGAGATACTGCTGACACAACAACATATTGACGGCGATTATTTCACGCGTCGCCGCATGGATATTTACATAAGGTCTCCATAGTAACGAAGGTTGACCAATGTAATCGCGCCAAAATCACGGAATCGCAACGCCCATAAGATTAACCCGGAAACAGAATCTCCGTTTCCGGGTGGCAGTGAGCAGCGTCAACAGTACAGACGCGAGGAGCGGACACAAGAGGTAGCGAGGAGAGACCCGCGAGATACAATCCAACCGCAAGTATTCTCATAACTGTTCGAAAATAATTTAAGTATTCCGTCTTTCCACCTTCAGTCTACCCCGAGCCCTCCACCCGACTGGAGCAAGTATAATAAACGTGCAAGGTAACGAACAATTCCTGAATCAACCGGAACCTTTGTTAGTCTGTCACACGACGGAATGGCACAAAAACAGCATATGTTCACCAGGTTTCCACCATATTGAGTATACACGAGTCCTGAGTAAACACCTTCACTTAGCGACATGACACACACTTACGGGGTCACTTTACAGCTGCACAACCTACTACTGGGTGGGCACCACCAACAAAGCAATCTGAATATTAGTCTTTTGAACCACCTAGACACGACCTAAAAATGATAAAGACATGCATGATACACCAACCTCTGAGCATGCTATAGCCCTCTGCACGATTGTGGAGTGTGAGATGAGAGAGTTGACATTGCCATATTATACTGTTGGTTTATGAAGTATTGCCATTTTTTAGTTGTGAAATAAGTCTACAAAATAGCTAGACTCATTAAGCAGATTTCTGCTTAGTACATGTCCCATTGAAAATCCCCCCCCCCTTGTATGTTAAAAGAATCTGTGTTATTTCTGTTTCAGGTACACTGAGACCTTTATCAAAAGGAAACAGGTTAAATTATCCTATTTTCTTATCACTTTTTTGAGAGCACTATACCCCCTTTTTTCCCCCACGTTATTCACATAACGGTCCTGATGAATGCCCGTAAGTCCTAACCTAGGCGGACAAGGCAGAAACATGTCGACCAATTTTTACTCCCCCCTCACAATATTTTAATCTACTACTCTAAGTGCACCTACGACTCATAAAAAATCACAAGATGCACTTTTACAGAGTTATCCAGACCCGAACCCAGACCTAATAAATATTTCCATCTGGTTTTCCGGGCCTTTTTAAGATCCCCTATCACTGGCTCACTACTGTTGCAACCTTGGGTAAGAACCTCCTGGTGGAGGCTGCATAACTCAACGACCTAATGATTATGCACACACGTGACATGTACAGCGGAGAACCAAGATATACCGCTTGAATACCATCATACCCATCACGTGCATGAGGGTCTTTTACTTTGGGACGTCCGGCCGTAACTCCTGCAGACCTAAGGTTGTACAGGACAAGTGATCCTTTCTCTCTTGATTAGTATATGTATTTTTGGAAACTGAAAGGATCCTCCTTTCCACCTCCCCCCCTTCTGATTAGAAGATGGTTATTTATGTGCCATTAGTACTTTTGAATGACGTTTTTCCCTACCAAAGGCCATGACGAATTAAGTGTGATCTATTTGGCCCTGATGAAGCCTTGTTGAGGGTGAAACGCGTTGGTTGCACTGTTTTTTCTGACTTCATACAATAAAGAAGCACACATCTTCAACACTGAAGGCTCAAGAAAAACTGTTTCTCTTATTGTCTTGTTGCTATTTTTGCCTTCCTGTCTATGAGTTGTTTGTCGTATGGTATGGTCTATGAGCAGCGGTCCATTGAGGTGGGCAACATTATCAAATATTATTTGAATGTACTTTTGTGTGACGAATAGGGCAGTGTGGCTTTAATTCCCTTGGCTGCTTGATGCAATTTGAATTTAGAGATGTTAAATAGAAGGGCAAACATTTAAGTATAGATTCACTGAAGTAAGAGAAAAGAAGATGTCCTGCTTCACCTAACTTTAGGAACACCTTCATTTTTGCAGATATCTTTCAGCAAACGTGTAAAAATATGATAAAGTTTCTTCAAAATCCAAAAAGTGTATTGCATTAACATGGAGAACCTTTCTACATTACATTAGATTATATCTGTGCACTGAGAAACAGTTTTTTTTAAAGTGATAATTTTAAAACATTAATTTAGATATATTCATGCTCCCCCTCAACCTCACCCTGAAAACAATACTAATAGTGAACTAAGAGGTGAGTCAGGTGTTTTGGGCATTCTTTGAGTACCCTGGGTTGCTGTCACTCTTGACGTCGAGTTAGGCTCAGTCTGTAGCTTTTCAGTGGGATGAACCAGCAAGGTCCATCCAATCAGTGAGTCGATGTTAGCAGCTTGCCTCTAGATGTTGAGCAAGTCCTTTGGAAAACGGTTGGTAATGTTCAAACATGGTGGGGAAGACCGGCCGATGATGATGTATGCCACAACTAAGTGGGTGAGGTCTTTTTGTCCATAAACACTTGGGTGTCTGGTATTTTTCTGGTCCTTATGTTCATGAGTTCAGTAATACCTGATGGAGTGAAGGTGAGCCACTTCACACTGCCCTACTTTTTTGTGAGGCTAGTGTGATATGTGGAGGCTGTAGGGGAGGGATTTTGTCCTCTACCTCTCTAGTGTTTGGTCATAGGAGGGGGGGACCCTAACCAATAGGGGTAAAGCTACCGTCCGACGCTATGACCACTTCCTGTGAAGTGTGGTATATTTGTGAGCCAGTCTGCATTATTCCGCCAAAAATCTCTTTTTTGTGTGTGTGAAAAGTTGGCCTGGTATATGATGCTCACTAGTTATAGTGATCACCTTGTACCATGCCAAGCAACCCTTATGATGATTGGTTGTATGTCAACCTTATAGACCAGCTATCCTAGTGGTAGCGTGGACAAAGCAGTTTTAGGCTAAACTCTGAAAGGCATGTGAAGCAAGCTGTTTTACCATATACAACCCCCTTGAATACCAAATGAAAGGACACCACACAGATATATATTGAAAATATATATATATTTATTAACTACAAATATCCCCTATACTCTTTATGAGCACAGAAGCACAAGCGTTAAAACAAAACACAGTTAAAATATACAAAAGTTGCACAATATGGATGAGCCCTAGGGGCCACCTAAACCATATACTAAGAAAGTGGTATAAGAGATACCAATCGAAAAGGAAATAGGCCTAGGGCCTTGGGAATCGCTGGAGCTGATCGGGACTAGCAGTGACTAGGGGCCATATCGATGAACACATTTTCCCATAGACACAGAATGGGTAAAACCCTTTGATACATCTGGCCCTCAGGAAAGGCCAGGGGGACTCTGGTGCAGTGTTTAAAGTGCACGCATTCACCAATGCATTGTCTATGGTGCGTAAAAGTTACAAAGTTAGTGTTTTAGGAACCTTCCGAGTGACCTAGAGGAGTGAAACTTTAGGCACAGACACTAGAGGTGTGTACCAGTGTAGGAACACCGGCGTTGTTGAGTTACCTCACCCACAGGAAGCGGGTGCACAGGTGCGAAGTAGTGTCAGGTTTCGTCACGCAGGTCGATGGTGCTTGGAGCTGAAGATGCTGCAGGCGGCTCGATGTGAAGAGTTCCGGTGGATTCAAGGGTGGATCTGAAGTGGTGAAGACCTGAAAGCAGAGGGGACAATGTTCAAAGTCACTAGCCAGTGACTACCGTGGAACCAGATTGGAACCAGGCGATGTCGGGTGCAAACAGGCGATGAGGTGTAGCTTCTCTCAGCAGCCACGTGGACACGAAGAGGTCGAGCTGTCCCACGAAGGCTCTAGCTGATGGCGGTGTCTGCAACTTGATCGGACCAAACAGGCCTTGGCTAATGCAAGCCACGCAGGAATAGAAAAAGGCTCTCACTCTGATCAGCAAGGTCAGAGCGGGTGCTCCATTTTACAGGAGTGAGGGCAAGTCTGGAGCAACCAGACCCGCAGTGTAGATTGTAGGTTTCATCGCCAAGATGGCCGCTGACCACGTGGCAACTGGCCGGGATGGCGCGTCGAGTGGCACAATGCAAAAGGGCCCCACGCAGATTGTGGAGATGCTGGGGGGCTGATCTTCGGTGCAAGGGCTGCTCGGTTGTAGGGTTTCTCAAACCCCAAAGCACAGCATCGAGGGTGCCTCGGGTGCTGCGCAGTCAGCGTATCGGGGGTCTTTCAAGAGGTCCGGTCCCACGTCTCTCGGTGCCTCCACGGGTCCATTCTTTGCAGGGACTGTGGATCGGGCTGTGTGAAGTCTGGGAGTCTGGGTCTTGTCAGGCTTTGGGCTTGGGCTCCGGCGGGTGGCGGCGGCAAAGCAGACGTCGAGTTGCTGGATGGTGCCTGTGTTCACAGGGTGGCCACTCCTAGGCCACAAGGGAGATGCTCTTCAGTCTTCTGAGCAGCAGAATGTCAAAGTCCAGTCGTCTTCTTAGTTTCAAGTTGATTCAGGATGATCTGAGGTGCTATGGCACTGCTCCCACTCTTATTCCCAATCTGAGGGGTGGATCACCTGCTAGGTCCCTCCTCTGGGTGGGACCAGGAAGGGGGGCGGTTACACCCCCTTTCCTTTGTCCAGCTCCTCGCCAGGCCTGGGTCTGGAAAGTCCCAGGACCGGTTTGGACTGGCTTATGCTCGGGGACACCTTGTGTGCCCCGGGCATGTCTGATTCTATTCAGCCCTGTCCTACCCAATACACAAAATCCTGTCTGGGGTGATGCTCGCATCTCCAAAGGCAGGAAACCCTTTGTCCAAGCCTCCCTCGCTGGAAGGACTCCCAGCAGCAGGAGGTCAGACTTGTGTCTGTGGTGGCAGCATCCATTTTGTGATGCTGAGGCTCTGGTTAACTTTAACCGGGGTTAAGGCTATGTACATGTCGTGTCCCTCTAGAAGGGTGGAATGCTATCCCCGTCGACAGAACTGTCGAGGGGATAGTATTCTAAATCGTATGACACCTTACTCGACATGTTTTGATAAAGCCAAACCAAAGTTAGTATAGCGAGGATTATAATGCACTTAAGAGTATATGGTATGGCAATATCCCGGAACAGCTAAGGGAGTTGTTCCCGACAGCTGCAGACAGGCTCAGCTCATGCTAGAGCACCATCTCGCATGAAACCATGCACTCTGCCCCCAGGATTGCAGGGGCCTTCCATAGGAATGGCGTATAGGTTAACATGTGTCCAATTAAGGTTAGATATAGGCATACTATATCTAAGCAAAAGGTGATTACACCAACTTACCCCAGCTGAGTGATCAGCCAGTTGTGTCAAAATATGGAGGCCAGGCCAGGGGTGGCACAATACATGCTGCAGGCCCTGGTAGGTCTTGGCTACACCTATGCCCTGGGTACCTATGGTACACTGTTACAGGGGCCTATAAGGTGAACCAGTTCCAATTGTGTATGCACCTAAGGTACATGGAGTCTATTTTAAGGAGAGAGCAATTAGCCTGGGGCCCTGAATAGCAGGATCCCAGGCCAACTATGTAACAAACCAGCTAAACACCAGGCAAAAAGTTTGGGGGTAACCATAGTCAGATATCCACCTTCCTACACAACCCCCGCCCCCAAACGAAAGGAGATAAGGCTATCCTTGACCAGGTAAGCCTATATTGCCTAAGTGGCCATATAAGGAAGTACCAGCTCTGGCTTGGTAACCCCCTGTCTCATGGTCCACTAAGCAATCCCTCACCCTAAGGGTATCTGAGGGTCTCCACCATAGGGAATCTCTACCTGTGGTGTGTCTTTGCAACGTTAAAGGCTGGTGTTGGGATGGAGTACTGAAGTGAGATTCCTCTGTAGGACTCAGCTTCCTCCAATCACTCTCCACCATGTGTGCCTTTCTTTCTTTGACTGAGTTGCACTGTGCTCTCAGGGTCAACCTCTGGCTACCTAAAGCTGGAGGCTGGGTCCCTCTTGTTGGCTTACTGGAGGGACAGTTCAGGTTTGGGCCCTTGGGGTCCCAGGTTTGGCTGTGCCCAACAGAATCCATCTGTGATAGGTCCCTAACTACTTTTAAGGGGGCTCTCTCAGGAGTTTTTAAAGTTTTCACCTCACTAGGGCTACTAGTTTCGATGCCCCTAATCTGTTGATGGGGGTGCTTTATTTGACAGGGGGCCCATTGGGGCTCACTGTCCTTCTTGTCCTCTGCAGCCCTGGGCTGACTAAGGCAAGGTAGAGAGGGGCAGGTTACCTGCTCCAGACTGGGTCCCACCTGAGAAGGGTCCACTGCCATCAGAGGCTCTGTCAGGCCAGGCCTAACAACCTCTGGGACAGTTCCTTCATCAGGGGTAAGATCAGTTCCCTGAGAAGGCTGATCCTTTCCTAATGTCTGGTGAGGGGGAGATTTCTCTTCCTCCTCCATGCTCTCAGTTTGGGTGGAGTGATCCATCATTTCAGGCTTCACTACCCATGTATCAGTTTGAGTTTGGGCTGTGGCCATCACAGCCCCACCAACCTTTTCAGGAGGAGACTCAGTTTGGGTATGAGCTGTTATCATAACAGCTCTGCTAATCTTTTCAGGGGGAAGTTAGCTAAAGATGGGGCTGAGGTTTGCTCAGCCCTCCCAACCTTTTCAGGAAGGACATCTTGGATTGGGGCTGTAGCCATTACAGCCCCACTAACCTTTCCATGGAGATTTACCATTCTAGAATGGGTTTGCTGTTCAACCTCAGCCCAGGCTGAGATTTCCAAATCATTACCAAGTAGGCAATCTACAGGCAAGTTTGCTGACACTGCCACTCTCTTGAGGACAGTGACACCTCCCCAGCTAAGATTGACTACTGCAATGGGATGTTTGGTTTCTATGCCATTAATGTTTGTCACCTGATATTTGGCATCAGGTAAAAGTTGCCTTGAGGGGACTAGACATTCAGCCACCATGGTGATGCTAGCCCCTGTGTCTCTGAAGGCCTCAACTTTCAAGCCATTGATGAGGGGCTCCTGTCTATACTTGCTCAAAGTGTTTGGGCAAGCAGTGAAATTGGCAAACCCCATGCCAGTCTCATAGACAAGAGTATCTGAGTTAGGAGACCTGGTTAGGTCAGAATCCACCTGACCCCCAAAAGTAAACCCACCCAAATTCTTGGGGGTGCTCCCACCACCTGGGGGACCACTGCTAACAGTGACAGGAGGTGTTGGAGCTTTACCTGGAGGTATATTTTCCTTATTACCATTCTTTGGACAACAGCTGTCTGATTTCCAATGTCCAACCTGTTTACAGGCATGGCAGTAAGGCTTTTTCTCTGTAGAGGAAGTGTTGGGGGACCCACCCTTTCCATTGGAGTTTTGGGGCCCTGGGGAAGTCTTCTCTTTGGATTTATCCCCACCCTTCTCTTGAGGCTTGGTAGTCTCTTTCATTTGGTCACCACCCTGGTTCTTAGGCCTGATCCTGGTTCTGACCCATTTGTCTGCCCTCTTACCCAATTCATGTGGAGAGGTCAGATCAGAGTCAACCAGGTGCTGATGTTGAAGCTGATTTTTACAATTACTTAAGATTTACTCTCTCATAATTAAATTATACAATCCTGTATAGTCAGTAACCTTACTTCCCAGCAACCAGCCCTCCAGAGCCTTAGTGGCACATTCAACAAACTCAGACCAGTCCTGAGTCTGTGTCTTCTGGGTGTCTCTGAACATTAACCTGTACTGTTCAGTGGTTAAGCCTAACCCATCAATCAGAGCACTCTTCAGGACCAGGTAGTTTCTAGAATCCCCATCACTAACTGTGAGGAGTCTGTCTCGGCCTCTACCTTCAAAGGAGAGCCACAACATTGCTGCCCACTGCTCCTGAGGGATCTGCTGCACTCTGCAGGCTCTCTCAAGTGCATTCATCCATTTGTGGATATCATCCCCAGCTTTGTAGGGGGGCACAATCTTACTCAGGTTTCTGGTATCAAAAGACGTGTCTTTATCCTTAGGGATAGTGCTGCCAGCAGTGGATCCTAATCCACTCTCTCTAGGCTGTCTTGCCTAGCAAGTTTCTCTTGGGCCAGGGCAACCTCTAACTCTTGCTTCTGGATCCTAAGTTCAGCCTCTCCCATTTTGGCCTCATGTTCCCTTCTCTGAGGGCTAGTCAACCCCCTTCTGGAGTGACCATGAGAACCTCTAGAAGCCTGGGAGGTATTGGATTCACCTGAGTGATTCCTCCTCCTCCTATGCCCCTGGTTAAGTCCACTTGGGTGCCTGGGCAAGGTCAGCCTTGCTTCAGTCCCAAATACACTTAAGTTCGCCTGGTTAAGCCTGCTGACTATCACCTGACTATTTCTGCCATCATCAGAATCACTGCTCCCCCTTCTGTCTCCTCTTCTTCTTCCTCCTCATCAGGCTGAATATCTCCAGTGCTTGGTCATCCTCATCTATCTGGACTACAGGGGCAGGGGTGTCAGTATTGTCATCTTCAGTGGGAGAGCCTCCATCAGCATTCCCCGTGGGGTTTGCTTTAGAGGTCTTTAGAGCCTCAGACTGGTCTAGGAGCTCTCTAACGTGGTCTGTAGTAGGGGTTGGCCCTGTCCTAAGACCTCTTAAGGCACAAAGCTGCCTTAGTTCCTTAAAGGAGAATATAGCAAATTTGGATGGTGCCCTTGGAGGGTCACTCTCAACAGAGACATTCCCAGTGGAACCCTCTGCTCCAGACATTGCTCTAGTGTGGGTGGATATGTCGCAATCTACCTACACTGGTGTTTACCTACTAAACCTATCTAGTAGTTGTAGTCAGGGTGTGCTACTCCCTATCCTCTACAACAACTAAGTTCAGTAGAACTTAAGTATACTAGTCTTGTTTTATATGTACCTAGCAGGTACCTGTATGATCTTTCAAATGATACTCTCAAAGATTGTACTGGTAAAACAAACAGCAAGCTCAGATCCCAATCCGCTGCTCACCAATGTGAGAAGTTGGCCTGGTATATGATGCTCACTAGTTATAGTGATCAGCTTGTACCATGCCAAGCAACCGTTATGATGATTGGTTGTAAGTCAACCTTATAGACCAGCTATCCTAGTGGTAGCGTGGACAAAGCAGTCTTAGGCTAAACTCTGAAAGGCATGTGAAGCAAGCTGTTTTACCATATACAACCCCCTTGAATACCAAATGAAAGGACACCACACAGATATATATTGAAAATATATATATATTTATTAACTACAAATATCCCCTATACTCTTTATGAGCACAGAAGCACAAGCGTTAAAACAAAACACAGTTGAAATATACAAAAGTTGCACAATATGGATGAGCCCTAGGAGCCACCTAAACCATATACTAAGAAAGTGGTATAAGAGATACCAATCGAAAAGGAAATAGGCCTAGGGCCTTGGGAATCGCTGGAGCTGATCGGGACTAGCAGTGACTAAGTCGGGAAAGGCCCGCGGGACTCGGGTGCAGTGTTTAAAGTGCACACATTCACCAATGCATTGTCTATGGTGCGTAAAAGTTACAAAGTTAGTGTTTTAGGAACCTTCCGAGTGACCTAGAGGAGTGAAACTTTAGACACAGACACTAGAGGTGTTTACCAGTGTAGGAACACCGGCGTTGTTGAGTTACCTCACCCACAGGAAGCGGGTGCACAGGTGCGAAGTAGTGTCGGGTTTCGTCATGCAGGTCGATGGTGCTTGGAGCTGTAGATGCTGCAGGCGGCTCGATGTGAAGAGTTCCGGTGGATCCAGGGGTGGATCTAAAGTGGTGAAGACCTGAAAGCAGAGGGGAAAATGTTCAAAGTCACTAGCCAGTGACTACCGTGGAACCATATTGTAACCAGGCGATGTCGGGTGCAATCAGGCGATGAGGTGTAGCTTCTCTCAGCAGCCACGTGGACACAAAGAGGTCGAGGACGTCCAGGCATCGGTCACGAGCTGTCCCACAAAGGCTCTAGCTGATGGCGGTGACGGCAACTTGATCGGAGCAAACAGGCCTTGGCTAATACAAGCCACGCAGGAATCAAAATAGGCTTATCACTCGGACCAGCAAGGTCAGAGTGGGTGCTCCCTTTTACAGGAGCGAGGGCAAGTCTGGAGCAACCAGACCCGCAGTGTAGATTGTAGGTTTCGTTGCGAAGATGGCCGCTGACCACGTGGCAAGTGGCCGGGATGGCGCATCGAGTGGCACGATGCAAAAGGGCCCCACGCAGATCGTGGAGATGCTGGGGGGCTGATCTTCGGTGCAAGGGCTGCTTGGTTTTGAGGTTTCTCAAACCCCAAAGCACAGCATCGAGGGTGCCTTGGGTGCTGCGCAGTCAGCGTCTCAGGGGTCTTTCAAGAGGTCCGGTCCCACGTCTCTCGGTGCCTCCACTGGTCCCTTCTTTGCAGGGACTGTGGATCGGGCTGTGAGAAGTCTGGGGGTCTGAGTCTTGTCAGGCTCTGGGCTCAGGCTCTGGCGGGACGTCGAGTTGCTGGATGGTGCCTGTGTTCACAGGGTGGCCACTCCTAGGCCACAAGGGAGATGCTCTTCAGTCTTCTGTGCAGAAGAATGTCGAAGTCCAGTCATCTTCTTAGTTTCAAGTTGATTCAGGATGATCTGAGGTGCTATGGCACTGCTCCCACTCTTATTCCCAATCTGAGGGGTGGACCACCTGCTAGGTCCCTCCTCTGGGTGGGACCAGGAAGGGGGGCGGTTACACCCCCTTTCCTTTGTCCAGCTCCTCACCAGGCCTGGGTCTGGAAAGTCCCAGGAACGGTTTGGACTACCTTATGCACGGGGACACCTTGTGTGCCCCGGGCATGTCTGATTCCATTCAGCCCTGTCCTACCCAATACACAAAATCCTGTCTGGGGTGGTGCTCGCACCTCCCAAGGCAGGAAACCCTTTGTGCAAGCCTCCCTCGCTGGAAGGACTCCCAGCAGCAGGAGGTCAGACTTGTGTCTGTGGTGGCAGCATCCATTTTGTGATGCTGAGGCTCTGGTTAACTTTAACCGGGGTTAAGGCTATGTGCATGTCATGTCCCTCTAGAAGGGTGAAATGCTATCCCCGTCGACAGAACTGTTGAGGGGATAGTATTCCAAATTGTATGACACCTTACTCGACATGTTTTGATAAAGCCAAACCAAAGTTAGTATATAACCACGAGGATTATAATGCACTTAAGAGTATATGGTATGGCAATATCCCGGAACAGCTAAGGGAGTTGTTCCCGACAGCTGCAGACAGGCTCAGCTCATGCTAGAGCACCATCTCACATGAAACCATGCACTCTGCCTCCAGGACTGCAGGGGCCTTCCATAGGAATGGCTTATAGGTTAACATGTGTCCAGTTAAGGTTAGATATAGGGATACTATATCTAAGCAAGAGGTGATTACACCAACTTACCCCAGCTGAGTGATCAGCCAGTTGTGTCAAAATATGGAGGCCAGGCCAGGGGTGGCACAATACATGCTGCAGGCCCTGGTAGGCCTTGGCTACACCTATGCCCTGGGTACCTATGGTACACTGTCACAGGGGCCTATAAGGTGAACCAGTTCCAATTGTGTATGCACCTAAGGTACATGGAGTCCATTTTAAGGAGAGAGCAATTAGACTGGGGCCCTGAATAGCAGGATCCCAGGCCAACTATGTCAAAAACCAGCTAAACACCAGGCAAAAAGTCTGGGGGTAACCATAGTCAGCTATCCACCTTCCTACAGTGTGTGTCTGTTTAACCCAATTTAAAGGTGTGGCTAGCAACTGACAATATGTCATGATCAGAAATATGATGACCATTTCATGTGTATTCCCATAGACAAATCTACTAACAAGGAAATTAAACCTTGATTTTACAGGACTACGAGTACCACAATCCTTTGCCCTACCTGGCTGGGCATCTCCTGTATTTAAAGTAGACACACCCAATTACCAACACTTACTATTCGAATTCTGCCTCACTGGTAGGTGAGGAGGAGGAGAGCTCTCACTCTGACTTGTAGTTGTCATATTCATGGAGCCTTGGAAGGAGAGTTTGTATTGTAAGCTTGCAGCATTCAGAATCTTTATCTGCCAAGTGAAGAAGGTCTCTGTTACACCTTAGTGATGTGCTGTAAACAGCACCGTGGAAGCGTGTTCCTTTTGGAAAAAATATCAAAGTTTTGTCTTAGCAATATCTGTTTCACTTTTCAGTTTAAGTACTTCAGGAACATTTGTCTCTCTTGGCAGTAAACAACTTTGTACAAACAATTAACTCTTCCAAGAAAAATGAGGCTGACTTTGTTATCAAGAAGCTTGAGGAAGGAGCATTCCGCTTATTTGGAAGTGAACGCTTTTAATTGCATTCAGTTTCAAAAGATAAAAGACTATTTCTTTCAAATGAACTCTTCCCAGAAAAAGTAAGATTCACTGTGTTTATCAAGAAGCTCCAAGTATGTGGATTTCTCATGTTCTACAGTGAACCCTGTTACCTGCTTTCAGTTTCAAATGTTTTAAAGATTTTCATGAAAAATAACTCTTGGTTGTCCAGAAGCCCCAAGAAAGTGCAAGGATGATTTTTTTAACTGATGTGATCTCTGTAATTAATTCAATTTCATTGGCATGTATAAACTCAGATCAAGGAATCATATAGCCTTATAGCCCGCCGTAGAGTGCTATACCAGCTATTAAAGGCCCTCTCCAGCGTTAAAGGCCCCGAGCCGAAGGCGAGGGTCTGTAACAAGGGAGAGGGACTTTAATAGCGGTATAGCCCATCTACGAAGGGCTATAAGGCTATTAGAACATTCTGTCACTAGAGGACAGAATGTTATACCAAAAAAAACAAAGCCTTTTGGGAGCGTGAGGGGATTGGAATCCCCTCAGGTTCCCTGAAGCCTTTGTTCACAACCAGAGCTGTGAACAAAGAAACATTGGAATGTTGGAGCTCCAGGCTTAAACCAGCCATTATAAGCCCAGAGCACTCCATTGTTTTCAATGGAGCTCCCAACATTCCAATGTTCTAATTGTCATTACTGAACACGGGCTGAGAAAAGCACAATCCAGGCAAACTATAACAGTAATAATGAAACATCAAGCACCGAGGCAAAGCGCAGTTGTTTGGAGTTTCAAAGACATAATGAATTCAAGTTCTGATGTAAGAACAGTCGCAAGAAGAATTCATGGCATAACTTTTTGATAACATGGAGGAATGCTCACTAAATTGTGAGTAGATAATCATAAGGCATTATCATAGCTAGATGGTACAAGCTATGTCTTATTTATTTATGAGAAAAGCACTGTGAAAAAAAACCATTGTATCAAGGCTTTTCTCTTTCTCTGAGTTTCCTGAAGGATAATAAGGATGTTATTTCAGGAAAGCCTATTCTCTTGGGAAAGATAGATTTTCAATACATTCACTGAAGGTTCCAGTGGTATAATAGTGCAGACAAGTTTTAGGATTGTTCAATTTGAGACACACACATACTATGCAAATTTTTCCTACATTTGTCCTTTCAGGCCTCCTTCCCAGCAGCCACTTTCCCTCTTCCTTCCCCTCACCTGGCATCTCAGTGGTCCTGTGCTAGTTTCATTTAGGATCCCAGTGGTTCCTGTAGGTGGGTCCTTTCATCTTAATGTGCCATTCATGAGAAGCGCCAGTTTGTTTCCGAATAGACTTGACAGAAAAGTAAGCCCACAACCATTTCTTCTACCGGGTGGCACAAACCTCAGAATGGCTTCTCCAGATGATGTAGTCAACGCTTTAGCCACACTACAACAAGACATGATAGCCATTAGAGCTCAGACAACAACTTTAGCAAATAGAGTAGGTAGGATTCAATCCACTATCACCCCTCATCCTACCAGTGGATACACTGTTCTCTAGGACCCTCATCGCAAAATATTTCCATTATGGTACCTCCGTTGATTCCCCTAGCAACATCTGCGAGATTTGTGGGTGATCCAAACAAAATACAGAAATTCCTGACTCAAGTAGAAGTGCATTTTATGTGTCGACAATTCTTTTTTCCTGTTTCTCAGTCTTGGGTCTAAGGTCATCACCTTATTTCTAATCTAGGAGGGGCCGCGACTCAGTGGACAGTTCATTTAGTAAACCAAGATCACCCGATCTTATACAACTGGTCTAGATTCAAGGCCGAATTTATCCTAATACTGTCTGTGAGTTTAACATTCCAGAAATTCCCTGCACATGATCTACAAGTCATGATTGACTCTGGCGTCACCAGGAACCTTATTGATTCCACTAAGGCCTGGGATCTTAGAAAGAATATACCAGAGGCTGTGTTTGCTGTAGATGAAATGCCTTTGACATTGGGCCCTATCATAGACTAAATTGAAGAAGTGTTATGTTCCATATAGGTACCCCAATATAGGCTCAGGTAATGATTGCACCTTTCACCTACATTCCCCTAACATTACACTACATAATAGTTCTTAGTACTGACCTTTTACCTAGTTATGGTAATGTCCAAAGATGAACTGTGTTTTCTCTGAAAAGCTTAAGCCTCAGTCATTATGCATGATGATTCTTGGAATCACAGCAGGAGAGCAGGCCTATCATCTCCTGTATAATAACTATGTGTAAGGGTCATTCCTTCCGTCATCCTAGTCCGACATGACAGCACTATATATCCCCAAGGGGTACCACTTTGGGTATATATACTAAGTATGGGCCAAAAATTCGTTCCGCTCGCGAAATTTGTGGATTTTCTGCAATTTCTCAATCCGCGAATCTCGCGAAATTGCGGAAAAATCCACGCATTCACGAGCGGGACACATTTTTTCCAGGAAGCACTTACAGCAGAGCTTTCCAAACTCTGTGTCCCGACACAGTAGTGTGTCGCCTGCAAGTGGTGGGTGTGTCGCAGGATGAGGCACTTGGCAAGTAATTGCTAATTAGGAGGCATTCCTTTGAAAGAGTGTCTCGGAGTCAGCCACAGCAGGGCAGACTCCAAGACACTCTGCTCTAGGGGGGCCGGGAGATTCACAACAAAGCCCCATTAACAAGTAAATGGTCCTTTAAAGACGCCTTTAACTTCTCAAAAACAAGAGATCCTTAGTTTTTTTTTATTTACCAGTACCCTCAATGTTTAAATTTTAAAGTACTGACATCTGAAAGGAGAGTGCGCAGTAGCCAATCAATGCAAACATGTCCCAAAACGAATTTACTGACAAGCAAAAATAAAAAAAAACAATCTCCGTCAATAAATGTGGGCCAATTTAAAAACTGCCTGTCTGTCCTTGGTAAGAGAAATGCATTGCTGGCTCGGCATTTACTCAATTTCCTCAGTCAAATTTCTATGTAAAAATTGGTTCTTTCTATAACGTGCGACGCATTTAATTCTATGTTCCTCACTGGTCCATTTCATATTTAAACTAGGAAGAATATTTTTTTAAATGTGATCTTTTGTTCCGTTCCTACTTTATAAATATAAAGTAAAGCAGTCTGCAGAGGCGAGGCAGCACTGAGAGCTGTGCGCACAGATTAGTGTCACCCCCCACTGATGGTGACACCCTGTGTGGTCCGCTCCCCCCCCCCCCCCCCCCGCACCTCCCTAGTGACGCCTAAAAGACCTGCATGCCTGCCCGGGAGGCTGGGGTGAGGTGCCAGAGGGTGACAGGCACAGGGAGGGAGACAGTGAGATTGAGGGAAAATAGAGAGAGGGTGACAGGCACAGGGAGGGAGACAGAGGGACGGATACAGAGGGGGACAGAGAGAGAGACAGAGAGAGGGAGATAGAGGGAGGGAAACAGAGGGAGGGAGATAGAGAGAGAGAGGGAAATCGATGGCGAGAGGGAGATGGAGCGAGAGAGGGAAATAGCGAGAGAGGGGGAGATGGAGAGAGAGAGAGAGGGAGATGGAGCGAGAGAGGGAGATAGAGAGAGAGAAAGAGGGAGATAGAGAGAGGGAGAGAGATGGAAAGAGAAGGAAATGGAAAGAGAGAGGGAGATGGAGAGAGAGATGGAGAGAGAGAGGGAGATGGAGAGAGAGAGGGAGATGGAGAGATAGAGAGAGAGAAAGAGGGAGATGGAAAGAGAGAGATGAAAGAGAGAGGGAGATGGAAAGAAAGATGGAGAGAGAGAGGGAGATGGAGAGAGAGAGAGTGGGATGGAGAGAGAGAGGGAGATCGCTAGAGAGAGGGAGATGGAGATGGAGGGAGATGGAGAGGGAGGGAGATATGGTGGAGATAGAGAGGGAGGGAGATAGAGAGAGGGGGGAGATAGAGAGGGAGGGAGATAGAGAGGGAGATAGAGAGGGAGGGAGACAGAGGGAGTGAGACAGAGGGAGGGAGAGAGAGGTAGAGAAAGGGAGAGAGATAGAGAGGGAGGGAGACAGAGAGAGGGAGGGAGACACAGACAGACAGAGATAGAGACGGGGACAGACAGAGATGCAGAGACGGGGACAGACAGAGATGCAGATAGAGGGAGACAGACAGAGACAGACAGGCAGAGACAGAGACAGGCAGAGACAGACAGGGAGAGAGACAGACGGAGAGAGACAGACAGAGGGAGAGAGACAGAGGGAGAGAGACAGAGGGAGAGAGACAGACAGAGGGAGACAGACAGACAGAGACAGAGAGACAGAGGTAGAGAGACAGACAGAGGGAGAGAGACAGACACAGACAGCAGACAGACACAGACAGACAGACAGACACAGACAGACACAGACAGAGACAGACAGAGGGAGATAGACAGACAGACAGAGGGAGAGAGAGGGAGTGAGGGAGACAGACAGAGTGGGAGGCAGAGGGCAACAGACAGAGGGAGGGAGACAGAGGAAGCGAGACAGAGGGAGGAAGCAAGACAGACAGAGAGAAACAGAGGGAGGTAGACAGACCGAGAAAGACAGACAGAGGGAGAGAGAGGGGGAGGGAGACAGTTATAGAAAGAGAGAGGGCGAGAGAGAGGGAGACAGACAGAGTGAGTGAGAACCCTCCCCCCCCCCCCCCCCTCCAGCATCACCCTTAGGTAGGTTGGGCTCGCTACGCTACGTTCGCTCGCTACACTGCCTTACTGTGTCCCAAAACTATGCACCTCCAAAAAGTGTGTCCCCAACATAAAAAGTTTGGAAAGCTGTGACTTACAGGGTTACAGCAGGTGCCCAAGTTGAAGCTAATTTCTTTGTAACAATTTACAAAATGGTTAAAAAGAAATTAACTTCAACTTGGGCACCTGCTGTAGCCCTGTAAGTGCTTCCTGAGGCGCCTCCAGAGTTGTTGTAACTATTCTCTGACCCTGCTCTGACCCTCGAAGCAGGGTCAGAGAATAGTTACAAGTATGGCTCCTGTCACAAAAATTAAACTGCCACAGGAAGCACTTACAGATAAGGAAGCAGGTGCCGGACTTGAAGCTCAAATTCAGTAACACATTAACCAGCCCCAAATTAATTTGTCTCGGTTGAGGCTGGCTGGGCAGGTGTGCTTTCTCCCCATAATCTACAGTGGTGAACCAGATTGTGCTGTGATGAACCAGAGGGTGGCAGTGATGAACCCGAGGGTGGCAGTGATGAACCAGAGGGTGGCAGTAATGAACCAGAGGGTGCTGTGATGAACCAGAGGGTGGCAGTGATGAACCAGAGGGTGACAGTGATGAACCAGAGGGTGGCAGTGGTGAACCAGAGGGTGCTGTGATGAACCAGAGGGTGGCAGTGATGAACCAGAGGGTGACAGTGATGAACCAGAGGGTGGCAATGGTGAACCAGAGAGTGCTGTGATGACCCAGGGGGTGGCAGTGATGAACCAGAGGGTGACAGTGATGAACCAGAGGGTGGCAGTGATGAACCAGAAGGTAGCAGTGGTGAACCAGAGGGTGCTGTGATGAACCAGAGGGTGGCAGTGATGAACCAGAGGGTGACAGTGATGGACCAGAGGGTGGCAGTGGTGATCCAGAGGGTGCTTTGATGAACCAGAGGGTGGCAGTGATGAACCAGAGGGTGACAGTGATGAACCAGAGGGTGACAGTGGTGAACTAGAGGGTGGCAGTGGTGAACCAGAGGGTAGCAGTGATAAACCAGAGGGTGGCAGTGATGAACCAGAGGGTGGCGCTGCTAAACTGCCCGGGAGCCCTGTGGGTGTGAGCCCCCGCGCTGCTGAGCTGCCCAGGCGCTGTGAGCCCCTTCGCTACTGAACTGCCCTGGGGCCCAGTGGGTGTGAGCCCCCGTGCTGCTGAAATGCCACGGAGTCCTCTCAGTGTGAAAATCATTTGTGCTCATTTGCCTGTGAGCCCTCTGGGTGTGAGCACACATTGCGTTAAGTGCCCCCCTGCCCCAGTACATATATACCCGTACCGCACAGCACCATTATGCTCTTGCACCATGAAGTCTGGTGCCTGGATGCTCCTGATCCGTGTAGGTGGTACCACCGTCTGGTGCAGTCAAAATGTAAAGTCATAACTTGTTACACAGCACCAATAAACACGTGTCCCCCCTGGCACCGGTATGCGCATGTGCCAGGTGTGCAGCACCCGCATGCCACTGCACCCTAATGCCCAGCGCCAACATATTCCTGTACGGGGCAATTTAGTATGAGATGGGACATTGTCCAGCAGCAGCAGTTGCATGCCCCTGTACCCACTGAGCAGGAACTGATTTTTTTTTCCAACACGCGCAGCAGAGCTATCTTGGACATCTGAAGGATTCTGGGGTCCTGTGCCAAAAGTATTTTTGCATCCATGAGTTTCCCAAGTGCCCTCCCCGTGTAGCTCCTGTGACCCGGAGGCTGCTTTCTCCTCATCTGCTGCTCTGCTCCATCTCTGACCCTTTATCAACAAGATGCATGTAAACTCGCATAGAAGCCCCGCCCGTTTGGCCCCGTCCACCACACACTAGTGGTATGATTCGTCTTCCCGCCCGTCCCCACTATAATCGGCAGCTCACTCAAGGGACCTCAGCGCCTTTTGGCGCGCTGGTACACGTGGTCACATATTTGTGCAAATGGCAAAAAAATCGGCGAGTTCGCGGGAAAATTCGCGAACTCGCGGATCTTTTTGCCATTTCCCGTGAATTCCCGGACCGCGAATTCGCAAATTTCGCCCATACTTAATATATACACCATATCGCGCTGAGGTGGGGTGAGGGGAAACGCACTTTCATGCTGACACACTGACGCGAGACCCTGAGTCTCCTACATGCAGACACCCCAGCTCGCAGTGGTCTAATGTCCCTTGCGGGATGTCCATCTCGAGACCAAGACGGGGTACTACAGTCTATCACTTCAGGTAATGGGGTTGACTTTATCCTAGAGGGATTCTTGGCTTTCACACCTACATACATGCTAGGTTCACTTAGTTACATCTAGTTAGGGTCGCATCGTAGGAGTACACATTCTACTGTATGTTTTTTTATATATTAGCTTCTATTAACCCCTTAAGTGCTGCCTCGGTGCATTGGCCGACGGCAGCACTACCTCCCCAGTGCTGCGCACGACCATTGGACGTCCATTCAGCACTAGTTCCAATGGACAGCGCAGCACTGGGGAGGAATGTTTAATAGCATCTATGAGGTTAATTGTTTTAGCACTATGGTAGAAATCTACCATACTTTTACTCTGTTAACGTTTATAATCCTCTATATCTATTACTGTCTAATGGTTGTTTCAGCACACCTATTTTACACTAGAATGATGCTGGTTTAATAAATACTTATTGAAAAACTTCCCCACCTTATACTCTGTGTATCTCTCTGAGACAAAGTGAGCATGAGTGACTGAGCAAAAAGTAGTACACTGTTTCCACGATCTTGAGTGATCAGAGTTGTCATGTTCCATAGTTGCAAAAAACGATTCTCTCCTTGGTAAGAGGGGTTTCTAATAGCACTGTGAGCTAGTTGGTATACAGGCTAACATACCCAGTAGGGGTGTCTGGAATCAGTCTGACACCAATTCTATAGTGTATGTTGTCTAAACGCACAGATCCTATATAGGTTTATAGGACCTACATGACAGAAGTACAGTTTAGATATGTAGGGGCAAATGGAATACATTTGATTCAATTATACTGATGTGCCACAATATGGATTCATCTTTGGAATGCCATGACTGGTGCTCCACAATCTCCTGATAGATTAGGACTCCTGCACTGTACAGTTTCCCTCTGTTTATTGTTGTAACTAGAGTCAACAATCATTTACTACTACTAAGAGGAGTAATTTTGCTTCTAACTTCCCCTATGGCCGCCACTGCCGTAGAAAAAGACACTGAAATTCCTGACCATTATAAATTGTTTTCTGATGTGTTTGATGAGAAAAAAGAAGAACAATTACAACACATCAACAATATGATTGTGAAATAGACTTAGTGCTAGGAAGTGATGTTCCCAACAGTAGAATATATGCTCTTACTTAGACTGAAATCCAACAAGAGACTACCATGACAAATGCCTGGTCAATGGGTTAATTTAACCATCTAGATCTTCTTCCGCTGCCCCACTTTTCTTTGTAACCAAGACAAGTGGCGAGTTAAGACCTTTTATTGACAGCTGTCCTTTGCATAAAGATCACTATAAAGAATAAATATCCTCTACCACTTATCCTAGTTTTACTAGATCAGTTAAAAGGAGCCTACATATACACTAAACTAGATTTAATTATCATGTGGTATGGGTCCGCAGAGGAGATAAATGGAAGACCACTTTTAAACCCGATTAGTTTTCTTAACTACCTTGAAATGCAGTTTGGGTTATGTAACATCCCAGTGGCATTCCAATATTTCATCAATGATGTGCTCAGGGAATTCTTAGATCATTTTGTTGTAGTTTACATCGAGGACATCCGCATATATTCCTCAAATGAAAACACACATGTTCAACATGTAGCAGCTGTCCTGGGTGCCTTGAGAAAACATAAATTGTATTGTAAGCTAACTAAATGCTAAATAAATGGGATTCCTATGTAACAGAAGTCGAGCTTTTGGGGATCGCTCTATCTCCTTCTGGCATGTGTATGGCAGAACGCAAGGTCCAAGCAATAAGAGATTGGCCAACTCCAAAGAATACACACAACATACAGTGCTTTTTGGGATTCATCAATTTTTATAGAAGATTCATTGATCACTTTTCACAGTTCATAACACCCATTACACATTTATTGAGAAAAGGAACACTATTTCATTGATTTTCCGCTGCTGAGCAGGCCTTATAAACACTGAAAAAACCCTTTATCATGGCACCAATTTTACATCATCCCAATACTGTACAACCCTTCATTACAGAGGCTGACTCTTCCAACATGGCCATTGGAGCAGAAAGACATGAAAGGACTGATCAATTGACTGGTCAAATAAACCCTATTGCCTATATGTCGAAAAAACTGCTCCCTGCAGAAAAGAACTACACCATTGCAGAAAAGGAACTATTAGTAATTGAAGAAGCTTTCAGAGAGGGGTGTCATTACATTACCTATTGTGAGCAAAAGACTCCATCACTTTCTTCACCAATCATCGTAATATGCAATTTATGCTGTCAGACAGTTTTCTTACACCTCTACAATTACCATGGATGCTTATTTTAATCTAAGTTCAATATTAGAGTAACTTTTCACCCAAGAATGCAAAAGAAAAAGGCAGACTCATAAACAAGAAAAGAAACTGAAGGTACTTAATATAAAGGTGAACAGTTATCTACTCTAAAACCTCAACAGGTAACTGGTGTTTCCAGCCAAGAAACCTTTCTGGATGCCATTTGTCATAAGTTCCCACAAGTCAAACTACAAGCATGGGTAAAACAACACCCCATTCAAAAGATCATTGATAACTTATCCTTCCAGGATCATTCGAAACCTCAAGGATTATTGCTTCGTCTTCCAACTTCTAATGAACCTTGGGAACATATTTCTCTTGATTTCATCCATGGTTTACCCAAAGATCAAGAAAAATACTCTATACTGGTAGAAGTAGACAGTCTCACAAAAATGGCTCACTTCATTCCTTGCAAACAAATTCCTACCTCTAAGGAACTGTCACATATACTAATGGTTCACAGAAGTGTGTCTTCATTTACTTCCACAAAGATTAATAACTAGGTTAAGGTCACAGTTACCTTCCAAATTCTGGCAGGCCTGGTGTTCAGTACTTCAAATCAATACCGCCAAGTCCATTAGCTTTCATCCTCAAACAGATGGCTAAACGGAATGAGTCAACCAAAATCTGAAACAATATGTAAGACACTATTTTGCGGATTCTACAGGCTCTTGAGTTGGCTTCTGTCGGTTGGCCGAAATTGCATACAAAGATGGTACACACCTATCCATGGGTTACTCCCGGTTCTCCAGTAACTACGCCAGACATCTCTGTTTTTTTTCTTTAATTATGAAATCCAAAGAATCTAATACCCCTGCGGTATTGAAACACATCCAAAAAGTTCAGACGGTTTGGAAACTTGCCAAAAAGAATGTGATACAATCAAAAATCAGCTACCAACATCAAATGCATAAAAAAGACAAAAAGAACCCAAGGATCAGATGGGGGATCAAATGTGGTTATCTACTCACATACACCAATTCTCACATAAAAACAAATTTAAGCCTCAATTTGATTTTCCATATAATATTCTTTGCCAAATCAATCCTGTCACATTCAAATAACCTCCCAATTCGAGAATACACCCAGGCTTTCATCCATCAATATTAAAACCTGCAATTCCCAAGAAACGAAAGACATCTCCACTGCTTTTGGTCGATGGTCAAGTAGAATATGAGATATGGGTATTCTGGATTCACTGTATTTTGTCATAATTGATTATGGTACCTAGTGGCATGAAAAGGTTGTGGAGCAAAAGAGAATTCCTGGGAAACTGCAACAAATGTAAATGCTCCTCGACTTGCTTCCATTCTCAACATCCTCAAGATCTAGGCCCCATGAAACAGTCTTGAGAGGAGGGTACTGTCATGATCTGGAATGAGATGACCGTTATAGGTGTATTTCCAAGGACAAGGCTACTAAACAAGAAAATGAAACCTTGATTTTACTGGACTATGAGAACCATGATTCTTTGCCCTGACCTGGCGAGGTGCCTCCTGTATTTAAGGTATCCACACTCACTTACAAACCCTTGCTATTCAAAATCTCCATTGCTGTACAGAGAAGAGGAGGGCTCTCTCTCTGACTTGCAGTTGTATTCGCGGAACACTGGAAGGAGAGTGCGTAAGGTCGCAGCATACAAAATCTTCGTGGAGCCTAGTTGCTCAGAAATCTGCAGAGTGAATGTGGGCGCTGTTACAGCTTTGTGAGTGCAGTAAGCAGTGCTGTGGAAGAATGATTGTTTTGGAAAAATCCAAGTTTCATCTTTCTGAGTAAGTACCGCAAGAATTCATTTGTATCCAGAAACTCAAGGAAAGTGCATTCAGCTTTTTTGGTAGTACACATGGTTAGTTGCATGCAGTTTCAAAAGCTAAAAAACTTTCAGGTAGATTCATGAAAGACCCGTTTTGCGAGTCTTTAATAGCGATTCATAAGGAATCGCTATTAAGGACTTGCAAAACGGGATTCATGTAGGAATCGCAAAAAATATTGCGATTCCTACATCTTCCTTATTTGCGATTAGCAAATTGCTAATCGCAAATAAGGAATACTCCCCATTCATTCCTATGGGCCTAAAGGCCCATAGGAATGAATGGGGAGTATTCCTTATTTGCGATTAGCAATTAGCTAATCGCAAATAAGATAGCGATTTCAAGGGTGCCAGGGGTGTCCAAAGGACACCCTGTAGCACCCCTGAAATGCAAATTTACACAGGTGTTGCGCACACACATGTCCAAAAGACATGTGTGTGTGTAACATGCACCAGAAAAAAATGCACTAAAGTGCTTTTTTCCAATTTTTTGCTATTTACCACGAAGTCAGACTTCGTGGTAAATAGCGACCAAATATTGCGAATTCGCAATTTCAAATTGATTAATGAATTGCATTTAGGGAATCTCTAATAGCGATTCCTTAAATCCAATTCGTTGCAAATATGCGATTTCGCAAATAGCGATTTTTGCATTTGGGATGATGAATCCCAAATGCAAATATTGCACTCGCAAAGGGCCAGATTCTCAGAATCTGGCCCTTTGCAAGCGCAATGTAGCTTGATGAATCGGCCTGTTTCTTTCTAAGGTAAGATTCACTGTGTTTATCAGGAAGCTCGAAGAATGTGGATTTCTCATGTTCGACAGTGAACCCTCTTAAGTCCTTTTAGTTTCAAATGTTGAAACGATTTTGCGACAACAAGTAACTCTTTCGAGAAAAATAAGTCTTGCTTCTTGAGCTGCTCCAGGAAAGTGCAATGATTAAATATTTAATGGTGATCTCCACGAGTAATTCAGTTTCTTTGGCAAATATGAACTCAGATCAAAGTATCATGGACATTACTGAACAAGGGCTGAGAAAAGCGCAATCCATGTGAACTGTAACAGTATTAATGAAGCATCAAGTACTTAGCAAAACCACAGTTGTTTGAAGTTTCAATGACACAATGAATTTGATCGCTGATGTAAGCGCAGTCATGAGAAGACTTTATTGCATAACTATTTAATAACTCTGAGGAAAGCTCACTCAATTGTGAGCAGATAATCACAATACTATAAGAGCTAGAAGGTGAAAGCTTTGTGTTATTTATTTTATGAAAGAAACAATTCTGACAAAAAACATTTGTATCAAAACTTTTCTTTCTCTACGTTCCTTGAAAGATAATAAGGATCGTATTTCAGGAAAGGCTAGTCCCTTTGCAAAGATAAATTTTCAAGACATTCATTGAAGATTCTAGTAGTATTTATATGATCATTGAATTTGAGACATACACATACAATCCACATTTTTCTTACATTTGTCATTTCAGACCACATTCCCACCAGTCCCTTTCCTTCCTTCTTCTCCTCATCTAGCATCTCAGGGGTCCTGTGTTAGTCTCATTTAGAGACCATTCTTAGCCTCCTGCCATTCCTGAGCGGCGTCAAATTCTTTCTTGACAGATCTGACACCATACTCCCTTTCTAAACCTTTTCCTAATCTAATTAGGAGGCTTCCATCTGGCTGGTGATGAAGGATGTGGGGGCTGACCTGGGTACTATGACGTCTGTTCTCCAGCTTATCTCTCCAGCCCCAGTGCCTTACCTGTAAAGTAATCAGTGGCAGGGCCCTGACTAAGAGGCCACTGCAGCTTGCAATTAACAAGAAAACTTTAACAAAGGGTCACAATCACCCCACAGCCCAGCTCTGTTAAGAAGAGAAATTCAGCAAGTCTACAAACATGGCGTGAGCTTTACACGCCGTGTTTGTAAACTTGCTGAATTTCTTTTGTTACTAAAGCGCGGTTGTGGGCAGATTGTGTGCTGTTGTTTAAAGTATTCATGTTAATCACACATCGTGACTCTGCTGCAATTAACATGAATACTTAAACAAAAGCACACAATACGTCCCGCAGCCGGGCTCTACATTCAAAAGAAGAAAGCAATTGCCCACAGGATGCTGCAAGTCGTACCTGCCACTCCCTCGTCTTCTGTTGAAGTTGGTCTATTCCGCCGCTCTCTGCAACCAGGAAACACCTGTTTTTCGCGCCACTTGCTTTTTAAAGCAGTAGCACGAATGCTCTCGCGGGATGCGCTGTGTGTGTGTGCGCGCTCCACACACGGCACTGCGCACTCCGGGTAACAGAGGTGCATGCGCGCACATGCAGGCTCCTTATTGGGAACAGTGCTCGCCAGTATGGCATAATTCTAGGCATCATTATAAAACACAACCCCACCATAGATTGGCATAAGCAGACCGTCATCTTTCTGTCCGAATACTGCTCTCTGTTTTGTAAGGGTCATGCTCCTGTGCCCCGTTCCACCGCTCAATCATCTGGATGTCAAGTAGTCGCCACTACGCTTGCAGGCCTGCCAAATACATATCAGGACTTTGCTGATGTTTTTGATGAGCAAATGGCATACCAGCTGCCCCTCACCTGGCTAACTTGTTTTTACAGCACATAGTACGGCTCCATGGCCTACCATCACCCATTATTTCAGACCAAGGAACACAATTCGTTTTTATATTTTTGGGGGGCATTTTGTGAACTGCTCGACATTTTGGTGGATCTCTTCCGCCTATCACTCCTAGTTCGATAGGCAAAGCAAGAGAACCAACCAGTTACTACAAAATTATGTGTCAGAACAAGAATTATGGGTTGAACACCAGTGGTTAGCTGAATTCGCCCATAACAACGTAGAGAATTCATCCATTGGTTTCTCACCTTTCTACATTCTTTATGGGTACCAGCCCAGGATATTACCTTTACTTAGGAAGCACTCCTCCTACTCCAAATCCTTAGCTCAAAGTCACACCTTACAACAACAGGTTCTTGAAGAACTACAAGGGAATGTGACTTGTGTAAAACTCATGTACAAGCAGTACCCGGACAGAAAGAGGTGCCTAGCCCCTCATTACCAGGTGGGCCAGCAAGTGTGGTTATCCACCAAAGACTTACACTTGAAAGGGCATTGTAAATTTCAGCCACAGTATATTGGTCTGTTCCCTATACTAAAATGTGTCGGATTTCTGCAATATGTTTCGCTTTACAGGTTCACTTAAAAATTGACCCCACCTTTCATGTGTGCCTCTTAAAACCCACTCACCCAAACACTCGGCACCTCATCCCACCATCACCAGTAGATCTTGAGGGTCACTTAGAACATAAAGTGAGTTCCATTGTTGATTCTCGGTGACCCTCAGGTACCTAATATTATGGGGTGGCCTCGAAAGGGTATGGCCCACAGGAACGAACATGGGAACTGGCATCTCATATCCACGCCCCTAGTCTTTTGCGTATATTTCATCAGCCTAATCATCACAATCCTGGCCTTGTCCCTGGGCCTTGGATGGGCTGTACTGTCAGGATCCCTCAGTCTGCAGAACATTGTTCTTCGACCAGCAGGGTTGGTGTTATCTGTCAGGTAGGCTTTCAGTGTGTAAGGTACATCATTGCCAGGAATACTGCTTGCAGGGTTGGGGCCCCTAACAGTCTCCCCTACTTCCCCTAAACCAGCACACCTTGTACTAACTAACCATGCTCTTTTCTCCATCCTGCCTACTCTCCCTTGGGAAGGGAAAGTTACCTCATACAGTCTGGTGTGCCCTGTTCTACTGTCTTGTCCCCTTTTCCCTTATCCTTTTCCCTTCAGGCATCACTGGATTCAGAAGCACCGAAAACCAAGTGAGAACCGTCCCTGTGGCTGCTGGGGCCGAGTACTTGGCCAGGCAGGTCCTTAGTGGCTGTTCCTGCGCTCTTTGGCCCTGCAGCAAGGACTGCCCTATAGAGCTGTGGCTCCTGCTACGCGACCCGTTAACCTCGCGGGGCCATCATTGACTAAAGGTATTTAATCTCTGGCCTAGCAATGCCGCATTGAGAATCTCTTCCAGAGCGGTCCCGCGGCTCAACGTCTTGCCCCTGCAGGTGCCAGTTGGAGATCCCTGGGCCGTTATATCTCCAGCTCCTCTCAGATAAATCCCTGCTCTGCATTTTTCAGTACTTTGAGGCAGCTGCTTTTGGTTCCATTTTCCTTGGAGGTCATTGCTTAAGGCGCTTGAAGTTTACTGATGTCACAGACTTCCTGACTTCTTGTGTAACACATTCTCCTCATATACTCACAAAGACTTATTCACGCCACTGAACTCTGTCGATTTTTTTGTACCATTGTAAAATTGTATTTTCACCTATCTAATTGCTCATTAGATATCTCTGTGGTCCCCGTTGTAGAAAGGTCTTGGTCATGCTCCCAAGCCTTGCATGGTACTACAGTAGAGGGGTACATGTACAAGTTGGGTTTATGGATATCATCCTACCAAGTAAAAGACTATCTTTATGCAAGTGAGCAGTGTGTGTGTGTGTTTAGTTTTCCATACCAAGGTGTGTGTGTGTTTCCTGATTTTTCTGCCTGACTCGAAGGTATCCTAGACTTAATGTAGAAGCTAATGCATGATTTGTCATTTGTTTGTTGTTAATTGTTTCGTTTGTTCATTTGAGTGCAACAGGAGCTGGTCTCCTCTTCACTTTTATGAATGTTGATCTCCCAGACGATTCTGTGACCCCGAGTTTGCTTCTCCACCAGCACAAACGGTAAACAGTCAAACTATCGAGTAAAAAATATCGAATGGACATAATATCGACTGGACAGAATATAGACATCAAAAATATCGTTTTTGAGGTAAGTAATGTAATATCGAATGTTAAAAATATATATAGTTAAAATATCGAAGTATACAATACTAGCAGCCCGTCCCGACGGTGTCCGGGAGCAATTATGGCTCAGGGCCCCCGCCCGCCCTGACATTGTGCAGTATTATGCCTCTATGTTTACTTTGTACGCTTTTGTAAGCTGCCCACGTTACTGCCCATGTCACTTTTTCCTCCTGTAATGCCCCGTTCGGTACCTTCTCCCGATTGTCATTTTAGCTTTAAGCTGACCACTCCACTTTGTACGCTTTTGTAACCTGCCCACGTTTCTTTTTCCTCCTGTAATGCCCCGTTTGGTACCTTCTCCAGATTGCCATTTTAGCTTTAAGCTGACCGCTCCACTTTGTACGCTTTTGTAACCTGCACACGTTTCTTTTTCCTCCTGTAATGCCCCGTTTGGTAACTTCTCCCGATTGTCATTTTAGCTTTAAGCTGACCGCTCCACTTTGTACGCTTTTGTAACCTGCACATGTTTCTTTTTCCTCCTGTAATGCCCCGTTTGGTACCTTCTCCAGATTGTCATTTTAGCTTTAAGCTGACCGCTCCACTTTGTACGCTTTTGTAACCTGCACACGTTTCTTTTTCCTCCTGTAATGCCCCGTTTGGTACCTTATCCCGATTGTCATTTTAGCTTTAAGCTGACCGCTCCACTTTGTACGCTTTTGTAACCTGCACATGTTTCTTTTTCCTCCTGTAATGCCCCATTTGGTACCTTCTCCAGATTGTCATTTTAGCTTTAAGCTGACCGCTCCACTTTGTACGCTTTTGTAACCTGCACACGTTTCTTTTTCCTCCTGTAATGCCCCGTTTGCTACCTTCTCCTGATTGTCATTTTAGCTTTCAGCTGACCGCTCCACTTTGTACGCTTTTGTAACCTGTACACTTTTCTTTTTCCGTTTGGTACCTGTGGCTCGCTTACCTCTCCTCTCCGCCGCCGCTCCTCCCTCAGGTTTGCTTTGCTCACTGCTTACTTTGCGCCCTACCTCATCCGCTGCTCACAGCTCCTCGCCGCCGCCGCTCCTCACTGCCTGCCTGCCGATCCTCACCGCCTGCCCCCCGCTCATGTCCGCTGCTCCTCCGCTCGTCACTGCACCTCCCCGCGCTGATCTCCGCCGCTCCTCGTCACTGCTCCTCCCCGCGCTGATCTCCACCACTCCTCCCCGCGCTGATCTCCGCCGCTCCTCGCGCTCGTGTACGCCGCTCCTGATGTAAGCACGCACGTTGCTGCCGGCGCTACTTTGAAGGGACTACTTTTTTTTAACTTATATTTTTTAAATAACATATTTATTTTTCATTTCATTTATATAGCCTATGTCCATCTGCACCCTGCACACCCTGAGGATTACAACGATGTGGATGGGCGCTGTGGTTCCCGAGTTTACCCGCCTCAAAGCCTCAAAGTTCTTCCTTTATAATAGTAGTATAGATAGGTTATTAAAATTATCGAATTTTTAATAATATCGAATTTTTTATAGTGTTTTTCATGTTATTATATGTGTAAAAAGTGTGTATTCATGTTATAATTTAATTTAATTAATGAATTTTGTTTTTTAATTTTTGCGTAATTTAATTCTGTAGCGGGTTGTGGGTTTATAGGGGAATAGGGTGGGAAGTAATTTAATTATAATTTATTAATTATGTAAATTTGTTTATTGGTATTCATTTTTAATTAATTGTTAATTAATTTATATTTTGTAATTATTTACATTTTAATTGCCAAATAATTTTATTTAATTGAATAATTGCTAATTATGTTAATTTTACTAATTTATTTTCTGTAGCAGGTTGTGGGTTTATAGGGGAATTGGGTGGGAAGTAATTTATTTATAATTAATTAAATAATTCAATTTATTTAATTGTATTTAATTTGAATGAATTGTTAATTGATTTTTGATTGTTAATTAATTCATTGTTAATTTGTAATTATTTGTATTAATAGGTAATTGTAAAATTGTAATAATTAAATTTAATTTGTAATTTTAATTGATTAATTATTATATTATATTAAATTGGTAATTACTTTTAATACATTTTTTATAGATATTAATTTAATTTTTATTAATTAATATATGAAGTATTTACTTTACCTACTGTTGCACTCTCTGGAGTGGGAATAGTAATTTTTACCCCTACGCTATCCAACGCTTTCCCTACTGTTCACTCTCTGGAGTGGGAATGGTAATTTTAACCCCTACGCTATCCAACGCTTTCCCTACTGTTGCACTCTTTGGAGTGGGAATAGTAATTTTAACCCCTACGCTATCCAACGCTTTCTCTACTGTTGCACTCTTTGGAGTGGGAATAGTAATTTTAACCCCTACGCTATCCAACGCTTTCCCTACTGTTGCACTCTTTGGAGTGGGAATAGTAATTTGTATCCCTTCGCTATCCAACGCTTTCCCTACTGTTGCATTCTTTGGAGTCGGAATAGTAATTTTCACCCCTATGCTATCCAACGCTTTCCCTACTGTTGCACCCACTGGAGTGGGAATAGTAATTTTTACCCCTACGCTATCCAACGCTTTCCCTACTGTTGCACTCTCTGGAGTGGGAATAGTAATTTTGACCCTCCCACTATCCAACGCTTTCCCTACTGATGCACTCACTGGAGTGGGAATAGTAATTTTTACCCCTACGCTATCCAACGCTTTCCCTACTGTTGCACCCACTGGAGTGGGAATAGTAATTTTTACCCCTACGCTATCCAACGCTTTTCCTACTGTTGCACTCACTGGAATGGGAATAGTAATTTTGACCCTCCCGCTAGCCAACGCTTTCCCTACTGTTGCACTCACTGGAGTGGGAATAGTAATGTTGACCCTCCCGCTATCCAACGCTTTCCCTACTGATGCACTCACTGGAGTGGGAATAGTAATTTTTACCCCTAGGCTATCCAATGCTTTCCCTACTGTTGCACTCTTTGGAGTGGGAATAGTAATTTTTAGCCCTACGCTATCCAACGCTTTCCCTACTGTTGCACTCACTGGAGTGGGAATAGTAATTTTTACCCCTATGCTATCCAACGCTTTCCCTACTGTTGCACTCTTTGGAGTGGGAATAGTAATTTTTACCCCTATGCTATCCAACGCTTTCCCTACTGTTGCACTCATTGGAGTGGGAATAGTAATTTTAACACTCTTGATATGCTACGGTAATAATATTGTATATTTTTTAATAATAATATGTTAATATATATATATATATATGTTTTAACAAATCAAATTGTATTTTTTTATAACTTAAATTAATTATTTAATTATTTTAAGATTATTTAAGTATTTTAAAGTATATTTTAGTTATTTATTTGTAATATTTATTTAATTTTACATTAATTTTAGTAAATTCAATATTTTTATAAAGTACATATTTTTAAAGGATATTTTTGATTCAATATTTTTGTACTTACCTGTTTGTAGATAGGACTTCGATATTTTTGTAGTCGATATTTTGGAGTCGATATTTTAAATGCCTATATTTTTGTAGTCGATATTATGTCAGTGATCCGCTACCAAACCCTATTCCCTTGAGGTCCTCGGATGAGCACTGGTGTCTATGGTTCAGTGTTCGTCGGATGGTTTCGGGGGATTGTCCAGCTGCCTCTGCAAGCCCAGCAGAGAGAAGAATGCATTCCAACATTCATCGTCCCAGTTTTGTTCCTGATAGTAACCCAGAGCACTAAGACTAACACTGATCTTTTAGAAGTTGAAGGAGCTTGCATTAGAAAGGATCCTGAGGAACTAAACCTAAGGATTGCCAATGAGGAGAACAGAATTAGCGCTGTTGAAGACTGCAATAATCTCTATTGTAAACAACTCACAAAATCTAAGTCACAAATCGCAAGCTTAAAACATGACATCACCGAACTAGAGGACTGCAACAGACCGAGCAATCTGTGCATTCTTGGACTGCTGGAGGTCTCTGAGTATGGTAACAGATCAACGATCTCATTCTTAGAGGAGTGGATACAGTTGACCTTGAACATCTCCTTTCCTAGATTATTTGAACTTGAACATGCCTACTGAGTCACATCTTTGAAGCCCAGGAATTTAAATTCTCTAAGAACCTTCAACTTTAAACCATTGAGACACCAACACTCAGAGCTCATCCTGGTCAGCATGAGAAAGGTTTGATCGATTACATAGCAGGGCGCCAACATCTCCATCTCACAGGAGTTTGCCAGAGACACAATCATGAGGAGGAAAGGTTTTCTGGCATGAAGGAAGTTGCTCATTGCAAAATCTATACAGTTCTCTTTCGCTGGGCCCTTGGAATTCAAAATAATCTTTAAGGGCCACACTATGCCTTTAAATGATCCAGCTAACCTGGAATATTACTAGAGAATAAATCAGAATCCCAGACGACGCATGATACTAGCCTGTCTCCTTGAACATTCCTGTACGGATCAGTACTTTGTATGCCAAGCTCTCACTCTCTCTGGGTGAGTCGGACTGCTGTTCCGAGCACTTGCCACAATGTCTGGACTTATATCTCAATCTATTGGTGTTCTAAGTCCTATCCATTACGCTTATAAGAGTGTGTAGTGGCGTCACTAGGAATTACATTGGCCTCCAACAATCTTTACTCTCTGTTCATTAAGAGCGGATGGTCCGGGGTGGGTGTGGTGGCTCTGGGTTGACTTGAAATTCCACAATGCTTATCACAGTTAATGCTCTCAATGTTTGCAGACCTAGTCTTGAGGGCCCTCTAGGTCCTAGGTTCGGATATCATGCTGAATGAGGTTACTTTGGAACTATTGGAGGATCTAAGTAAGATACACATTTGTACTTCTAGTGCTTTTTCGTAATGCTATATTAATATCCAGATTATTTGTATTGCGTTGCAATCTCCTCAATGCTTCTCATTTTTGGACTGTAATCTAGCTGTTGGATTTGTTATCCCTCCCAGTTTCTCTCTTGTTTCTATCCCAATGTTTTACTTTAACTAATAACTCAGTTATTTCCTTGAAGCACTTGGAGATCTCCCTGTGGTTCTCTACAGACCCGATGGACATGCCTCATCTCCTAGGGACTCTCTCAACCTGATCTATGGGGATAGGTTTCTGGCTTTGGACACTCTTTTGGTTTTATTTCTGTTTCACTCACCAGTTTCAACCCTGTCACTCTTTATTCCTCTCTTCCATCACTCCCATCCAGTACTCATCACTCACATTTGTTTCCTCACTTCTATATGTGCCCCTATCTCCCATAGCAGTATCGCACCAAGGGGGCGATGACTCACACTTCTCTTCTTTAACACTGAGCTCTTTCCCAGTTCCCCTTTTCCTTCATCAGTGTTGCTATAATGGCTCATTCTCCCCCTAAAATGGCCTCCTTGAAAGTCATCTCACTGAACTGCAAGGGGCTCCAGTAAAGCGAAGGAAAATCTGTGACTTCTATAATTCCCTCAAGGGTGATATAGTTTTCCTCTAAGAAACAAGAATATGATACAGAGATGCGCATTCAATCCTCCCTGGTTGGGTGCAGGACTTGATTTGCTCTTCCGCTGATGGAGCAAGGATTCGCACGTAAAGCGACTTGCTCACATTCAAGAACCTCACATAACTCATAACGTCATTAACCAATCCGTTTTGTCTTTAATATTGCACTTTCACACTACAAGCGGGTGTCCCAGAGATCCTCCCCCCCTCCCTAAGCGCATTGAGACCCTCTGGGTATGTAGTGCGCTATATAAATTCTTTGACTTGACTTGACTATGTGGGATTTCAGTCTGCAAATGCGTCGGTCATACCCATGTGATGTGACACACTCGCAGTTCTGGAGGGATTTTTCGCTCATGCGCATTACATTAAAATGGCCGCTTGTCTTTAAACATGCTCTCCGCTTGCTACTGCTGCTTTTGCCCAGCTGTCTATTTCTGCCTAAAATCCTAATGCTATAGATATTATAAAGTAAGGGAAGTAGTGTAGCTATTCATGGTGTACAGTGTATTCATTTTTTTCTGTGTTTCTAATTTGTTTTCGCTTACTTTTCATGTACCGCGTATCTGTAGGCCTGGGAGTGGGGAGCCGCTCCATCTTTGAAGCCTATGTAACCCCAAACACGTGATGAGGGAAAATCCACACCGCGCAGAAGCAAAACCCAGCCAGCTGGCTTCTGAAGCTGAGATGCGCCTGGGTAAATCTTCCGTGCACCGAGAGAAGATTTCGGCTGTACCTAAATATGTTACATTTGTATATACTTTATGTGTATTCTATTGTTTTACACCTTTCTCGAGCCATGGGAACTGGAATGTAAGGGGTGGGTACGAAATTTGAATATTAACTATGGGAACCCAGAATTTTAGGTGGTGACAATGACCTAACTACCTCTCCTGACCAATCCTAAGTTGGGATCCTGTCACTTGCAACATTTGTGGGTGGTCTAGGGACCCGAAAATGGTATAACTAGTCTAGGTTTAGCTAGAAAAATTGTCCGACTTGTCTGAGTAGCTGACCTGTCACCGACCCTACGAACTCTATAGGTGATTGATACAGAGAGCTGCGGAGCACTCTGTCCGTAATTTCCACAAACTCCAAGGGGTGGAATAGTCTTAAGTGCTGGCGAAGCACTTTGCTCGGAGATTCGAGAACCCAATCGGGGTTACTGGCGGATTCCGTGCAGAGAGGGAGTAGCGCAGGCGTTGCATCGGAAGCTGCAGGTGTTGGTCGTGCCTTTTTGGTGAGCCCAGTCCTGATCTAAATCCTGAGGGGTATCCTGTCCTGACTGTCCATGAGCTGTACCTGCTCGCCTACTGTCATCCTAAGTCCTTGAGGGTCCTTGTCCCTGCCTTTTCCCAACTGACCCGTGGCCAGGGTTAGTCCTCATTCCTGTCCTAGGTAAATATATAGTGGGTGATCGTCTATCTATTCACTATTCTTTCCTCTTTAATAAAGCACTCTTGCCCGTATTATTTCCTCTGCTTTTCCAAAATGTACATGTTATTGTTTATTAGTTATGTTCCATTTTTCCCCCTACCTGTAGGACATTATTGAAACTGTTTTACTTAATTAGTGTGATCTAATATTACTTGTGTTTAGAATCTAGGCTAAAATTAGCAGTTAGACTAAGATCAGTTTGAATCACTTGTAGGACTTTAGCAATTCACTGACCAATATGTTTTAAACTCACCTACCTTAGTATAAGTCTGAAAACTGAATAGTATGTTCCCTGTTGCCCTTACCTAGTAGTATTTCCAGTCGCACTCAATGGTGCTTGCCCTCATTCACAGTTACATTGTAGTTATAATCCTGATTATTGATATTCTAATCTGTATTAGTCTTATTCTTATGTCATTCTGATTTTAAACTTACTATATAAAATCTTTAAAACCCTTCAGGTGTCTGTGGTCATTGCATAAGGTATATGGTATGATTAAATGTATAACGTATTGTGGTTATTCTTATCTTCTGTCCACTGCTAGCTCCTGATCCGTCAGGAAAGTAGGTGCCTGTGGTAAGTCAGGTATTCTGGTAATAGTGGTAAAGAAAACACATAGAATTACTGATGGTGTCGTGTAAAATCGCCCGATTCACAAAAATACTGTCATAGACACGTCATGGGCCCAAGTGCGTGAAATCTGGTAAAATAAAGAGTCGGGCGACCTGCGCGCTCTATCAGTAATTTTCTGGTAGCAGTAAGATAGTTAGGACTAGTTAAGATAGGTAGCAGTGGCGGCTGGTGAGATTTGAAAGTGGTGGGGCTGGCAATATTTGGCGTATAATGGCGTGCGAGCGAGCGCAGCGAGCGAGCCCGAACCACCTAAGGAGGGTTCGGGGGGGTTCTCCCCCCGAGAAAATTTTGAAAAATTAGCAGCCAAATGGTGGATTTTCAAGACTTTCGGAAGCCATTGTGCTCAACAGAAACAGGCCACTGCCTCCCCTAAAACTATCATCAGTTCCAAGGCCTCATGAATAAACCATTCTAAATTGCAATAAACCACAATTAATTTTAACAATGTTGCATAAATAGGTTGGATCTGGCTACTTGAGATAAAATGGCATTCAAGGTAGCCCATCAGAGTAAAATGCCTACTTTTTCCACATATAATTGAATCACATATTGGTTAGTGTTCATTTTTTGGAACTCAGTAGCATGCATAAAGGCACCATGTATAAACAAAAAACACATAAGCATACAGAGATAAAATATATACATGCATGCAACAAATGTTTCCCCTACCTGTGCTTGTCTGTTTCCTTTATGAATCATTTGTTCAAAGCAAGGTACACAGGAGGTGAATGAAATCTTCATATGATATAATTGGCTACAGATAGAAATATTCATTTGAAGAAAAAAATAATTAAATCTTTAAGACTGTCAACCAAACTTTGAGCCGGCTAGCTTTACAGTTGAAACACGAAACGTAAATATCCCTCACCCCAAAGCCAATTGTTCAAACAGTAATGTAGAATGCTTTATATAGATTTACATTTAAACAATAAAGCATGTTAAAATCCTTTCAAAAAAATGTATAAGGAGCAGGAAGATGACCAAAACCTTTGTGTAGAGAATGTTTAATAGTACAAGAAGTATGTTTTATATACTTTAAATTTAAATACTTTGTACATCACTGCTAAAGTGTCTGGTTAACCAGTACTTTAACAAAACTTGTATATTTACATGAAATATGTATTGGTGCATGGAAGAAACATAACTTTCTCAAAGTTGTATGGGTTCACACATTTATATTATCTAACACCCATGAGGCCACCAACAAAATATTACTAGTAGATAACTCTATATGTTCCAACAAGAAAACAAACATGGTTATATCATTTATGAAAGTGAAATGAGCCAACATTCAGACTCCTTGCATGCAAATATAAGTGCTCCCTTACAGATGTTGCATCACTGCAGATGGCAATTCGCATCAGATTCTGCTAAAGTAATGGAGTTGATGAACATGAAGTGCTGCCGCCTTAAAATAATTGTTTGAATTTTTTATGGTGTGTTGAGTAAGTATGAGGTAATGAGTCATGAGTAGATCTAAAGATATGCAATAGTGTCAAATCTAGTATGCTCTTCAGTTCAGAAATGAACCCTATCATTATAAATGAAGTAATATTATTAACAAATCCACTCAGTATCAGTCCATGATGGCCAGTGGTAGAGATTGTTAAAAAAAATACGTCTAGGATTCTACAGGCCTCTACCACACAGCAACACTACAGTGTATCAGTTTGCAATTAGGAAAAGAGCAAACAAACTACAGCTTCATCTAACGAATAGCCAGAAGAAAATTGTTATTCCTAAAGGGCACTGCATTACAGCAAAAGTTTGTAAAACGAGACTGTATTCAGGACTGACTATAATACCTGGATCAGGCTGACTATAAAGATGAAACCAATAAATAGTATCCTGTAATTCTTACAAGACTGACTGTAGCCCAGTATGCACCATCTTTAAGTATGTAATGGAAGGTGCATGGTATCAGTGTGTCAGGCTATAGTTTGTAAGTTAATGCAAAGCTTGCCAGAGTGTAGGATATTCACAAAACTGGGTCATGTTTGCTGGGGAACTTTGTAAAAAGGTTGAGAGAGAGGTGCATTAACTAATACCCTGAAACAACACTAAGCTTAGGTGGCTTTATAATGATATGTCTGAATTACTCTCAAGTCATCCAAGGTACTGAAACATAAATTTAACACATGGTGCATTTGCTTTCATAGGTTCCTGGACCTGCAGTATACTTGAATGGCTGCTTGCAATACAAAGTAAACAAAAACTATATTTGTTAGCACCAATGATTCACAGCACCACGTGCATTTCAATGGTTTCTATTTGTACAGAAAGTTTGCACGCCGTTCTTTAATGTGAGCAAACCTTTCAATCGTTCTCTTGTTAAAATCTGGAATCTGATTTATTAGTTCTTTTTCCATTGACAGCATGGCCAATGCATTAAGTCGAGCTTGGGTCATTGTGTTCCTTAAAAATGTTTTTATCCTTTTCAGTGTGGAAAAGCATCTTTCAGCCTCAGATGTTGTCATAGGCGTTGTAATGACAATTCTCAGCAATTTAAGAGTCTCACAAAAAGAAGTATGCAAGTTGTTTTGACATAAGAATATATATAAAGCCATGGCACCACCGGTAGCCTGCTGAAAGTCCTGTCTTCCATACAGGATTGATAGTTCAGTGCGCAATCGTGACTTAATTAGCATTGGATATGCTTCCACTGTTTCATTAAGTGCTGCAGTAGGAAAATTGTTGCTATGTTTTTTAAACAGCTCACTATCCAGTAGTGTTGCACTGACTAGATGCCTTGTAAATGCAAAGCGCTCCTTGGCATGCACCACAATAATGTCGCATACTTCCTTTCCTTCCTGATTCAAGGTGTTTATCTGTAGTTTGCGGTTTGCAAATCGAGAATCATCTGGCAATTCAGAGTCCAAATTATCAATGGATTCTCGTACTTTGTTGATGCTGATCATAAAGGCAGAAGTGTTTTTTTGGGCAGATACAGTATCAATGTCTCGTTTTTGTAATTGCTCATACAACAAATTGACATGTGGCATTATATAGTGGAACAAATAAAGAAAAAAAAGAAACTCCCTGTCTTCCAGAGTCCTGGTAAAGCCCTTAGCTTCACACACAGAAGTGGAATCAAATGTACTGTCTTCTGCAATAGATTTCATGCATTCTAAAAGGTCACCCCTGTGTTCGTGAATTATATTGACAGCTCGGATGTTGAAGTTCCAGCGAGTTGCAGACCCTCTCGGTATTCTTTTTGCCACTATCTGTTGAAGCACTTCAGTCCGTTTTGGCGAACGGGAAAAAAAAGCAGTAATACCACCCAACTCTTTAAAGAAAATTCTGCATCTGGTTATTTTTGAAGCAGCCTGTTCCATGATTAGATTTAGTTGGTGGGCATAGCAATGGACATAGTGCGCATTTGGATAGATGTCTCTGATCTTTTTTTGAACCCCACCAGAGGCACCGCGCATGACACTGGCACCATCATAGCTCTGAGCAATTAGCTTCTCTTTACCACTGTGCTCTGGGAAAATATGTTCAAGTTCATTAAGAATAGATGCCGAAATTGTATCTGCAGTTGAATCTTTAAGATTCGAAAAGCACCAAAATCTTTCTACTACCTTGGAATTGCCATCAATGTAGCGGAAAACAAGTACTGACTGCGTCTTGGTAGAGACATCAGTTGTATCATCGGCCTGGATAGCTACGTAATCAGTGCTTCTTATTTGCTGTACAATAATTTCTTTTGTTACCTCCAGCATACAGTCAAGCAACTCATTCTGGATTGTCTTGGAAGTGCCTTTAAATACAGTTGCACTTTTTAAGTGCGCTTCCATTGCACTATCTATACTGGATACAAAATCAACCAGCCCTTTGAAGACGCCAGGATTTTGGGAATGTTCAGTTTCATCGTGGCCGCGCAATGCCAATTCAAAAGCTCCACAAAATTTTACACAGTCAATCAGTTTGGATAATATATAACGGTTCTTATCAACCTCCTCATTGTGTTTGATTACCCCCTTGCGGTAGGCTTCATTTAACTGTAGTGCAATATTTGATTTTCCAAACAAAGACAACTTTAATACATTGGTCAAGTGGGCTTCACTGGAATCATGCCTCTTTATTTTTTCTGCCAGATGTTTAAGGTCAGTAACTCCTGTTTTAGTCCAGCTAACTTCACCCCCAAAGAGCAAGCAGGGGAAACAGAACAAGGCATTCTTAGCAGAGCTGGCAGTTAACCACTCGATTTTATCAAACCAGCTCCGTGTAAATCTACGTGTGTAACCCTTGCCCCGGTCTTTTGTAGACTGTTCAATGTTTATTTCAGGTTTATCAGGTCCAAGTCCTTTCACCCGAAGTTTATCTTCCTGTGTCATTCCCAGAAATGGTTTTGTGAGTAAACTGTCAACTGTGTTCATTTTGATAAACAATAAAATGAACAGTTCAAAGAAAGCCTAAACTAGATTATAGATGTATCACCTAACAGAGGTCACCCACTTTCCTTGTGCTTATCAAACTATCTCTTGATTTCCTGTTAGTGCCTGTAGAAAACCTTTCTGCCGGTTTCCTCACTGCTGCCTGTAGTTTCTTTTGATAAACTATCTGTTGATTTCCTCCCTGGTGCTTGTCAAGCTATCTGTTGATTTCCTCTGGTACCTGTTGAAAAGATTTCTGCTGGTTTCCTCTCTGCTGCCTGTAGTTTCTTTGATAAACTATCTGTTGATTTTCTCTGGTACCTGTTGAAAAGCTTTCTGCTGGTCTCCTCTCTGCTGCCTGTAGTTTCTTTGTTAAACTATATGTTGATTTCCTCCCTGGTGCTTGTCAAGCTATCTGTTGATTTTCTCTGGTGCCTGTTGAAAAGCTTTCTGCTGGTTTACTGTCCGCTGCCTGTTAAACTATCTGCTGATTTCCTCCCTGGTGCCTGTGAAAAGGTAAAAAGGACGTAAGCTTTGAGAATGGTGTCCACTGGATACACAGCAGAAACCACTGAACAGCTTGAACAATTGAAACCTACAGTCCTGTATATACTCAGACTAGAGGGTGAAAAACAGTTGAAAACTGAATATCCTGGGGGTTCTTGCATGCTTAATGCACCTTGCATGGGGCCTTTTTAGGTTTCATTACATCAGTGTACTGCAGTCACCTCACCAGCCTTAGTGTCAAAATCTCAATTGCGTGCATTTAGGTGTAGAAATGTAAACAGACATGCTAAAGTATATTCAACAATTTCCATGTCATCACATTCAATACTGCTTTAAAGCTGTCTGAATAATTTTCAGTAGTAGCTTCTTCCCTATCGTGCTTTCCATTAACATACACCTATCACAAAATGAACAGTTTCACTAAGTTAACAATCATGGCCTAGATGTATCAAGCCGTTTGTGATTCGCAAAGGCCGGAATTTGCAGAATTCCGGCGTTTGCGTATCGCAAACTGTATTTTTGCATGCAACAACAATTCGCAAAATAAGGAATCACAAAAATTAGCGATTCCTTATTTTTCTTTAGCATTTAAGGAATCACAATTTTGCGATTCCTTAAATGCTATGTATGTAGCATTTTGGATTTGTGAATTTAGGTTAAGAAATCGCAAATTACCACCAACTTGTAGTTGGTGGTAATTTGCGACTTCTTTTAAAAATGCACAATTTGGCATTTGTGAAGGTGGCATGAGACGCACATACATGCCCCTTCAGCATACTTCCAGAAATCCACCTTATGTACGTTTAGACAGAGACCGTCCAACTCTTTCAACAGGAACTGGAATGAGGCACAAGCACAACACCTTAAATAACGTCAAACTCATCTATCTAATCTTTTAATACACCCAGCACATGCCCTGCCACTTGTATTTTGGAGACTAGTGGGCCTTTCTGAGTGTAGTTTAGTTGGAAGAAGGGATGCTACTGTAATTGACAATCACAGTATCTGGGATAAAGTTAAACCTACAGCAATATACTCGGCCACATTAATTACAAGCCAGACTGCGCCAACAAGGCCCCAAGAGAGGCCTGGGCTGTCAGATGCATTAACGCTTACACGTGTCCAGCCCAGTACCTCACGAACCAGATCCAAAACAGGTTATTAGAAAGCTTTTACAACGTGTCAGAGAATTATTCAGCAGCAGCTGAGGTGGTGGTTTTTCAGGCGCCTCATTAAAAATGCTTTCCTTTTAACAGTGTATAAAATCAAGTATGCATTATATTTCTCACGTTTCACTACATTTCTACTAAATAATAATAATTAAGAACAAGCAATGGCATAGCCAAGAGGTCTCGCCTTTGGGACCATATATAAGTGTTTAGCCATGCAACAGTTGATGTTGTTGCACCAGGGATATTGTGCTGGATAACACTTATAAAGTCCCAAAGGTGAGACCTATTGGCTATGCCAATGCTTGTGTGTAATGTCTTTGTTGTTGTTTAGATACATAAACAGCAAACACATTCATGTTGCACTATAAGCATACCAAGAAGAATATACAGACAAAATGTAGAGAGATATGCAGTGACAATACACAAATGGCAACATGCAAACACAGGTGGTTGTCAATGGATGCTTTGATGGCTGTTAAGAGGAATACATAGTTAAAGAGACTGTTGGATGACTGTATGTGCATATTATGGTGGATCGGTGTTAATCACATAAGTAGCTTGATGCACATGCGAACATATGGGTGAACAGCCGGGTGTTAGAGGATGGATCAATGCGCAGCTAAGAGTGGATGGATATGTGCTTGGTTGAAGGTGGTTCAGGAATGAATAGGTATGGGTGGATATACAACATTACGCAGATCCATGTGGATAACTGAGCAGGATAAGTGTGCGTTCAAGGGTGTTGGGCCAAAGATTAAGTGAGTGCATAGCTGGGGGCATGGGTAGGGGTAGGATGTGTGGATGTAATTGCATAGGTGAATGGAGGAATGCATAAGAGTGGGAGTGGATGCCTCCAACATCATTTAAATTAAAAGAGTCAAAAGAGTCATGGTTTGCTTGTGACATTCTAAACATAAAAAATTGGGACCCATAGAGGATTAGTGTTGAATTAGTAAAGTATATGAAACATGCAAGTACATTTTAAGTAGTGGATAGGTTAGTCAGTTATTTGGATTTGGAATGATAGCACGCAGAAGGATAGAGGAGGAAAAAAGGTTTGTATTTAGAGCACAGGATCACAAAATGGGAACTCTCTTAAAATCATGTAAGTGTGCAATAAGTGGTCTTGAAACAGGCACAAAAATGAAATAGCAATTGATTCAAAAATATGGTAAGTGGGTATGCGTGCTGGAAGGGATTCGTGATAAAGGACATTTATCCACGATCGTGCTGGCAGGATGGTGTTTTATTCACATCATTTGAACACTTACAGCAATGTGCAAGAAATGTTTACTCAGTCACCTGGCTGTCATTGGGTATGTGTCACCGCTATACAGGTATTAACGTCGTATGCTGAGTACAGTAATGAGGACTTCTAGTCTGCATATTTAAATGAAATCACTGTGAAGGCAGCTGAAATCTGCAAAAGGTGCTTTTTCAGTGACACTCTTTATACAAAACCCTTAATTAATCTTGAGAGATCACCACCAGTACTACACAACATAACACCCATTTGTGTCGTTCAGGAACAGTTAAAGCATGTCTGGAGACCTATAAGTTATTTTTTCAAGCATTGCAATCTGTATCCATTTTACCTTTATCTTTCATTGACATCTTTATATTTTTTAGTTGACAAATATGTAATATCTAATGTTTTTCACAGTGATGCTTCAGCTGGTTTTGCAGCCATTGTACTGTAATTACCGAGGGCCCGGCTCGTAGTTAAGTGAGTGAAGCATGTTGTCCGACTCATTAGAAGTAAAGGCAACAGTACCCCTACTGAGATTCAAACAGTTTACACATAAACCCTCAAGAAATGTGCATTACTGGGACAGATAGCCACACATATATGCTAATGCATACATACACGTGCTCACCATGTGCATTAAGTGCGACAACATGTGGTTAAATACTCATAGCTGCCAAGGTTTCAGATTGCCATGTGTGACATTTTCATAATTTCTGTGAAATAATTATGAGTGACATTTCAACAACTATGAATGACACTTTCTCACGAGCTAAAACCAGCCAAGTCTGCCCTGAGATCCCTGCGCCCGGTGTTGTGCTACTAGTGGCTGGGTGTCAGCAAGGCAGACGCACAACAGCTATGTCCTCCATGCCCTGGCTGCCAGCCTTACCTGGCTGCCCTCACCCCTACCCCCGCACAAGGTCCTACGCATTTGGTGTTGAAGAATGCACCATGTGTATGTTCAGCCCTGCAGTTGTCTGGCTACCCCAGGCAGATTATGTGCCCCCTCCATGGCAACTAAAAATCCTACCGAACTTGGCAGCCAAGAAATGGGAATGCCGCACTCCCGCTGGGAAGCTATTTTTGAACAAGTGTGTCACCTTAACATTTTAAAACAATGTTCAGGCCAGGGTGCACAATACGAGCCAAGCATGAAATCCTGGAGGCATTTTTTGAAGGCCATTAGTTCCCATGAACGGAGTATTATGCGTGGCTAGAAAAATACAATTGCAAAGCAATAGCACGTTATAAAAATATATACATATCCACCATAGTAATGTGAAATCGAGTAGATAATGAAAGTTTACACGCCTCATGGCACAATGACACCCTAAGGATGAATGGTATTTAGAAGATCAGAGCATAACCTACCTGCCTCAGTTCGGAAATGTTGAGACTGTGGAATAACTATAACGAGCAGTGTATCTTTGAAGTTACAACCAGTCTCAGCATTTGCTTTATAGAACTGCAGGACCCGGACACTTAAAGCCCCTAATTAGACCACACTTTCAACAGCTTTATTTTTGTCAAAACAATGGGTTCATCAGCATCATCACAGCAGTTTTAAAAGCAGTGAGCACACGAAAAGAATTCCAGATTTCTTTTGTTCAAGGCAGGGTTGTTCTTAATTACATTTAATTTTCTATTAGATTTGCACCAGTAACAACCGCCGGCGCCGGGCCCTGCACCTTTCATCATCATTCATTGCATCTGACTTCTGACCAGCCAGCCTGAGCCTGAGCATTTCTTTCACCATTTCTCTCTAAAGAGCCGCGATCCTTGACCTTACACCTTCTTCAACACCATTTCTATGCACCTTTCTAAACTGTAGGCCCGGCCGAGACCTGAAGGAGTTTGCACTCGTCACACCCACGAGGTGGCTGGTGGGTCCCACTCCCAGTAATTACTAATTTCAGGACAGGCAAACACTGTCTATTCAGCCTCACGCACGCCAATGGCAAGTGATCCATAGAGGATTTAATGGGAAGAAGACATATTTATTAAGCTCTGCTTTCATTGCTCTTCGAACCGCAGATAATTTATCTGTGGTTCGAAGAGCAATGAAAGCAGAGCTTTGGCCCAAGACATTGACGAACGCGTCCGACCTTGAACTAGCTCTCAGACTGAATCAATGGGAGACTGCGTATTTTATTTTTCCAATGAATGGTGGGTGACGGGCATAGTTGCATGATTGTCTGGATCCAGGCACAGTGAGCTTTTTCTGCAGAGAGGGAATTAACTTTCTAATTTTCGAGGTTCCTTGGGTGAAGGAGATTTTGGCAATGTAGAGGAGAGGGGTGTGAAGGCATTTCAAGATCGGGATTAAACTACAGATGTCGTCTTGGCAGATGGTTGTCTCGAGGGAATTGTGACAAGAATGCATCATGTGCCATTTGCATGAGAAACACCATCTTAGTTAGCCAGGATGCAAATGCAATAAATGTTCGCTCTATCCAAACATAAGTCCAAAGGAGCACCGTGCTTGTTTCCATTGCACACCTAAACAAGACCTATTTACTCCCCCAATTTACACTGTGACTCATATGTATTTAAAATCTGTATGTCTGAACACTTTCAGTATGTGCATAACTTCACTCTCTTCCATTCTGCACTCGGACATTTCACAACCTAATAACAACTCTGAGTCTAAGTCAGGTGGGTTTGTGGTGCTTTGATTAGTTCAATCAAGTCAGTGCCACGTGTGGTGCTGTTGTGATTAATACAACATCTGCATCATTCATTATAAACATTATACAATGGTTACTACGCGTGTCGCTCTCTCATGTTACACAATACACACACAGCCTCATTTATAGTCGTCAGCCTGGGAAAGGGCCGTTCGGTCGCCCCGAGGTAGGATTTGACTGCACTGTAGTACATTTTTTTGTTTACTGGCAGCCAGGCAGCAAATGCAATCATGACAAGGGGGGAGGAGAGCGCCGGGGCATTAGAAGAAGACAGACAACATTCCTGGCTTAATTACACAGACTGGGATGCATTGCGATGTGCGCAAAATAAAGTAAAAACTTGTGGCCGCGTGGGGCCCTACCTGCCCGAGTTCACTTCAGTAACAGCACTTTCACAGTCGTCTCGGTGACCGGTCTGCCCAGCCTGCCTGCAACCAAAACGAATGGCTAGGCTGCTGCTGCAGGGCACGACCGGTAGAGTCGACTGCTTTCCTTCAGAGGCTCCGGACCGTTAGTGTGAAAGCTAGCTGAAAAACACTGAAGTCCGTCACTCAGTGTAAAATGGCTGCTAGTCTCTTCTTCTCCTACTTGCGCGGCGGCGGGAAGAAGTCGGAGTCTGCGCAGATCCCAACTCGTCACACACAGGGTGGGTCTCACCACGCCCTGTAACGAGTTGGGAGGGGTGACACTCCGAATCCACAGGACAGCCAGCTCTCCTCCTCCTCCACCTGATTGACGTGGAGACGTTAGCAATCCCGGGCTTGTGTTAAAAACGCCCGGGGCTAACTTAATCTCCACGCCATCAGGGGGTGGAGACTGGGCTTCCATGCTGTATATTGCCGAGCTGATGACATCACAGCCTTCGGGGCTGTGAGGGTCTCAGCCGGCCGTGCAGCGCGGCGGTATTGGCAGTGGGGGGCAGGAGACTTAGTAGTGCCCCGTGTTCTTTGTGTTCGTTCTTTTTGATTTTTTTTTTATTAAAATGGACAATAATAAAGTTATGAAAATATAAAAACCACGTAAGAAACGTGATAAATTGCCTGGGGCTAAATTGCCTGGGGCGGAGCCCCAACGCCCATAAAGAGAAACCGCCACTGATAGGTAGATAAGATAGTTTTAGGAACTGTGAAAAATAAAAAAAAATGTGCTGCTAAAATTTTATTGCTGCTAAAATAAGTTTTTATTGCATTTAAATGTTATAAAGGTTTTTGAAATAAGATTTTTATGAATTACTGATATATTATTGCATGTAATTAACACAATTGTCTGTGATTGTTGTATGTTGTTGGAATCCCCGGGGAAATAGAAAAGCAAGTGGTGAGTAGGATCCACTTGGCTGTGAGGTCACTGGCTAGGAGGGAGATTAGTGTATGGTTAGGCAGAACTGGAAGCGCTAATTAGGATTTTCCTGAATGAATTATGGAATAAATGATAGCTACGAGTCCACTGTTGAAACTCCCGTTGTGATATCACCTAGTAAGGGTCAGATGCGGAAGGAGTAAAAGGTTCTTCGGAGCTTGAGTGATAGCAGAGGAGTCCGCTGGCGAAAGTTTGACTTAGTATATATCCCGGAAAGAAGTGGATGAGTCAAAGGAGTAGTAGGTTCTCTAATGCCTGTGTGAGGGGATAGGTAGAAGCGACAGAAGTGGTTTACTTGCAGTAAGAGACAAACCCTTTTTCTGTTTAAAACCCTCAGGCACGGTGGCAAATGTTATACGTTGTTAACTAAACTGAGCACTTGCACTTTAAGAAAAATTCAAAGTTTCCGTTACCTTGTGAAGTAGGGAGTCGGTCGCAAGGCTGCACTGACGTCACTCCGTGCCGTGCTGGTATTGGTTGAGCCAGCGGATGTGTAGCAAAGCTAAGAATTGTAAGGGAGGGGTGAGCGTCGACGAGTGAGACCGCGTCTCACGAAGGGGCCGCACACCCATTGGTCAAGAGTGTTTTGCAACCTCTGTGCTGATTGGTTACTGTGAATTAAAAGACGTGCTAGCATTGAAAGCATCTTAAGTAAACAAAATTAATCAATCCGAGCTTGAAGATAGTTTGGAGAGGTTTTCAATCAAATTTCGAAAAGCACCACCCAAATGAAGATAAATTGCCACTAGGCTTGATTGGTAAAGTTCATAAACAAACAGTAGTTCCAAATGGACAACGCTGAATCCGTGGTTGCAAAAGATAATCTGCCGGGAAGTGTTTGGCGCGCGGACCGCGAACACGCCAACTGGGGAAAGAGATACGACCCCAAGAGGTAACTACCTCAATGCGACTATACATTTGGAGCCTATCTTAGAACATTGGAAGTGATTATACGACGGTGCCAACAGAGTGCACGTCAGACCATTTGAAGGCCAAGACTTGGGCCCAGTGGAATATACAATACGTCAAAATATGGGACATAAGGATAAGTGAGCGCCCTTTGACAAACAACATTTCGTGAACATAAAAGGCACCTATTTGTTGCATATATTCTCAGATGAAGATTACACTTATTGGACGCCCAGATAGAAGGATTCGGCTCCTGTTTCAAAACAGACTTTGTGAATTGGAATATATCTCTACCTTCGTGTATACAATTGCGCCCTGAAGAAGTTCCGCTTGACGGAACGAAACGCGTTGGCTGGTTTCTCTTGGCATATTAAAGGAACTCTTTTGCAACCACGGATTCAGCGTTGTCCATTTGGAACTACTGTTTGTTTATGAACTTTACCAATCAAGCCTAGTGGCAATTTATCTTCATTTGGGTGGTGCTTTTCGAAATTTGATTGAAAATTGTTCTTTTCCTAGGGTGTATCTGGGATGTACTCCTGGGACAGGGAGTATTCGAAATTGCACACCGTTCGAAAGAATTTTCTCATTTAAATACTGGTGATATATGGGTTGGTGCATTGAAGGCGTGAAAGTGGCCCACTGTCCCGCTTGTCCTGTATGAAAGTTTGGAGAGGTGTATGTGGTATCCTGAATTCTTACCTAATCCGAAAAATCTAGGTTTTCATAAGGAGCAGATGCTAAGAGGTACACCTTACAATATGTACGGAGGAAAGAGAAAATTGTCATTTGCCGAAAAGGTTAAGAATTATTTAAAGAAAGACAAGCCAATTAGAACTAGGGAGGGTGTGATCATTCCACCACCTAATACTCCTGCATCGTTTATGATGTTTGACAAAGGGTATCATAACTGTGTGTGGTTGGAAAATTGGGTAAAGTATACTGAAGATGACGGAGTCCTAGCATTTCCCCTCGATGGTACCTTTAATGGTAGAATTCTGTTTAACTTGAGGACCCGAATGAATGAATTACACCCCGACCCAGATTAACGCAATATGAAGCTTTAGAGGAATGGGAGATTGAGGCTCTAGAGCGAGACAGACCCCGAATGGATAAGGGAGTGAGCAAATGGTATCCAAAGTGGAGACAGAATGTGATGGTTGAGGGACTGTTTCCAATGTTTGGGGTGAATGAACAAGAGGGAGGAAAGAGGACAGAGAAATCCCGACACTTGTTGGCTATGGGGGACTCGGAGGATGAGTACCTGGAGGATTTTTTAATGAAAAATCCACCTCCTTATGTTGAAGAGTCTGGGCCCCTAAGCTCGAAGAATCCGTTTTTCCGACATCCTAGAAGTAGAAGGGCCAGTGAGACAGATGTAGTTGGTACTGGTAGCAAACCCAGTGATAGTGACGGATTTTGCAGACCTGGCACAGCGGTCCCAAATTACCGACCCTTTGGTGATGACAGACCAAGTTTGGCAATCCCAACTGCCCCGAGTATATACCCTCCATTAGTACCCCAAGTAATGCATGACAACTCTATGGAAAGGGTTTTACGTGAGCAAGAAAAAGAAGCCTTGATTAAACAGCTAAATGAACTCATTCAGACTATAGCTCAGATAAATCCCAGTCCTGAAGCGTTGACAATCCCAGTAACTATTGGTCCTGTTGTTCCTCTTTATGGGGATAGACAGGCTAGCCCAAGAACTCAAGTTATTACACCGGTTGTAGCCCCACCTAGAAAACCTAGTGGCTTATAGTTGATGATCAGGCAAGCGAATGTGAGTCCGTGTTTTCCCTGATGTATCTGCCCATAAGGGAACCTGGAAGCAGTGAACCACGGTCGGGAAATAGACTAGGGCCAAATAAGTCCTAATTGAAACAGCTTCAGGGACTCGGAGTGCCACAGTAGTGACACAGTAGTGACTCCGGAGGAACTGGATCGATGGACCCGAGAAATAGAAAAAGAAACTCCCCAACCCAGGTTCAAAAATGTCTCCTGAAGGACTTGGATGGGTTCTTCGACATTGTAGTTCCTGTAGACTTATGGACAGAATGCAAGATTGCAGTTGATTGGCCCAGTGAAGAATATGAAAGAGACTCCAAAACCGGAGCTCCTTCACCAGATGTAATGAGAAAGTATGATAAAGTCATACAATACCTAAAAGAGAAAGTGCCCGCAAAAGAAACCGATTGGACCCGAATAGATAGAACGACCCAAAACCGTGATGAAACAGTGCACTCCTATTATGAACGATTACTACAGGTATTCAAGACCTACAGTGGAATCGATAACATTGAAATGAAGGATATGACCCATTTCATTTATCGATTTGTGTTGGGTTTGAGACCTGAAATATCCCAGTGGATCAGAGATAATAAAATCTATTGGCAGGGTAAACCCATAGATGAGGTCCTCAAGTACGCCAAGTACTGTGAGGATGAGTTGGAGAACAAGAGGAAAACCCTGAAGGAGAAGGTTATGTGGGCACAAGTAAAATTGGCTGAACAACAAGAGACACAGTTAAGTAAAATGAATAATAATGCTCAAAACACTACTTCTGGGGGAGGAGGGAAGCCCCGAGTAAAAATGAGTAAAGAAGAAGCCAAAAAAAAGTTCCCCTGTCACGGGTGCGGTCAGATAGGGCACTGGAGAGATGAGTGTCCACATTTGCAGGCTGGTAATGCCCCCATAAATGGTTTAAATCCACAGGTGCAGAAAGAGGGGCCACGAAAGAACCAGCAACAGGTAAAACAGCATCCGTTGTCTCGCGCTCCTAGACCTAATTATAGGAATCAGACTCAGCAGAATGAGGGGGTCGAGGTATGGGAAGGAGGGGATGAAAGAAATGCAGCAACTTCGCAATTCCTGTTAAATGATACATTCCTCTATGATGAACCTTACTGACGGGGCCTGAGAGGGGAGGACGAGGAGTGTGTGCTTGGCGCCTCCTTACCGGTAGACCAGACAGGGCCATACATTGAAGGAAAGGTTGAAGGAAATGATGTCACCTTTCTGTTGGACACTGGTGCTACCCGTTCTACTGTGAGAACAGTGGACGTTCCAAACCTACCCCTCTCGGGAGAAGCCATCCAAGTAGTGGGTGTGTCAAATCAAATAATCAGCACTCCAGTAACTGAACCAATGGAGGTTTCTATAGGGAACTTCAAAGAAATGCACAGATTCGTTGTCTTTGACTCTAGTCCAGTGAATCTACTGGAACGTGATTTGTTGTGCAAAATGAACTGCACCATCTTTTGCACACCAAAAGGCGTCGACATTCAGACCACAGATGAAGATGGATTGTACAAACTGATGTTACTAAGGCCCGATACAGAAATTAAGACACTGACGATACAGGACTTACCTGAAGAGCTCCAACAAAAGGTGATACCCGATGTGTGGGATTTCACTGGGAAAGATGTAGGATTAATGGCAAATGTAGACCCAGTTCAAATAGCCATTAAGACAAATGCTATTTACCTGAAACCCAGACAGTATAAAATGAGTGCAGAAGTGAAAGCAGGAGTTGCTATTGAAGTAAAAAGGTTGCTAGAGTCAAACATAATACAGGAAGTAATGAGCAGTCCCTGTAATTCACCCATAATTGGAATTAAAAAGCCTAGCGGAAAGTACAGGGTAGTGCAGGACCTGCGAAAGGTAAACCAGATTGTTGTACTTTGCTGTCCTATTGTGCCGAACCCTGCAGTGATTTTGTACCAGATCCCATGGAATGCGGAATGGTTTACCGGTATTGACTTGTGTCACGCATTCTTTTGCATCCCATTCAACCAAACAGCAAATTTATTTTCTCATTTGAATTCGACAGTCATGTCTACGTCTGGAATCATGTCCCTCAAGGGTACACGGAGAGTCCTTCGATTTTCAATCAGATTTTAAAAAGATGCCTTGAATCACTAATTCTGCCTAAAGAATCAGTTTTGGTCCAGTACATAGACGACCTTCTGGTGGCGTCTAAAAGTCGGAACGACTGTGTTACTGATACCATTGCCTTATTGAATCAACTAGGCATGGGAGGACATAAAGTATCACCTGACAAATTGCAGTTCTGTAAAAACTCAGTGAAATATCTGGGGCACCAGGTAGAAAAAGGTATCCGAAGGGTCACTTCGGAAAGAATTAGAATAATTCGAGACATGGATTTACCTGGAACCCAGAAGGAAGTCAGAATGTTCCTAGGAGTTGTAGGATACTGCAGACAGTGGATTGTGGGATTTGCTGTATTAGCCAAACCATTGATAAAAATGACCAAGAAAGGAGTACAAGATCCAGTTACATGGGATGACGAAAGCATGACAGCCTGGATAAAATTGCGTAATTGTCTGTGTTCAGCTCCTGCATTAGGAATGCCTGATTATTCCAAAAACTTTGAATTGTTTTGTGATACACGAGACAATTGTGCACTCTCAGTTCTGACACAAGAACATGGTCTGACCAGACGACCAGTGGCTTATTTTTCAGCTACTTTAGATCCAGTGGCTGCTGGATTACCTGGATGCCTGAAAGCAGTAGCTGCAACGTGCACTTGCCTAGAACAGAGTGAAAACATTGTTATGGGACATCCTGTGACTGTATATGTTCCACATTCAGTTGTGATCCTGCTGACCCGAACTAAGACCCAGTATCTCACACCCAGTCGGCTGACTAAGTATGAGAGAATTCCTATAGGTGCAGAAAATGTGATAATTTCCCGATGTAATATTCTGAACCCTGCAACCTTACTACCAAACACCGAAAGCGCAGACTTTGAGGGTGATATGGAGCATAACTGTATTGACTTAACTGAATTTAGCACCAAGCCACGTCCTGACATAAAAGAAACAGCCTTACCTGTAGAGGACCTTGTGATGTTTGTAGATGGCTCCTGTCTAAGACATGAAGATGGAGGTCTGAGTGCTGCCTATGCCGTAGTCGCGCTGGAAACGACCCTAGAGGCATCCTACTTAAGTGAAATAAAATCTGCCCAAGTAGCTGAATTAATTGCATTGGCAAGAGCTTGCAAACAAGGGAAAAATAAGAGAGTAACCATATATACTGACAGTCAATATGGTTACGGGGTTGTGCATGACTTCGGCCAGCTATGGTTGCAAAGAGAATTCATGACTTCCTCAGGTACCCCTATCAGAAATGGAAAAGTGGTCCAGAACCTACTGGAAGCTATCCAGTTGCCCAAAGAATTGGCGGTGGTCAAGTGTGCTGCTCACAAATCTGGCAATGACGATGTGACAGCCGGAAATCGATATGCCGACCAAATTGCCCAATATTGTGCCCGATACAAAATGTCCCTAAAAATCAAATTATGGGGAGGCGGAAACAGCTGCCAACTTATGGTGTTTGAGAATGTATCTACTTGGAGGGAACTGAAATAGTTGCAGCAAGCAGCAGAAGAAGAGGAAAAAGAAAGATGGGAGACAGATGAATGTCATCCTAGGGACAGGGATGGTGTTATTGTTAATGGGAAAGGTATGCCTGTATTACCAGACAGTATGGTTGCTCCAATGGCCAGATTGATACATGGAGACACAGACATAGGGAGGGATGCAATGCGTTGTATGTTCCAAGAAGTGTGGTATAATTCGAAGTTCAGAAATATTGCGGAGACACTTTGCCAGAGGTGCTTGGTTTGTCAGCAATTTAACCCAGGAAAAAGAACAGTAGTGGACCAGAGTACAATTGGAAAGGCAGAAGGTCCCTTTATCAGACTGCAGGCTGACTTCATTCAGTTGCCCATGTGCAAAGTATATAGGTATGTCCTAGTTATAGTCTGCTTATTCTCAAGATGGGTGGAGGCCTACCCAGCAAAGAAAAATGATGCTATTACTGTAGCCAAATTGTTACTAAGGGAGATAATACCTAGGTATGGTTTTCCAGAAACAATTGAAACAGACAGAGGTGGGCATTTTGCCAACGAAATCTTATCAGAACTCTATAAAGCATTCAAGATTGAGCCAAAACTACACTGTGCATATCATCCAGAGGCTTCTGGAGTAGTTGAACAGGTGAATGGCACTATAAAATCAAGATTGGCAAAAATGTGTAACTCTACAAGATTGAACTGGATAGAAGCCTTGCCCCTTGTCCTGATGGGATTGAGAAGCATTCCAGACCGAAAACAGGCCTGAGCCCCCATGAAATACTAATGGGAAGAGTGATGCGACAGGCATGGGTACCTGGACACAAACTGCTTAGTATTTCTGATGATTTGGTACTAGAATACTGCAAGCAGCTGGGTGACCAAGTGCGTTCTATCTCTCACCAGATTGGGGAGGACGCCGTCGCCTGGCCAACAACTCCAGCTCATAAACTGAAACCTGGTGATTGGGTTGTGTTGAAGAAACACACCCGGAAGAGTTGCAAAGTGGGGAAAACCGAGACAAGTGATCCTTGTCACTACGACTGCAGTGAAGTGCGCAGGCGTGCCAAAGTGGATCCATGCCAGCCATACCAAGAGGGTAACCGAAGAAGAAGCGACTAAAGCTCAAGGTGGTGCCGCTGAGGAGAATCCAGATGAGGGTCCGGAACTAGCTGATATCGAACTACCGAGCACCAGTCAAGACGAATGGTTCCCAGCAGACGATCTGATTCTTGATCCAATAAGAACCAGAAAGTATTCCTACTTAGATAGAGAGTGGGATAGTGAGGATGAGACAGGAATAGAAGGAGAAGATCAGGTTAACGAGAATCACATCAGACCTGATCAGGAAGTAGGTCAAGCAGGGACAAACCAAGTTATCGACACACCTCCGAAGACACCAGAAACTGAAAAGGAACAGATAGTAATTAGAGGCTGAAGTTCATGCGGAAGAAAATAAAGGGTTCGAAGTGCATGAACAGGAACAGATAGAAATAGACGAACGTGTTCAGGAGACAGAGTCAAGTCGAAGCCAAATTCAAAATATACCTGAACAAGGCCAGCTCAGAAACCAGGCAGAAGAAACTGAAGAAAGACCTGGGACTAGTCAGACAGGAAGGGAAAAAGATACTGACAAAGAAACAGTGCCACAACTGAACGAGAATAAGAGGGCTCGTGAAGAGAGTCAAACTACAGTAGCAGCTAAAAGGCTCAAGAAGAAAAGTGTACCCAGATACATAAAACGACTGAAACTAAGATTAAAGACTGTAGAGGAGAAATTAGAAGACCGAAAAAGGGCTGCCAGTGAAAGACAGAAAACAGGAACTCAGCCAAACAGACAAAGTACCAGAATAAAAAGAAAAAACAAAAATTATCGGAGTCATAAATGGACTTACTTGGTGTTTGAAGAAATTGATGATCCTGAAATAAGCGACAAAAGCGACCAAGATTCGATCGCTGAACAGAGTTCTGAAGAAGAAGACCCAACCTGAAAGTAAACCTGCGTAAGCCTCTTGTGTAAAGTTAAAAAGAGGGGTTGGGAAGCTTCTTGTGAGCCAAAATGTCTGATTCAAATGTGAATGGAAGACCTAGAGGAAACTGTTGTAAAACATGCTGTAAAATATGCGTATGTAGCGAAGCCATAGTACTGATAGTACGGATAGGACTAACAGTCTTTATACCTTTTATGATAAGTAAAGATACTAACCTGTACCCTACTAAATCAGTGACGTCAGACACAGAAGTTGTACAAACTGAAGAAACACCACGAAGTGTAGCAAGACGTGAGAATACAGTTAGCATGAAACAAACCAGACCTGACTTAGATGCATCAGATGAGGAAGGACTGCATTTTCACCAAATCAAAAACAGAACACATTTAAATGTCTTTGCAAACCTTTTAGTGCACTATGTAGAAGCTATGGAAATAGAAGATTGTTATGTCTGCATGAAGCTACCTACTTCTGTAGCTGAAGGTGTGACCTATCACCATCTACCCCTGACCTATGGAATTTCCTGTAGTATATTAGCAAGCTTATTTTACAGAAGTACCTTACAGTACTACTACTCAAACACTGACGTAATCTTTTCTGAACTTCCTTTTCGGGGAAACCTGAACATTGTACATGTTAGAAGCGAAGTGACTCGTTACATGAGTAACGAGGTCCTCAAGTACGCCAAGTACTGTGAGGATGAGTTGGAGAACAAGAGGAAAACCCTGAAGGAGAAGGTTATGTGGGCACAAGTAAAATTGGCTGAACAACAAGAGACACAGTTAAGTAAAATGAATAATAATGCTCAAAACACTACTTCTGGGGGAGGAGGGAAGCCCCGAGTAAAAATGAGTAAAGAAGAAGCCAAAAAAAAGTTCCCCTGTCACGGGTGCGGTCAGATAGGGCACTGGAGAGACGAGTGTCCACATTTGCAGGCTGGTAATGCCCCCATAAATGGTTTAAATCCACAGGTGCAGAAAGAGGGGCCACGAAAGAACCAGCAACAGGTAAAACAGCATCCGTTGTTTCGCGCTCCTAGACCTAATTATAGGAATCAGACTCAGCAGAATGAGGGGGTCGAGGTATGGGAAGGAGGGGATGAAAGAAATGCAGCAACTTCGCAATTCCTGTTAAATGATACATTCCTCTGTGATGAACCTTACTGACGGGGCCTGAGAGGGGAGGACGAGGAGTGTGTGCTTGGCGCCTCCTTACCGGTAGACCAGACAGGGCCATACATTGAAGGAAAGGTTGAAGGAAATGATGTCACCTTTCTGTTGGACACTGGTGCTACCCGTTCTACTGTGAGAACAGTGGACGTTCCAAACCTACCCCTCTCGGGAGAAGCCATCCAAGTAGTGGGTGTGTCAAATCAAATAATCAGCACTCCAGTAACTGAACCAATGGAGGTTTCTATAGGGAACTTCAAAGAAATGCACAGATTCGTTGTTTGTGACTCTAGTCCAGTGAATCTAATAGGACGTGATTTGTTGTGCAAAATGAACTGCACCATCTTTTGCACACCAAAAGGCGTCGACATTCAGACCACAGATGAAGATGGATTGTACAAACTGATGTTACTAAGGCCCGATACAGAAATTAAGACACTGACGATACAGGACTTACCTGAAGAGCTCCAACAAAAGGTGATACCCGATGTGTGGGATTTCACTGGGAAAGATGTAGGATTAATGGCAAATGTAGACCCAGTTCAAATAGCCATTAAGACAAATGCTATTTACCTGAAACCCAGACAGTATAAAATGAGTGCAGAAGTGAAAGCAGGAGTTGCTATTGAAGTAAAAAGGTTGCTAGAGTCAAACATAATACAGGAAGTAATGAGCAGTCCCTGTAATTCACCCATAATTGGAATTAAAAAGCCTAGCGGAAAGTACAGGGTAGTGCAGGACCTGCGAAAGGTATACCAGATTGTTGTACTTTGCTGTCCTATTGTGCCGAACCCTGCAGTGATTTTGTACCAGATCCCATGGAATGCGGAATGGTTTACCGGTATTGACTTGTGTCACGCATTCTTTTCCATCCCATTACATCCAGACAGCAAATTTATTTTCTCATTTGAATTCGACAGTCATGTCTACGTCTGGAATCATGTCCCTCAAGGGTACACGGAGAGTCCTTCGATTTTCAATCAGATTTTAAAAAGATGCCTTGAATCACTAATTCTGCCTTAAGATTCGGTTTTGTCCAGTACATAGACGACCTTCTGGTGGCGTCTAAAAGTCGGAACGACTGTGTTACTGATACCATTGCCTTATTGAATCAACTAGGCATGGGAGGACATAAAGTATCACCTGACAAATTGCAGTTCTGTAAAAACTCAGTGAAATATCTGGGGCACCAGGTAGAAAAAAGTATCCGAAGGGTCACTTCGGAAAGAATTAGAATAATTCGAGACATGGATTTACCTAGAACTCAGAAGGAAGTCAGAATGTTCCTAGGAGTTGTAGGATACTGCAGACAGTGGATTGTGGGATTTGCTGTATTAGCCAAACCATTGATAAAAATGACCAAGAAAGGAGTACAAGATCCAGTTACATGGGATGACGAAAGCATGACAGCCTGGATAAAATTGCGTAATTGTCTGTGTTCAGCTCCTGCATTAGGAATGCCTGATTATTCCAAAAACTTTGAATTGTTTTGTGATACACGAGACAATTGTGCACTCTCAGTTCTGACACAAGAACATGGTCTGACCAGACGACCAGTGGCTTATTTTTCAGCTACTTTAGATCCAGTGGCTGCTGGATTACCTGGATGCCTGAAAGCAGTAGCTGCAACGTGCACTTGCCTAGAACAGAGTGAAAACATTGTTATGGGACATCCTGTGACTGTATATGTTCCACATTCAGTTGTGATCCTGCTGACCCGAACTAAGACCCAGTATCTCACACCCAGTCGGCTGACTAAGTATGAGAGAATTCTTATAGGTGCAGAAAATGTGATAATTTCCCGATGTAATATTCTGAACCCTGCAACCTTACTACCAAACACCGAAAGCGCAGACTTTGAGGGTGATATGGAGCATAACTGTATTGACTTAACTGAATTTAGCACCAAGCCACGTCCTGACATAAAAGAAACAGCCTTACCTGTAGAGGACCTTGTGATGTTTGTAGATGGCTCCTGTCTAAGACATGAAGATGGAGGTCTGAGTGCTGCCTATGCCGTAGTCGCGCTGGAAACGACCCTAGAGGCATCCTACTTAAGTGAAATAAAATCTGCCCAAGTAGCTGAATTAATTGCATTGGCAAGAGCTTGCAAACAAGGGAAAAATAAGAGAGTAACCATATATACTGACAGTCAATATGGTTACGGGGTTGTGCATGACTTCGGCCAGCTATGGTTGCAAAGAGAATTCATGACTTCCTCAGGTACCCCTATCAGAAATGGAAAAGTGGTCTAGAACCTACTGGAAGCTATCCAGTTGCCCAAAGAATTGGCGGTGCTCAAGTGTGCTGCTCACAAATCTGGCAATGACGATGTGACAGCCGGAAATCGATATGCCGACCAAATTGCCCAATATTGTGCCCGATACAAAATGTCCCTAAAAATCAAATTATGGGGAGGCGGAAACAGCTGCCAACTTATGGTGTTTGAGAATGTATCTACTTGGAGGGAACTGAAAGAGTTGCAGCAAGCAGCAGAAGAAGAGGAAAAAGAAAGATGGGAGACAGATGGATGTCATCCTAGGGACAGGGATGGTGTTATTGTTAATGGGAAAGGTATGCCTGTATTACCAGACAGTATGTTTGCTCCAATGGCCAGATTGATACATGGAGACACAGACATAGGGAGGGATGCAATGTGTTGTATGTTCCAAGAAGTGTGGTATAATTCGAAGTTCAGAAATATTGCGGAGACACTTTGCCAGAGGTGCTTGGTTTGTCAGCAATTTAACCCAGGAAAAAGAACAGTAGTGGACCAGAGTATAATTGGAAAGGCAGAAGGTCCCTTTATCAGACTGCAGGCTGACTTCATTCAGTTGCCCATGTGCAAAGGATATAGGTATGTCCTAGTTATAGTCTGCTTATTCTCAAGATGGGTGGAGGCCTACCCAGCAAAGAAAAATGATGCTATTACTGTAGCCAAATTGTTACTAAGGGAGATAATACCTAGGTATGGTTTTCCAGAAACAATTGAAACAGACAGCGGTGGGCATTTTGCCAACGAAATCTTATCAGAACTCTATAAAGCATTCAAGATTGAGCCAAAACTACACTGTGCATATCATCCAGAGGCTTCTGGAGTAGTTGAACAGGTGAATGGCACTATAAAATCAAGATTGGCAAAAATGTGTAACTCTACACGATTGAACTGGATAGAAGCCTTGCCCCTTGTCCTGATGGGATTGAGAAGCATTCCAGACCGAAAACAGGCCTGAGCCCCCATGAAATACTAATGGGAAGAGTGATGCGACAGGCATGGGTACCTGGACACAAACTGCTTAGTATTTCTGATGATTTGGTACTAGAATACTGCAAGCAGCTGGGTGACCAAGTGCGTTCTATCTCTCACCAGATTGGGGAGGACGCCGTCGCCTGGCCAACAACTCCAGCTCATAAACTGAAACCTGGTGATTGGGTTGTGTTGAAGAAACACACCCGGAAGAGTTGCAAAGTGGGGAAAACCGAGACAAGTGATCCTTGTCACTACAACTGCAGTGAAGTGCGCAGGCGCGCCAAAGTGGATCCATGCCAGCCATACCAAGAGGGTAACCGGAGAAGAAGCGACTAAAGCTCAAGGTGGTGCCGCTGAGGAGACTCCAGATGAGGGTCTGGAACTAGCTGATATCGAACTACCGAGCACCAGTCAAGACGAATGGTTCCCAGCAGACGATCTGATTCTTGATCCAATAAGAACCAGAAAGTATTCCTACTTAGATAGAGAGTGGGATAGTGAGGATGACTCAGGAATAGAAGGAGAAGATCAGGTTAACGAGAATCACATCAGACCTGATCAGGAAGTAGGTCAAGCAGGGACAGACCAAGTTATCGACACACCTCCGAAGACACCAGAAACTGAAAAGGGACAGATAGTAATTAGGGCTGAAGTTCATGCGGAAGAAAATCAAGGGTTCGAAGTGCATGAACAGGAACAGATAGAAATAGACGAACGTGTTCAGGAGACAGAGTCAAGTCGAAGCCAAATTCAAAATATACCTGAACAAGGCCAGCTCAGAAACCAGGCAGAAGAAACTGAAGAAAGACCTGGGACTAGTCAGACAGGAAGGGAAAAAGATACTGACAAAGAAACAGTGCCACAACTGAACGAGAATAAGAGGGCTCGTGAAGAGAGTCAAACTACAGTAGCAGCTAAAAGGCTCAAGAAGAAAAGTGTACCCAGATACATAAAAAGACTGAAACTAAGATTAAAGACTGTAGAGGAGAAATTAGAAGACCGAAAAAGGGCTGCCAGTGAAAGACAGAAAACAGGAACTCAGCCAAACAGACGAAGTACCAGAATAAAAAGAAAAAACAAAAATTATCGGAGTCCTGAATGGACTTACTTGGTGTTGGAAGAAATTGATGATCCTGAAATAAGCGACAAAAGCGACCAAGATTCGATCGCTGAACAGAGTTCTGAAGAAGAAGACCCAACCTGAAAGTAAACCTGCGTAAGCCTCTTGTGTAAAGTTAAAAAGAGGGGTTGGGAAGCTTCTTGTGAGCCAAAATGTCTGATTCAAATGTGAATGGAAGACCTAGAGGAAACTGTTGTAAAACATGCTGTAAAATATGCGTATGTAGCGTAGCCATAGTACTGATAGTACGGATAGGACTAACAGTCTTTATACCTTTTATGATAAGTAAAGATACGAACCTGTACCCTACTAAATCAGTGACGCCAGACACAGAAGTTGTACAAACTGAAGAAACACCACGAAGTGTAGCAAGACGTGAGAATACAGTTAGCATGAAACAAACCAGACCTGACTTAGATGCATCAGATGAGGAAGGACTGCATTTTCACCGAATCAAAAACAGAACACATTTAAATGTCTTTGCAAACCTTTTAGTGCACTATGTAGAAGCTATGGAAATAGAAGATTGTTATGTCTGCATGAAGCTACCTACTTCTGTAGCTGAAGGTGTGACCTATCACCATCTACCCCTGACCTATGGAATTTCCTGTAGTATATTAGCAAGCTTATTTTACAGAAGTACCTTACAGTACTACTACTCAAACACTGACGTAATCTTTTCTGAACTTCCTTTTCGGGGAACCCTGAACATTGTACATGTTAGAAGCGAAGTGACTCGTTACATGGGAGAATACTTCCTGACTATAGGTGACATAGATTTAAATGAAGCACGCAGAGATAATTTAACTTGTTCATTACATGAGCAAGAGAAAATGTTTTTGAAAATGGCAGAAAAGAGAAGGGAGAGTTTCCAGAGAAAGGCAAATGATAAGAGGCAGAAAACTCCTAAATGGGCTGAAAACATGGAACGCACCTCAAATGGTGAAGCTAATCCTGCACTGTTGCTGGACTTCGAACGAAAAGGGAAACTCTGTCTTCATAGAGAAAAGACTAGTTATTATAACAATGTATTCATCGGTTCCAGTGAATGCGAACATAATTACAAGGTAATTGGAGGTTGGGGTTTCAAAAATGGGTCAGAACCTGTGTTTCCTGGAATTTATTATTTATGTGGAAACAAGGCTTATTTCAAATTGCCGGATCACTGGTATGGAAGCTGCTACTTTGGCATTGTCTTCCCGAAAATATACCATGTGAATAACGCCGCTGGAAGCAATGAAAATACTAATGGTTTAATACGTAGTAGACGAGAAAGTGTAGGAGAAATTATAGGTGATATATTTAGTGCACTGATACCAGGAGTGGGAGTGGTTCTGAATACTCATCAAATTTGCAAATTATCTACAGTAGTGGATCGGTTATCTACGGACACTGCTGCTGGCTTCATGCTGGTCAATACTGAAATGGTTGCGATCAGATCAATGGTTTTGCAGAATCGACATGCTCTTGATACCTTATTGGCAAAAGAGGGCGGAGTCTGCAGGATGCTGAAGGCGCAACACTGTTGCACTTACATTCCTGATAAGAGCGTAGAAATTAAGAAATATGTGGGAAACATAACTATTTTGGAAAAGGAACTCAAACCACTGGAGGTTGATAGTGCCTGGAAGAGACTAACTGATGGTCTCTCCTCTGTAGGTAGTTGGTTTTCTAACATAGGTCAAAGTATTGTGGGAAAAATACTGATTCTTGTGGCAATACTTATTTATTGATCTGTAAACATCACTGGTTAAACATTAGTCACCACAGGGAATCTCATAATCTAGAGGATATCAAGATGTCTCAGTCGATTGCCCTTATAAAAAGCAACCTGGCTCTGATCTACACATTTAGAACAACACACAACCGAAAATCACCTTGGAAGACAACAAAAAAAAAAAATCAAGCTTTAACGGAAATGTGTCTCAAACCCAAAGTAAAAGGACAGTGAATGGTGCAGTGGACAAAACTTATATGTGACAAAAACATACAACATTAAACATGTAACATACAAGTTACCGTGCAACTAGGACAGTACATTTTACTCATATTCCTTTCTTTGTTGCAAGCAGTAAACATATAACCATAAAAAAGGAGAATGTGATACAGTGGAGAAAGGAAGTTCGGCATTTACTCAGCCCTCGAGTAAACGCCGAACTTCCTTTCTCCACCGTATCAGAACTGAAGGGAGAGAGGATTACGCTCACCTGTGGGGGCTATTTTCCTGATTTTAAATTCCTCTTGGCTGGTATGAGAGGCAAGGCTACATGAAGGCACTCAAAGCACAGTGTCTTTGGCAGTGGCAGTTAAATTGAGTTGCCCTGAGGAAATTGCCTGATATAAACCAAGGCAATGAAACATGTCGGCTGTAAGTAGGGTGTGAATCGATAGGTAGTATTCACATTTACTTTGGGTTTGAGACACATTTTCGTTAAAGCTTGATGGCACCAATGATGAGAACAGGGCCATCCTGGTGAGTACCAGCCAGGGGTCCCATTGGTGGTGCGCCCGTGAGGTGCCATCTCAATCTTCACACATTTTTTTGTTGTCTTTCAAGGTGATTTTCGGTTGTGTGTTGTTCTAAATGTGTAGATCAGAGCCAGGTTGCTTTTTATAAGGGCAATAGACTGAGACATCTTGATATCCTCTAGATTATGAGATTCCCTGGGGTGACTAATGTTTAACCAGTGATGTTTAGAGATCAATAAATAAGTATTGCCACAAGAACTAGGACTTGTACTGTTTGATGACGTATTGAGTGGAGGGCGTCCTAGTTCTGTCTTTCCCTCTAGACTCCTATTTTGTTTGCGGAAAAATACTGATGCCAATAGCTGGAATAAGTTTGATTGTGCTGATCATTATAATTTGCTGCAAATGCCAAAAATGCAGAAAGAAGTACACGGGGAGTGAAACGGAATGTTGATGAGTTGGAATTAGAGGAACTGAGAAACCAAATATACAAAAAGGCCAAGAGTTTCCATCCTAATAAGGATGCTGAGAAGAGGCTCAACAACAAATTTGTAGAGATTGAGATGAATGAAATGTGAGAAAAGAAGTTGGCATCTGTTTCCATTAATAGTGATGATAGTAAATATCATCAAAGAGGGGATTGATGGAGCAAGGATTTGCACATAAAGCGACTTGCTCACATTCAAGAACCTCACATAACTCATAACGTCATTAACCAATCCATTTTGTCTTTAATATTGCACTTTCACACTACACGCGGGTGTCCCAGAGATGCTTGCCTATGTGTCTATTAATCATAACGATGCTTGCAACTGACTTGGTTGCTGCTATGCGGGATTTCAGTCTGCGCATGCGTCGGTCATACCCATGTGATGTGACGCACTCGCAGTTCTGGAGGGATTTTGCGCTCATGCGCATTACAGCTAAAATGGCCGCTTGTCTTTAAACATGCTCTCTGCTTGCTACTGCTGCTTTTGCCCAGCTGTCTATTTCTGCCTAAAATCCTAATGCTATAGATATTATAAAGTAAGGGAAGTAGTGTAGCTATTCATGGTGTACAGTGTATTCATTTTTTTCTGTGTTTATAATTTGTTTTCGCTTACTTTTCATGTACCGCTTATCTGTGGGCCTGGGAGTGGGGAGCCGCTCCATCTTTGAAACCTATGTAACCCCAAACACGTGATGAGGGAAAACCCACACCGCGCAGAAGCAAAACCCAGCCAGCTGGCTTCTGAAGCTGAGATGCGCCTGGGAAAATCTTCCCTGCACCGAGAGAAGATTTCGGCTGTACCTAAATATGTTACAATTGTATATACTTTATGTGTATTCTATTGTTTTACACCTTTCTCGAGCCATGGGAACTGGAATGTAAGGGGTGGGTACGAAATTTGAATATTAACTATGGGAACCCAGAATTTTAGGTGGTGACAATGACCTAACCACCTCTCCTGACCAATCCTAAATTGGGATCCTGTCACTTGCAACATTTGTGGGTGGTCTAGGGACCCGAAAATGGTATAACTAGTCTAGTTTTAGCTAGAGAAATTGTCCGACTTGTCCGAGTAGCTGACCTGTCACCGACCCTACGAACTCTATAGGTTATTGATACAGAGAGCTGCAGAGCACTCTGTCCGTAATTTCCACAAACTCCAAGGGGTGGAATAGTCTTAAGTGCTGGCGAAGCACTTTGCTGGGAGATTTGAGAACCCAATCGGGGTTACTGGCGGATTCCGTGCAGAGAGGGAGTAGCGCAGGCGTTGCATCCGAAGCTGCAGGTGTTGGTCGTGCCTTTTTGGTGAGCCCAGTCCTGATCCAAATTCCTGAGGGGTATCCTGTCCTGACTGTCCATGAGCTGTACCTGCTCGCCTACTGGCATCCTAAGTCCTTGAGGGTCCTTGTCCTCGCCTTTCCCCAACTGACCCGTGGCCAGGGTTAGTCCTCATTCCTGTCCTAGGTAAATATATAGTGGGTGATCGTCTATCTATTCACTATTCTTTCCTCTTTAATAAAGCATTCTTGCCCGTATTATTTCCTCTGCTTTTCCAAAATTTCCATGTTATTGTTTATGAGTTATGTTCCATTTTTCCCCCTACCTGTAGGACATTATTGAAACTGTTTTACTTAATTAGTGTGATCTAATATTACTTGTGTTTAGAATCTAGGCTAGAATTAGCAGTTAGACTGAGATCAGTTTGAATCACTTGTAGGACTTTAGCAATTCACTGACCAATATGTTTTAAACTCACCTACCTTAGTATAAGTCTGAAAACTGAATAGTATGTTCCCTGTTACCCTTACCTAGTAGTATTTCCACTCGCACTCAATGGTGCTTGCCCTCATTCACAGTTACATTGTAGTTATAATCCTGATTATTGATATTCTAATCTGTATTAGTTTTATTCTTATGTCATTCTGATTTTAAACTTACTATATAAAATCTTTAAAACCCTTCAGGTGTCTGTGGTGATTGCATAAGGTATATGGTATGATTAAATGTGTAAAGTATTGTGGTTATTCTTATCTTCTGTCCACTGCTAGCTCCTGATCCGTCAGGAAAATAGGTGCCTGTGGTAAGTCAGGTATTATGGTAATAGTGGTAAAGAAAACACATAGAATTACTGATGGTGTCGTGTAAAATCGCCCGATTCACAAAAATACTGTCATAGACACGTCATGGGCCCAAGTGCGTGAAATCTGGTAAAATAAAGAGTCAGGCGACCTGCGCGCTCTATCACCGCAATATAAAAACAAAATGGTATTATTAATCTCATATTGGAAAAACCAGATATAGCTATAATTTCTTCTGATCAGGACAATGAAGGAAGGTGGCTTAATATGAGAGAAAACGGTGGCACCTTTGAGATCTATGCCATAAACCAGCGGCGTCATTAGTGGGTTGCGGGGGGTGCGGACCGCACCGGGTGACACCATCACGTGGGGTGACACCGTGAGCGTCTCAAAGGCTTCGATGACTTCTGTATTGGAATTCCTTAACTCCTAAAGGTTAGCGCACGTCCGTTCGGCTCACGAACAGTCCTTGGATATAAACACAGAGTTAGGAAACCCTGCTCCAGGGTCAACACAATAAGCATATTTTCTCTTTCGAGCCATGTGAGAGAAAAGGCTTTAATTTTCTTTATGAAAATGTGCCGTTACCAACTTTTGTAACTGGGGAACTGTGGTCGAGTCCTGACACCGGCTGAACATCCTGTGAATCTCGGGCATAAACATGTACACGCCTCAGAATGATGATTCTCAGTTTTGATCTGAGTTGAACCCGAAGATCGCTCTTCTTCAACATGCCTCCCATTTATTCTTGGGTGGGGACTTTAACTTACCAATGGATCCCATCCTAGAGAGAACTTCACCTGCAGGTTTAGACCTCCCAAGGCACACAAATGTATGCTTGCTTTTTGCTCTGCACAATCTCTTACAGACGTTTGGTGACTACATAATCCTGCAGGCAGTGATTTCACCTTTTTCTCCCCTACTCACAATAGCTTCGCAAGGATAGATTACATATTTATGGATTCACTGCTACTCCAGGATACAAGTTCTGCTTTGATAGAACCCATGTTAGACTCTAATCACTCTGCTATTACGGTCATATTGCATTATCTTACCCCCATGACCCTAATCCCAATCATGGAGCATTAACAATATAATCTTGGACTATTAATTTAATGTCTGTGAACAAAACCAAGAAATAGAATTTTTCATTTAATAATATCTATACTCTGTCTCATCTCCGGTTATACTTTGGGACACGCTTACATGTTTGATCAAAGGTCAAATCATAAGTCATGTGTCTAAGAAAAACAAGTCCATAAGAAGATACTTGGACACCGTGACTGGAGACAACAAACAGAATTAGAACATTGGAAAGTTGGGAGCTCCATTGAAAACAATGGAGTGCTCTGGGCTTGTAATGGCTGGTATAAGCCCGGAGCTCCAACATTCCAATGTTTCTTTGTTCACAGCTCTGGCTGAGAACAAAAGCTTCAGGGAGCCAGAGGGGAATCCAATCCCCTAACGCTCCCAAAATGCTTTGTTTTTTTTGTTAGAACATTCTGTCCTCTAGTGACAGAATGTTCTAATAGCCTTATAGTCCTTCGTAGATGGGCTATACCGGCTATTAAAGTCCCTCTCCCTCCAAAACCTGAAATACGAGTATAACAAAGTCAGCAGCAACCGTGTTTGTCGCTGGTTTACACCCCCAAAAAGCGAAGAAACTCTTTCATCTAAATCAAGCAGGCAAATCTTTGGCTCCTTACTTGAAACTCAAGAAGAATAATCTAATTTCTAGCGTAAAAGACACTACCTGAGCACTATGACAATACCCAAGGACATTATTGATGTCTTTAAGACTTTCTATGCCAAACTCTGCACCCTTTCAATCCTCACTTCTCATAACTCCTGTCAGGAGTTTTTATAATAAATCTGTTTCTGAATCTGACAAAGTCAAGCTTAATAGAGCTTCTGAGAAGATTTAGATCTTATATACTGTTGCTTCAATTCCTAGACATAAGACTCCAGGGTCAGATGTCTTTCCCTTCTCCTTCTACAATAATTTTTCATCTATGATCGTCGCTCTTGCGGAGACTGCTCTCAACCACTTTGCTATGTGTGGCAAGATGTCCAGTTCTGCCGCTGAAGCCACCATAGTAGCTATTCCATAAGAGGGTAAAGATCACTCCGAGTCCCGCCCAAAAAAATTATAAGGTGATCTCCCTGATAAATATGGAGGCAGAAAACGATGCCTAAATACTTGAAAAATGTCTGGAACCCATCATTACCATATTGATTCATGTTTCTCAGCCGGGATTCATCAAAGGTCAACTTGCGAGTAACAACACCCGTACTTTTTGTCACATATTGAAAGAGCCTTGCTTTTGACCTCCGCTACTTGTGCAATAGCCTTAGATGCAGAAAGAGCATTTGACAAGGTTTCATGGACCTACCTAGAAGCCACGCTTCATCAACATGACCTTGGTGACTCCTTTATAACTATGGTTGTGGCCTTGCAAATAGTCACACCTGAGAATCTTTTATTATACAACAAAGAACCTGTCGGGGTTGTCTGTTATCCCCTCTACTCTTTCTGTTGGCAAAGGGTCCCCTTCTTAGATTGCTAAACTATTGGCCTGAGATTAAATGTTTTGTTTTAATAACACATTTCAAACTGCATCCCACGTGGATGATACTTTGATCTTCACTGAAGAAGCCAACTCTGCTATCCCAGCCATTCTGAACATCATCCAAGATTTATCTAAATGTTCTGTTACTTCTTAAGACTCTATTGCCAATCCAAATGTGTTAAATACTTAGGCAAATGATTTGATAAAAGTCCCCCAGATTCAGTGAAATACAATGAGAAAAAAACATTGAAAAGGGTGAGGAGCTATTGCCTTGCTGGTACCCCAAACACATCTTCAGGTGTTGTAGGCTTGAAACATTGAAGATGATGACGCCAGGTATTAAACTTTCTTTCCAGTGTCCTGTCGGTCTCTCCAACTCTTTACTTTCTTCTGTTGACAAACTCACTGCAGGCTTCCTTTAGTGCAATAAGTCGGAACAGCTTTCAAAAAGCTCCGCCTCGAGCAAAGTGAGGGAGGCTGGTATCTACTAAACTGGTTCATTTCAAGACGCAATTTCTTGACATTCAAAGTGCGCATTGGCTTTGGGATTGGCAGTTGATTTATCCCCTGTGGCTTATAGTCAGGGCTCAAGTCTGGGTACCACGCAGGTGGACGGCGTCCCCCCGCTTATTTTATCAGGAGCTCGATAACTGGAGCAAATGGAGCCACACATTCACTCTTTGGCCTCTCTGGGGCGAGATCGAAGCGCATTCAAAACGCTGCTCACGCACTGGCTTCTCTGATGCAATCCCATCTAAGGGGTAAGCGAGGGGAGGCAATGAGTCTGATAGTGCAAGCCACCTATCGTGACGTCACTTCCTGTCGTGAATTTAGCGTCCCCCCACTTCCTTTTAAGGACTTGTGCCGTGGTTACATTCGAACAGCAACTGTGCTCTCCTTTCCCTAGGATTACCCTCCTAAAAATGTTGACACACGTTTGCTCACATCATATTCTTCTAGTCACTGCCAGGGCACTACCATTAGTTGATAGACTTATATCCCCATCCGTCAACAAATCTACTTACTTGTCCTGACTCTTTATGGCATTCCAAACTAACTCAGACTCCTGACTCCTCTTTCTATTTGCGGCGTGGTCCTCAAAGGGCACAGCCCTTATTAGTGATTTCTATGATGGTCTGGAACCTCTGACCTTTGCTTTCCTTCAAGCCAAATTTTCTCTACTAAACGTTGAACTGCATACTTTCTTGCGCAATACAGCAAAGTTCTCCAAACTTGGCCCCCTGTCGAGATCCTGCGCTACTAACGACCCTACCATGTTGGTTACGTTTAGGCCGCACAGCCTCATGGATATATAATTTATTAGGCCCTAAGATAAATACCTCACCTAACTCCATTCAAAGTATATGGACTAAATACTTTCAGAGCATCGACAGAATCCTACCCTCAACTATTCCCTGTTACCATGCACTTCACAACAAATTAATTCCTTCACTCACTCAAACTAAACTTTGGGCAACACATTTATTCTACTGCTCTATTCCCAAGCCCCTTTCTCTTGAGGTTCCTCTGACTATGACCCCAATTGTTGTTGAAGGAGCTGGGGACACAAAGCCATCCAATTTTATTTCCTCCCATGTGGGTGTTAAAGCCTCCCTCCTTCCTCCCCAGTGTGGGAGCGTGTTTCCTTTTCCCTTTCCTCCCCCCATGGTTGTGTTCTTCTTTCCCCCCTCGTTTAAGGTGTTAATCAGTAATTGCTTCATTGGGGATCTGGTTTACAGGTGGATTATGGGTGTTTGCCTTCAACTCTGTTTATTTTCTCGCCTTATGTGGTGACTGGTTTATGTATTTCAATTGTTCCACTCTAGTTACAGTAATGGGAAAAACTCAATGAAGAATTGAAGCATCTACTCTACTGGACTCCAGTGAAACTATTCAGACAACACCTACTAGCCACAGACATGTGCTGGGCTTGAAGAGAGTTGAGAGACACTATTGAACACCTGCTTTTCTCATATAAATGGATCACATCCTGGAACACAAACCAGTTGCAACTCAACAACATCTTTACTACACCAGTTGTCCTTGACTTTTCCACGATTGCGCATATCCACTTGCTGCTCCCGCCCCCATTGGCCTGTCGGAAGCGGATTGGGCTCTCCTTGATTTACTGCCCACAATCGCGAACAAAGTTATTTTTATTGAAAGTAAAACATTAAATCATGTATTTTTCCATCCCTGGTGGGCATAGATGACCTACCTTACAAGCACACATAAGTCACAGTTAGCATTCGAGCAATCCTGCCATGTCACAGAGATGATGGAGACCCATGGATAAGTTAATGCATACCCCTCTGTCCAAACTACAAAGCATCATAAGAGCTTGCCCAGCCCCAGTTCCATTTCTCCACTTGGTGATTCTTTTCTTCCTTCTTGTCCTCCTCCCTTTCACTGCAAATCTTTTAACCTCTGCACTTTCTCTATTCTACCCTTGCTCTCCTTATTATTAATTTCTCTTTTCACATTTACTGATATGTAACATCTTTCAACTGGATGTTTCCACATGGATTCTCCACTCCCTACATTTTAATATCATCTTAGTTTCAGATATTCGGTGTCTAGCTCTTCATTTGTAAGGTATGCCATAGTCCAGTGTTCAGCTCCCTCTGTGCACGATTCCCATGTCTTGCTCGTTGCTAAACAGACCTACACTAAGTCATGTACCCACACTTCTATTTTCCTGTTGTCTTTTATTGTTACAGTATTCTGCTTCTTATTCAGAAAGATTATTTAAAAAGTTCACTAACACTTATTGAACTAAAAAAAATAATATATATGCAACAGCTTACTCCAAAATTCACCACCGGTGACATGCCACACCCTTACACTGCTGAATGGGGTTGCTTATGTCCTATTCTTGTTCTGTTTGTGTGATGCTTAGAATTCTCACAGTCTCCATGACTTCAGTCATGTCACACTGATGGCACCCCCCCCCACCCACTTCAGTCATGTCACACTGATGGCAGCCCCTTCGTCCAGTTGTGTAACACTTATGACCACCCCCCCCCCCCCCAGCCAGTGATAAATGCAAAAAGAAGAATTGATGGACAGAATGCAGAACAATGTCATACATTCACCCCAGTACAGAGATCTGGGCCTAAATCCATTGTTTTTTTGCTCACCATGCCATTCCAGTTTGGACCCAGCCATATGCAAATCAGTCTTGACCCTGCGCTCAATGGCAACAATCTACCCCAAACTGCCAGGACATGTCCTCTCTGGACTGGAAACAAGCATCCTGGGACTGGTTTCAGGCTTTCAGCCCCCATCAATCAGGATAGCTTGACTCCAGTGGCATGGAGAGCAAGAGACCCATGTCTGGCATACCCATCCCACTCGGGGTGACATATGCAAAAAGAACAATTGATGGACAGAATGCAGAACAATGTCATACATTCACCCCAGTACAGAGATCTGGGTCTAAATCCATCGTTTTGGTGCTCACCAAGCCATTTCAGTTTGGACCCAGCCATATGCAACTCAGTCTTGACCCTGCGCCCAATGGGAACAGTCCAGCCGTATAAGCCAGGACAGGTCCTCCCTGGACTGGAAACAAGCTTCCTAGGACTGGTCTCTGGCTTTCTGCCCTCATCAGCCAGGATAGCTTGAATCCAGGGGCATGGAGAGCACAGGACTCACGTCTGGCATACCCATCCCACTCGGGGTGACATATGCAAAAAGAACAAGTGATGTACAGAATGCTGAACAATGTCATACATTCACCCAGTACAGAGAACTGGGTCTAAATCCATAATTTGTTTGCTCACCATGCCATTCCAGTTTGGACCCAGCCATATGCAAATCAGTGCTTACCCTGCTCCCAATGGTAACAGTCCAGCCGTATCAGCCAGGACAGGTCCTCCCTGGACTAGGAACAAGCATCCTAGGACTGGTTTCTGGCTTTCTGGCTTTCAGCTCTCAACAGCCAGGATAGCTTGACACCTGTGGCATGGAGAGCAAGGTGCCCAAGTCTGGCATACCCATCCCACTCGGGGTGACAAATGCAAAAAGAACAATTGATGGACAGAATGCAGAACAAAATCATACATTCACCCCAGTACAGAGATCTGGGTCTCAATCCATCGTTTTTTTGCTCACCATGCCATTCCAGTTTGGACCCAGGCATATTCAAATCAGTCTTGACCCTGCACCCAATGGTAACAGTCCAGCCCGAACTGCTGAGACAGGTCCTCCCTGGACTGGAAACAAGCATCCTAGGACCGGTCTCGTGCTTTCAGCCCTCATCAGCCACGATAGCTTGAATCCAATGGCATTAGAGAGCACAGGACTCACGTCTGAGCATACCCATCCCGCTTGGGGTGACAAATGCAAAAAGAAGAATTGATGGACAGAATGCAGAACAAAGTCATACATTCACCCCAGTACAGAGATCTGGGCCTAAATCCATTGTTTTTTTGCTCACCATGCCATTCCAGTTTGGACCCAGCCATATGCAAATCAATCCTAACCCTGCGCCCAATCGGAACAGTCCAGATGTATCAGCCAGGACAAGTCCTAACTGGACTTGAAACAAGCATCCTAGGACTGGTTTCTGGCTTTCAGCCCTCATCAGATAGGATAGCTTGACTCCTGTGGCATGGAGAGCACGGGGCCCACGTCTGGGCATACCCGTCCCACTCGGGGTAACAAATGCGAAAAGAACAATTGATGGACAGAATGCAGAACAAAGTCATACATTCACCCCAGTACAGAGATCTGGGCCTGAATCCATCGTTTTTTTGCTCACCATGCCCTTCCAGTTTGGACCCAGCCATATTCAAATCAGTCTTAGGGGAACAGTCCAGCCCGAACTGCTGGGACAGGTCCCCCCTGAACTGGAAACAGGCATACTAGGACCGGTTTCGGGCTTTCAGCCCTCATCAGCCAGGGTAGCTTAAATCCAGTGGCATGGAGAGCACAGGACTCACGTCTGAGCGTACCCATCCCACTTGGGGTGACAAAAGCAAAAAGAACAATTGATGGACAGAATGCAGAACAATGTCATACATTCACCCAAGTACAGAGATCTGGGCCTAAATCCATTGTTTTTTTGCTGACAAGGCCATTCCAGTTTGGACCCAGCCATATGCAAATTAGTCCTGACCCTGCACCCAATGGGAACTGTCCAGCCGTATCAGCCAGGACAGGTCCTACCTGGACTTAAAACAAGCATCCTAGGACTGGTTTCTGGCTTTCAGCCCTCATCAGCTAGGATAGCTTGACTCCTGTGGCATGGAGAGCACAGTACCCACATCTGGGCATACCCGTCCCACTCATGGTAACAAATGCAAAAAGAACAATTGATGGACAGAATGCAGAACAAAGTCATACATTCACCACAGTACAGAGATCTGGGCCTAAATCCATCGTTTTTTTGCTCACCATGCCATTCCAGTTTGGACCCAGCCATATTCAAATCAGTCTTGACCCTGCGCCCAATGGGAACAGTCCAGCCCGAACTGCCAGGACAGGTCCTCCCTGAACTGGAAACAAGCATCCTAGGACCGGTTTCAGGCTTTCAGCCCTCATCAGCCAAGATAGCTTGAATCCAGTGGCATGGAGAGCACAGGACTCACGTCTGAGCATACCAATCCCACTCGGGGCGACAAATGCAAAAAGAACAATTGATGGACAGAATGCAGAACAATGTCATACATTCACCCCAGTACAGAGATCTGGGCCTAAATCCATTGTTTTTTTGCTCACCATGCCATTCCAGTTTGGACCCAGCCATATGCAAATCAGTCCTGACCCTGCGCCCAATGGGAACAGTCCAGCCCGAACTGCCAGGACAGGTCCTCCCTGGACTGGAAACGAGCATCCTAGGACCGATTTCGGGCTTTTAGCCCTCATTAGCCAGAATAGCTTGACTACAGTGGCACAGAGAGGACGGGACCCACGTCTGAGCATACCCGTCTAACTCGGTGTGACAAATGCAAAAAGAACAATTGATGGACAGAATGCAGAACAATGTCATACAGTCACCCCAGTACAGACATCTGGGCCTAAATCCATTGTTTTGTTTTTTTTGTGATCGAGGGTGAATGTTTGCACTGTCCAGCATTCTGTCCATCAATTCTTTCTTTTGCATATGTCGCCCTATGTGGGAAGGGTATGGCCAGATGTGGGTCCCGTTCTCACTACACCACGGGTTTCAAGCTAGCCTGGCTGATGAAGGGTGATGCCCAGAAACCGGTTCCTGGCTGCTTGATTCCGGTCCTAGGAGGACCTGGCTTCGCAGTTCAGGCTGGACTGTTCCCACAAGGAATAGGATCAAGACTAATTTGCATATGACTGGGTCCAAACTGGGTGGTGAGCAAATGAATGATGGATTTAACCCAGATCCTTGTGACTGGGGTGAATGTTTGTATTGCCCAGCATTCCGTCCATCAATTGTTTCATTTGCATATGTCACCCTAAGTGTGAAGGGTATGCTCAGACGTGGGTCCCATGCTCTCTACACCACTGGATTCAAGCTAGCCTGGCTGATGAAGGGTCATGCCCAGAAACCGGTTCCAGGGTGCTTGTTTCCGGTCCAGGGAAGACCTGGCTTGGCAGTTCGGACTGGACTGTTCCCACATGGAACAGAGACAAGACTGATTTGCATATGGCTGGGTCCAAACTGTGGTGGTGTGGTGAGCAAAAAGAATGATGGATTTAACCCATATCCTTGTGACTGGGGTGAATGTTTGCATTGCCCAGCATTCTGTCCACCAACTGTTTCTTTTGCATATGTCCCCCACCAGTGATGTCACACTGATGGCAGCCTCCCCACAGTGATGTCACACTGATAGCACCCCTCTTCCCCCAGCGATGTCTCACTGATGGCAGCCCCCCTCCCATGATGTCACATCGATGGCAGCCCCCAGCACCAGGGTCCCAGTTGTCCCGCAGAGGATGCGCTCATCGTGAGCCCGCCTAGCGGAATGTCTCCGGTCTTCCATGCGCTGGGTTGGTTTTCACACTTGAGTTGTCCATATTATTCTATTAAACTCGTGCGCACACTCGACGCGGGCGGCAGAAGGCAGGAGCAGGTGCAGTCGGCGAACATGAGGCAGCTGTCAGACTCCATTACGCGTCCCATTATTCTGGCCCCTTCACTTGCGATTCTGTAATATAAAACACGTTTGGGTGCTGATGTCTCCTGCCACGGCGGGCGACGACATGTCTGTCCCATGTACACACCTCCAATCGCCTGCGACGGCCGGCCAATGCACATTTATGGCGAGGACAAGAGATTTTGAGTGCTGATAATTAAGGGATGTGATGACTAGCCGACCTCTGGGTGGAGTTTTGTAGTGCACGCCTCATTTGTTTATTTCCGCCTCATCCAATCAGGTGGGTTGGTGGTCATGGTTGAGGAAGTGACATCACACGCCCTTTTTACATGTGTTAAGAGCACAGGGCTGACTCCTTGCCCCCTCAACAGCCCACTCCTCGCTGCTGATGGGTTGTCATGGGGTTAACGTGGCTGAAGAAGCATGCTTACTTCCGGTTCCTAGCTCTTTCCTTTTATGATCGTTTCCCCTGAGGCAAGGGGTGAGAGAGGGAGAGAGATACAACAGTCGCACATACTGGGGTACCTTATTTGTGGTCCGTGTAACAGCAATAAATAGATAACCTTCACCTGTCTATCTCCATAGTCACATCAGGGCAACAGGAACCTCCGCCCCAACATACCAAAAACCCGCAAATAACACACAGACACGAGTGTTAAGATTGGGAAAAGTTGCTGCAGGTTTATTACATACAACATATGTAATCACGGTGGGTTATCTTACGGGCGATCAAAGGGCAGGCCGCATTCTCGCCACCTGCCCACCTGATGAGCCAATCAGCACAGTGGCGAACCACCCAACTGCTGCACCATTATGGTAATTACACTACTCACGCCCCTTTAGGGGTGTATCTAAACAAACCCCCGGTTGCACAAGCCCACAACCGCCCGAAGGACTACTGGGGCGCCGACACGAGTTCCTGGACCTCCCATGAGGTTCGAGGTTAGGCTCTGGCACCCCTATGTGCCCGCTGAAGTACAGTGTTGCACCTCTCTGCTTCCGGATCGCCCTGTAACTCCGCCTGCAACGAAAAAGGAACACATTAAAGCTCCCACAGGAGCCCCCTCCAAGCTGACACTCTGGGTTAGAGGAAGGGAGGGAAAGAGTGTCCCAACAAAGTATGCGCGACGTCCGGAGAGGCAAAGAGGCCTGAACAATGGCGAGGGGGAGAGATATACCCCCTAACCCCACCTAGCCGCCCCGGACGCGCGTCAGAGACCCGCCCACCTCCAACCGGGCAACGCCTGCCCTGGGGAGGAGTGGCTGGCCACAGTAAAGGGCGGGGGCAGCCCTCTGTGACTAAGGGCCCGCCCTACTGATGGCCACCGGGTGGCCTCGGGCAGCTACATAGTCACATCAGGGCAACAGGAACCCCCCGCCCCAACATACCAAAAACCTGCAAATAACACACAGACACAAGTGTTAAGATTGGGAAAAGTTTCTGCAGGTTTATTACATGCGACATATGTAATCACGGTGGGTTATCTTACGGGCGATCCAAGGGCAGGCCGCATTCTCGCCACCTGCCCGCCTGATGAGCCAATCAGCACAGTGGCGAACCACCCAACTGCTGCACCATTATGGTAATTACACTACTCACGCCCCTTGCGGGGCGTATCTAGGCAAACCCCCGATTGCACAGGCCCACAACCCCCCGAAGGACTACAGGGGCGCCGACACGAGTTCCTGGACCTCCCATGAGGTTTGAGGTTAGGCTCTGGCACCCCTATGTGCCCGCTGAAGTACAGTGTTGCACCTCTCTGCTTCCGGATCGCCCTGTAACTCCGCCACAGCCCGGGCGGCGGTCCCCGCCGCAGCACGGGCCCCCCACCAATCGCTACCTCTGTTACTTGCAACCTTTGCTCAGAAGTGCCTCTTTTAAATCGAGGAGGAACAAGTCTAAGCCCACAGGCGTGAGATGAACACCATCCGCCTCAAAGTAACCATTGATTTTGTCCTGAATCATTTCATGCTTGATGAAACCAAGACCCCTCTGTTGGGTGAATTTTTTCATGGCACTGTTGATTCTCTTCCTGGACATTTCTATTGCTTGACATGACTTTGCGCCCCACCAAACTCTACGTGGCACAATTTCAGACCAACAGATTTCACACTCACGCATAAGTCCGCTGATGACCCCAAGATCCATTTTCATTTTCTGCAATAAGGTGGACCTTCCCAGGTTCGTGAGGTCATTACCGCCCAGGTGAATTACCAAGTGTTGAGGTGGGGGCCCCGCTGCAGCTAGCGCTTCCTGTAAGCTATGCAACAGACTATTCCAGGGCATGCCAGGAAAACCCAACCAATCACAGTCAGTGTTCAGAAAGCCCTGCGTCCAGTTCCTGATCGCTGCCCACCGACCCAACCTGGAAACGGTGGAATGCCCCAAGACCCACACTCTTGACCCTGTCAAAAGAAAAGACGCAATTCACTTTGACATGTTTATTGACCAGCAGTGCACAGAAAATAGTGTAAAAGGAGCATAAAAGCCTAAAACTAGGAATACTGAAAACATATATACAATAGTATGGACAGGCGGTGACACCACCGCTCATGGGCGAATGTAGCGCTTATAGCAGGGAGACTCCCAGCGACCCACTTTTTTTTCCAGCTGCAAGCCTGCTTTGAAGGCAGAAGTGGTCGCCACAATTCTGAATGAATGGCTGGAAAACCTTTTCCCTAGCTTCAACAAACCAGCTCTATCAAGGCATGCTAACATGATTTTATCCATTTGGTACTTGGTCAGAGGGCTCAGGTCAGCATGGATGAAGAGGTAACCCTATACCGCAGGACGCAGAGCGAGGTAGGACTGGAGGGCCGACACCAGACAATAGCGGGGGTCCCCCAGGGGGGCCAACAGGATAACTGCCCCCTTGCCTGCCTGGTCAGTTTTGGACCGTCTAAGAGTGATGGAAAGTCCCTCATTGATACTTATGTCTGCCACCCCTAGTGCGTCCCCAGACTTATCGGACCTGGAGCGTGCCACTAACTCACTGCTCCGGAATGCTCTGAAAAACGGTAGGCAGATAGCCGCTGAAAAGAGGGACGCTTCGAAATGCGAGTGCACCACCGACTGCAGTACCGCCATCATGGCCTGCAGAGTGGGGAACTCAATGAGGGACCTGTTATCGGGGACCCTTGGTTCATCCCTAGCCCACCCCTTCAGTGCTACCTTAATTATAAAAGCCTTGGTCGGGTCACCTGCCCCTCTTAGTCTTGCATCATGGCTGATTGCAGCCAGGTGGCCGCAAGCCCAGGAGTGGGATTCACCCCGTTTCTTGGCCCAGACAACAAAGGCTTGTACTCTGTCCTCAAGAGGCAAGGCTGCCAGACAAAACTCATCAATGGCTTTGTGGAAGTTGGCCAAGTGACTGCCATAGCGCCTCCTCGTACCTGAGGCTAGTGACCTCTCCCCTAACTCTCTCAGCTCCTGCTCCACTCCAAGATGCGCCAAAGACGTGGTGCGAAGGGGGTCATCTCCGTACTCGCATGTGGGCACGCCGCCCGGAAACGGTCCCACTGAAAACGAGAAAGAGCGTCAGCCGAGCCATTTTTGGCCCCTGTAATGTGCCTAGCCCTAAATTCAACGTTGCAGCACAGGCTCCTACTAGCCAATTCCCTCAACAAGCAAAGAACCAAAGGGCAACTAGCTGTTTTACCGTTGATGGCTTGCACAACCGCCATATTGTCAGACCAGAAAAGGACCTTCCTGTTAGACAATGGGCCCGGCCAGAGATGCAGCGATACAACGATACGGAAGAGCTCCAGGACAGTAATGTTGGATGTGATCCCGCGCTTTTGCCAGGCATTAGGCCACTCCTGCGCGCACCATAAATCACCAAGGATTGCCCCAAAACCCTCCCTGCCAGAGGCATCAGTGAGCATGCTGATTTCGGGGCTGTCCACCCACGGGGACCTCCAGATAACAGTCCAGTTGAAATCAGACAGGAATTAAGCCCACATTTCCAGGTCTTTCTTCAAGTTTATTTATTTAATTATTTATTTAAAATATTTATAAAGAGCGACTGTCACCTGGCAGGTATCCTGGCGCTGGTAGCTACTCATGTGGTTTATAGACGGGGATGGGCTGGGAATGGCCGGTTTTTTTATAGGGACAGGGGAAAGAGCCAAGTTTTGATACGTTTCCTGAATGGGAGGAGATGAGGGATATGGCGAATGTCGGCAGGTAGACTGTTCCATAGCTTGGCTGCAGCTACTCTGAACGATCTTCCTCCCATCCTGGCCTTCTTACATCTGGGCACTCTCGCGAGGCAAGCAGTTGTGGACCTAAGTGTTCTGGTGGGGGTATACCAGGAGAACAGACGTTGAAGAGGTCTGGGTCCTATTCCATGTAGTGCCTTGAAGACCAGGCAAAGGGCCTTGAAGGCAATGCGTTGCCTCAAAGGCAGCCAATGCAACTCGGCCAGTGCGGCAGTGGCCGAGGATCTCCTGGTCCATCCCAGAGCCAGTTTGGCTGCTGCCGACTGGACTCGTTGGAGTCTGTCCAGTAGTGTCGCCGGAGATTCAAGCAGCAGGGCGTTGCAGTAGTCAAGGCGACTAAGAATAGTACACCTGACTACTAGTGCTCTGGCGGAGGATGGAAGCAGAGGCAAGACTTTGCGCAGTGAGCGCATAAGGCCGGTGCAGGTTGCGACTGTTCTTGAGACCTGTGTTTCCATGCTCAATTGATGGTTGAGCATGACGCCCAGGTTGCGAACGGTGGTAACTGGTGGGGGGTTGTTGGAGTTCTCCGGGGGCCAGAACTCAGCGGGCAGAGGGCGGGGTATGCGACTCGCAGGGCAGTACATCACCTCGGTCTTCGAGGAGTTGAACTGAAGTGAGTTCCGGTGCAACCAGCATGCTGTGTCTCGTAGGCAGTCATGGAAGGCTTGTAAGGAGATGGAGTCTTCGCCTTCCCACGAGAGAAGGAGCTGTGTGTCGTCCGCATAGTTTACTGTGGTCATGTTGTGTGACTTAATTAACGTGACCAGAGGTTTTAAGTAAACGTTAAAAGAATCGGACTGATAGAGGAACCCTGGGGGACACCGTGAGGGACCGGGGAGAAGACCGATTGGAAAGGGGGGAGGGAGACAGCTTGTTTTCTGTCGCTGAGGTAAGAGTGAAACCAGATCAGGGCCGTGCCGTCAATCCCTGCCGCTCTCAACCGCTGGAGCAGGACTCTATGATTGACAGTATCGAATGCGGCAGACAAGTCAAGTAAAATGAGGGCCGCAGCTTGGCCCCTGTCTGCGCGCATTCGGAGCTCCTCCATGGCCGTGAGCACCGCGGTTTCAGTGCCATGGGCTGGGCGAAACCCAAATTGGAATTCGTCCAAAAAGTGGTGCTGCTCGAGGTGGGTTGAGAGGCATTTACTGACCCAGCGTTCGAGCACCTTCACTGGGAATGGCAGGAGTGATATGGGGCGGAAGTTGGACAGACAGTCTGGATATAGCGTGGGTTTCTTTAGCAGCGGGGTAATAAGCGCTTGCTTCCAGGAGCGGGGAATAACGCCACAGCCCAGGGATTGATTACAAATCAACCGAAGGGTGTGAAATAGTTGGTGCCCACAGGTTTTCCATATTTTCGGTGGCAGAGGGTCAAGGGGGGATCCGGAAGTGATGCCCTGTGCGACTATTTCAAATTCTGCTTGAGAAATAAGAGGGAAAGCCAGCAATTTATTCGTGGGAGAACAGGTTGGCCTCCGAGATTCAGGGTTGGTGGAGTTGATTTCGGGGAGGGTGGAAAGAGTGGAAGACGGAGGTGTTGCCAGGTTATTAATAATAGTCTCGATTTTATCAGTGAAAAACTGAGCGAGGCTGTCACAAAGGGACTGAGAAGGGGGGATGGAATTTTTGACGCAGTCAGGGTGTAAGATATTGTCCAGAATCTGGAATATGCTTTTTGGGCTGTTGGCCGCATTGGTAATGGTAGAGCAGTAGTAGTTCGCTTTACTCTCTGCAATAGCGGACTTGTAGTCACGGAGTGCCTTCTTCCAGAGAATTTTATTGTTGTTACAGTATCCGTGTCTCCACTTTCTCTCGGCTTGTTTACAGGCTGATTTAAGGGTTTTCAAAGAATCGTTGTACCAGGGAGCCGGGGCTCTACCTTTCGGTTTACAGAGTTTAAGAGGGGCAGCAGAGTCCGCAAGGGAGGTAATTCTTGAGCTAAAGGACCTGTAGTTATCTTCCACTGAGTTGGTAATAGTGAAACTGTCTTCCACCTCGAAGATTCCGGTGGAGGTGCTGAGTTTTTCTAGCGCTTTCCAGTTTCGGTACGAAAATTGTGGGGGCGGGTGGGATTTGGTTTTGCTTGTTGTAGCATTCTTAATGTAGAGTTTGATGAGCGAGTGGTCTGTCCAACTCATAGGCAGGATATCACCTACTTGGGTTAGACCTGGGCTCGAGAAGATAAGATCGAGTCGGTTGCCTGCGGAGTGAGTGGGGTCCTTTATCAGTTGTTGGAGGCCTACACTATCACAGGACAGCCGAAGGTTGTCTAGTCCTGCGTCAAGGCTGCCGTTTGGCCAAAGGTTAAAGTCTCCTAGAAGTACTAGTTTACTGTGAGAGGTTGCCATGTTGGTGATAGTCGTAAGGAGGGCTTGCTGTTGCGAGATAGAAAAGGCCCCAGGTGGGCGGTAGCAGATGATTACCGTGAAGGTTTCTCCTTGATGGCCATTTATAGACAGACCAAAGAGCTCGATTCCAGGTGTCGAGTCTATATCTAGGATGTTCGTTTGCCACGAGGCTTTGAAGATGACACCAACTCCGCCGCCGCGGCCTTTGGGTCTGGGAAGATGGAGAATGTTAAAGTTTAGCGGACAAGCGGCTGCTAGGTCTGTCTCACAGTTTGCATGTGTCCAGGTCTCAGTTAGAAAGAGTACATCTAGATGGTGATACTCGATAAGAAGATTAATTTCCGTGGCGTGTTTTGGTAAGGATCTTACGTTCAAGAGGCCTCCTACAATTAAGTTCTGTTGTGTGAAGTCAGTTAATGGGAAGGCCGTCTCTTCGGAGGAGAGCTTACCTTCATGCGCATACCCTCGAAGGTCGAGCAAAGCATCCCGAGTGGAGCCGGGGGATGAAGGGCTGTGCCGGGCAGGGTTTGTGGCGCTAGGCGCGTCCTCGTCGCGGACGAGCGCAGACGAGCTTGCCTCAAGCCCGCAGACAGCTTCACAAAGTGATGTCGCTTGAAGACATTCACAGTGGCCCTGGCTAACCTTCTAGCAAACACTCGTCCCACTGGGATGACTCTAGCCGCAAAATTAAGTTTGCCCAGGAGACTCTGGATGACCCCCAGAGGTGCCTTGTCCCTTCCTAGCAAATCCTGAATGTCCCTTTTCAGGTCCTGTACTTTCTCGGCGGGGAGTCTCGACACGCCCATTACCGTATCCAACTCGATGCCAAGGAAAGTGAGAACCTGTGCTGGACCCTCAGTCTTGCCAGGCGCCAACGGCACGCCCAAGTGTCCGGCCAAGTCAATGAAGCAATTCAGACCTTCCCTGCATTCCTGAGTGCCCTCCCTACCGATGAAAAGGAAATCATCTAGGTAATGGGACACCGCTGTAACACCATACTTCATGGAGAGAGCCCATTGCATGAAGGAGCTAAATACCTCAAAGAAGGTGCAAGAGACAGCGCAACCCATAGGCATACCTTTGTCAAAATAGTACTCCCCTCTCCACTTAAAGCCCAAAAGATGCTGACTATCTGGGTGCACGGGCAAAAGTCTGAAAGCCGCCTCAATATCTGCCTTCGCAAGCCAGGCCCCTTTCCCTGCTCTCCTAACCATGTCAACAGCCATGTCAAGAGAACAGTAAGAAACTGAGCAAGCCCCCTCTGCTAGCCAGGAGTTCACCGAATTGCCTTCAGGAAAGAAGAGGTTGTGAATTCGCCTGAAAGCCCCCGGCTCCTTCTTGGGTACCACACCCAGGGGAGACACCCCAAAATCAGGGAGGGGAGGTGATGTAAACGGGCCAGCCACCCTCCCCAAAGATACTTCCTTGCAGATTTTCTGACTTACCACCTCTGGGAGGTCCCTAACTGACTTCTGGTTCTCGGCGTCCCTACTGACCATAGGACCCTTGTAAGGAATATTGAAAAATTCAAGGAAGCCTTCCGCCAGGACAGACCTGTCTTTCTCATTGGGGTAGGACCTTAGTAAGGGCAAAAGGTTAGGTATGATGATAGGTGACGGGCCCTTGGACTGGTGGGAAACATCCCCATTGGGGAAATTACATGCATTTAGATCAACTTGGCCAAGAGGGGGGGGGGGGCGAAGGGGCGAGGGCAGCAGGACGGGCACAGAGGGTCAGGGCGGGGAGAAAGTTTTTACTTGTCTCTGCTGGTTGAGCTTGAAGCGGAATCGCGCTTGTCGCATGCCGACCCAGGGTGGGCCCCAATGCACTTACTGCAAGAGTGTGCAAACCTGCACGCCTTACCCCAGGTTAAATTTCCTGCGTTGAACAACCTGCAAGTTGCTGCAAAACCCTTCTTGCTTGTCTGTCTATTGAAACCCCCACCGCCGTGCCCCCCACAAAAGGACTGCTTGAAATGACCTATTCTCTCTATGTACAGGCCCTTACCTGCCTCTGCTTTCTTTTCCTGTATGCTAACTTTGCCCCCACCTTCTGATTTACCCTTACCCATATGCTGCATCCAGAGTCTCACCTCCATCTGATCCCAGTCCAATTCGGGGAAATTCGCAGTCGTACCTGTACCACCCCAAGCCTGCAGATGACTCCGCCTCCTCAGTTATAACACTCGCATATTGAAATAGCCCCTGCACCTGTTCGGGGAAGCGCTCAGTGATAACTGCCGCTAGGATGGAAAACGATTCAGAAAAGGGGGTGGTGATGGACAGAGTTTCTGAATTAAGCAGAATACTCCTACCCAGTCAACAGATCAGGGCTTGATCCATCACCGTTTTTTAGCTCACTGCACCATCGCAGCTCAGAACCTGGCTACATGCAAATTAGTCTGTCCCTGACCCAGTGCATCATGGGAACAGGGCAGACCAAACTACTAAGCCAATTCTTTAACTGGAAAGGAAACAAGCTTCTGGGGACCGGTTTCTGGCATTACAGCCGTCTTCGGCCCGGCTTGCTTGAATCCTGATGGTGCAGTGAGCAAGGGACTCATGTTTGAGTATACCCTTCCACGCTTATGGTGGACAGAATGATTCAGAAAAGGGGTTGGTGATGGACAGAGTTTCTGAATTAAGCAGAATACTCCTACCCAGTCAACAGATCAGGGCTTCATCCATCACCGTTTTTTAGCTCACTGCACCATCCCAGCTCAGAACCTGGCTACATGCAAATTAGTCTGTCCCTGGCCCAGTGCATCATGGGAACAGGGCAGACCAAACTACCAAGCCAATTCTTTAACTGGAAAGGAAACAAGCTTCCGGGGACCGGTTTCTGGCATTACAGCCGTCTTCGGCCCGGCTTGCTTGAATCCTGATGGTGCAGTGAGCAAGGGACTCATGTCTGAGTATTCCCTTCCACGCTTATGGTGGACAAAACGATTCAGAAAAGGGGGTGGTGATGGACAGAGTTTCTGAATTAAGCAGAATACTCCTACCCAGTCAACAGATCAGGGCTTGATCCATCACCGTTTTTTAGCTCACTGCACCATCCCAGCTCAGAACCTGGCTACATGCAAATTAGTCTGTCCCTGGCCCAGTGCATCATGGGAACAGGGCAGACCAAACTACCAAGCCAATTCTTTAACTGGAAAGGAAACAAGCTTCCGGGGACCGGTTTCTGGCATTACAGCCATCTTCGGCCCGGCTTGCTTGAATCCTGACGGTGCAGTGAGCAAGGGACTCATGTATGAGTATACCCTTCCACGCTTATGGTGGACAAAACGATTCAGAAAAGGGGGTGGTGATGGACAGAGTTTCTGAATTAAGCAGAATACTCCTACCCAGTAAACAGATCAGGGCTTGATCCATCACCGTTTTTTAGCTCACTGCACCATCCCATCTCACAACCTGGCTACATGCAAATTAGTCTGTCCCTGGCCCAGTGCATCATGGGAACAGGGCAGACCAAACTACCAAGCCAATTCTTTAACTGGAAAGGAAACAAGCTTCCGGGGACCGGTTTCTGGCATTACAGCCGTCTTTAGCCCGGCTTGCTTGAATCCTGATGGTGCAGTGAGCAAGGGACTCATGTCTGAGTATACCCTTCCACGCTTATGTGGGACAAAACGATTCAGAAAAGGGGGAAGCTTGTTTCCTTCCCAGTGTAAGAATTGGCTTGGTAGTTTGGTTTGCCCTGTTCCCATCATGCACTGGGACAGGAACAGAGTAATTTGCATATAGCCAGGTTCTGAGCTGGGATGGTGCAGTGAGCTAAAAAACGGTGTTGGATCTAGCCCTGATCTCTTGACTGGGTGAGACTATTCTGCTTAATTCACAAACTCTGTCCATCACCGCCCCTTGTTGTTAAATATGCTAGGATGGAAAAAGCTTGCCTCCAGTTCTTGATTGTTTTCTCAGGCCAAGACTGAAAACAAACTTTCTTTTCTTCATCCTTGGCACCCATTTTCCTGATGTCAACACCCTCGGCCCCCAACATGAGGAGGGTGAAGATGTCAATAAATTCCATACGCCAAATGCCTTCTTTTGCTGCCTGGGGCACCTGCCATGCAAGGGAGCATTTGCCTGACAGCAAGGGAGCCATGGTCATCCTAACTGCTGGCGAGGGGGAGACTGTGTTGAGCGCGGGCGCAGATGCAGCTGGGAGCGCAGGCAAGGCCGTGGGCGCAGAAGGGGCGGGTAACGGCACTGGGGCAGGGGTCAGAGCAGTAACTGAGCTAGGCTGTGCGTAGCCCGCCGCCGAAGCCAAGTCAGCAAGGGGGCATTCAGACGCTGCGCTGCGGTCCCCACCTTGAACCGGGAGCCCTCCCTACACCCGAGTTACCAATGTGTCAACTGATGCCGTGGGCGGAGGAACCATAGCTGTCGGCGGCGCCGCCAGAGGCCCCGCAGATGCCGAAGCCTGCGAGGGGGCGGCAAGCAAACCCACTCAGACCTCTGACATGAAAACAGAGAGGGTATCAGTAAGCTTACCCAGGTCCTCCCGGTTGGCGAAGTCCGCTGGAGAAACCACCGGCAGAGGGAGTGGGGGGGCGGTAGCCAGGACCACTGCCAGGGGTGAGGCGGGGGCATGCACAATCACATTCCTGGTAGGTTCGAGCGCCCTGCTTTTGGGGGGAGGCTCTGCTGGGAAGTCCTTAACTGTAGGCTTCCGTGCACGCTTGGGCCTAGTGTGACCAGAATCTTCCACAATGTTTTGTTCGGGTGCGGAAGGGGCAGGGCCGGCCCCGGGGGCTCTAGGGGGTTGGCTGCCAACAGTTCACTAGCCCACGCAACCCCATTAGTCTTGATCAAGTCCAGAAGTGCCTTCATCTGCGCATCCTGAGAGGGTCCTATCCCTGAGTCGTCGACCTGTGACGTCTTCGTAAAAAGCGGAGGAGACCCCTGACTTTCCATGTCTATCTTTGGCTCTTCCCCTGAAAGAAAAAGTGACTGTGAGCCAAATGTTTCGTTTACTAAACAAGAATGTTGTTAGATTCACAGTGACAACTGTACTTCACGTTGGTACCTAGAGGAAAAACAGAGTAGCACGGCGCTATCTACAAAGGGGGTGGAGGGGAGCAGCACTCCGGCTCTTTGTGTTTTGATTTGAACTAAAATGAACACATACGGAGCAAAGTATAATATGTTTCTCTCCTGCTCCCACAAAACTTGCTGCCCCCTAGATACAACTCTGCCCCCAAATATATACCTCACACGAAATCGTTCACGGTCCGATGTGAGAGAACAGCTCCCAAGGCCCTAAGCCGAATGAAAGACGTGGGCAATGCTCTGTCTGAAAGAAAAGAAATAGCGAGACTGTGCCTGTGGCCGTCCCACGAACTGCAGAACATAGAAGGTGGCACGCACCCACACCACAAAACTGCCCTGTGGGGGGCGCTGTATAGGCATAAACGTGAACAAGCATGGAGATGGGCGCCCAAATGGGCTTGCGCTAGACCGTGCCCCCACTTGTGTGTAGCATAATACCAAAACGGGGACAAAAACATTGACAGGTGACAAAACTGAAACTAGGGCCACCCAGGCAGAACAGACCAGTGCACTCGCGAATCTTTACCCCCACGGCGCCCCCAGCCACCCTCATCGCCTATACATACCTCCAAATGTACTTGCTGATGCTGCGAGAAGGGTGGGCGACCACTGAGAAAGCGCGCAAGAGAAGGCCTGAAACATGCAAGAAAACGATGCATTAGATAAAGTAGCTCATGACATGGCTCCAACAACGTCTTAACTGGAGCAGAAAACATGAGGCACAACATATTGACCGACCCTCGCGGCGAGATCAAGAACATGAAAGAAAGGTACCCCCGAGACCTGATCGTCAAGTCATGAGAGCTGCTGCAGGACCCGGCCTCATCATTCTTAACGTCCTAAACACGTGCTGCAAGGACAAAGGCTATGCTCATAGCACGAGAGGGGGGCATCAAACGTTACATAGGGCCGGCGATCCCCCAGGAATAAGAAACATTCCTAGATCTCAGGTCAGAACTTCAAAGCATAGGATCGTTCCTAGTGAGCACAGTACTAGAAAACTGGACACGTAGTAAAAACGGGAACAGGGGAGCCCACATGTACTGGCTGCCGCGGCATGTGGTGGCAGGCTCCTTGACGCGAGGGGGCATGCCATAGACAATCCGCATGCTCCGATGTTGCCAAACGGCTCCAGGCGCAATGGCCGCAGCCCGACCGGAAACCGGAAGGCACCGAGCATCGTCCGATCCAGTAAACGGACCCAGGAGCTGCGCCTAGGCATACAAACCTAACAAAGCCCCCATGAGGTTGCAAGGCACCTGACAAAAGGTGCACAAGAAGACCCGCGGCTCAACCGGCCCCGCGTTCGACCACCAGGCACAGCCCGGGGGCCACGCATGAGCGGCACGGCAGAGCGGAAACAGCTGAGACGTGCGGCCTGGCTGAATGCACGATCACTAATCGACTGCCAGTAAACATGCGAACTTGTAATATATAAGCACCACGTTGAGTACTGAGCTAACCGCCCACTTCCCTTACTGTCATTGCACTGCAGGAAAAGTCTCCAAAGGCAGCTTACGGCCAGGATGGGTCACCCCGCAGCACACCCAGCCGCTCCCGCGTCTCACCCCCGGGCCCAACCGGGGGGCACGAGAAGATGTAGGAAGCAACCGGCCCATCCGAGCCCAACCTGAGCAGACAATGTGCCTAAATTCAGGCGTCTGCACTCAGGGCTCGGGCCAGGACACCCAGGCACGTACCATACAGTTGAGTGCTACGAGGCCGGTTAACCGCCCCATCGCCTATACCCTCTGTAGGTAGTCCCACAGAGGAACACTAGGTGCTGCGATGAAAAGGGGTGGGAGGGGGTAGCGAACGAGGAACTATTGCGGCGGCGCACCCCACCGAAAACGGTGGGGAATGCCGTGGATACACACTACTACGCCACGAGGCTCAAGGCAGCGTTGATCATATACCTCGCGCCCACCCCCCATTACAACAAGAGCGCAACCAAGCCACAGGTAAAACAAGCCGCTAGGGCCCATCCACACATCAGCCGTGCAGCCGGTGCAAACAGTTGATAGGCCCAGTAACCCCCCCTTCACAGTGGCCCGTCGCTAAGCGGGCCGCCTAGCCCTGCTCGGAACCTCCGAAGGGAGGGAGTAGGCGGAGGGGGGGGGGCATAGCCCGTTGGCCTCAGCCCGCAGCCGATTAAAGGCCGATGGGGATCCCAATGCCAACAGCCCCCCTCCACAGCGGCCCGTCGCTAAGCGGGCCGCCTAGCCCTGCTCGAAAACCTCCGAGGGGCGGGAGTAGGCGGAGGGGGGCATAGCCCGTAGGCCTCAGCCCGCAGCCGGTTGAAATTCGCCGATAGGGACCCCCCTGCCAGCAACCCCCACCTCCACAGCGGCCCGTTGCTAAGCGTGCCGCCTAGCCCTGCTCGACCTCCGAGGGGAGGGAGTAGGCGGAGGGGGGTATAGCCCATAGGCCTCAGCCTGTAGGCCGCACTCACCGCAAAGAGTGTCCCGAAGAGTGTCCCGACGAAGTATGCGCGACGTCCGGAGCGGTAAAGAGGCCTGAACAATGGCGAGGGGGAGAGATATACCCCCTAACCCCGCCTAGCTGCCCCGGACGCGCGTCAGAGACCTGCCCACCTCCAACCGGGCAATGCCTGCCCTGGGGAGAAGTGGCTGGCCACAGCAAAGGGTGGGGGCAGCCCTCTGTGACTAAGGGCCCACCCTCCTGATGGCCACCGGGTGGCCTCGGGCAGCCACATTTCTGGTACTCTCCCATCACTCTTTGTAGGGGCAATGAAAGGACCAGAAGTCTCATATCACCCTCATAACACTAGATTGAACAATTTCTTAAACATTGTTAAAAAAAGTATCTAGAGCAACAGCTATTTCCGATGAAGGTATCTGAACTACAAATGTCATTGCCTTCACTTAAAAAAAAAAACTATGGTAGATAAACGTCAGTGAAGAGACATGAAATAGAGACAATCTAATAGAGCGTTAAAGCCCACCATACTAGGCTATACTACCCATTAAAGCCCGCTCCAGCATTTGGGCTCTGGCCTTAAACAAGGGAGCGGGCCTTTAATGCTGGTATAGCCCAGCTAAGGAAAGCTATTAGAAAATCAGAATGTTCTAACAAATACAACAAAGGCCTAGCAGAGCCCTAGTGGGTTGAAATCCACTCGGGCTCTGTGAGGCTTCTGTTCCCAGCAACATCTGATACAAACACTGGAATGTTGATGTTCCGGGCTTCTACCAGTCATTAGAAGCCCGGAGCACTCCATTGTTTTCAATAGAGCTCCCAACATTCCAATGTTCTAATAAAAGATGCTGAATGTCTGCTTTTACCTTTAGTCCACAGGATGATGATTAGCTTAAACTTTGGATAGCAATTTTGGGGAATGACAAAGTGGACTTAAACCAACCCTTAAAAGGAGAATCTTTAAACTCAACTTGCTAATGGGAAAACTTTGCTAAAGAGGGTTAACTTTGCAGAAGGTCTACGGCGCTCTAAGGAACGTACACATAGATCCTGTTGTTCCCTGCTCCTAACTGGTGCTTTGAGGTACGGAGGTCACCCACTCCCGAATTAGATGACCGATATCGAAAATATTTGGAAAACTTGACAGATGAGGGAAGAATTCTAAATTCCCTAATCAATTTTTAATAGTTTCTTGCTTAGATACTAATAATTCCTATTCACTTCAGTTTGGAATTAAATTCTTTAATCAGAAGGAAACCTAAGACTATGCAAGTGACTGAGGATCAGTTAATTCCACAACATTTGTGAGCAATGAATGAATTGGTTTGCAAATTCTGACAGCTGTACTCTTGTGCTCTGAGGGCCTTATAACAAGCTTTTGATAACAGACTTCATGCCTTCATATCGGATTCTGCTCTAAGAACTTGAAGTATTGTGTTTTAAGGAATGTACAGTAGTTTTAATAAAAAGCCCCTCTAAATTTGCCTGTGGGAAATTGAGTAGTTGGTTAAGGGGGATGTGAGTCCTTCTCAAGCAACAGCCACAATCTTTGTCAGGGTGAACCATAAAACGTCACTAAATTGACCTGTGCTTAACCCTCTGGTACCGTGGCACAAAAGCAGTTAGGCTAAACTTAGAGGCAATGTGTATAGTATGTATGCAGTGATGGAGCGGTAATTTCTTCTGGTTATTTCTCAATGCAAAACCCTCATGCTACCTCTATTTTACCGCTCAAAAGGTGTTGGGCCCTTCACACCATGTATTACCTTCAGGAGACTTTAATAATCATGAACAGTCAAAAATGCAATTATTATTTTAACCCTTTCCATGCTCATGACGAGCTCAGCTCGTCATGAGGCACAGTGGAGCTGTGCTGATGACGAGCTGAGCTCGTTATGACACCAGCAAAATGGCAATTTCCAGCACAGGGGAAAAATAACCACAGCAGCGATGTGGTTAAGCCAATAAAGAGAGTTGTTGAGTATTTAAAGGGTTTTCTTTTCTAGTCAAAAGTTAAGTTTTCTCTGACCCTTTATTCATTAGTAAAATATCAATCAGGTTACAGAATTTGGAAAACAGAAATAATAGCATTAATACAGAACTTATTACTGTCTGCATATAAGCATTACATAAAGGAATGTGGCGCAAAATGTCATTCAAAACTCTTAAAGAGTTTCTAAGAAAAATAGTCTTGCAAGGCGAATCAAAAATCAAATAGTTTGCAAAAATCTCCAATAAAGAGAAATAAATGCATAAAACAAATAAATCTTTTCAGACCTAATTTATTAGTCAAAGCATAACTGAAAGTTTAGCATCTAAATCTAAAAAAACCTTTCTATCTGTTTGGTGCCCTGTGCATCTCTGTGTCTAAAGAGCAAGCAGGGAGGGAGACAGCCCGCCCTTCACCAGACCTCAATGAATGTGGCCTCCAGTGCAAAAATATGACGTGGAAGCAAGAACCCTCCCCCTGGCTCTCCTCGGACGCAAACCCGCCCTTCAGTCTCCCGGGACGTTTCTCGTACCTAACCCATAGAATGAAGCAAAGCCTAAGCCAAAATGAGCAAGAAGCCAGCTGAGCTAAGAAAGCCAGCCCCTCCTCCGGAGAGGTCAGTTTTTATACACAAAATTTTGGCAGACTACACAAAATGTTGCATTTCAGGAAAACCTGTACGTTGATTGGTCTGTCATGATGGCATGAGTTCTCACTTTCCTGACGCATTCTAAAAAACCTGACTTTACTAGTTTTAACAAAAGAAGCATACATGAATAATACATTTATAAACATTTGCAACATTTACTAAGGAAAATGTGTCTATAGTTTTCTTTCCTTCCTGCCACAGAGCAGTCAGATGGATACTTTTAACTAACTGGTACATTGCACAGTCACAAGAATGTACAGTTCAAGCTGTCCTTGACTTCTTCGTGGTTTGAGTCAATCTGCCACAGTCTGCACATGCTCTCTTCTCTTTCAAAGCAAGCCATAGCCTGGTTTCACAGGCAGCCATTTAATGGTAGGCCCCAAATTAAAACAAACAAAAAGATAATATTAATGTCATGTATAAATGTTTACCTAGCCAAGCTACTAGTGTAAAGCAGCTTTTCTATTATTTATGAAATAGGCCTCACTTTCATGTTTTTCATGTGCCATGTTTTTAACTTGCACCAAAATGTGTGTGGCAATTTAAATGCAGTCTCTCTGAAGCACAAAAATAAAACAATGCCTGACTGCAGATGAAATCTGCTCCATCAGCAGTACTTAACCAGTAATACAGTGAAAACACCACACAAGAAAATCCCCACAGCAATTTAGGAAAATAGATACAAATGTAATACATTCTTTGACACCAAACAACAAAAATCCAATCAGTAGAACCGGAGATATACAATTTCAAAGTATTACATTAATTATAGCACCTAAAAGTGCAGAACGGCAACTGTGGTATCTGGTCATGCTGGACCGGACAAAGTCAAAAGTTCAGGCTGACTACGATGGGGTGCGGGATGGCTACAGGGTCCAGGTTAGTCCCACTGAGTATATTACCTTATGTACTTGATGCAAAGCATTGCATTGTACTGCATTTGTTCCGGTGAGGGACTGAGATGGCAGCAATGCGATTTCCTGCTTTGAGTTGCATCGCGCTGCGTTGGTTCTGATGTGGAGCTGCAAGGATAGGAATGCAAGGTCCTGCATCATGCTGCTTCTGTTCCAATGAGGAGCTACGGGACTGCATTTGCGAGGTCCAGCATTGAGTTACATCAGGCTGCGTCGGTTCCGAGGAAACCCAATATTGGGCCAGGAGGAGTACACTCTGATGCCAGCCATGGTCTCAGACTAGGAGGATCAGGACTCACTCCAGCAGAGGCCAGCAGCAGAGCCCAGGCAGGCCTAGTTGAATGTGGACAGCTGGACAGAGGCAGGGCAGCTCTCTGGAGCTTGTTATGTGCCTGCATTCAGAACAGGAGGACCGCCAGCTAGCCTTTGGAGTGACTTTGGTTGTTCTGGGTTCAAGGAATAGGTCAAGCCTTCCTTCCTCAGACAAAAGGGCAGCAGGGCAGTCTTTCTTGCAGCAGTTCATTCATTTCAGGAGCAGGGCAGCAGAGCAGTCCTTCTTTTGAGTCTTACACAGGCCAGACGTGATCTGAAGAGTGGTTCTGAGACTCCTATTTTTATACTTGGTACCCACTCTGAAGAGGGAAAAGGTTTAAGAATTCCCCAACCCCACAAAAGTGTCTAGAATTTCCGGCCTCTCTGCCCTGGTTCCAGTCTGTCTGCAGTCACAATAGGCTAATGTGAAGTTCTTCCTGAGCTGAGTCAGTGTCTTTGAAGCACAAGTGTGACAGGTGACAGCTCCGCCCCTCTCATCGAGTCATGATTGACCATCCTGCCAACGCCCAAAACCTCTATTGTGATATTGTCTGGGAGGAATACACAAAGGCCAGCTGCCAACTACACCTAGTCACATGGTCCAGGAAACATGCTGTAGGCACCAAATGGTTACGAAAAGAAAATGTCAGCTTTCTAAAAGTGGCATTTTTAGAATTGTGACTTAAAATCCGACTTTAGCATTAAAGAGGGTTTTAAATTGCAGTTCATCAGACACCAAACATGACATTCGTTCCTGCTCCCAAGCAAAAGTTATCACATATTAAATGTAATGAAGTAACTCAATGTCCTTCTATGGGAGAGGTACACATTACAATAGTGAAAAACAATTTGAGAGTTTTTCACTACCACAACATGTAAAACTTAAAGGTACACATCCAACTTTTTAAATACAATGCACCATTCTGTATGGGCTCTTTAGGGCCTACCCTAGAGGTGACGTATATGTATTCAAAAGGAAGGGTATGTCATGGCAAAAGGTTTATTTTGCTAGGCCGAAATGGCAGCTTTAAAAGTTCACACACAGGCTGTCATGGCAGGCCTGAGACATATTTTTAAGGTCTATTTTAGTGGGTGGCACAATAGGTGCTGCAAGCCCACTAGCAGCATTTAATTTATAGACCCAGAGTACCAGTAGTTCCACTTTATTAGGGACTTATAAGTAAATTAAATGTGGCAATGGGGTGTTAGCCAATTGTTCCACGTTTAAAGGAAAAGCACAAGCACTTTACCAGCAATTAAGTGCACAGAGTCCTACAAGACAACAAAAATGCGTTTAGAAAACAAGATGAAAAGATTTGCGGGGTGACCCTGCAGAGACGACAAGGTCCAACATGACCCAATTCACATGTGGGTCTAGGATCAATAATTCAGCCTAATGCCCGCGAAACTACTTTCTCTCTAAGGTGCTCATTGCAAGTAGGTTGATAAATCCTTTTACTGCATAAATTGGAATGATGTAGTCAAACTGCAAATACTTCATGGCAGGGAAATTCCAGTAATTGCAAGAGCATGCAGCTTTTGGTCTGGTAAGCCCCAAAAGACACACGTTATTACACAAAAAACTTGTAATAGATAATAATGATCCCACCTGATAAATACCAAACACCTTGGTATAGTTTTTTATTTAGTGCCATAATCTTCGCATCTGATCATGGCCAACTCGTAATGAGAGCCTGAGAGCTTCTAACGGAGGGAGGGTAGAAAATATCCTCCATAGTAAGCATCAAAATATAATAATCAATGTTAAAATGTTTATTTTAATCATTGCAATATGCTATTCTATTTTAGAGAAGAACATTGCATCTAGATACATATAAGTGTTAACTTGTTTCTTTTTCACCCCCTCTAATCACCTTGAAAATTCTTATGTTTTTTGGGCATATATCTTGATTTTTATCCTAATTGATATACCCAAATTGGTCCTGGTTTTAGCCAAACGGATTCCAAACTTAGGGTCCAATTTAAATGTTGGTGGTATGTATACTCCAGCGCGATGTAGTAAGGGCCTTAGGAGGAAAGGCTACATGCCTGAAAGGCTACATGTCCTTCCTCCCCATTAGGATGGGAGAACATGTAGCCATTATTTACTGTCCGTCACCACCAGGCAAACCCTGATGGTGAGTAATGGTAAAAATCAAATAATGTCTTCCCCCGCCAGGGGAGATGACTCCCATGGCGAGGGGAACATTGCCTTTTTTTACTTTCAAAAAGCAAATCCCATTTTGGGATTTTCTTTTTGAAAATAAAAATGGAATTCTGCTTGGCGTAGGGTTGTGTCATGCTGACGCAACCCTGCACCAAACAGTGGATTGCGTTGACAGGAACTGCCGCAATGTTGGTTCCTGCCTATGCATTATAAATGACCACCGGCTTGGCGGTCATTTGTAAATCCGGTGGTAGGGACCCGCACCAGGCAGAGGGAGGAATTTACAATGGCTTTGTTTCTGCATCTAAATCTGTTCTTTATGGCGTTCCTCGCTAATCTGTTTTTGGTCTTTTCCTTTTTGCACTTTAGATTATTCACCCTATTCTATATATTCTTCTAATGGATTTGAGGCATACTTTTTGCTTCTGAAATCTGCTTTACTTTATTCCTTTTTTTCCCTGCAATTCTTCTGCGTGTTTGTCGGACTTTGAGACATAGATGGCAAACAAACATTCTTAATCTTAATCCTATAACACTGTTGTTCTTTTTTACCTTACCATGCCAACTATTTTCTCTCTGGCTTCTTTTACTATTCTTCCATCTCAGTTGTACTTTTTTTGATTTCAAGGTCTCTGCTTTGCCTTTGAGGTATGCATTTGTGAGCACCTCCGCATCTCTGAGGTCTGGGGTTGCTTTACCCCATGTCATGGTCTTACATTCAGCTTCACTCTGTATTTTTTCTGTTAACAGCTGCTTAGACTCACTTTTCCTCAGTGGCGGCTCCTCAGTAATGGCGGAGGAGCGTCGCTCCACTCACTGCAGATGAAAAATAGAATGATAATAAAACAATTTTCTTATCATTTTATTTTTCACTTAAGAAACAAATCTTGTTTGGATTGGTGTGACCTCATAAATGGATGCCAATGAATATTATTATTTGGTTTTAGCTTTTGTGTGCCCTCTACTTCAGTGCAGCACTTTTGAAAAAATTGACTCTGCTAAATAAAATATATGTAAAAAACTGGGATGAGGGCTCAAACTGTGAGACATAATTAGGGGTGGGCAAAACTCATGGAATTTCTCGTTGCGGAATTCCGCGGAGTTACATAAAAACTTCACGAGATTACAACAGGTGGAAAAAATACACATTGCTTTACTTGATTTATCGCTTTTAGCGCGTTTCGTGCTGACAAATCTGTGAATGCCAACATACAGTGCACAAGAGCACTGGGCCATTCGAGTTGATTTTGATGTCGCTTGAGTCGAAAATCTACTTGAGAAGCTGCCGGCTGACCGCGACCATTCCTGCAAATGCTCAAATTAGAAAATCATTTGAGAAGGCTTCCTAGCAACTGGGAATTGCACTTGGGGAAACCAAATCTCGCTCGCCAGCTCGATTGCTGGAGCCTCGCGTTGTTGCTGTTGTCATCGCATTATTCAAACAGGAAAACAAAATTTACCACTTGGCGATTGGTGGAATTTGGCCAGAACTCGATGTTAAAACAACAACACAAAGTCTCAAATTTCTGCAATTCCATGAGCGAAATTAAAATTTCCACCTGGGCCTAGACATAATGTGCTAACAGCTTGCAAATGCTACACTTAGTGACACACAAACAATATATAAAATACATGCAGTTTAGACAAACAATTTTAATTTTGGTGGGTGCTTATAAATTTTAAATATGCTTTCCATTCTCTCTCTCTCTCTCTTTCTCACTCTCCCTTTCTCTGTGTCTATCTCTTTGATCTCACACTGTCTTGCTCTCTCCTAGTGTACCCCGAGCGCTCGATTTCATACTCTTTCTACCTATATTTTTATTTTCTAAATTCTCTGTCTCCCTCTTTTTTATTCTTATTTTCGCTCTCTGTCTGTTTCTTTCTCCCTCGCCTTGGTTTTTCTTTCTCACTATCTCACTTTTTCTCCATTTTGCTTTCTCCCTCTCTTTGCCTCTCTCTATCTCTGGTTCACTCTCACTCCCTGAGTGGCTCTATTTTTCTCCATTTCCCTCTCTCTGTAAGAATCTATGTTTGTTGTTTCTGTTTCTGGCTGTCTCTCTTTCTCTCTGTCTCTCTCTCGTTCCGGCTTCTTATTTTTCCTTATTGCCCTCTGTAAGAACCCCTGAAGGAGGGCCACTGCTGGCATGGGTTACTGAGTGCAATTGTGATGGTTGAGGCATTTTACTCCTGATGTTCCGGGCCTGACCTACTATGGATCCTGCTCAACTGGGCCAATTACCCTTTCTGCACTTGACACTCAGTGGTAGCTATGGCCGAGCTGTCAAGTCTCCCTCAGGTGGGGGTGGGGGGGTGTATACAGGTCAGTGAACATGACTCATAACTCAAAGTGCAAACTGTACGAACAATAACTCAATGTTCAGCCACATACTTGCTTATATAAGAATAATGTGTATTTTATTTCTAATTCTACAGACGCAAAGAGTGACATTCAAATGCAACAACACAATCCCTCTTGAGGTTGGGGCTGTAGGAGTTGCCAGGGGAATCTCTGCCCCACCCTTCTTCATGTAACATGCTCAGAGTTATTTCCCATTCACAGGAGGTCACATCAAGGAATACAATCTATTAGGCCGTACTCAAGAGTTCCCTTTTGACTCTTCAGGATTTCAGTCAAAAATATCTATGGTTCCAGAAAACCTTCAGATGTGAATCCCCCAGCAGCCCTAGTTCAAGTCGTACATGCTCCTGCAGCAGGGAAGCATTCGGCATTACAGCAGTTGCTTTCAATGTAACATCAGATCCTGTTCGGAGAAGGCAGGCTACTCGTGGTTCACGCAGCAGTATGCAGGCTCACTCTCCAGAGGGGCACGACCACTCTCCCCAGCGATCGGTGCAGCTTCCAGCTCACAACAATGTGGTAAGTCAAGTTCTCCCAGGGCGGGAATTCAGTCCTTTGGCTCCTGATTGGAGTCCCGCAAGGGCACATCATCCTCTTTGGTATTCTCCTGGCCCACGAGGGGTTAGTCAGGGCAGATCCTTCAGTGTGGCTAGACCTGCCGGTCACAGCCTCACTTCAGTCCCGAGTGATGGCCCAAAGGCTTTGAGGATTTGGTCCTAGCAGCCTCCTTGGCATATGGGATTGCTGCAGAACCTTCCAGACACAATGTAGACACCTCAGGTGCAATCACCCGCACCACAGTGGCCCCTCCTCATATACAGGTTGCTGCAAAGAAGGCCACGAGTTATGGCACATTGATCAAACAACTTCTTCACCGATAACCCCCTCTTGAATATGGGGCCATCACACCGTGGCCGTGTGGGCTGGGCGCCCTCCACACAGTGCTCGATTCTTGGCACAGTCAATGGTGGCATTCTCCTGGCATACGGGGTCACTGAAAACAGTCTTGCACACGGCCCAATCGTTGCACTGCTAAATGCTCACACCTCACACAAGGGTCCACCCTGTGGGGCTCCCCACTGAACCTTGCCCCCTCCAATGCTCTCCTCTTCCTCACAGGACACATTGGTTTTGGCAGGTACTGATGCTGCAGACTCCAGGGCAGGTGGTCTTGGTTTCTCTGGGTGATGTCCCCTCACCCAGCAGGGAGGCTAGCAGGCCTTGGACCCCAGTCCTGGTCACAGCCAGAGATCTTGCAGAGTTTCCCCTTCTCACACAGTACGTCTAGCTGCTTGGCAGATGGCAAATATTGGGGAACGCAACCTCCCCTTCTTATAGTCCTTTTCCAGACACCAAACGTGTTTTAGGGCCTGGGTCCTTGAGGTTTCAGGCTGGGGCTCTGCTTCTTTTGAAGTGGGCACTTCATTTTATCTTTCTTCATGAAGGACGTCTGTCACAGCAGGCAGGACTCAAACGATGATTGTCTACAACGCAATTCAAGGGAGTGACCAGAGTTCGCACCTGAATGTCAGCCACAGTGATGTCTGCATCAAAAGGTTAATCCCCGACCCCTGCCCTACTCTATGATTCTCTTATGAGCCCCATCTCCCTTCCTGAGATGTCTCCAAGCCCCTTCCTTGTGATCTATCACTGAATCAAAGAGCGGTCTTCATAAAGTATAAAGGGAATCTCTTCCTTTCCCCTCCAGCGTGTCTCACCCAGCTCACAGGAATGCAGCAGTACACAAATCTGTCTGGGGGAATCCCTCTTCACCAGGCAGGGCTCCAAACATGGCACCCTTGCAGGCACATTTACTCAGTGTACACTCATAGCACACTTACCGCCAAGCAGTAATACCTCTATGCATTGTACCCCTACATACACACATGCATTCAACACACACATGCTCAGTCTATGCACACTGTTAAGCAGTGGAGTGTTTCTAGCTTTAACCAGGGTGTATGATTTCAAAATACATGCACTGCCAGCACACACACTCACTATGTGTGCGCTGCACAACACTTCGCCCTGCATGTACGGTGCTCCATGCAAGCACACAAACATGCAGCACATGCTTTATCCACACGTGCACTGCATTGCACTACATCTCTCATGAAATGTATTCCTTTCATGCATACATACACCCAGTACATGTACTAACCACACATGCAGTGCTCTGTCCGTGTACCATACCCTTCCCACACACATAGGTCAAGCAGTCACTACTGCAGCTCTCCACATCTTACCTGATGTAGGCCAAGAGTGAGTTAAGCAAACAGCAGTGGAACTTTTAAAAAGGTGGGTGAGCCTGGAGGCCTCACTCCAGTGATACCGGGTAAAAACGTCCTGTTCACTACTACTGATCACTACACAGTCTGCTGCCACCACTGCACTTTGATTACTTAACTCCTGGTGAAGGTTGTAGCCTTCCACCAGTATGAGGGCAGCACTCTGGGCACCCCACCCTCGGTCCAACAAGACCGCAATCCATAAGACAGGCCTATGGCATGGTGCACACGCATGATCTGTGCTCGCTCATAAAAAAAAATCAGCATTAGGGATCCAGACAATACAGGTGGGCACTCATGGCACGGGTACACATATCTTACCATGCAGAGGACTTTTACCTGCTAACACCCTCTCTCCCTTATTGTTCTCCCCTTCTCTCTTTCCTCTCTCTCTGTTTCTGACTCTCTTTCTCTCTCTGTTTCATTCTTTTTCTGACTTTCAGTTTTTCCCTTGCTCTGACACTCTCCTCATGGTTCTCCTCTTATCTGTTTCTCTCTTCTCTCTCTCTCTCTTTCTGTGCCTCAGCTGAGCCAGCTTTGCTCTGCAGTGATCACGTGAATATGCGGGTGGCCCTGGTCCAAACTCCCACTGTCTGACCACCTGCTCTGGAAGCTTGCATGGATGTTTGAGTTTAGCTATTCACTGAGCAAGCAGAGACCACTCTGCCAAAAAGTTGCGGGGTTCCAAAATTTGGGAGGGGCTTTTGGAAAATAAATTGCATGCTGAGTTGCTGCACTAAGAACAGGGACGGCTTTAGTGCTGGCGGTGCCTAGTGCGGCAATCTTTGTTGGCCTCCCCCCCATCTCATTCTCCATCATCCATTCTCCTCATTCTTCAATATCAATTCCCTCACTACCACATGTCTCTCATCTCCCCTTCCTCAGATGCATTTCATTTGGTTTATAACACTACTCATTCCCGTGTAGGGTGTCTGAACACTTTACATCACACACACACAATATACGGAGCTAATAAATCATATTTGCGTAAATCAGTCTATAGGAAAAGTTACATAGGCCAATGGGGATTACAAGGTGTAGGAGCCGCATGTCACCAATACTAGTCGGCAGTTCATTTTAAGAGTGTTTGGTCTGGAGAAGCACAAACTCAGGATTTCAAATGTACCACAGTGGTTGGGGCTGGCTTTGCTAATAAGAATGTATTTCAACCCAAATTAACACTTTTTACCTAAATTAGGATAATAAAAGACTGGGGAATAAACCATAATGTTCTAACCTATCCCAAGCACTTGGCATTCAGTTATTGACTGACAGTTCATAGCTCACTGGCCTATATTAGGATTGTAATTTATAAACGGCAAGTAACAAAAGGATCTCTGTGACAAAAGCAGAACCTACTGAGTGATCCACAGAAAATACAGTTGGGTAATGTGTGTGTTACGCGTTCTTTGCAGCAGGCATATTAACCCTCTGCACCACTTTATGATATGTCAAAACAGCCACTAGACAAAAGATCTCTGTCCAACAGGAACATTAATCACAAGAGTCACCATGACATTTTTATTGTTGCCTTACAGATGCTAGCACACAAGGAACTCAGAAGCAGGTGCTTTTTCAAATCTATGGTATTTTGAAATTCGCCCATACCCCCTCGCCCAGGGGTCAGTCCCGGTGCGCCTGCACCGGTCGCACCACCCTAGAAATGGCCCTCACTCAGAAGACGATACATCAGGAAAAGACAGGAGACAGGAACACGAGGACATCCATTCTGAGACCCCTCTTAACTCTGTGGGGAGATACTGAAATTATTGATTCTGGACGCTATGGGGCGGATCTACAAGGAAGTACCACAGCGTGGCACCGCAAGCCCTTTGGCTGCGCCATGCTGCGGCACTTCCGAAGCACAGGGATACAACATATTTACAAGAATATGTCGCATCTCTGTGCTTACCCCAGCGCTGGGGCACAAACTGCAGCCATGCGCTGACGCAGGCACCCTTGCACCATGGTGCAAGGATGCGTGCGTCGTGGGGAGATTGTTTTTGTGCAGGAAGGTTCCCCTTCCTGCACAAAAACAATCACTACAGGCATATTCCTCTGTCAATGCGTTCTGTAGAATGCAGCACGCTTTGAAAGAGGAAAAAACGAGGAGAAATTAAAACACTTCGCCTCGTTGCTCCTCGCTACGCCACGTCTAGGGTGGCGTAGCATTCAGACGCATCCCCAGATTTACGATTTCTCGTAAATCTGGAGATGTGCCTTGTTCCGTCCATGGGTGTTGCGTGGGAACACCCACAGAAAAACCCATGGAACGCCCCTTTCACGCAAAGTGCTGCTTGTAAAGAGGCCGTATTTACAAGGAGAGGAAAAGTCACGCAGGGTGGCTTTTCCTGTCCTTGTAAATATGGAGGAGCCGCCTGCCCCACAAAAAGTGACGTACTGGTGGTGCAGGGGGCTCGTAAATCTGCACCTTTGTCCCTGCGAGTTACAAAGGATCTTAAATGAATATCCTTTAATGGGGAATAATCTATCATACCCTCATGTCTGCCAAATCATCTGACCAGATGGTAGCTATCTGAGAGGGGTTGTGTGGGGGTGAAGATCTGAGGGCTCTCTGGGGGGAGCATTGTCTAGAGGTGGCAGGTGGGGGCCAGGCTGCTGCTCCTGACCCCCCCACCCCCCACCTGTGATTGCACGAAGTGCAGATCTACACAAATTAAAACCAGAACTGGTGTTTTTGAACTGGTAATGGAAAGCCCAGAAATACCTGACGGCTCATACTTACCAAGAGCGGTGTCCCCCAAGATACACCGTTCTGGACAACCCATAATGGGGGCTGTATGGCGCTACAACAGTGGGTTTCTCTTTACCTCCCAATTCAGGAGATCGCCTACTGAACAAATTTCCCTTGAAAAGTCCCAAACAGAGACGCACATGGGCTGCTGTCATAGTGTAATTTAAATCATGTTGTTCAAACTTCCGACAAAACTATTTGTATTTACCAGATATCATAAATGTAGGAAGGTGGATACCTGACTAAGGTTACCCCAGATTTTTTGCCCTGTGTTTAGCTGGTTTTCGACTTAGTTGGCCTGGTTCCCTGCTAATCAGGGCCCCAGGCTCTCTGCTCACTCTTTAAAATGGATTCCATGTACCCTAGGTGCATAACCAAATTTGCTTGGGTCACCTTATCAGCACCTGTACAGTGCACTATAGGTGCCCAGGGCATAGGTGCCTCCAAGGCCTACCAGCGGCTGCAGCATATCTTTTGCCACCCCTGGCTGGCTATCCAAAATTGACACAACTGGCTGATCACTCAGCTGGGGCAAGGTGGTGTAATCACCCCTTTCTTAGATATAGTATGCCTATATCTAAACTGGACACATATAAACCTATAAGCCACTCCTATGGCAGGCCTTAACAATCCTGGAGGCAGAGTGCGTGGTTTTATGTGAGATGGTGCTCTAGCATGAGCTGAGCCTGTCTGTAGCTGTCGGGACCAATGCCCTAAGCTGTTCCGGGATATTGCCATACCATATACTCTTAAGTGCATTATAATCCTCACGGTTATATTGTACCTTTGGTTTGGCTTTATCAAAACATGTCGTGTAAGGTGTCATGCGATTTGGAATACTATCCCCTCGACAGTCCTGTCGACGGGGATAGCATTCCACCCCTCTAGAGGGAGACGACATGCTACTTTGCTAAAACGCGGTTGATTTTAAAAGAGCCTCAGATCCACAAAATGGATGCTTCTGCCACAGACACGAGTCTGACCTCCTGCTGCTGACCGAAACTCAGCAGAGGAGGAGGCCTGGACAAAGGGTTTCCTGTCACAGGGAGGTGTCACACCACCCCAGACAGGAGATAGTGGATTGTAGCAGGGAGGTTTGAAAGAAACCAGACACTGCCTGGGGAGCACAAGGCTGCTCCTTGCATAATCCGGCCAAACCGGTTCTGGGGCAGACCAGCCCCAGAACCAGCGCGGCCTGGATCAAAGGAAAGGGGTGTATCTACCCCCTTCCTGGGTCCCACCCATAGGAGGGGACCTAGCACGTAATCCAGCCCCCTAGATTGGTATAAGAATGGGAGCAGTGCCAAAGCACTCAGATTATCCTGATGAAACATAAGAAACAAAACTCTGGACCCTTCAAAATCCTACTCGACGTAGAAGACTGAAGAATCTCCCTTGTGGTCAAGGAGTGACCACCCTGTGCAAACAGGCACCATCCAGCACCTCGACCTTGCTTTGGTGCAGTTCCCGCTGGAACTCGAGCGACAGAGATCGACGAGATCAAGCTTGCCTGCCTTCTTACAGCCCGATCCACAGTCCCTGCAGAGCTGAGACCCGTGGAGGCGACCAGAAGCATGGGGCACGCCATCTTGAAAAGGCCACAAGATGCTGACCGTGCAGCCCACGAGTGACCCTCGAAGCTGTACACCGGGGTATGAGAAGCCCTAACCCTGAGCCATTCTTGCACCGAAGCTCACCCCTCTACACTCGACGAGTGCTGCGTGGGGCCCTTCTGCTTTCTTTGACTGGACGCATTGGCCCGGTCACTTGCCAGCTGGCTTGTGGCCCTTGTGCCGGCGAAAACCTAAATACAACTTGTGATTCTGGTTGCTCCAGACTTGCACCCGCTCCTCTGAAAAGGAGCACCTGCTCTGACCCTTCTGGTACGAGTGAGAACTAATCTTCCAGTCCTGCGTGGATTGCTCTTGCCAAGTGTTGTTTGCTCCAATCTTGAAGCCGACAGCGCGACGGTGAGAGCCTTAGTGAGACAACTCGTGACCCGCTCCTCGACATCCCAGATGCCCCAGAGCCCACATGGCAGCGGAGAGAAGCTCCTCGACAACCACCTGATTGCGCCCGACATTGCCTGGTTCCGTCCTGGTTCCACCCTGGTCACTGCTGAGTGACCCAGACTCTGTCCCCTCTGCTTTCAGGTACTTTATGACTCTGGACCACCCTTGGATCACACCGGACACTTCTCCTTCACATCTCCTGCAGCATCTTCAGCTTCAAGCACCAGCAACCTGCGTGACGAAACCCGACGCCACTTTGACCCTATGCACCCGCTTCCTGTGGGTGAGGTAACTCAGAAACGCCGGTGTTCCTACACTGGTACACACCTCTAGGGCCTGTGTCTCAAGTTTTGTCCTTGTAGGTTAAGCGGAAGTCTCCTTAAACAGTAACTTTCTAACTTTTACGCACCATTGACTTAACATTGGTGCATGCGTGTGCTTTAAGCGCTGCACCCGAATCCCGCGGGCTTTTCCCGACTTTAGCATTGCTTGTCCCGACTGCTCCCAGCGATTCCCTAGGCCCTAGGCCTAACCACTGTTCGATTGGTACCTCTTATACCACTTTCTTAATATATGGTTTGAGTGGCCACCCGCCCTCATCCATAATTGTGCAACTTTCATATGTTATACTGTTCTTTTGATTTAACGCTTGTGCCCCTTTGCTCATAAAGAGTACTGGGGATTATTCTAGTAATAAATACATATATTTTTATAATATATACTTGTGTGGTGTCCTTTCATTTGATATTACAGGACTGTGATTGGTAAAACAGCTCGCTTAACACGACCTCTTGAGTTAAGCCTTTAAGGCTGCTTAGTCCATGCTACCATTAGGATAGCTTGTCTATAAGGTTGACTTACAACCAGACACCATAAGGGATTGTTTGGACTGATACAAGGTGGTTCCAGAATTGGAAACATCATATATCAGGCCAACTTCTCACAATATAGGAATAAAATACCTGCTTTATAGACGAGTCATACATATATTTAATGGTGTGCTTCCTTTAATTGTTTATAGTTAAGGGTGGTCAATGTTCCATCATATGGAGTTCTAGGCAGGGATAGCCATGGAGGTTGGTTTAGCCCTCCTGTACAGGGTTTACTGAAACACATGCCTATCCTATAGGCCATGAAAGGCGTGTGCAACCTGTGTGTGAGAGCAGGTGCACACACGCCTTGCCCTTCTTGCCCTTGTACACAAACCCACAGGCTCCAACACAAGATCCCTGGGTCCAAGGATGTGTTCTGTGGCTTCTGGGAGGCGCTGGTGATTTACAACCGTGTTCTATGTTATGTTACAGCAATGTTAAAAACAAAACGTCACATTTTTGGCTTCCTCTGGCCCTCTGAGCTGTATTTAATTACGGCGATGTCACTACCTTCTTCCTTCACTTTCATGACCCTCACTTGATGCACTTCTACTTTCCCTCCTCGTTTCTCCCACTGCTGTGGGCACTTGTGCACATTATTTGATATTTGCCCTTGAATTGTTGATTGATTGACGAGGATTTGTTGCTGTTCAATGTGATTAACTAGCATTGCATCTATTATCATTTGCTTCAGTACCGGTTTGTATTTCTTTTCTAATTGTGTTTAGTGTGTATTGGTTCTAATTGCTTTTGCACTGGGGCCACTCTTCAATTGTTCTTGTCTTATGTTGGGCAGGTCTTGTGTCTTCTCTTCAAAATTCTAGATTTCAGCCACATTCCTCTGTTTGTGTAAATCACAGCACAATTGAAGAGTCAAACTTACCAGCAAATAACTTACCGCAGGGCATCACCTTCCCACCGCAACAGGCAGCGGTAGCTTCCCTGGCACTCTGGGCACCTGTGAATGGAATAGATGCAAGCAGAGGCGCAGCCAGTCCCAGCTTCATGCCCTTACACTGAAAAGAGTGGGACAGGAGTGAGTGCAATGGAAGAGGCAGACTGAGACTGGGGGCAGGGTAGGAGCTGGAGTCTAGGATACAGGGTTAAAGGTAGGGATATGAAGCTGTATTTAAACAGTAGAGTGAGAAGCATGGTAAGAGCTGGAGTTTATGATACAGGGTTAAAGTTAGAGAATATGAAACAAAGTAATATCTAGGGACAGCAGAGTTAAATATGGATAGTATGAAGCAGGGTTAAAGTTAGAGAGAATATGAAGCAGTCTTTGAGCCGTAGACTGAGAAGCACTGTAAGAGCCGGAGTCTAGGATACAGGGTTAAAGTTAGAGAATATGAAGCAATCCCTAAGCAGTGAAATGCGAAGCACGGTAACACTGAAGACTATGAGAAAAGGTAATACCTGGGCATCCTAGAGCAGGGAATATCTCGACTGTGACACAGGAACACTGTCGAGAAGAGTAAAATTGGAGGCTGCGGCAAGGTTACATTTAGAGACTTGCAAGCATGGTAAAGCTGGAGACTATGAAACTGGTTTAAAGTGGGAGGCTGCAAAGCAGGGTAGTAGGTCGAGTCTAAGAAGCAGGGTAATGACTGTGGAATAAGAAGCATGGATAAAGTTAAGACCACTGCATCAGGATACTATGGTAGACGGAGTAAAGCTGGAGACTATGAAGCAGGCTTAAAGTGAGAGGCTGCAAAGCAGGGTAGTAGGTCGAGTCTAAGAAGCAGGGTAATGACTGTGGAATAAGAAGCAGGGATAAAGTTAAGACCACTGCATCAGGATACTATGGTAGACGGAGTAAAGCTGGAGACTATGAAGCAGGCTTAAAGTGAGAGGCTGCAAAGCAGGGTAGTAGGTCGAGTCTAAGAAGCAGGGTAATGACTGTGAAATAAGAAGCAGGGATAAAGTTAAGACCACTGCATCAGGATACTATGGTAGACGGAGTAAAGCTGGAGACTATGAAGCAGGCTTAAAGTGAGAGGCTGCAAAGCAGGGTAGTAGGTCGAGTCTAAGAAGCAGGGTAATGACTGTGGAATAAGAAGCAGGGATAAAGTTAAGACCACTGCATCAGGATACTATGGTAGACGGAGTAAAGCTGGAGACTATGAAGCAGGCTTAAAGTGAGAGGCTGCAAAGCAGGGTAGTAGGTCGAGTCTAAGAAGCAGGGTAATGACTGTGGAATAAGAAGCAGGGATAAAGTTAAGACCACTGCATCAGGATACTATGGTAGACGGAGTAAAGCTGGAGACTATGAAGCAGGCTTAAAGTGAGAGGCTGCAAAGCAGGGTAGTAGGTCGAGTCTAAGAAGCAGGGTAATGACTGTGAAATAAGAAGCAGGGATAAAGTTAAGACCACTGCATCAGGATACTATGGTAGACGGAGTAAAGCTGGAGACTATGAAGCAGGTTTAAAGTGGGAGGCTGCAAAGCAGGGTAGTAGGTCGAGTCTAAGAAGCAGGGTAATGACTGTGGAATAAGAAGCAGGGATAAAGTTAAGACCACTGCATCAGGATACTATGGTAGACGGAGTAAAGCTGGAGACTATGAAGCAGGTTTAAAGTGGGAGGCTGCAAAGCAGGGTAGTAGGTGGAGTCTAAGAAGCAGGGTAATGACTGTGGAATAAGAAGCAGGGATAAAGTTTAGACCACTGCATCAGGATACTATGGTAGACGGAGTAAAGCTGGAGACTATGAAGCAGGCTTAAAGTGAGAGGCTGCAAAGCAGGGTAGTAGGTCGAGTCTAAGAAGCAGGGTAATGACTGTGGAATAAGAAGAAGGGATAAAGTTAAGACCACTGCATCAGGATACTATGGTAGACGGAGTAAAGCTGGAGACTATGAAGCAGGTTTAAAGTGAGAGGCTGCAAAGCAGGGTAGTAGGTGGAGTCTAAGAAGCAGGGTAATGACTGGAATAAGAAGCAGGGATAAAGTTAAGACCACTGCATCAGGATACTATGGTAGACGGAGTAAAGCTGGAGACTATGAAGCAGGCTTAAAGTGAGAGGCTGCAAAGCAGGGTAGTAGGTCGAGTCTAAGAAGCAGGGTAATGACTTTGGAATAAGAAGCAGGGATAAAGTTAAGACCACTGCATCAGGATACTATGGTAGACGGAGTAAAGCTGGAGACTATGAAGCAGGTTTAAAGTGAGAGGCTGCAAAGCAGGGTAGTAGGTGAAGTCTAAGAAGCAGGGTAATGACTGTGGAATAAGAAGCAGGGATAAAGTTAAGACCACAGCATAAGTATAATACAGTAGACGGGGTAAAGCTGGAGACCATGAATCAGGGTTAAAGCAAAAGACTATGACATGGTGATAATGCGGGAGAATGCACAGCAGGACAGAGCTAGACTCAAGGAAGCAAGGATAAAGCTAGATAGTATGATCAGGGTTGAAGCTGTAGATCGTGAAGCAGGGTAACCGTGGAAACATGGAAGAACGGTGAAGCTGCAAGCTATGAGGCAGGTTTAAAGCGGAGGCTGCCAAGCAGGGTAGAAGGTGGAGGCTAGGAAGCAGGGTAATAGCTGGGGACAACTAAGCAGGGCTACAGCTGGCACCAAGCCACCAGGACAAAGCTGTAGTCTGTAAAACAGGGTAAAGCTGGCAACTATGTAGCAGGTTTAGAGCACTAGACTGCCCAGCAGGGTAGCAGGTGGAGGCTAGGAAGCAGGGTAATAGTTGGTGACTACTAAGCAGAGCCACAGATGGCGCCTATGCCACAGGGAAAATGCAGGGGTCTGTACAGCAGGGTAAAGCTGCAGATTATGAAGCAAGTTTAGAGCACTAGACGGCCAAGCAGCGTAGCAGAAGGAGGCTAGGAAGCAGGGTAATAGTTGGTGACTACTAAGCAGAGCCACGGGTGGCGCCTATGCCTCAGAGACAACGCAGTAGCCTGTGGAGCAGAGTAAAGCTGGCGATTATTAAGCTTATTTAAAGCGCTAGACTGCCAAGCAGGGTAGCAGGTGGAGGCTAGGAAGCAGGGTAATAGCTGGGGACTACTAAGCAGGGCTACAGCTGTCGACCATGCCACAGGGACAATGCAGGGGTCTGTAAAGCAGGGTAAAGCTGCAGATTATGAAGCAGGTTTAGGGCACTAGTCTGCCTAGCAGGGTAGCAGGTGGAGGCTAGGAAGCAGGGTAATAGCAGGGGACTAGTAAGCAGAGCCACAGATGGCGCCTATGCCACAGGGACAACGCAGGGGTCTGTAGAGCAGGGTAAAGATGGCGATTGTTAAGCTTATTTAAAGCGCTAGACTGCCAAGCATGGTAGCAGTTGGAAGCTATAGGAAGCAGGGTAATGCCTGGGGACTGTAAAGTATGGATAAAGCTAGCGAGCATAGCATTGAGATAATGGGGTGGAGCGTAGAACGGTATAAAGATGGAGACAATGACGCGGGGTTAAAGTCGAAGACTTTAAAGCATGGAAATATCTGGAGTCCATTTAGAATCAGGAAAAGAGACAGGCAGACTCCCAGCAGTGACTGGCCCAAGAGCTCTCTGTGCAAACACGTCACAATGCATCCCTCCCATTCACACCGCACACACTGACCCCAAGAGAAAAGACACCAGCCTCTTTTTTTTTTTGGTTTTGCTTTATAAATAACTTTAAATAGTTTAAATACGTATTTCATACCAAGTATATAAAAATAGCATTTCTGTCTCCGATAAATAAATTAGAGAGGTTTCATTTACATGACAGTTAACGTGCAACGACAGGCCGAGGGCCCGCCAGCCTCTCGGTGGGGGGTGGCCCCCACGGTGGACGACATGCAGCGATCAAAAGGTCTCTGTCCCTTTCTCTCGGGGCCCGCCGGGCCGCGCGCGCCAGCGGGGGCCGGGGGCGCGCGCTGGGAGCATTGTCTGCAAAATGGAGGACTATTGCTGCAGACAACAATGGCTTCCCACTTCCTGCCGCCCAAGGCCACGTGACGCTCTCCTGTCTGGGCCTCGCGGCTGCCGAGGGGCGCTTTTACAAAACACCAACCCTGAGACCCCCATCTCCAAAGAAAACACCTCCTGCATGCTTCTGCAGAGCAGCGTGTGCAATATCGAATTGCTTACCTACTTTCTATAAGCCCCCCAGCTTCAATCTATTTGTAATTCTCTGATAGGCAGAGTCAAAAACCGCAGTCATGCTGTATACGTCTGAAATGCCAGGCATGCGTCAAGTCCTGCAGAGATTGCGCATCATTATACGTCTATGGCTCTGTCATCTTTGTAATCAATTGTGCTGGTCACAATCTGTAAGGGGTAGTGGTCCGGGGATTGTGCCGAGAGGCCGGTGCTCCCCTCCAAGTCCCAGGAGCCCGGCAGGTTTTCAAGGCTAAGTGAACTGATGGCTCCCTGGCTGAAGCCTTCCTCCGATCTGCTGGGCAGCACCATCTGCATCGATGACGTGTCCGAGGAAGAGTACACGGAGGGGGATAGGGTGGCCGAGATGGACTGCAGCGGTGTCAAGGTGGCATCGGAGAGTGGCGACGAACACCTCAGATAGTCCAGCTGGTCGGCCTGGATGACCTGATAGTGTGACGGGGAGTAGCCCAGGCCCGTTGTGTAGTAAAGTTCACCATCCATGGCATTTTGGATATCGCACTCCTGTCTCGGGGGGCTGCTGCCCACTGAGGACGGGTCCATGTGCCAAATGTCAGACACGGTGGAGCCCTGGTGGTAGAGCTGTGTTTTGGTGCAACTCACCGAATCGGATTCCTGGTGCATATAGGGTTGATGCGTAGTCCATGACATCGAGTGTAAACCCTCCACCGGAGACCCCATTGTTGTTGCGTACGAGTACGCAGATGACTTCTGCACAGCCAGTAAGTTCTCCAGGAGGTTAATGACATTTTTCATATCTCTCCCAAGCTGTGAAACCTCCTGGGTTAAGGTGTTTACCTAGCGGAGTAAACAAAAGAAGCACTGGTTAGAAGATTTTTTTTCAAAATAAACTCAACATAAGCATGGATGCACAAGTTTACCAGGCAAAATAAAAGCAGTTTTAATGCACCACGGACAGAACCTATCTACCCACTCCTACAAATCAAACTTCTCCAACTGCTCTGTTACCAGCCACCCTACCGTTGCATGAGCATCCGTGGATGGTTAGTGTTAAGAAGATTCCAAGGCGTGTAGGTTCCCTGGACAACCAGCTGTAATCTGGTTCTGGGACTCACAGATGTTACCTTACACTGGGATGTTTAGTTCATTAAACCAGACTACGCCAACATCTGCCCCCCCCAACTTTCATTACACAAGACAAACCTTAGCACCGACGACATCAAGGGCTGAATGTGACATCATGGTGGGACACTCACTGACTCCTGAAGTCAGCTTTTGAAGTGGTGCAGCATTGAGAAGGCAGCAAGAAGATGTCTATGGCGAGTGATCAGAATGGTACCTCATCGCACAAGACTTCTACTTATCCCCCGGCAGAGCCGCATCTCCCCATTATCCTGTAGCAACCATTCCCTAGCAATACCCTTCTAAAAAGATCTGTTCACCTGTACCGCCCAACTCTTAGTTCATGATTCCCAAAGGTGACGTGTTCCTGTGTTCGATCTCTATGTTAGATAGACAAATGGATTCAGATAGGCATCAGCGGGTGCTGGTTTAAGAAACCGTAGACAGGGGATGTGGAATTCTGCCTGGTTGGCACCGCAGGCTGTAGCATGTGCCTGCTGAGGACCAGAGATCAGGTCTTTTTTTAAAGGTCCCTTTAGCATGAGGGATTCTTCGATGGCTTAGGGGAATGCATGGATATACATTTTTCTTCAGGACAAGGGCTATGGGATTTCAATGCTGGCGAGTGAGGAGCGTAAAGATGTGGAAGCTTGGCGCTACACACAGGTCATCAAATGGTGCTGGCAAGAAGCCATGCGTAGAGTGATAGTGCAGAAAGCTAGGCAGGTGCCAGGGCATGCAATGTTTTCTCTTTAATGGTAAGTAGCTTGCAAGCAGCCCTGTTATGTGCCGGGAGACTGCATGCCTCACGACTGCTGTAGGAGACAGGAGGATTTCACTGGAGGTTAAAGGGATGTGACTTTATATTAGAAGTAGGAGAGAGGACTCTGTGTCATGACTTTTCTGAAGACAGTAGTGTCCGGTGAGTCCTCAAAGTCGCTAACAGTAACTCTGGAGGGTTCGCTCTCTTCAGTCGGGGAAGAAGCCATGACCAGGGGGACTTGTTCCTAGGGTACATGCGTCTGGGGTCCAGGTGTTCCTATGGGCGGATTTGGGCATGTCTGGGTTTTGAAGCTCCACATGGACAGAGTGACCCTTGATTGTAGGTCGAGAGATGGAATCTTCACTCCAGGGTGGAAATAGTTCAATTCTGATCCTAGGGTGTCACCACCCAGTCGATAGGTCTGAGGAGGCAGCCTTGGGTTGTGATTGGGTTTAGGACTAATCGTGGTGGAACCCAAGGTTCCCCGTAGAGTGGTTCTGCTTTACATTTTATCAGCGGCTGCTTGACAGTCAAACAGAACCGCGTGAACAAAACCACCAGTTACGCTGGCTGAAGGGTGCTCAATGAGACTGGCTTAACCATTGGCCCTTTTGGGGAATTCTGATGGAGGAAACGGCAGACACCACCATCTACCTACAGAGACATCAGACACTAGTAAATACTTACAGAATCCAAAGTCACCAGTACTTCCTTACAGAGACAGCAGAATCAAAAGTTATCAGTTCATAATTACAGACAGCAGACACTAGTACACACTTACAAAATCAAAAGTCCATCACGACTACATACTTACAGAATCAGACGTCAGTCATCAGGACATACTTACAGCAACATCAGCCACTAGTACATACATACTAGACACTAGTACATACTTATTGAATCAAAACTCGCCAGTACATACATACTTACAGCAACATCAGCCACTAATACATACTAGTACATACATACTAGACACTAGTACATACTTATTGAATCCAAACTCGCCAGTACATACATACTTACAGAGACATCAGACACTAGTACATACTTACCGAATCAAAACTCGTCAGTAAATACTTACAGAGACAGCACACACTAGCACACACTCACAGAATCAAAAGTCCATCACGACTACATACTTACAGAATCAGACGTCAGTCATCAAGACATACTTACAGCGACATCAGCCACTAATACATACTTAAAAATCAAAACTCACCAGTACATATTTACAGCGACATCAGACACTAGTATATACTTACAAATTCAAAGGTCAGTCATTAGTACATACTTACAGAGACATCAGACACTAGTACAAACTTACAAAATCAAAGTTCAGTCATCAGTACATACTTACAGAGACATCAGACACTAGTACAAACTTACAAAATCAAAGGTCAGTCATCAGTACATACTTACAGAGACATCAGACACTAGTACAAACTTACAAAATCAAAGGTCAGTCATCAGTACATACTTACAGAGACATCAGACACTAGTACAAACTTACAAAATCAAAGGTCAGTTATCAGTACATACTTACAGAGACACCAGACACTAGTATATACTTACCGAATCAAAACTCGCCAGTACATACTTACAGAGACATCAGACACTAGTACATACTCACTGAATCAAAACTCACCAGTACATACTTACAGAGATATCAGACACTAGTACATACTTACTAATCAAAACTCACCAGTACATACTTACAGAGACATCAGAAACTAGTACATACTTACCGAATCAAAACTCGTCAGTACATACTTACGGAGACAGCACAAACTAGTACACACTTACAGAATCAGACGTCAGGCATCAGTACATACTTACAGCGACATCAGCCACTAATACATACTTAAGAAATCAAAACTCACCAGTACATACTTACAGCGACATCAGACACTAGCACATACTTACCTAATCAAAACTCGCAGGTACATACTTACGGAGACAGCACACACTAGTACACACTTACAGAATCAACAGTCCATCAAGACTACATACTTACAGAGACATCAGACAATAGTAGAATGCTGTAGTCAATCAAGACTACATACTTACAGAATCAGACGTCAGTCATCAGGACATACCTACAGCGACATCCGCCACTAATACTTACTTAGCTAATCGAAACTCACCAGTACATACTTATAGAGACATCGGACACTAGAACAAACTTACAAAATCAACGGTCAGTCATCAGTACATACTTACAGCGACCCAGGCACTAGTACATAATTTCCGAATCGAAACTCAGCAGTACATACTTACAGAGACATCAGCCACTACTACATACTTACAAAATCAAAACTCACCAGTACATATTTACAGAGACATCAGCCACTAATACATACTTAGAAAATCAAAACTCACCAATACATATTTACAGAGACATCAGACAAGTACATACTTACAAAATCAAATGTCAGTCATCAGTACATACAGACAGCGACATCAGACACTAGTACATACTTACCGAATCAAACCTCGCCAGTACATACTTACAGAGACATCAGACACTAGTTCATACTTACCGAATCAAAACTCACCAGTACTTACTTACAGAGACAACAGACACTAGAACATACTTACTGAATCAAAACTCGCCAGTACATACTTACAGAGACATCAGACACTAGAACATACTTACCGAATCAAAACTCGCCAGTACATACTTACAGATATATCAGACAATAGTTGAATGCTGTAGTCCATCACGACTACATACTTACAGAATCAGACGTCAGTCATCAAGACATACTTAGAGCGACATCAGCCACTAATACATACTTAGAAAATCAAAACTCACCAGTACATACTTACAGAGACAGCAGACACTAATACATACTTACTGAATAAGACGTCAGTCATCAGTACATACTTACAGCAACATCAGCCACTAATACATATTTAAGAAATCAAAACTCACCAGTACTTATTTACAGAGACATCAGCCACTAGTACATACTTACAAAATCAAAACTCACCAGTACATATTTACAGAGACATCAGACACTAGTACATACTTACAAAATCAAAGGTCAGTCATCATTACATACTTACAGCGACATCAGACACTAGTACATACTCACCGAATCAAAACTTGCCTGTACATACTTACAGAGACATAAGACACTAGTACATATTTACTGTTAGACCTGTCTGGCCTTTTGCGTAGCCCCTCCTATTAATTATTTATTTTGTCCCCTTTTTGCCCCTCATACCCTTTATATCTTTTTGTGCCCACTGGATTATTTTTACGGTGTTGGCCTAGGGGTTAGATGCTCTTTGGCCCGCATAGTTTTTCACCTAAGGCCTAGGTGCCTTTTCTGACTGGAAAGTATGGGACCCACAAAATGGTCGCCATTAACTGCCATAACGGTCATCCCTGGGAAGGGCCCATAGACTAGAATAGGGGCCTTCCAGAACCTTCTGGTCCCTTCTGGGCCTTCTGAGGCCACCCTATAAAAGGTCAGCTGCAGGGCAGCCATTTTGTCTTTTCAGAGTAGGCTAGCTGGAGTTAAGGCTGTAGCATAAGGCCGGGGTAGGATAATCAGAGGGTTGACCTCCCAGTGTAGGGACGCTCCTTACTGTTTCACCACCCTTCTCCCCTTGTAGTTGTTGACCTGACCCTGCCTGAGGAAATCCTGGAGACCCTGGGCACCTGTCCTCATCCGGCCCCCAGAGGAAAGAGTGGGTGAGGGAGGTTGTACTGGAGTGTAGCTTCATCCACTGCCCAGTAAGGAAAGGGTCCTGGTGCAGATTAAAGGAGAGGGAATCCGGTGTGCCCTGGTCAGACGCCACAAGAACTGAGAGAAAAGGAGGCCTCATCAGGCATTTCAACAGAACCCCCCCTTTTTTGGTACCTGTGGTAACGCTTCGCCACATTAGGGGTAGTGGGGTCATCCTGGTCGAAGGCTAGAACCAAGTGCCTGGCGCAGGTCCCGCCGAGGGAACTGGCCGTGTAGCGAAGGCTGCCCCCATCTCTCTTTGTCTGGTGACTGAGGCTTAGGATCGCGCTGAGGAATCTCATCCCCGAACTGCGCAGGCCCCGCCGAGGGAACTGGCTGTGTAGCGAAGGCTGCCCCCATCTCTCTGTGACTGGTGACTGAGGCTTTAGGCTCGCGCTAAGGAATCTCATCTCCGCACTGCGCAGGCCCCGCCGAGTGAACGCGGGTCCTGGAGCGGGGGCGGCACCAAAGGAGGAAGTCCCGCGGAGCTGAGCAGGCTCTGTCCTTGAGCCGCTAATAACCTGCGCATGTCCGGTCGAGCCGCTTCCCTCAAGGAAGGCGGAGTCAGCGCCTGTGGAGAAAGCGGTCGAGAGGCGAGCATCGTCTCTTCTCCGCTTGTGTGCCCCTCTTTCCCGCTCTAGCTCCAACACCGAGGAGCTGTTCTAGCGGGTGAGGAGGGTCGAGGGGCAGTCAGGCTCGCGCCAAGTGCCCTGGTGTGGTCTTTGTTCCCCCCCCCCGACGATCGGAGTCTCTGGCCCGGTGGACCCAGCACTGAGAAGTAAGGAGTGAATGAGAGGGGGAAGTTGAAGGCTGTAGATTATCCGATAAAAGGGCAGAGGAGCAGTAACTATCGGTTGGCCACACAAGGAGTGAGCTAAACTGGGCAAAACCTTTCAAGACTTCCACAAGAGACATCATAATCTGTTGTTGAATGCTGACTGAATTATTTTGGTAAATAAACCTCCTTGAGACAGCTCTAGAGGAGAGCTTGCACAGAATAGGTTGAGTGGGGAATACTAGCCAAACTTCCTTGGTGTTGTAGAGGGGAGGTAAATGATAATAACCCTTATTGGAGGATCAAAGACTAGCTGAGCTTGTAAGGTGTGTAGACACTGCTCCCTGAGAGCCAATGTAATGTACTTTCATGCTGAAAAATTGAATTGTGAGATATCTTTGCAGACTTGTACAAATCGATAACTTCACTGTTTGAATGTACCGTTCTGTACTAACTAAGGATAAAAAATAGAAAAGAGAACAAAGTAATATTTTTATAAAACAACACGTATTTTCCTACAAAAATTATGGTGTAGTGTCCTTTTTGTGTGGAAGTACATTGGTTTACTGCTGGGTGGTGTGCAACCTTTACACATGTGCCTCTATTTAGTGACTGTCTTACTCTAGGCCAGGCTACCCTATGTAACCAGGCTATCCTAGGTCCAACACTTACCGAATCAAAACTCGCCAGTACATACTTACAGAGGCATCAGACACTAGTACATACTTACAGAATCAAAAGTCCATCACAACTACATACTTACAGACATCAGACAATAGTAGAATGCTGTTGTCCATCACGACTACATACTTACAGAATCAGACGTCAGTCATCAGTACATACTTACAGCGACATCAGCCACTAATACATACTAGTACATACATACTAGACACTAGTACATACTTACTAAATCAAAACTCGCCATTACATACATACTTACAGAGACATCAGACACTAGTACATACTTACCGAATCAAACCTCGCCAGTACATACTTACAGAGACATCAGACACCAGTACATACTTACCGAATCAAAACTCACCAGTACATACTTACAGAGACATCAGACACTAGAACATACTTACCGAATCAAAACTCGCCAGTACATACTTACAGAGACATCAGACACTAGAACATACTTACCGAAACAAAACTCGCCAGTACATACTTACAGATACATCAGACAATAGTTGAATGCTGTAGTCCATCACAACTACATACTTACAGAATCAGACGTCAGTCATCAAGACATACTTACAGCGACATCAGCCACTAATACATACTTAGAAAATCAAAACTCACCACTACATACTTACAGAGACAGCAGACACTAATACATACTTACTAATTAAGATGTCAGTCATCAGTACATACTTACAGCAACATCAGCCACTAATACATACTTAAGAAATCAAAACTCACTAGTACATATTTACAGAGACATCAGCCACTAGTACATACTTACAAAATCAAAAATTACTAGTACATATTTACAGAGACATCAGACACTAGTACATACTTACAAAATCAAAGGTCAGTCATCATTACATACTTACAGCGACATCAGACACTAGTACATACTCACCGAATCAAAACTTGCCTGTACATACTTACAGAGACATAAGACACTAGTACATACTTACCGAATCAAAACTCGCCAGTACATACTTACAGAGATATCAGACACTAGTACATACTTACAGAATCAAAAGTCCATCACGACTACATACTTACAGACATCAGACAATAGTAGAATGCTGTTGTCCATCACAACTACATACTTACAGAATCAGACGTCAGTCATCAGTAAATACTTACAGCGACATCACCCACTAATACATACTACTACATACATACTAGACACTAGTACATACTTACCTAATCAAACCTCGCCAGTACATACATAATTACAGAGACATCAGACACTAGTACATACTTACCTAATCAAAGGTCAGTCATCATTACATACTTACAGCGACATCAGACACTAGTACATACTCACCGAATCAAAACTTGCCTGTACATACTTACAGAGACATAAGACACTAGTACATACTTACCGAATCAAACCTCGCCAGTACATACTTATAGAGACGCAGACAGTAGTACACACTTACAGAATCAAAAGTCCATCACGACTACATACTTACAGAGACATCAGACAATAGTAGAATGCTGTAGTCCATCACAACTACATACTTACAGAATCAGACGTCAGTCATCAAGACATACTTACAGTGACATCAGCCACTAATACATACTTAGAAAATCAAAACTAACCAGTACATACTTACAGAGACATCAGACACTAGTACAAACTTACAAAATCAAAACTCGCCAGCACATCCTTACATAGACAGTACACGCACAGAATCAAAAGTCACCAGTACATACGCACAGAGACAGCAGACATCAGTGCGTGCTTACAGACTCAAACGCCAGTCATCAGCACATGCTTACAGAGATATCAAACATTAGTTCATACCTACAGAATCAAAAGTCTCCAGTACATTCTTACATAGACGCAGGCACCGGTACATTCTTAAAGAATCAAAGTCACAAGTACACACTTACAGAGACAATAGACACCGGTACATGCTTACAGAGTCAACAGTCACCAGTACATACTTACAGAGACAATAGACACTGGTACACACTTACAGAGTCAAAAGTCACCAGTACATACTTACAGAGACAATAGACACCGGTACATGCTTACAGAGTCAAAAGTCATCAGTACATACTTACAGAGACAATAGACACCGGTACATGCTTACAGAGTCAAAAGTCACCAGTACATACTTACAGAGACAATAGACACCGGTACATGCTTACAGAGTCAAAAGTCATCAGTACATACTTACAGAGACAATAGACACCGGTACATGCTTACAGAGTCAAAAGTCACCAGTACATATTTACAGCGACAATAGACACCGGTACATGCTTACAAAGCAAAACAATTACACAGACAATAGCCGACCAAGATACTAATTGTAATATTTTACTTTGACGAAACTTGTGGGCGTGTTAATTTGGGGCAATAACATATTTTTGACCTGAATTTAATAAAAGTGAGGGAGAAAGAAAAACTGCAGAAGGCTCCAATCTCTTGTGCCTATAGCAATATGCAGGATCTGTAGAAAGAGCATTAGCCTTGTGACTAATAAATTTTTTTGCCATTGGCAGCCAGGGTACAAATTAATAAAGTTCAATTTTGGCTCGATATTTGCCTCACTTTTACCGACTTACTGAATAGTGGAACATTTGAATTTTTGCACCAGCCGGTAGATTTTGGACTGGTCTGGTTTTGTGCAAAACTGTGGCCCACTAGTGTAAAGTTCATGTATCCTGGCCTCTGGTCCTTTCAGATGCACGAGCCGAGCGTTAGTGTCCAGCTAGTAACAGAGAAGCTAGTCTAGTATCAGAAGGCTTCAGTAGAGACAGCAGCATGGAGAGGAAGGAAAGGACAAGGCTTGCACTAGGGAGACATGAGAAGAGAGAGAACACCACAGAGGAAGAGAGCTTGATAGAGAGACCTCAGAGGCGGCACTACAGGAAAGGCAGAGAAAGAGTTCTAGAAAAGAGCAGAGGAAAACAATAGGGGAGAAAAGTAACAGAGGAGTCAGGGACAGCCTGGGGGCATGTGAGGGGTAAGAAAATGGAAGACAGCAGGGTAGCCGAAGAGGGAGCTGGTAATAAAGAGAAAGAAGATAGAGAATATGTGAGAAAAAAAGACAATTAAAGAGACAATGTGACTATGAAAACCTTGAAGTAGAAGGATAAAGTAAATAGAACAAGAGGAAAGGAAAATGTGAACGAGAGAGCAAGACAGAGCGAGAGACAAGGAGAGCAAACACAAAGGGAAGAGACATAAGAACAACGAAGGAAAACAGAAAGACAGACAGACAGACAGACAGACAGACTGACTAACTGACTTACTGACTGACTGAATGGATGGATGGATGAATGGATGGATGGATGGACCATCCTCACTCAGTGGTATCTACATCTGAAAGCCCAATGTGGGTGTCCCATCTTGTTGTGCTTACTCCAGCAGCTCTACTCTGCTGGGCCCAGGTTGCCACTAAGCATGCGAGAATGTGGACACGCCCCTATTACCAGGATAGAAAGCGACAAACAGGATGGGATGCTGGCCCTGGCACCTGCTTTGCTCGGACTTGTGTCTAATGACTCTGGGTAGAAACAGTTCAGTGTCTGCTAAATGCGACCATTCAATTCCTGCCGCACACGCGGCATTCGGGATGTGGCTTTAATGCACTGGAGACACTAGGGGCATCTCCTGGTGCTTATAAGGGTCTTGAAACCTTATAACAGTTTCAGCCTTGCCTGGGATCCGGTCGGCAGTAAACGTAAAGCCCAGAGAATTGCCCAGAGATGACCCAGCAAGTGAACCTGGATTAAACCTGATTGGAAGCCTGTGAAGAATAGACCCTCGATCCACCTGCAACACATAGGATGACTGACCCGTGCCTTGCCAATTAACATACCAATGACTACTTTTTAATCCTCCCTGTCTCCAAAGTAGAAATCCCATGACAACAGTGCTTAATTTGAGCCGGTGTTTGCCACTGCTCGGCACCGGCACTTAATTCTCAACACTAGCATTTATGATTAAACTACCAAACGGTGGCGCTGTTTCTCTAATTTTGATGTGAGCACACCAACTGTGGGTTACATACAACATACAGTAAAATTACAAATGCCTGTCACCCCGGCCATTCTTAGGTGGCCAGAAATAATCTGAATTCTCACACTTGTATGAGTGTGATTGTTAGTAGTACTGGCACTGGCAGCGCTGGTATGGGCTATGGGTGGTGCAAACAGTACTGTTCTCCTGAGAAAGGGGTGTGGCACTTATTTGTTTTACAAATTAAACACTACAGGAGCCAAAATTCAATCTATATGCAACCGTGCCAAAGAAACATTTGCATTGTAAAATTCCTGCTCAAACCTACTGCTGTGGTCAAAGGACTCTGTGTCAAACTTGTACTGCACTTCCACAATCAGACTGATGAGATTGTCACTCATTTTGCACTCCCGCCCGCTCTCTATCCTTTGTGTTACAGTCGCTGAGGAGACTGTGGCATCGTCTGAGCCTCCCCTTACTCTGCGTCTTCCCGTCTCTAGTAATGAATCCTAAAAGGCACGAGCTGATGGCCACTCTGGATCATCCGATGACTCTTGCCCCCCTTATATTCTAAAAAAAGCCAGTGAACTCATTACGCCACCTCTGTGCCAACTTTTCACTCCATCCTTACCTTCTGCTGCAGTCCCTGATGCCTGGGAGCATGCCAATGTCAACACCCTCCTATGAGCAACGGCTCACCCTCACTCAAACTATGGCCCTACTTCATGGCTGCGTCTCACGCCCAAAGTACTGGAAACTTACACTCAGTTATCCAGCTCAATGGAATACCCTATCCATTTAGATGACTCCCAAACCAGTTTCAGACCACGAGATAGCACTGAAACTGCACTACTGGCTAGTAGGGAGCAAATCAGCACTGCACTGGATGGATGCATGGAGGACCATAGCATTGAGTGTTCTGAACCTCCCTGCAGTGCTTAATTTGTAAAAACAGTAAGTGCCAGGGCTCTGGTCAGGAGGTCACTGCAGCTTGCACCACCCAGCGCCCCTGTCATCGCTGTCAATGATAGCAACAACACAACTACTAACCATCACACTCCTACAAGTGTGACAATTCGGACTAATACAGGCCCCCTGAGCTATAGGAATTGTTTGGGCTAAAAGTATTAGCGATTTTGATGTGTATTTAATTAATAAATAACTGTGGTTGTGCTAGTCTTAAAATTGGAGAAATAGCGCTAACATGTGACAGACATTTATAAGTGCCAGTGTTGACAAATAAGTGCTGCTGCCAAGCATCGGAAAACACAGGCTCAAATTAAGCACTGTCTCACTGAGGCCTTTGACACAGTCTCCCTTTTAATTCCGATTCAACACCTTCTATCAGTTGGATGTCAGGACCGCGCCATAAAATGGTTAGTGTCCTTCTTGTCACACAGATCCCATTCCGTCCTACTTTCCAATTTTCAATCTCCCCTTTTCCCAATAAAATGTGGGGTTCCCCAGGGCTCTTCTATCAGCCCACGTTATTCAACTTTTCAATAGCCCGTCAGCCAATCCTTTGTTGTGTGTATAGGCCTGCATGCTGCTGGCGCTCAGCTGAGCGTCACTATTTGAGACAGCATTGCTTCCTCTCAAGAAACATTCAAAATCAGCCTCTGAGCTCTGGCCAATTAGTTCACAAAAGTTCTTTAATGCTTGATTCCAAAAAAAAACAACTGATTATTTTTGGCAAGACCAGTCTAGCGAGCGACTCCCTTTCGTGACCCTCTGAACTGGGTACCACACCCACCCACCTCAATCAGTTAGGCGTTACAATGGACCAGCATCTTTCCACCAAAGCACAGATAGGCACTTATTTTGAGCTGTTAAAATCAATATATAAATCCCTGGATCTCCTTCCTTCCTGCACCCAAAAGTCATTGTCAACTCGACTATGGGTATTGTCTAACTTTGGGTCTTCCCTAGTACGTTGTCTCCAGGCTACAGGCGATACAGAACCCTGCGGCCTTCACAGTCCTCAAACTACTCAGATGTTTTCTTTCCACCTTAAGTCCCCACATTGGCTCCCCATCCTAAATCTAATTACATTTAAATCCCTACTCATGGGATAAAGAGCACCAGCTAAAACGGGCCCCAAGGATCTCCAACACTTGATGCAACACTACCAGGCCGGAAGAACCCTTAGATCCGAAACAACACATGTGCTCAAAATACCACAAATTCAAGGTACCAGAGAAGGTCCTTCTCCTGCCTGGTCTCCAAATATTGGAACTAACCCTGGGCGTAGGACTACGATACGCTCACGGAGTGTGCGTAGTTTGCGTTACTAGGCACTACGCGAATGGCACGTAGCACTGTGCAAAAACGCGAAGCAGGCATTTTTTTCTTGCTCGCGGTCCTCAACGTCAAGTTGGAGACCGCGAGCGTGCAAAATCAACATCCGGCAAGACTTTTTCCTCGTTTGCAATCAGCAACATCAAGTTGCCAATCGTGAGCCTGGAAAATATACCTCCCGATGAGATTCTCAACTTGGGGAGGTCAGGTTTCTCATTGTGAGTGGTCGCGTATGTTCGCGACCGCTCGCGATAAGAAACTACCAGTCCGTGTTGAGAAAGCTGCAGCTCGAGTACAAATCTACTCGAGCGGCAGAAAACGACCGCTTGCACTCTGCAAGATGCCGTCTGCAATGATTGCATAGTAGGGACAAGCATCTGGCACTGTGCAATCAGTGTGAACAGCATTTTCCCTACCGCACTACACAGTTTGGGTAGTGCGGAGTGCACTTCGCGTAGCTACGCATATCGCTACTACGCGAACTACGCCCAGGGTTAATTGGAACTCCCTGCCATTAGAAATGAGCAGAGCTCCCTCGGATTCACTCTCAACTCAGCACCTGGTTGCTTAATTTATAATGCTTCTTTTTGCACTATAGTGGCACAGTGCCTGGATGCCCTGGACAGGTTAACTGTTGCACTTCATAAATGTTCATTTCATAGCGAGCACCTGGAGGCAGGAAAAAGCAGTACAGGGTGCTGTGAAATTGAAAACGTAGCTACAACTTCTTTGATATTGTTAGCTATTTGTATCTCCTGATTTAGGTACAAAAGGACCATTAGGATTTCCCCCTTTTATTAAGGCTCTACTGGGTGAGCCTTGACTTGTATGCATAAATACGTGCAACCTTTAAGTGTATGAATCATTTCATTTTCATTTTCAATCTTTATTTCGACCATTTGGTCATAAAAGATACACGTACAGTAAAATCACGTAAATTCTGTCACAGTCATTAAAACATCAATGCATGATATTAAAATCAAAACCAGACAATACAAGTAGTTATTAAAAAGTAAGCGATTCTGCAGTCTACCCAGCATTTTTTAAAAGACGGCTACGCGTATGCCAGACATTCGTAAAGAATTTGGAAAGTGCAAAAACAATTGGGCCGGAAACATCGCATTTTAAAATCCTGTACATCGGTGCATATTCCCTGCCACCCAAATTCTTAATCAAGGGCAGCAGCCAGTACTTTCTGGCTGCCTTGTATGCTGGGCAGAAAAAGATCACATGCAAATCATTTTCCTCTTTGTCAACGCAAAGAGGACAGAACTTGGTAGAAGGGACTTGTGACCAGGTGCTAGAAAAGGACCGTAAAGGCAATGTGCCGTATCTCCACTGGAGAAATAACTTTCTATTGAATATGGGATATACGGGATCAAGAGCTTTCTCAAATGTATAGAGATACTTGGTTTGCAGGAATATAGAGGAAAGGGACCCCTCTGTCTGGGTAGCTATAGCCCTTACCCTTTTGTGTTCGTGGTACAGATTCGCCAAAGCTCTCTTAGAGATTCTTGGTGCTGTATTTGCTGGTTCGATCCACAATTCAGGGAGCCCCAAATCTGTGCAAACTGACTGGATATTTTGGACCCAGGGAATACTGAGCGCCTTAGGATGTTTTAGTATTTCGACCAGTTCCGCCCTGTAATCGGCGAGATCGTCGCCGCTCCATAGCCTGCGCCAGAAGGCAATGGGTCTTAGACTTATCTCGTCGGCGAGTGGCCGTAGCCCTAAGTCAAGCCTCAGAGGGAGAAGCGGGGTGCTAGGAGGAAGTGCGGTAATTTGTCTTAAAAACCTATTTTCTGTGCAAGACAAGTTCCGACATGGAATGTGGCCCCACAATTCAGCCCCGTACAAGATCGCCCCCCTTGCCTGTGCCTTATATATCTGAATTAGGGCCCCCAATGGGCGATAGGTCGAACCGGTCATCATCCGGGAAATACCCCCGGTAATTTGTACTAGTTTAAGGTTAGCCCTGGTTTGATGGCTCTCTCAGGTCATGTTTTCGTTGAGTGTCACGCCGAGATGTTCGAATGTGGCTACTCTTTCCAGTCGCGCTGCTCCCAGTAGGGGATTCGGGTGCTGTTTGGGGCTTGGGTTCAATACCATATATTTGGTTTTTGTGGCATTGATTTCCAGCCCTCTATCCTGACAGAAGGCCACAAAGGCATCAAGTATCTTTTGAATGCCCATGGGTGTTTTGGATACCAACAGTGTGTCGTCCGCAAACATTATTGCGGCCACACTGTTGCCATTCAATTTGGGGGCATCTGTATAGTCGGTGGCGTTTAGATGAGCGATTACCCCGTTGACGAAGAGGCAAAACAGGGTCGGCGCCAGCACACAACCCTGTCTTACCCCTCTGCCCACGGGGAATCTATCAGTCAGCTCCCCCGACCTCCCACACCTCACCTGGGCATAATTATTATGGTGCAGCCTCTGCAGGGTCAATAAGATATCTGGTGGAACGCCCATCCCTGCTAAGATGACCCAGAGTTTTCCCCTGGGCACGAGGTCGAAGGCGGCTCTTAGGTCCACGAAAATCGTGTACAGACTACCGCCCTCGAACCTCACTGTCCTCCAGTAGATCAAATTCAGTCTAAAGACCTGGTCCACAGTCGATACCCCTTTCCTAAAGCCTGCCTGATATGGACTGAGGGCGCCCACCTCCTCAATCCATTCCTGAAGCCTGTTCAGGAGAACCCTACCGAACAGCTTCTGTGCTACATCTATCAGGCTAATCGGTCTGTAGTTGGCTGGGAGCAGGGGGGATCCTTTTTTGAAAATCGGGACCACCTCAGCCCCCAGCCAAGTACTGGGGATTTCCATCCCACCGAGGACACCATTAAAAAGAGCTGCGAGGTAGGGCGCCCAGACGGTGGTCTCCTGCTTATACAGGTCTCCCGGTAGCCCGTCCAGCCCAGGCGCCTTCCCCGAAGCCAGGCCTGAAATAGCAGCCGTAACCTCGCTCAGTGTTATTTGATCCACCTGCAAGCCCTGTCTCACTGGTTCAATTGGCACAGGAAGTTCTCCGGACTCAGCGCTATATAGCGACTGGAAGTGGGCCTGCCACACTCCAGGAGCTATATTAGGCTCCACTGCCGAATGTAGACTCCCTGATCCCCCATTCACCATTCTCCAGAACAGGCGTTGATCTTGTACTGCTAGGGCCTTTGTGAGCTCTTCCCACTGATTTTCCTCCCATTCTATTTTGGCCTGTGCAAGAAGCTTCTTATAGGCTTGTCTACATTGCTTAAGACGTTCCCCTCCTTTGCCCTCCTTAATTACTCCAAGGAGTTCTGTTTTGGCCCGTCTACAGGCTATATTATACCATTGTATTTTGCCTTGGGACCTCTCTCTTGGCTTTTGTACTTTACGTGTGAAGTGGGGTGCCGCCACTTTTATGAGTTCTTTATGGGCATCAAACAGTTTACTCCTTATATCTATTTTGTTTGCCACACTATCAAGGTCCCCAACAGTTTCCAGGATGGGGGTAATCTCTGCATAAAGCAGTGGGAGTTTGTCCTTATTTGTGACCATATGCTCCCACCTAATTCTTCTCCTGCTGTTATCTATAAGGAGCGTGGGATGGTTCCCTTCCTCATGGGTCGCTAGGCCCTGGGGTGCTGGGTGGACGAGGTCTAACTCGAGAGCATTGTGGTCACTATCCATCCTATTAATTACCCTAAAATCCTGTATTGTTGACCACCTCGCTAGTTGAACCAGAATGTAGTCCAAGTGTGACTCCCTTCCCTGGCGATTGTAAGTGATTTTGCCTGGTATGTCGGAGTTGGTTCGCCCATTACACGCTCTGAGTCCGTACCTTAACGTGAGGGCAGTAATTTGCAACGCTAGTGGGGTCCAAGCTTTCGGAGATGGCACATCAACCCCTGGTACTGCCCACCTATCTTCTTCTTCTGATAGGAACCCTTCCTGGAGGCCGGGGAGTGGCTCAAAGTGAGAGTTAAAGTCTCCACCCACCACATAATATGAATCAGTCGACAGTTCAGATAAAAAGTTTGAGAGTTCATTAAAAGTCGGTGATTCTTTTGCCTTTCCCATTGGCCTGGAATAGATATTGACCAGCAGGAGATTAACTTTGTTTGGCCATGTTAATGAGACCGCGAGGATGTCATCGGAGCTGCATGGGAGCCGTGTTGCCACACAGCCCAGGTGAACAGCAATCCATGTCGCAAGGCCCCCTGATGGTCGGCCTTTGCCTTCCCACCTAGCTGGAATAAAAAAGGATGCGTAGCCTTGATGCTCATAGTCCTCTCTAGCCCAGGTTTCCTGGAACATACATATGTCACCAGTTTCTATGTACTTTCCCCAGGCCGGCTCTTCCAATTTATTTGCTAATCCCGCGATGTTCCAGGAGATTATCCTCAAATGTTCGGAGGTGGGAGATGTCATAGCGTGAGGGATGGAGGGGGTAAGTCCATGATCCACTTGTGTTACAGGGCCTGTGGCAGGGGCAGCAAAAGATACATATGACTCCATGGATCCCAACTCCCCCTCGCCCTCAAGGAAGGGAGCCATAGTTATCCGCTCGACAGCAACTACTCCATCAGTGGCTAGGTGGGAGGATTCAATTCGACCGTGGTCTGGGTCAGATGAGTCATTCAATGGGCCAGAAGTTGCACCGGGGGACACAGTGGGGGGATCCAGGGGGCCACAGAAGCCCGATACCCCTGGCGCAGACTTACAGACGGTGAGTCAGTCGACCCCGTCCAGCCCGTTCAGACAGTTAAAGCGATTAAAATCGCAAAAGGGTGTGTCCGGCGGTTGGAAATACGGGCGTTGAACAAAGCCTTTGTGATTGCGTCTGTAGTCCACCCTTGTCCAGTCATCGTGTGTTGGGGCCTGGTGCCTGGGAATTGGGGGAAAGAAAAAGGATACTGGGAGGGTCTGTATGGTGGAATCAAGGGATCGGTTCATTCCTCCACAGATGTGTCGAACCGTGCCCGGATCTTTAAAGGTTACCATGATACAGTCCCCCACTATGGTTTTCCTGGTCTTCCCTAGCCATGGAACCCTTCTCACCATGATGATCTCGTTATTAAAGTGGGGTGGCAGGGGTCGGTTTCAGTTAAGCCATTTGATTACCTTTTTCTTAAGGGATTGATAATCCTCGTTTTCTCCTGATCTTAGATGGGGGGCACCAGCTAAGACCACCATTAGTCTATTAGCCTCAGGTGGGAGGTCTGGCCTCCGTGGTCTGGGAGTTGGGCAAACGGGCGTGAGTGGGGGGGCATTAACCTGATCTTGGTGTGTTCCAGTGGACTCTATTTGTGAACTATGTGGGGCTAGAACCACCGGATCAATGGGTCTGTTACTTGGGTTATTGTGCCGTGCTTGGAGTTGGACAGCCATAAGGGGTTGCAGAGGGGCGGCAGATGGCATGCTTCTGGGGGGGGCTTTGTTGACATTGGTTACGGTTTCTGCTTTAGAAGATTCCCCAACCGAGGAATGGGTTTCCACTAGCTTTGTTTGCTTACTTACTAGAGTATTCAGAGTGGTAAGAGAAGTTTCTAGTAAGGTGAGCCTAATCTCGACTTTTTTTAGACTGTCGGTGATGGGCTGCAGAAGGGAGCGGAGTAGAAATTCGATGCTCCCCTTAGCAGAGAGTGGGTGGTTTGGATTCGGCATAATAGCCTCTGGCTCTTTGGTGGTGGCAATTATGCTGGAGTTTGAGAGCTTAGGTGGTGGCACTATCTCTGTAGTCTTCCCCGGTAGGGTGGTATTAGTATTTCTCTTGCCAAAATCCAGATGTGATATTTTGGATTTCCCCCGCCCCCCCGCTGTTTTCCGAGCCCGTTTACTGGGTGGGGGCCTGTGTATCTCCACCATGACATTTAATTTAGGCTTGCTCTTATTAGCCAATTGTATAGGTTGGGTTTGGGTTACCAGGTTAACAGGGGTATGTGAAATCTCTAGGGGGGCTGGCTCTGTGTTTTTTTCCAATGCTAACCCTGGAGTAGAGGGAACTTCCCTTAGTAAAACAGGGAAATCCTCTAATGTCGAATTATCTAAACTACTGGGTAGCGCGCCTACCTCTTGAGTGGTGGGGCAGGGGATGATATCTAGCAAAGGCCTAGTTTTCATAAATTCAATGGAGCGCCTCCGCTCCGCCCTACATTTCTCAAGTGAGCCCTCCAAGTCCGCCTCACCTTTATTGGGTTTAAAGTAGTTATCCAAAGTCCCAGAACTGGAAGCACCATCCCTTGAGGGGGTTTCCCGTGGTGGAGGCGAAGGCATAGCCTTGATTATGACGCTAAAGGGGATCAAGAGAGGGGGCCCGGCCCGGCCTCCTTCGGCCCCTGACGGCCACAGACGGTCCCGCCCTTGTCCCGGGCTTCTCCCGGTCGCTCCCGCTCGCTCCCGCGAAGCGGAGATCCTGCACTCCTTTAAATACTACAGCTATGTGATAGGCGGGGGGGCGTGGCCAGCGGGGAGAGCAGCCCAGGTGTTGCTGGTTGGGCGCGCAGGGGCTCCTGGTCGCTGGAGTCCCCTGCCTTGCTCGCAGCCCCGCTGGTTCTCTTGCCTACCCCCGCACTCCTCCTTGGCTCCTCTGTATATTCCTTCAGGCGGACGACGCGCTGCGGGACCCGCGAAGCGGGTCCGGCGAGTCGTTAGGTTGATGACAGGAGGCACAGATCCGCTAGGCAGCAGGTCCAACACGCTCCACCTTCAGGCAGCAAAGTTCTGTGAAGAGGTGTCCCACAAACGCAGGGAAAGAGGCAGCTTTTGGCTCCGTTGGCGGGGGGGCGTGGCCAGCGGGGAGAGCAGCCCAGGTGTTGCTGGTTGGGCGCGCAGGGGCTCCTGGTCGCTGGAGTCCCCTGCCTTGCTCGCAGCCCCGCTGGTTCTCTTGCCTACCCCCGCACTCCTCCTTGGCTCCTCTGTATATTCCTTCAGGCGGACGACGCGCTGCGGGACCTGCGAAGCGGGTCCGGCGAGTCGTTAGGTTGATGACAGGAGGCACAGATCCGCTAGGCAGCAGGTCCAACACGCTCCACCTTCAGGCAGCAAAGTTCTGTGAAGAGGTGTCCCACAAACGCAGGGAAAGAGGCAGCTTTTGGCTCCGTTGGCGGGGGGGCGTGGCCAGCGGGGAGAGCAGCCCAGGTGTTGCTGGTTGGGCGCGCAGGGGCTCCTGGTCGCTGGAGTCCCCTGCCTTGCTCGCAGCCCCGCTGGTTCTCTTGCCTACCCCCGCACTCCTCCTTGGCTCCTCTGTATATTCCTTCAGGCGGACGACGCGCTGCGGGACCCGCGAAGCGGGTCCGGCGAGTCGTTAGGTTGATGACAGGAGGCACAGATCCGCTAGGCAGCAGGTCCAACACGCTCCACCTTCAGGCAGCAAAGTTCTGTGAAGAGGTGTCCCACAAACGCAGGGAAAGAGGCAGCTTTTGACTCCGTTGGCGGGGGGGCGTGGCCAGCGGGGAGAGCAGCCCAGGTGTTGCTGGTTGGGCGCGCAGGGGCTCCTGGTCGCTGGAGTCCCCTGCCTTGCTCGCAGCCCCGCTGGTTCTCTTGCCTACCCCCGCACTCCTCCTTGGCTCCTCTGTATATTCCTTCAGGCGGACGACGCGCTGCGGGACCCGCGAAGCGGGTCCGGCGAGTCGTTAGGTTGATGACAGGAGGCACAGATCCGCTAGGCAGCAGGTCCAACACGCTCCACCTTCAGGCAGCAAAGTTCTGTGAAGAGGTGTCCCACAAACGCAGGGAAAGAGGCAGCTTTTGGCTCCGTTGGCGGGGGGCGTGGCCAGCGGGGAGAGCAGCCCAGGTGTTGCTGGTTGGGCGCGCAGGGGCTCCTGGTCGCTGGAGTCCCCTGCCTTGCTCGCAGCCCCGCTGGTTCTCTTGCCTACCCCCGCACTCCTCCTTGGCTCCTCTGTATATTCCTTCAGGCGGACGACGCGCTGCGGGACCCGCGAAGCGGGTCCGGCGAGTCGTTAGGTTGATGACAGGAGGCACAGATCCGCTAGGCAGCAGGTCCAACACGCTCCACCTTCAGGCAGCAAAGTTCTGTGAAGAGGTGTCCCCTATGAATCATATTAATGCAACTTCCGGTTCCAGCGGTGTTAGCGTTTCCTTAATTATAAATAGGGAGCCCCTGCTGCAGGTGGGGTCGCGTTAGCCAGTGTGCGCCTTGGGGACAATGGGTGCATTCAGATACTGAAATCCTTGACCACAACAGTTTCACAATATCGGGCCCCCCAAGTTCTCCAGCACCCTTCAGTGCCAACAAGAGTTGTAACCTGTACTACTTGGCTCCCAGAATTTGCACAACTGGATCCATAAACTATGAGCCTGATTTAAATCTTGGCGGACAGGTTACTCCGTCACAACGATGACCGATATCCCATCCGTCAACATATAAATTTCATAGGCTCTAATCGAATTTGCATTTTGGCGCATGTGATATCCATCAGTGTTGTGACAGATTAACTTGTCCAAACAATATTTATCGGGAGTTACCCTTTCTGGCAGGAAAAGGATTGGGTCAGCAATCTAATAAAAACAAAGTTCCTTCTCCTGAGTTCAATGAAACATTAATGGTATTAAGATCCCAAAGGGGACGAATACATCAATGTTGGGGATTTAGATGTTGCAATGGTTACCAAATTTACAAATAAGTATATGTAAGGCCTAACAATACCATGGAAAGCATGAAACAGTAATTTAAAAAAAACTTGAAACAATCATTAAAAAAGCTTTTTCATTTATTTAAGAAGATTTAAAATTAGATTATAACATATTTTTGCACTTAAAATAATACATAAATTTCAGAAATTCCAAAGCATACAGTTTTATGTAAAAAATTGTTAACCTAGCAATAATTCATACAAACATTGCACAAATGTAATTGTTAATCAATGAATTTATATGGGAACGAAAATGTCGACGCGGCGTTTCGGTGCCTCTTTTATATCCTGCACCTTCTTCAAGGACTCGTTCACAGCTTAATAATATCTCCAGGTTAGATCTTTCCTGGTCCTGATTGATTAGCTATCTCTGAGCACGTATTACATCCGCCCAGATCTCTTTCAACCTTTTGTTCTTATATGTAGATTTTATCCAGACTTCACTCGCTTTAGGAAGAAAATGGACCAACTTCAATCCGGTCCTATTTTCTCATTTACTTGATCGTTAGGAGGACGCCTCTGGGAGCTACCTTACGCTGTTCGTTTCATCACTTTATCTTTGTGGTAAAAGAAAATGTACTTTGTTTTTATCTTCATACAGTCAAAGGTTCCCTTTGTTGAGGTTTGCTATAGAATTGGCTGTTCGCTTTGTAGCTGGTAGCTGAACTGCACAGCGTCCTCCTCCTTGCTCGGACTACCGAGCAAGGAGGAGGACGCCGTGCAGTTCAGCTACCGAGCAAGGAGGTGGACGCCGTGCAGTTCAGCTACCAGCTACAAAGCGGACAGCCAATTCTATAGCAAACCTCAACAAAGGGAACCTTTGACTGTATGAAGATAAAAACAAAGTAAATCTTCTTTTACCACAAAGATAAAGTGATGAAACAAACAGCGTAAGGTAGCTCCCAGAGGCGTCCTCCTAACGATCAAGTAAATGAGAAAATAGGACCGGATTGAAGTTGGTCCATTTTCTTCCTAAAGCGAGTGAAGTCTGGATAAAATCTACATATAAGAACAAAAGGTTGAAAGAGATCTGGGCGGATGTAATACGTGCTCAGAGATAGCTAATCAATCAGGACCAGGAAAGATCTAACCTGGAGATATTATTAAGCTGTGAACGAGTCCTTGAGGAAGGTGCAGGATATAAAAGAGGCACCGAAACGCCGCGTCGACATTTTCGTTCCCATATAAATTCATTGATTAACAATTACATTTGTGCAATGTTTGTATGAATTATTGCTAGGTTAGCAATTTTTAACATAAAACTGTATGCTTTGGAATTTCTGAAATTTATGTATTATTTTAAGTGCAAAAATATGTTATAATCTAATTTTAAATCTTCTTAAATAAATGAAAAAGCTTTTTTAATGATTGTTTCAAGTTTTTTTTAAATTACTGTTTCATGCTTTCCATGGTATTGTTAGGCCTTACATATACTTATTTGTAAATTTGGTAACCATTGCAACATCTAAATCCCCAACATTGATGTATTCGTCCCCTTTGGGATCTCAATACCATTAATGTTTCATTGAACTCAGGAGAAGGAACTTTGTTTTTATTAGTGACAGATTAACTTGTCCACTGAGTTCTAAATCAGGTCCATGGTCTGGTAGCCCTTGGTTTCTACTATTAGACCATGGACCCCATAGTGTTCAAGGGAAGTCACTGGCAAGAGGCTATATATACTCAGTGCCTTGTGCCCACCAGCCCCTGCTTTTCAGTGGCTTTGGGTTTTGATTTCACGTTTTGATGGTGGGTTGGGTCGGGTTGGTTTGGCAGGGGCGTCAGTACATAAGCTTTGGTGTTTGTCGATAAAACAGGGAGCAGTTTTTACATCCCTTGTTATTCTTCAGAGAGAGTTATAATCACACACGCCTGAGTTTGTGTCAAAATATAATATAGCCTTATAGCCCGCCATAGAGGGCTATACTGGCTATTAAAGGCCCGCTGCAGCGTTAAAGGCCCGAGTCGAATGTGAGGGACTTTAACAGGGGAGCGGGACTTTAACCCCTTGGATGCGTCAGACGGCCCCCGTGTGCGTCGGACGGTGGGCGTGTGCGGAGGACGGCCGGGGGCCGTCCGAATTCTGCCTACCTTTTATTTCGCCCGCATCGCGGCGGAATTTCCGCTGCGGTTAAAGGGTTAACAGCCAGTATAGCCCTGCTAAGAAGGGCTATAAGGCTATTAGAACATTCTGCCACTAGAGGGTAGAATGTTCTAACAAATTAAACAAAGGCTTCAGGGAGCGCAAGGGGACCCTTAGCCTCCCTGAAGCCTTTGTTCACAGCCACAAAGAAGCATTGGAATATTGGAGCTCTGGGCTTATATCAGCCATTATAATCCCGGAGCGCTCCATTGTTTTCAATGGAGCTCCCAACATTCCAATGTTCTAATTCTTGGTACATAATTTAGTGTACCTTTTGTTCAAATTCCTAATCCCTTGTCTGAAAGAGAGTCCTCAGAGCCAGCAATACAGCAAAGGCAGAGACAGAGCTCGAGAAAAGAGCAGAGGCAAACCATAGAGGAGAAAATAAACAGAGGAGTCAGGGAGAGCCTGGGGTATGTGAGAGGGAAGAAAATAGAAGAGAGCAGGGTAGCCCAAAGGGGAGCAGGTAATAAAGAGAAAGAAGATAGTGAACATGAATGAAAAAATAAACATAATTAAGAGACAATGTAACTATGAAAACCTAACAGTAGAAGGATTAAATAAAGAGAACTAGGAGAAAGGAAACTGCGAACGAGAGAGGGCAAGAGAGAGCGAGAGAGAAGGAGAGCAAACACAAAAGGAAGAGACAGTAAGAACGAGAGAGGCAAATAGATGGGTTTGAATCTGAAAGTAAAGGGCGGTCAGATGTAGTTTCTGATCCCTTTCAATAGCAGAGACCAAAAAATGGAACTGTCTCCCTGCTGGTCTCCAAGTAGAGTCAAACCTGCTACAAATCAGCAAATCTGCAAAGAATCTTTTATCTACTTATTGACACCTCCTCGGGTAACTGTGGTTTATTCCAGCGCCAAGAAGCTTCGGTGTACCTTGCTCTTTAAAAGTGTTTCCCATGTCGATCATATTGGCTCAGAACCTCTGGGTCACCTTATTTCACGTCTTGGAATGGAGACAAAGGCGAATAAAGGGCAGGCACATCACAACTCCTTAAGGCACATTCTAGTGCCCTGTGTAGATGGATGCATGGATGGTGGATGGATAGCTAGAGATAGATAAATAGATAGATAGATAGATAGATAGATAGATAGATAGATAGATAGATAGATAGATAGATAGATAGATAGATAGATAGATAGATAGATAGATAGATGGATAGATGGATAGACGTAGAGAAAGAGACAGAAATAGAGGAAATTATAGAGATAATGCTAGAAAAGGGTAGAGAAGGAGGCAGAGTGAGTGAGAAACAAGGAGAGACAAACAGAGAAATAGAGAGTGAGAGAGAGGGAGAGAGAGCGTGCCAGGTGGAGCGCTGCCAATTACCGAGAGTGAAGAAGGGCAGTAAGAGAGCCCGAGGGACAGGCGGGCTGCCGGTGTCTCTCCCTAATCACGTCACTTTAGTTCGGCTGCTGTCACTGTGCCTGCAGCACTGGACGCGCACTCCAGCCGAGCGCTGCTAGAGGAGCAATCAGTGCGCTGGAAGGCACAAGTGCAGAGCGGGAGACAGGGCCGCCCACCTGTCAGACAGGATGGAAGGTTTCTGAACTGAGAGCCTCAGCAATTAATGACCTGCCGGCTGAGGGTCCGCGCGTCTGACGCTAGGCGGCCATTGCTGTGACAAGTCCTCGCTGGAGGGCCCTGACACAGCCGGGTCCGTTCATCACGGCCCTGTGCTTCCCATGTTCAAGCGGCCCCCAGTGCAGGAGGCGTCATCGTCTCGGGAGATGTCCGGTGTGCCGGACATGGGTTACATTTGAGGATACTGCAAGTCACTGAGGAGGTTGGAGGACATCACCAGGACCGTAGAATACTTGGGGTCCTGAGTCTGCTGCAGCCCTACCCCTGCTCAGAAGCACCGGCCCATACCCTGCAATAGTTACATGTGACTGACACCGCCCTTCCCAGCTACCTTTCACACATATTGGCTCAGTCTGATATGTTAGTGACTCAGTCCCAGCCTTAACAGCCTCCAACAGCATGGATGTATGTCAGTGTGTGGTAAAGGGCTTCAAATCACGTTTGTCATACATCAAGGTACAACATAAAATATACACAATAGACTCAACAACTATCTGGGAAAAGGGATTGAAAGAAATGATTTCTTGGAGGGACTAGTTTTAAGACATTTCCTGTTACTGAGTGCGCTACCGGCCTATCAGGGCCCTCTGTGTATCTACCACGTGACTGGTGTTCCTTCCTGTTTGATGCAGGGTGGAGTGGCTGTTGTGAGCGCCAAGTGGCCCAATTATCTGGTGACTCGGAACTGTGCTGGTTGTGTGCCAATTGGTCTGACAAATCTATTCTGTTGGTGGATATTTATTTATTATTATGGTTGGTAATGTTGTGAGCTCGGTGGTAGCTTACTCTGTCTAATATCCCCGTTGTGGTGTTGTATTTAATATGTTATCAGTTATTCATAGTTGAATGTGTTGTGTGCAATTCATGATGGTTGGAGATGTTATGATCAGCAATGAGTTCACCACCATTTTCAATGCATCCATCACCACAGCCACATTCCCTGAAGGAAGGTTCAATCACCTCTGAGGGGTTCTCAGAGCGCACCACTTACCCGTGAGGGTCTCAAGGCGCTAAGGGGTGGGGGAATGCTGCTACTGTTCGAAAAGTCAGGTCTTGAGGAGCCTTCTGAAGGTCAGAAGGTCTTCGGCCTGCCGTAGGTGGATGACGAGGGTGTTCCATGTTTTGGCGGTAAGGTGGGAGAATGATCTGCCACTGGTCCGGTGTTGTGGAGTGCTTTGTGTGTGTGCGTGAGGAGCTTGAAGGTTATCCTATTGTTGAAGGGGAGACAGTGCAGGTCTCTTAGGTGGGGTGTGATGTGGCTGCGGCGAGGGATGTAGAGGATCAGGTGTGCGGAGGCGTCCTGGATGCATTGGAGCCATTTCAGGAGTTTGGCCGAGGCTCCTGCGTAGAGGGAGTTTCCATAGTCCAATCTGCTGCTGACGAGGGCCTGGGTGACCGTCCTTCTCGTCTCGGTGGGGATCCACTTGTAGATCCTGCGGAGCATGCAGAGGGTGTTGAAGCAGGAGGAAGAGACGGCATTGACCTGCTTCGGCATGGAGAGGGTCGAGTCGAGGATGATCCCTAGGTTGCATGCGTGGTCAATGAGCTTTGGAGCTGTTCCTAGTGCAGTCGGCCACCAAGAGTCGTCCGAGGCCAAGGGCGTGGATCCGAGGATGAGGACCTCCATCTTGTCCGAGTTCAGCTTCAGTCGGCTGTTTCTCATCCAGTCGGCGACGGCCTTCATTGCTTCGTGGAGGTTGGTTTTGGCGGTGAGGGGGTCTTTGGTGAGGGAGAGGATCAGCTGATTGTCATCAGCGTAAGAGATGATGTTGAGGTTGTGCAGTCGGGTGACGTGGGCGAGCAGTGCCATGTAGATGTTGATCAGCGTTGGGCTGAGGGATGAGCCCTGGGGTACGGCGCAGATAATCTCAGTAGCTTCGGAGCGGAAGGGGGGAAGGCGGACGCTCTGTGTTCTGCCGGAGAGGAAGGAGGTGGTCCAGTCCAGGTCCTTCTCTTGGATCCCGGCGTCGTGGAGACGTGTTCGTAGTGTGCGGTGGCAAACCGTGTCGAAGGCGGCTGACAGGTCCTGGAGGATGAGAGCCGCGGTTTCTCCGTTGTCTAGCAGGGTCCTGATATTGGTGGTGGCAGCGATGAGGGCAGTTTTGGTGCTGTGGTTGCTGCGGAGCCCAGACTGGGACAGGTTCAGGATGCTGTTCTTCTCAAGGAATCTGGTTAGTTGTTTGTTGTCGGCCTTCTTGATGACCGTCGCCGGGAACGGGAGCAGGGAGATGGGTCGGAAGTTCTTGAGGTCCTTGGGGTCCGCCATTCTCAATAATCCGTCTGCCAACCCTGGTGAACTCAAGAACTACCGCTCCATCTCTCTGCTCCCTTTTCCTGCCAAAGTCCTCGAAAAGGCCATCAACACCTAACTCACGGAAAACCTGGAGAGCCACAATCTTCTGGACACCAGATTTTGCACAACCACAGCACAGAAACCGCATTGATCGCAGCCACCGATGACATGAGAGCCCTCCTTGAGCAGGGAGGAACAGAAGCCCTGATCCTCCCCGGCCTCCTAACAGCATTCAAAGGTATCCCACCACACCCTCATCAAGAGGCTTCACATCATCTGAATTCAAGAAGACGCCTTCAGATGGATCAGCTCCTTCTTCACTGTAGGAACCCAGAAGATCTGCCAACCCCATTTACCTCGGACCCCAAGAACATCATCTACAGCGTCCCTCTAGGTTCGTCCTTCAGTTCAACACTATTCAATACCTACATGACCCCTTTGGCCAACATCGTCAGGATCCATGGACTAAACATCATATCATACACTCAGGACATCCAGCTCATCCTCGTGCTATCAAAGGACCCCTCCACCAAGATGGCCAACTTCTGCATGTGTAAGACGAATATCACCGACTGGATGAAAGACAACTGCCTACAGCTCAAGACAGACTAAACAGAAGGGCTGAGCTTTGGGAACAACACCTCTCCATAGAACAACTCCTGGTGGCCTTCTGAGTTAGGACCCTCACCCACTGCAACAGACCATGCTGGCAAACTTGGCAATATCCTAGACAGCAAGCTCACTAAGAAAATCCAGATCAACGCAGTCTCCGAAGCCTGCTTCCTCACTCTCTGCATGCTCTGTAAGATCTTCAAATGGCCTCCACCAGATGTACCGTCACTCAAGCCCTGGTCAATAGCTGCCTGGACTATGGCAACGCACTCTATGTAGGAATCACCACTCACCTCCTGAAGAGTCTACAGACCATACAGAATTCAGCAGCCAGACTCATACCTGACCTCGCTAAAGGAACCCAAACCATCCCCCACTTCAAGAAGCTCCACTGGTTCCCATTCAGAAAAGATGTCAATTCAAGATGCTTAACCACACCACAAGGCCCTTCACAATCATGGACCAGCATACATCACCCAAAGCCTGAACTTCCACCAACCCTCCAGACACCTGCGCTCCGCCTCCCTCGCACATCCTCCTCGCATCCGCAAAAGCAACAGCGGAGGTCTCACCTTCTCCCAACTCACCTCAAAATCTTGGAATGACCTCCCCCTCCCCGTCGGGACCTCCTCCGCCCTGCTGGAATCCAGCAAAGGACTCAAAACCTGGATGTTCAAATAATCACCCCCGGAGCAGCAGGGTTCTATGCACCTGGATACCCTCATGGGTGATTAGTCGCACTCTATAAGTCCTGTTTGATTGATGTGTGTGCGCAGTGGCATCTATAATACTAGCTGCTTGTGTATACAGCCTTGTAAAGTGTACACTATTGTGAGTGTTGTGTGTTGTGTATGCTAGAGTGAGCCTGTTGTGGCCAGTGTATCTTGGACAATTCTATAACTAATACTTGAGCTGTCGTCCTCTCGTGTGCAAGGCACTGTCAAATGCATGTGGAAACTGTGGAAAACTGACGTAGCGATACCGCTCCCAGAATTACCAATATTGTGGCATAGGGTCATTGCCTGTAGTGGTACTTCAGCTGGCAAATTACTGTAGAAATGATTGTCGGTGCACTGATTTCTAAAGGTTTTTCCGACTTTATTGACACTTTTCTTCCAATACATTCCATCTGGCTTTCACTGGTGAAATGTGACCTCAGGTGTTGTTTTAATGCATATCTTGCGATACCTCCCCGGACCGAAACTCTGATTTCCAACCAAAATGAGATTACTGAGAGTCCTGTGATGAACCTGTGATGAAAAACCTGTGATGAAACCTCCAATGAAACCTGTGGCAAACCTGTAATGAAACCTGAAATGAACATGTGATGAAACCTGTGATGAAACTGTGATGAAACTTGTAATGAAACCTGTAATGAATTCTGTGATGAACCCTGTAATGAAACCTGTGATGAAACCTGTAATGAAAGCTGTGATGAACCTGTAATGAAACCTGTAATGAAACCGGTGATAAAACCTGTGATAAAACCTGTGATGAAACTTGTAATGAAACCTGTGATGAACCTGTAATAAAACATGTGATTAACCTGTATTGAAACCTGTAATGAAACCTGTAATGAAACCTGTAATGAAACCTGTGATGAACCTGTACTGAAACCTGTAATGAAACCTGTGATGAAACCGGTCCTGTGATGAACCTTTACTGAAACCTGTAATGAAACCTGTGATGAAACCGGTGATGAAACCTGTAATGAAACCTGTGATGAACCTGTAATGAAACCTGTGATGAAACATGTGTTGAACCTGTAATGAAACCTGTAAATAAACCTGTGATGAAACCTGTGAATGAAACCTGTAATGAACTTGTGATGAACCTGTAATGGAACCTCTGATGAACCTGTAAGGAAACTTGTGATGAATCCTGCAATGAAACATGTGACGAAACTTGTGACAAACCTGTAATGAAACCTGTGATGAACCTGTAATGAAACCTGTGATGAATCTGTAATGAAACCTAAAATGAAACCTGTGATGAAACCTGTAATGAAACCTGTAATAAAACCTGTGACGAAACCTGTGATGAACCTGTAATGAAACCTGTGATGAAACCTGTGATAAAACCTGTAATGAAACCTGTGATGAACCTGTAATGAAACCTGTGATGAAACCTGTAATGAAACCTGTGATGAACCTGTAATGAAACCTGTAAACAAACCTGTGATGAAACCTCTAATGAAACCTGTGATGAACCTGTAATGAAACCTGTGATAAAACCTGTGATGAAACCTGTAATGAAACCTGTGATGAACCTGTAATGAAACCTGTGATGAAACCTGTAATTAAACCTGTGATGAAATCTGTAATGAAACCTGTGATGAACCTGTAATGAAATCTGTGATGAACCTGTAATGAAACCTGTAATGAAACCTGTGATGAAACCTGTAATGAAACCTGTAATTAAATCTGTGATGAAACTCGTGATGAAACCTGTAATGAAGCCTGTGATGAACCTGTAATGAAATCTGTGATGAACCTGTAATGAAACCTGTAATGAAACCTGTGATGAAACCTGTAATGAAACCTGTAATTAAATCTGTGATGAAACCCGTGATGAAACCTGTAATGAAACCTGTGATGAACCTGTAATGAAATCTGTGATGAACCTGTAATGAAACCTGTAATGAAACCTGTGATGAAACCTGTAATGAAACCTGTAATTAAATCTGTGATGAAACCCGTGATGAAACCTGTAATGAAACCTTTGATGAACCTGTAATGAAACCTGTGATGAACCTGTAATGAAACCTGTAATGAAACCTGTGATGAAACCTGTAATGAAACCTTTGATGAACCTGTAATGAAACCTGTGATGAACCTGTAATGAAACCTGTGATGAACCTGTAATGAAACCTGTAATGAAACCTGTGATGAAACCTGTAATGAAACCTTTGATGAACCTGTAATGAAACCTGTGATGAACCTGTAATGAAACCTGTAATGAAACCTGTAATCTGCATTATGTTGGATGCTTGAGCGAGTTCTGTCTAACCTGTCCATTTGTGTCCAGGATGTGGGGACTGGCCAATGGCTGCAGTGTTGCCCTGGGTGACAATATCTTTAGCATGTAAGCATTAGGCTAAAATGTAATATAATATGATGATAATACTATTTGAATCTCCCACCAGATTAATTGTATTTAATCCTATTGAAAGTGCTTCATCCTTCCCCTGCACCGCTCTCCTGTGCAAACTTTCAGAGGCACATGTCTACTATCACATGTAAATGACACTGCCCCAGCCCTACTTCTAAAATGACTTGCAGGGCTGGGGCAGTGTCAGTTACAGTTCAGAATAGTAGATGCCTATTCTGATATTTACATGACACTGCCCCAGCCCTGCCAGCCTTTTAGAGGCACCTGGCTATTCTGACATTTCATCTGGAGGAAGAAGTACACGCACATAGGTGCATTGTGAGGGTCGGACCTTGAAGCAAGTGTGACTACAGGGGTCCCTAAACTCTTCTTCCATGGGATCCTATGTTGGGGTTTCTATGAACCGATTTTTAGCTCAGAGGTAGACACAGATCACCCTAACAAGGAAATTCTTAGTGCAACACTGCCTCACCAGGAGCCCGTTTGCACGTCCTGAAGAATGCTGCAGACTCAGTAGAGCCATAAGGCAGAAACATGTCGACGACGGTAACAGTGGTGATGGGTTAATAGTTCCCCTTATCCCCACATTCTCAATTTTTAATACCTAGTAATGTGTCCGATAAATGTAATCTAGGACGCTACATTGGTTTTTAAACTCACTAGTCACGCAGGCCCCCTCTAAAAACTTAGAAGTGCCTCCCTGTCTTCAGGTGTAGGGCCGCTTTCTATCAAACCGGGTTTTTGGAGGGCAAGGTTTGTCCTATGATGACCCATGCAACCTGGTGGTGAGTGAGGACAGCCCGTTACATTTTTTTGTATGCCCAGCACTTTTATTAAGTAGTGCTACGAGGTACACTGTAACCTAACATAACTGAATATCATTCTCGGGTAGCTAGATTGTGTGTATACTGCCCCAGCCCTGCCAGTCTTTCAGAGGCACCTGGCTATTCTGACATGCACATGACAGTGCCCCAGCCCTGCTAGTCTTCCAGAGGCACCTGGCTATTCTGACATGCACATGACAGTGCCCCAGCCCTGCCAGTCTTTCAGAGGCACCTGGCTATTCTGACATGCACATGACAGTGCCCCAGCCCTGCCAGTCTTTCAGAGGCACCTGGCTATTCTGACATGTACATGACACTGCCCCAGCCCTGCCAGTCTTTCAGAGACATCTGGCTATTCTGACATGTACATGACACTGCCCCAGCCCTGCCAGTCTTTCAGAGGCACCTGGCTATTCTGACATGCACATGACAGTGCCCCAGCCCTGCCAGTCTTTCAGAGGCACCTGGCTATTCTGACATGTACATGACACTGCCCCAGCCCTGCCAGTCTTTCAGAGACATCTGGCTATTCTGACATGTACATGACACTGCCCCAGCCCTGCCAGTCTTTCAGAGGCACCTGGCTATTCTGACATGCACATGACAGTGCCCCAGCCCTGCCAGTCTTTCAGAGGCACCTGGCTATTCTGACATGCACATGACAGTGCCCCAGCCCTGCCAGTCTTTCAGAGGCACCTGGCTATTCTGACATGCACATGACAGTGCCCCAGCCCTGCCAGTCTTTCAGAGGCACCTGGCTATTCTGACATGCACATGACAGTGCCCCAGCCCTGCCAGTCTTTCAGAGGCACCTGGCTATTCTGACATGCACATGACACTGCCCCAGCCCAGCCAGTCTTCGAGAGACATCTGGCTATTCTGACATGTACATGACACTGCCCCAGCCCTGCCAGTCTTTCAGAGACATCTGGCTATTCTGACATGTACATGACACTGCCCCAGCCCTGCCAGTCTTTCAGAGGCACCTGGCTATTCTGACATGCACATGACACTGCCCCAGCCCTGCCAGTCTTCGAGAGACATCTGGCTATTCTGACATGTACATGACACTGCCCCAGCCCTGCCAGTCTTTCAGAGGCACCTGGCTATTCTGACATGCACATGACACTGCCCCAGCCCAGCCAGTCTTCGAGAGACATCTGGCTATTCTGACATGTACATGACACTGCCCCAGCCCTGCCAGTCTTTCAGAGACATCTGGCTATTCTGACATGAACATGACACTGCCCCAGCCCTGCCAGTCTTTCAGAGGCACCTGGCTATTCTGACATGCACATGACACTGCCCCAGCCCTGCCAGTCTTCGAGAGACATCTGGCTATTCTGACATGTACATGACACTGCCCCAGCCCTGCCAGTCTTTCAGAGGCACCTGGCTATTCTGACATGCACATGACACTGCCCCAGCCCTGCCAGTCTTCGAGAGACATCTGGCTATTCTGACATGTACATGACACTGCCCCAGCCCTGCCAGTCTTTCAGAGACATCTGGCTATTCTGACATGTACATGACACTGCCCCAGCCCTGCCAGTCTTTCAGAGGCACCTGGCTATTTTGACATGTACATGACACTGCCCCAGCCCTGCCAGTCTTTCAGAGGCACTGTCTATTCTGACATGCACATGACACTGCCCCACCCCTACCTTTTTTCCAGAGGCACCTGGCTATTCTGACATATACATGACACTGCCCCAGCCCTGCCAGTCTTTCAGAGGCACCTGGCTATTTTGACATGTACATGACACTGCCCCAGCCCTGCCAGTCTTTCAGAGGCACTGTCTATTCTGACATGTACATGACACTGCCCCAGCCCTGCCAGTCTTTCAGAGGCACTGTCTATTCTGACATGTACATGACACTGCCCCAGCCCTGCCTGTCTTTCAGAGGCACCTGGCTATTTTGACATGGACATGACACTGCCCCAGCCCTGCCAGTCTTTCAGAGGCACTGTCTATTCTGACATGTACATGACACTGCCCCAGCCCTGCCAGTCTTTCAGAGGCACCTGGCTATTCTGACATGTACATGACACTGCCCCAGCCCTGCCAGTCTTTCAGAGGCATCTGGCTATTCTGACATGTATATGACACTGCCCCAGCCCTGCCAGTCTTTCAGAGGCATCTGGCATGGAGAGATTGCCTTGAACTCTACTGAGCCTTGCGTGCTGGTGCAGCATTGTGTATTAGACGCAGGCTGACGACGTTTGGTTGCAGGGCCGAGAGATGCTGGCGGTGCACAGGGCCTTGGATGCCTCTGTATTCATGCAGCCCGGCCCCTCTGGCACGCGCACGGAGCTGCGCGGCCGCGGACCCCTGCTTCCGCTACATTAAACCCTCTTTAATTCTGTTTACTCGTTATTAAGGGTAAGTCTCGGGCCTGGGGCGAGACCTCATTACTGTACGAGACCAATTACCATATTAAAGAGAGAGCAGACATGTGACCGCGCGAGGAGGGGGCGGGGCATTCAGCTCACAATAAACGTACCGCCCCACTTCCTAACAGGGGACGTGCTGGGAAATCAGCATAACAATTAATCAGCCTGAGAATACTCATAAAAAGAGAAATCTGATACCATGCCAGAAAATAATTTAGCGGAATAGGCAGCACCACCGGAGGTGGGGCGGGGGGGGGGGGGGGGGGGGGTTAGGTGGGAGGGTTAGAGAAAAAGTTTGTCCACCCACCCACCCTACAGGCTTAAGGAGAAGGGTTTGGGGTTGGATTGGTCTTAGCGTCAGTTTAGGGCAGGTTGCAGAGCAGAGACGTTAGAGTACTTTAGAGGGGTGGTGAGTCTTGGGGGGGGGAGAACGGTACACAGGTGACTGATAACTGGGCGCGGGTTGCAATGAGCAATGAAGGGAATTCAACAGAAGGAGGGCAAGTGAAGGTGAGAATGGGTAGAGGAAGGTGGTCACCGAGTGAATGAGGAAGAGTCAAACTCGTGCATTTATGTACTGTTAATAAAGTCTAATTGATTGAAACTATGTCCTAATAAAATGGCCTTTTACACTTCAAGTAACAGCGTGGAGTGTAGTTATTGCGCAATAGGTCTGTGTTTGTGTTATTTAAAGTTGTAACACAATGCTGCTTTTCACAAGCAGTGAAAAGCAGCCTTGCGTTACAACTCTAAAAACACCAACAGGAGCGCAGTGCCTTTTAGCATGTCTGTCTGTCTGTCTGTCTACAAGGAAGGGCCGCTTGGGCGAAGATGCCACCCAGGGCGGAATCCCCTCTGGCGCTCTTTCCTGCTCACCCTCCCTCTCTTCTCTCCCCAAGGTTTTCCCTTTAACCTTTCCTAAGTGCTGCATATAACAGGTCAGCCTTTACTTAATTTGTGAAATAAACAAACAAACGAGATGCAAGTGCCCAACATTTTTCTAAGGAGGTTGTGGCCTAGTTCACCACTCAAACGGCCACTTGCACCACTGGGCCTCCCTGGCACTGCCCACTGCCCTCAGGGGCTGTACCAGGCCCGCTGGGAAGCAATACCAGCTGGTGAACCTCAGGTGCGTTGCTTGGTCAGTAGGATTGGGGGAGGGGGAGGAGTTTCACATGTTCCAAGGATCAGGCTGGCATATAATGTTAAAATACATTATACAACAAGCAGGGCACATGATAGGGGCTTAAAGGGCTGTGGAAAGGGAGAGAATTGCGGTTGGGTAGGAGTACTAAGGAAAAAAAACAATATTTTGTAAAATAGTGTGCGTGTTTTTGTCTGTGTGCATGTGAACATTCTGTTTTTAGTTTAAGAAAAGGTTTATTGAAAAGAATATTATGATCATAAAAGGAATACTTCGTATAAGCAATCAATTACCAATGCATAAATGCAAAAAAGAATAATAAAGAGTGATAATGGTAAGATAACACATAAGATAATATGAACACGATCAAAGATTCACAAAAATGGCAAATAACAGTACATGTCAAAGATACAAATTGTAAAAAAAAATATAGGAAGTGATAAACTAAGCGATATTATGTACAAACAATAGGAGGTCAGGGAGGCTTGGTAACTTCTTGTAGTGAGGGAGCGGGTGGGGATGTTTTCTTCACGGTATCATCTAGAAATTGTGTGAAGGGGCACCAGAGGTGTAATCGTTTCTTAGCGAGAGAAATAGGATGAACGAGTGCTGTATCTAGGCGGTGATTGTGACACACAGTGTACCGCCAGGCTAAATAAGGCAATTTAGAGGAGTCTTTCCAATTCTTTGATATCTGTTGCAAAGCTACAGCTAGTAACAAATCAATAAGTAGTAACGTGAACATTCTTGGTGAAATCCAATGGACACCTCACTATACCCGACAGAAAGCACCTGTACCCAACTATACACTAGAAAATACATTTATTAGTGGGTTTAACACCCGAAACACCCAGGAGCAGCCGCGCCACTAAGGCGGAGGAGCGTCGCCCCACAGCTTTACAGCAGTGCAAAGGAAAAATAAAATGATAATAACGGAACGTCCGCTATTATCATTTTATTTTTACTATTGCAGTCGCACTGCAGTGCAGCCCCGTTGATAGACCGCGGCTGGCCTCCCCTGACGTCGAGGCCGGAGGAGGAGTGGCGGCTGCACCTAAAGTGCGCATGAGACTTTGGCCGGCCGTCTTGGGTGGCCAAAGCGTCATGGGCATTGTGCATGTTCTCCAAATGCTGTATTTCACAGTCTTAGTGGAGTACACGCCAAGCCTCCAAGCCCCTGTCTGAGCTACGAACCACAGCGCTCAGACCAGTCGCTTAAGGGCAGCGTTGTGATTGGTCACATAACTGCTTAAGGGCAGCTTTGTGATTGGTCAGGGTACCAAATTTTGAGTTTTGCAGCATAATTGTCAAATACATGCCCTAAAAAATGCAGAGGTGTTTAAGGACACGCAGGAACTATTCCTGTACTTATGTGGCGTTCTACAGAAGCCCTTACACTCCCAACGGTTATTGGTACTTACCCTCCCAGTTTCACATGGCCTTTGTCTTATAAATGTATACAGCATCTTTCATCACTGAACATATTTCCAAGCAATCCCTGCAAGAAGATTCTGAGAATGTAACGTAAGGGGAAAGGAGGACATTTCAGGATCTGTTGCTCTCGGCAGGCACCCTCATCAGTGTCTCTCATAAGCAACGCTGCCTCTTTCTACATTTCTATGCATTCAATTAGATCCGTTCACAGCAGTCTATTAGTGAACCAGCCCTGCCATGGGCGTCCGCAGAAATGTTTCCAGGGGGGGGGGGGGGTGCGGGGGGGGGGGCAAATGTTTAACTTCATCACCATCCCCCTTGCACCCTTCTCCCCTGTGCCTTGCACCCTTCTCGCCCTCCCCCTTGCACCCTTCTCGCCCTCCCCCTTGCACCCTTCTCCCCCTTACACTCGTCGCCCCCTCCCTCTTGTACCCTACTCCACCTCCTCCTTGCACCCTTTTCTACCTTGCACCACTCTCCCCTCTGCCTTGCACCCTTCTCCACTCAGCCTTGCACCCTTCTCCCCTCTGCCTTGCCCCCTTCTCCCCTCTGCCTTGCCCCGTTCTCCCCTCTGTCTTGCACCATGCTCACCCCTGCCTTGCACCATTCTCCCCTCTGCCTTGCACCCTTCTCCCCTCTGCCTTGCACCCTTCTCCCCTCTGCCTTGCACCCTTCTCCCCTCTGCCTTGCATCATTCTCCCCTCTGCCTTGCACCCTTCTCCCCTCTGCCTTGCACCCATCTCCCCTCTGCCTTGCACACTTCTCCCCTCTGCCTTGCACCCTTCTCCCCTCTGCCTTGCACCCATCTCCCCTCTGCCTTGCATACTTCTCCTCTCTGCCTTGCACCCTTCTACCCCTCTGCCTTGCACCCTTCTCCCCCTCTGCCTTGCACCCTTCAGTTTTTGCGGGGCGGGAAGGTGAGAGTTACATTTTCATGGTTCCCATGTCAAGTTGTTTATTTTGGACTTGGCTAGTCTTGAACTTAGGTTCTTAGGGTATGTATTAAGGAAAATTTGGTGCAAAACAAGGAATCGCAAAACTTGTGATTCCTTATTTTGCAATTGCATTTAAGGAATCGCAAATTTTGCGATTCCTTAAATGCAATGTATGAAGCAAAATAAAATGCAAATTGTCCTTAAGGAATCGCAAATTGATCTCAGGGACCAATATAACATTGCCATTCACAAACTAGGGATGTCCAGCTGGCTTCCGAATGGAAATGCAACGTGTGATGCAACCTATGTACTAATAGATAGCTTTGCAAATGATCTTTTCACAGGTAATCACAAAACGACCTGCCTAATAAATATTATTTAAGCAGCTCGCAATTTGAGACCCCAAGTGAATGGCTGTCAATGCAGGGAGGGAGTCCTACAAGGAACAGAAGACCACCGTCCTAGCATTGGCTTTCCCAATTAGCAAAACAATTTTTAAAAGCTGCCCTGGTTCTTTAAAGGCACAGATGCTGATTTAAAAGAAAATGTTACCAGTTTGGGAGGATATCAAGGGAGCAGGCAGGGTCATCTGGACGGCTACCTGCTCCCTCCGCCTCCCCTAAGCCACTGCCATGATTCATAACCCCTCCTTTACAAATCAGTTTCCACCCCATTTTGGGGGCTGACAACTCATCAATGACTTATATCCGCAGACTCAGTCGAAAACCATTGATACATTCCTTTAGTAATCACAAAAAGGACCGGGACGGCCCTTTCACACCCCCTCTTATTTTCCCTTTACTTAAAACAATATGCAAATATATAATGCCTCCATGGGATATTGGACCTTAGTCTTGAATGCAAAACATTTTACTTACAGAAAAGGGAGTTAAAATTGTGAACTTCTTGTCAATTACACTTGTGAAGAAACAAATTCTGCACATTTGAATCTTGTTTTGAAATTTGTGTACTTGACTATATTGATCCCTCAGAGGCAAGAGACAACAGACTTTGCAGTTAGTGCTGTACATCACAAGCAAACGTTATCATTGCGAAGGATTGACATTCTAACATGAAGGGATCCTCACTGCCTCCTGCCTTCCGGCGTCGAAACACCTCTTTGAAAATTGATTTCCTTCAATGGTATCATTGACACCCAATCTCCCCATCACCTTCTACGTTTTGCTGAGTCCATCTTCCAGGCCAGCCACCGATGAGCGTAGTGGGGGCAGTGCGGTGAATAAGAAGTAGGCACTGCTCAAGCCCTTGAGCATAGCAAGACGGTCTATTAACGCTAATCATATCCAAAGCGACTAATGGGATCTGAAGTATGACTGAGTAATTGTTCTTAAGCCCTGCTTACTGTCTTTGATCTCTTTTTGTCCATGCCTAATGGATGGATTAGCATGAAGGAGCGGGGGTCTGGCGAAGCAGCGCTCTTCCTGCTCCGCAAAGCACGGCGAGCATTGGCTTACAACATGTCGCAATGGGCGATGAAAATCCTATGACTCGGCACATCTTAAGTAAGAATGTTAAAAATAATGAGAGCATGGAAAATCAAATGCTAGCGGATAATGCATCCTTAACTCAGCACCCTGAGGCTTCTGGATGACAATGCACTTAGCTTGTCATCATGGAACGTGATGTTAGATGCCCGGCTCCTGTATACCTGATTGTACTATTGAGTATCGAGGATATCAATGTCGCGATACAGGAATATCGAGGACAAAATATCGAAGACCAATATAGCGAAGGGTAAGTGCATATAGAGGAGGCATCGATATACTAGTCCAAACTCCACATCTACGTACCCTGACGCTATATATATATTGTCAACATACTTAAAAGTGGAGTTAGATAGGAAGATCGATCCTTATCTTTCGACATTTAAGGTTCGATATTTAGATAGTGATATTTGTATACCACAATATTCTATCTTGCGTTTTACAGGGGCCACACTTGTAAACCTACCCCACAGCAAGGGACTTTGCTCCCTAGTGCATTAGGTGGCCGGGGAGGGCACGAATAGCGGGTTACATGCCCAGAGATACAGGCGAGGCATATAAGTGAACCTTGATTCTAGACATTATCATTTTTCGATGTGACACATCACTCTGTGTATCATATGCCGCCATGGTTGCTTCTTCCAACTTGACATCTTAGAAATGAATGAACAAGGAAGGAAGAAAAAGCTGAGACGTGAATTTCCAAATGACCAGGATCTTTGGTGAAATGTCAAAGCATTTTCTCTATCTTGGACTTTGGGAGATTTGCTAGAACCACCGGGAACTTTATTCAACTGAGTGACCTAACGTGATCATAAATACCTTTGGTTTTTTAACGTTTTAATCATGTCATTATTTAAAAAAAAGTATTTTAAAATAATTTCACTTATGTTTTTTCCAGAATGTTTACTGCCAGCTGTGCATTATTGTCCCTTAGGGTTATAACCTAAAACCTATCTCTTATATGTTTATTTTTCACTGATTGCTATTTATCTCTAAAAAAACAAAAAGCCTGTGAATTGGCAGCAACAGAAACCGAACCCTGACCTCCGGGATCAAAAACAGAACTAAAAACCTGCTCTTATAATAAATAAACATTCTTTATTAAGACCCAGATTATTACGGGTTTGTTTCTTTTCATTTTCAGCTCCATAATGTACTCAAGACAAAATGCAAGGAGAAATAAAGCACACAATTGCAGCCCCCCAGTTATTTTGTTCTATTATTTCAGAATTGAGGGGCAAACACAAATATGCTATTTTCTTTCAATCGAAATAAAATAGTATATTTGTGTTTGCCACCCAAATCTAAAACAATACTACAAAATAACCGTTAGGCCTCAATTGTCTTCTTTGTTTTTTCATTGAATTTTATATGTTTTTTTACGGAGTTTTATATAGCGTGAACTTGACCCGAAGGTATAGGGTATCAGAGCGCTTCATACGAGCACGCCATGACTCCTGATGGGGCGGAAAAAAGATACACCGCAAACGACAATACCAGGATGTCTATGAGGGTTTTCGAAAACAAACCAATGGTTTTGTAGAAACTAGTGTCCATTCTATTTTTGATTATTGAATCTTATGAATCACAGTCAGAATAAAAGGAGGGCAGATTTATACAGCTTTCTTCCTGGAACAGGTTTGACTTCTGGAAAAATATAATAAAGGCATGAGGACACTGCACCTGATGAAATGTAAGGGCTTGATTTAGAGAGTGTAGGGCGGTTCTATGCCTTCCAGGGTGACAGCAGCCGTTAAATGCAAATATAGAAGTGCAGGTACCCTCCCTTTCAAATAAAAGAAGTGCAGGTAATCAGTATAAGACTGTAACTGCCCATTTAAAGCACTGGGTGGCAGAGTGAATCACTCCTTCAACCTATCAGACATTGCGTTTCCAGATGTGTGCCGGCCCAGCAGAGCTCTCTCTTGGTCTTGAGCTAAATGCTGGCCACATGAAGGATTGAGGGACCCATAAAGGGTTAATGTCCCCTTGTATAACGCACCCCACATTTCTTAATATTGGCAGATGATGCTGTCACATTTCTTCCTGTAAGGTGGCCACAGTTGTATTATTTGTCGAACTCTAAAGTAAGCCCAGGCATGAAATTCTGCTCCAATCGCGGAGGTTGCAGAGGTTTTCCTTCTCCGCACTCCGTGTACTGCACAAGGTTCCGACAAACTCCACTCCTCCTAGCGGAGTTTTTTTCCTCGCTTGTGGAACGCTGGCGCGCACAAGTGAGGCATATCTTACTCCAGACCACCTCCAGGAGAGATTTCTCAACGTGTGCAGTCGGGAATGTCCGCTACCGCTCGCACTGAGAAACCTTCCATTCGCGTTGAGGAAGCTGCCGCTCAATTAGAATATCTACTCGAGCGGCAGAAAGAAGCTGCGCCCTCTTGCACTGGTCATGCTGCCAGTCGCGCTGATTTTCCAGTGTGGGAGAAAGACTCGATACTAAAACTCAGCCAGAATGCCACAACCTAATGCACTCCGCAGCTCGCGAAGTCCGCGTAGAGTAGCGTGGCAGAGTTTTTCGGTCACTTTATAGAGTTCCGTGCAGGACTACGGTAAAGCATGCCTTGGTCCATAGGAAGGTATTGCAAGGTGCAATAACATGCTGTCACATTCAGGGTTTAGAATCTGTCTTCCAAACCTAAACACACAATGGCAGCTAACTTTATAGAGGATGCTATATTTTTGCACTGTATGGACTGGATGCTCTAATCTGTTCTTTGTGCTTTTTGTCCCTACATGAAACCTGTAGAGATAGCCTGTAACTTGCATTCTTTTGTGCGGCTGCTCAATGGATTCCAGTAACAGATCAAGGTAGGACAAGCCTGCCTGGAAAAGAGCCAGGGATGTTCTTTCATGCCCACTGAGAATGAAGGAGACCAAACAGATTGATACCAGAAGGACACTGGGACCCATTGAGGTCTTTAGGAAGAGATGTTGTGTGATGTGTGTGTGAAAGGATAACACCCACAATGTTCTTTGACACCAGGATGTGGAAAGAAGTTTAGGAAATGAACATTATTTTCCTGTCATGATTCAATAAATGGCAGAAAACTCACATTCATAAGGCGTCAGGCTAATGCCTCCAACAAAGCCCCCCTCCTTTCCAAAATCCTTTAACACCAAGGTTCTGAGATGAGGGTGAACACTTCTCTTGTGCCATGTGATGGTAAACGGTCCCTGGCAGGGCTGAATTTGTCAGGAGGCAACTCCAGCTTACACAGCTCATTACTCCTCCAGTGCAGCTACTAACCATCACACTCCTTTAAGTGTGACAATTCATATCATTCCAGGCCCTCAAAGCTAAAAGAAATGGCAAGAGTGGCAAATATTATACATTTTTTTTATCTATACTGACTTATTAAATACAGTTGTTGTGTTCATCTCAAAATTAGACAGACAGCACCACCATGTGCTGGACTGTCACTGGAGCCGGTGCTGACAATTAAGTGCCAGTGGTGCCCAGCACTTGAAACCACCAGCTCAAATTAAGCACTGGTCAGTGGGCATCTGCCCTGGCAGGTCAGTGAATTCAGGAGACATTCTCTAGCATCTGGAGACAGTTTCTGGGCTTTGCTGCTGGGGAGTTATACAGGCTCTTGAGTCTCCACTGACTGCGACAGCGACTACATTTTTGTGTACTTGGGCTGGATACAACCATCTATTGACCGAGCCTCCTGTCCAGTCCACGGATGGACCGATGAGTTTCCTCTTTTTAGTTGAGGACATCTTTATCCTGCTGTGACTTCTAAGCGTGTTCACCTAAAGACAGCAGGTATTGACAGCCGTCTAGACAGGCACCTTGCCAATCAAATGGTGAACCTGTGTGTTGCATGAGAAATCTGTGCATCAACTTGAAAGACGTTGGTGACACGGACAGCAAGAGCCTTCTGCACTGCAACTGGAAGGGCACATTTTAACTGCTAACTTGAATTTGCCATTTGATGTAAAGGCAAAGTCCAAATATCCTTTTTTAATAAATGTAACTCACCCTTAAGGTAGGCCTAACGAGCCATAAGACAGGGTGCTGTATGTTAGATAGTGGAACATGCACTTTTACATGTTCCAGCAGTAAAAAACCGAAATTGTAATTTTTACTGTAGAAAGACTAGTAGCCCCATTGGCAAGTACAGAGTTACAGGCTGACAGCTCAGCCATGCTGACTTCTGAATGGGACAACTAAAGTTAGTACTGTAAGGTATCAAAAAAATCAGTGCGTTAAATCTAATTTAACAGTTACCACGAATTTAATGTCACTGTTGGGCAAAATGCAACTTTAGGAATTTCCACTTCAGTTGCCCAAAGAGTCCAATACCCGTTGACCGTTACACTCAGGGTGTGTCCTGCAGACAGCTTTCTGCCCTTCTGGGGAGACGTGGTACCGACCCCCAGGAAAGATAACAATAGAGGCCTGCCGCTGGGGAAGGTGTTACCTCCCTCCTGAAGGCAGCCACACGGGTGTTGGCCGAAAAGGTGAGATTCATAGTAGAATCTGCCTTTAAAGGGCAAATGGGGAACACTTGGGAAAGGGGCTGCTCCATTGTTCGGGCGCACAGGCTGGGACTAGGGGCAGGAGAGGAAGCAGACCGCGGTATCTGTTCCCAAACGAAGCTGATCCAAATATCCACAGATTCTATGTGAGCCACGTGCAAAGGGAGAAACATAGGTGAGAGACAGAAACATGACGTGTGTTGGGTAGATGGAAGGAATACAGAGGCCCTGAGGGAAGCAACATGGCACACGTGGAGAGGAAAGCAAACTAACGATGAGAGAGAGCAGCGTGGATCACGGGCGGGGAGGAAATGTAAATGGACAAGCGAGCAGTGGGAGTGTGCAGGTGAGTGTCTCGAAGCAACCCTGGCTAGTAGCTGTGCAGGGGTAGGATACGGAAGGTCCTTTGGAGCTTGAACCGACACTACACCTTAGTGTCAGCCTCTATCAGCACAGGATGCCGTTTTTCCTTGACCCTAGGAGGGTTGGGGATTGATCTACTAGTACCACTTTTTAGGGTGCTGTACAGGTTGTCTCACTTATACCTCAATGAGATCCTAACCACTACCAGAAAGTGTAGGTAGATCTCTTTATTGGTCCTGAAGAATTGCCATCAATGAATTAAGGCTAGAAACATGTCGACCTTTTGATAGTAGAACACATTCCCACATACCTTAGAGTGGGAGGGTGCGTTTTCCATTTTTAACCAGGGTAGTAGCCACACCTCATTAAAATTGTTCTGAGTGGACTACTACTCTTTGTTTTAATTCACACTCACATAACATCACCACCTACACTCTTAGCACACTTTAGGGCCCTAACACGCACTGCACCCAACGGCTAACGGAAAAAGATCTTCGCCAAGTAGGCCCCTTCACGGGCGCTTGATCGGGTATTGCAGCGCCGACCCGAGTAGGAGCAGACCCAATGATGAAGCAAGACACCTTCTTGATCGGGTGTGTGAGGGTCCTTTTCCAACAAGGAGGAATCCTCTCTCCTGAACTAGTTGTACACCCTCACACAGGAGGTGACACACATTATGATCATTGACCTTTACCTGCATTTTATATCAGGAACTTAATACCCTGTTTGTTTTCAGTGTGCAAGCGAGAAGCAGATAGGCTACAGAAAGAGCATGCATGGATCACACTAGGGGGATAGTAGGAAAACACGTGCACTTTCGTTTTCTTCTTAACCAAAAAGAAAATGAGCCAGAAAAATTGTAGTGAAAGGACACAAGTACTGCATGTATGGACCTGGGTAGAGACAAACACAAGGTGAGGAAGGAAAGCCAGTACAAATGAATGAATACAAATCAAGTAAATGAGACGGACAATTAAGCCAGCCAGTGACAAACAATAAGCAAATTCTAAGCCTACTGTAAGTTAACTGCACAGCAGACAGTGCATGCGATGTCCCGTAGGCGTGACCTAAAAACTGCTTCTGGAATCAAGCAGATGGCAATCACTATTAGTGATGGTCACTGCTCAACTGCTCGGTGCTTCACATTCACAACAGAAGCAAGGGGTCTTTACAGGATATCTCAGCCTTATTGAATACACTGATGCTGAATAGGTTATTAACATTTTCTAAGACGTCTCCTCCACCTCCTCAGCCAAAGCTATCATATGTATAGGACCTAAAGTCCTCCTGGACTTCTCGGCAGCCTTCGATATGGTGGACCATCAACTACTCATTAAGGTACTCCAAGAAAGGCTAGGGGCTGAAGAGGTGGTCTTGCGCTGGTTCGGCTCCTTTCTCCAGAATCGCTCTCAAAAAATCAAAATCAAAAACTTCTCATCGGACCTTCACCCTGTCAGCAGAGGCGCCCTCTAAGGATCAGTCCTCTCCTCGCTACTTTTCAACATATACATGGAACCACTCACCACTACACTCAAAAGATCCAACATTCCCTTCCACCTTTATGCGGATGACACCCAGATCTATCTCGAAACCTCCTTCATTGAAGTCATCCAGAAACTCAATGACACTCTTAGAGAAGTCCAACACTGGCTCTCTCTAAACCACCTGAAATTGAATCAAGACAAAACGGAAATCCTCCTAATTTCCAACAAAACGGAGAACCCACAAATTGCAGAATGGCTAAAAGCAATTGATGCTCTCAATGAAAATCTCTCCCTGGCCGACTCCGTCAAATCGCCCGGGATCACCCTGGACCCTAAACTAAAGCATGGACAAACACATGAAGAAAACTGGAAAGAGCGCTTTCCTCAACCTGAAACTACTCAACAAGATAAAACCCTTCATCCCGACCAACAACCTCAAACAAGCAACTCAATCCCTGATACTTTCCAGATTAGACTATGGGAATGCAACCCTCACAGGGACAACAAAATCATACTTAGCTCTCCTCCGATGAAACCTTTAATGCAGCTGCAAGAATTGTCACAGGATTAAAGAAATATGGCCATATCTCGCCCCCACTCAGAGAGTTGAAATGGCTCTAAGTTGAATTGCGAGTGAGTTTCAGAATTGCCTGCCTCACGCACAAAGCCCTCCACACAGGGAAACCTGCCTACCTGGCCTCCAAACTCACGAAGGCCGGTCAGACAAGGAGCCTCAGGAGCTCCAATACTCTACTCCTCACCCGACGAAAACCCAAAATCAAAAAACCGCATCCTGATCCTTCTCTGGAAACGCACCCAATATATGGAACTCTGTCCCACTCCATATCAGGACTATCCCCTCCTTTCTAAAATTCAAAAGGCTGCTCAAAGACCTCTACCTCAATCGTACCTTACCAACTGGACAAAAACTCTCAAGCCTGCTCATTACTGCACTATGACACTTTATAGCCAATACCTCTACCTCACACCTAGTCTGACTCTTCCCCACTATCCCCCTCGGATCGGAATGATACGCGGCTTGAATCTACTGTGTTCACTATCACAAGACTATCACAAGACTATGTAACTTTCCCTCTATCGTTATACAACGCACACAGTCTTCTACTGCACCCTGTGGCTTCCTGCTCACTACTGCTATAACATGTGTTTTCCTCTTTACAAAGTGTTGTAAAGCGCTCCGATTCCTTCGGGTCTGGCTAGCGCTATATAAGACTCCTTAATAAATAAATAAATAAAACAAGGGTGTTTCAATTATGCAAGCAAAGTTTTGCATAGACCCCTTTATTGGCCTAAACTGCTCATTCTTTTACTATATTTACACCCTTGTGTAAATTTGAACCGCAACCTTGCAATGGTTTCTCAAAAAAAGAGTAAGACAGACCTGATTTTAGCAAGAAAATCCACATTCAGAAAACGTCATGAACTGCGTGACGTAGACGTGGTATTTAGATGAATTATGTGAGGTTCCCAAGAGAAAAATATTTCACCATGCCTAAAACCTCTAACCGTACCATTCACCATCTAGTCTCGCACGTAAGTGTCCACATGCCCAAGCACGCACACAAGACTCTCCCTGAAATGTGTCAATCCACTGTGAATGATCAAAGCAAGCATTGGGCCATGCAGGGACAGGGAAACAGAACGAGACATGACAAGAGCATGAAAAGACTGCCCCAGTGAAGGCTCAAGAAGCCTCACCAGAGGGGCCAGACACCCTATAGAAATCGGCAATGCTTCTTGTCCATTGTGCAGTCAGGGCAGCGGCTTCTCGGTGTGTTGACAGCCACTCTTCAGAGTGTACCCCAGAGGGTATCAGTGCCCAAGTCATCTGTAAATAGCAGCAGATGGACCGAGACAGTTCAATCATTCATCAGCCAACAGATGTTCACAGCATAAGGACCTGTCTGCGGTGAGCCTGGTCCATATTTAAGGATTGGTTGGGCAGCCGCTCGCCGCTCTGCATCCCCACTGCTGCACTAAAGAAATGAGAAACAATCTACTGGCTCAAGAATGGCATTCTATATTTTTTCTTTTTCCAACAAGAAATGTGTTTTTGATTGCTAAAAGCTGTGGTCCCTTTTGATGAATTTGCACTAAAATGTAATTAAAAGTGCTTATGTATGAGCTCAGTCTTGAAAAGTTTCATGCAGATTGTTGAAAGCACAAGGCTTGTAAACCTGGGTTTGCAACATTCTGCAGTACACATAGAAAGAAGACGATGCCTTGAACGATTGTTTTGGCACAAAAAAATCCAGCCAGTAACTTGACTACGCTTGCACCATGGTGCGAGTGTGCCTGCGTTGGTGCTGGGGTGCCTGCGTTGGTGCACGGGTGCCTGCTTTTGGGCAAGTGTGCCTGCATTGGTGCAAGGGTGCCTGCATTGGTGCGAGGGTGCCTGCATTGGTGCGAGGGTGCCTGCATTGGTGCAAGGGTGCAGGCGTTGGTGCAAGGCTGCCTGCGTTGTTGCAAGGGTGCCTGTGTTGGTGCAAGGGTGCCTGCGTTGGTGCAAGGGTGCCTGCGTTGGTGCAAGGGTGCCTGCGTTGGTGCAAGAGTGCCTGTGTTGGTGCTAGGGTGCCTTTGTTGGTGCAAGGGTGCCCGCGTTGGTGCAAGGGTCCCTGTGTTGGTGCGAGGGTGCCTGCATTGGTGCAAGGGTCCTTGTGTTGGTGCGAGGGTGCCTGCATTGGTGCAGAGGTGCCCGCGTTGGTGCAAGGGTCCCTGTGTTGGTGCGAGGGTGCCTGCATTGGTGCAAGGGTACCTGCGTTGGTGCAAGGGTGCCTGCTTTGGTGCTATTCAGAAAAGGGGGTGGTGATGAACAGAGTGTCTGAATTAAGCAGACCACTCTTATCCAGTCCAAAGATCAGGGCTTGATCCATCACCGTTATTTATCTCACTGCACCATCCCAGTTCAGAACCTGGCTATATGCAAATCAGTCTGTCCCTGGCCCAGTGCATCATGGGAACAGGGCAGACTAAACTACCAAGCCAATTCTTCACCAGAAAGGAGACAAGCTACCGGGGACCGGTTTCTGGCATTTCAGCCGTCGTCGGCCCGGCTTGCTTGAATCCTGATGGTGCAGTGAGAAAGGGACTCATGTCTGAGTATACCCTGTCACACCTATAGTGGCCAAAAACGATTCAGAAAAGGGGGTGGTGATGAACAGAGTGTCTGAATTAAGCAGACCACTCTTACCCAGTCCAAAGATCAGGGCTTGATCCATCCCTTGCTCATTGCACCATCAGGATTCAAGCAAGCCGGGCCGAAGACGGCTGAAATGCCAGAAACCGGTCCCCGGAAGCTTGTTTCCTTCCCAGTACAAGAATTGGCTTGGTAGTTTGGTCTGCCCTGTGTTTCAGTGAAGGAGAGGAAGCAAGATGGCAGCCGCTACTGCTGCCGAGTGAGGAGATGCGGCGTTCTCCCGATGCTTGACCGACCTGGTTTGGTGTGTCTCCCGCTGCTGCTCTTGATTGATTGTAGCTGAGCTGAATTGAATTGCTGGAGGCCTTCGAGGGGTCCTTTGCACCATCTTTGTACCATCTGGGGCAGCGGGGCTCCGAGGCTGCGAGGCTGCGAAGCTGCAAGGGTTTGTGGCTGATGCCGTGGTCAGAGACGTGAGCCGAGGGAGAGAGTGGTGAGAGAGGCGGGGAGCCTCCGGACTCTCGTTTGCTGCTGAGTCAGACTTCGGTCCCTGGAACTCTTCTGAATTCCGCGGCCGGTGCAGGAGCGTGAATCTGCTGCCCCCGCGGTTGGATATACAAGCTGCGGCACTGTGTCGAAAAGAGGTGGGAGTGCCGAGGAGAGTCGGGGAAAACCGGTGGAGGGCTTCCGTGGCTGTCTGCATTCACATCAGTTTCTGAGGCGGAATACCCGGATTAGAGGCGCTAACAGCTTATTGTGAAGCTGCGTTTGGGGAGGAAAAGCAGCAGCGCTTGGAAGGATGTGAGACGCTGGAACTCTCTTCCAGTTCTGGTGCATTGCGGTGCAGCAGGTGAAGGCGAGAGTTGTGTATATTGGTGAAAAGTGGCAATAGTTCAGTGAGACTGTGGACTGGCAGGAAACCTTGCTACATATAACGAAACCTTTTGTCTGGCGTAGTATCCAGCAACTATCGGCTCTGAAGGCTATTTGGAAAATATAGTAAGTCATTCAAACTTTTAAGTCTATTAAGTTTCAAGTAGAACGCTGTATTATAGCTAATTTACTACAGACTGTCCTTTGGGTATTATACAAGGGTAACAGACCTGGTGGAACCGTTATAAGGACTTTGCTATAGAAAGAAAATCCTTGAGCTGCTGAAAAATCTTAACGATCAGCTATGGCTCCTAAAGGCAGGGGGGCAAAAAAAACTATTACCAATTCAGCCAATTCAGTCAATTCAGCTAATTCTTTAAATACTACGCCAAGAGTCATTGAAAAAATGGCGGAAAAATCTACAATAGTATCAGCGCCAGCACCAATGCCTGCAACAGAAATTGACACTCGAACCCGTCAACAAAATGGGACTATTAAAGAACCTGTGATACCGGAGCTTTTTAGGAAAAAAAACATAGTTAATTCCTCTAAGAGTAGTATTAATGAGCAAATATCATCCAATGTCTCACTGGATACTACATCTAAAAACTACGATGCAACTCCCTTAAATGAATCTTCTTCAAACTTAACTCTACTAACAGTCGGAGATGGAGCTGGAGTAGTAGCGGTGATGGAGCAGATTTCATCTGCAGTCAGGCATGGTTTTATTTTTTGTGCTTCAGACAGACTGCATTTAAAGTGCCACGCACCTTTTGGTGCAAGTTAAAACCATGGCACATGAAAAATATGAAAGTGAGGCCAATTCAGTCTGACATGCTTTTGCTGAATTAACATGTGTTTTTGCAATGTAGAGAAAAGTGGCCTTTTTAGCTTTGAAGATTAATAGAATATGTTTCTCTCTTCCCAGCTCATCCCATGCAATCTACATTCACTATTTCTGTCTTAAGAGACTTTGACTTGTTGAAAATGTACACTACAGCATGAAAATGCTATTTTGCACATTGCACATTTTTGCATGTTGTCATAAATAATAGAAACGCTGCTTTACACTAGTAGCTTAGCTAGGTAAACATTTATAAAGAGTATTAGTATGGAGTTGGAAAACATAATGGGCTGATTTACATGAAATTAATAATATCTTTGTGTTTCTTTTATTTTGGGCCTACCATTAAATGGCTGCCTGTGAAACCAGCAAGGCCCATGGCTTGCTTTGAAAGAGAAGAGAGCATGCGCAGACTGTACCAGCTTTCCTAAAGGAGTCAAGGACAGCTTGAACTGTACATTCTTGTGATCGTGCCAATGTACCAGCTAACGAAAGTATCCGTCCTGCTGCTCTGTGACAGGAAGGAACTATAGAAACATTTTTCCTAGTAAATGTTGCAAATGTTTATAAATGTATTATTCATGTATGCTACTTTTGTTAAAACTGATAAGGTCAGGGTTTTAGAATGCGTCAGGGTGGTGAGAACTCATGCCATCATGACTGACCAATCAACGTACAGGTTTTCCTGAAATGCAACATTTTGTGTAGTCTGCCAAGATTTTGTGTATAAATACTACCTCTCCGGAGGAGGGGCTGGCTTTTTCAGCTCAGCTGGCTTCTAGGCTCATTACGGGGTGTGTGAGCTCTTGAGAGAAGGAACAGATTAGGCCAGACATCCTATGGGTTAGGTACGAGATCGTCACGGGTGCATGGGCGTCTGAGGAGAGTCAGGGGGAGGGTTCTTGCTTCCACGTCATATCTTGGCACTGCAGGCGCATTCCTTTGAGGTCTGGTGAAGGAGGGGCTATCTCACTCCCTGCTTGCTATTTAGACACAGACAGATGCAGAAGAACAGCGGATTAAATAGAATTAGATGCTAAACTTTAAGTTATGCTTTGACTAATTAATTAGGTCTGAAAAGATTTATTTGTTTTATGCATTTATTTCTCTTTATTGGAGATTTTTGCAAACTATTTGATTTTTGATTCGCCTTGCAAGACTATTTTTCTTAGAAACTCTTTAAGAATTTTGAATGACATTTTGCGCCACATTCCTGTATGTAATGCTTATATGCAGACTGTAATATGTTCTGTATTAATGCTATTTTTCCTGTTTTCCAAATTCTGTAACCTGATTGATATTGTACTAATTAATAAAGGGTCAGAGAAAAATTAACTTTTGACTAGAAAATAAAACCCTTTAAATACTCAACAACTCTCTTTATTGGCTTAAAATAATAATTGCATTTTTGACTGTTCATGATTATTAACACCTTGGCTGCTAGAGGTTTTCCCCCCCTGTGCTGAAATCACAGAGTGTCCATTGTTCATGACGAGCTCAGCTCGTCATCAGCACAGCTCAACCGTGCCTCATGACGAGCTGAGCTCGTCATGAGCATCGAAGGGGTTAAAGCCTCCTGAAGGTAATACATGGTGTGAAGGGCCCAACACCTTTTGAGCGGTAAATTAGAGGTAGCATGAGGGTTTTGTATTGAGAAATTACCAGAAGAAATTACCGCTCCATCAGCGGGAGTGGCTGATGATGAGCTAGCTGAACTCTGTCAAGCTGTAGAGGAAGTTAGAGTTTTGCCTAAGGCGATTGAACAACCTTTGAATGATGCAGACTCTATTGAATCAGGTGGTCAGTTCTTTTTTATGTCTGATGTCTCAATAACATCTGATGGGGAATTAGATGAGGAATTACATAACGAGGATCATCAACCTGTAAAGGACTGGGCCGATGACTGTAATCTAATGTCTGAAGAAGATCTACTTGGCTCTGATTTTCTGTTGAACGAGGAAACTCCTAACACTGTTCGTAGGGGTGTAGAGGCGAAAAAAAATCCCCTCACAGGTGAAAATCTAGAGTCTATTAATCAACCTCAGTGGGAAGGGGCTGTTATGGGCTCAGAAACAGATCTTGAATCTCCAGAGCTATTGGAGGGAGATGAGGAGATTACTTTAAAGTCAATATACAAATTACAGACATCTATGTATAGACTAACCATGGCTCACAGAGAAGAAACTTAAGCGGAAGGGCTTCGCACTCAAGGAGCAGTACGTAAATTACAGAACGTTGTTCGCCGTTTGGCTAAATCTAGTACTGAAACCAACTCAAGAGTACAGGAGACTGAAACCCGCATATCTGTTGTGGAAGACGAGTTATCTTCACAAAAAACTTTAAGGATTTGGATAGTACCAGACAAGACATTGACTGGAAATTGACCGATTTGGAAAATCGCGCACGGCGCAATAACCTACGTATTTTAGGAGTGGCTGAACAATCAGAGGGAAAAGACGTTCGGCAGTTTGTCGTAGATATGTTCTCAGATGCCATTAAAAATCTTAAAGGATGGGACTGGGATAAGGAAATTATAAGAGCTCATCGTTTCCCTTTCAATCAAAAACCTGATCAGGGAGGAGGGAAAAAAAATCCAAGAGCTATTCTTATATGTTTACAGAATTACCTGCTCCGTGAGATCTTGTATGATTTGGCTAGGCCATCTAAAACTGGAAAGCGTTTGGGGCACGAGTTTTTTGTTCGACCTGATTTTTGCCAAGCGACAGTGCAGCAACGTTGGAGACTTAAACAGCTTATGGCACCAATACAGTCTAAGGGGGGCAAGTTTTTCTTCTAAACCCTGCTAAGCTTAAGATTGTGCATAAGGGGACAACAGTTTTTTTTGTATCTGAGATAAAAGCACAACAGTTCTTAGATAAAATGTAGTAGTGATTGACAGGATTAGGGTAACTTTAATGATTACATTCAATCTTAGTGAGATGCCGCTTTATCTTTTGATTTGGTTATTTATGGGTCTTTTTTTTTGTGCCAGAGATATAGCCAGTATTAGGTCTGACTGGCTCGGGTAGAATTGCACATCTCTTAATCACTTACCATCAATGAGGGCATTTGCCCTTACGCTTCAGGTGGGGGGGGGGTGCTGGGAAGAGGGTGGGGTGGAAAGGGTGTGTGGGGGGGGTGTGGGTGGGAAAACGCTTTCTTTGGGGTGCAAGGAAATACAGTTGCAAGATGTATTGACTTTAAGTTTATGATTTCTGTACGACAGGTTCCAAATTTTGGAGCTGTTTGTTATTATATGTCTAATCGTGCTAATATACTAAATCTATATAATGGCTAAATTGACGATATGTTCCATTAATGTTTGTGGTCTAAATGATAAAAGGAAAAGGGGTGTAATGGCTCAGATTTTAAAATATATGCGGGTGGACTTAGTCTGCATACAGGAGACTCACATCTCCTGGTCTAATAGAGGGTGGCTTAAAGATCTTGGACTGGAAGTAGTGGGATGCGCCAGTCAGAGTTCTACTATAAGAGGAGTGGCAATATTAAAGAGGTTCGGATTAGGGGAAATTAAAAGAATTAAAGAAGACCCATTGGGACGATGGGTTATTGCTGAGCATAAAATTGAAGGATTAACTATTACTATTTGCTCATTATATGCCTCTACAGTCGATGACCCTGCAGTGTTCCACTATTTAAGTTTGGAGCTAGCTCAATGGCCACCTCATATTATATTATGTGGAGATTTTAATCTACATTTGGAGGAAACATTTGATATTTATGGCATTACCCCATATACAGGGAGGAAGAAAAAGGTATTCAAAGCAATTAAGGGGGTTATTCATGAGTATAAGTTAGTAGACGTGGGTTATGAAAAAAGGGGGGGAATGTTTAGAAGTACTTTTTTTTCTGCCCCTCATCAAAGACATTTTAGACTGGATTATTTTTTAGTCTCTAAGACTTTATATAATGAACTCACTCAAGTGAAATATGAGGTACTCCCAAAAATTATATCAGATCATAACCCTATAACTCTCATATTTGAGTCAAATACCCCGTTCACTCCTCGATCATGGTCTTTTGACCATAAATTATTGTTTGATTTATCTTATGTTGAATATATGAACAGTTGGATCCCGGAATTTTTTTCAATTAATAAAGGAACCGCATCTTTAGAAATTGTTTGGGACACCTTTAAATGTGGGGTTCGGGGAGAAACACTGAGCTATTCAATAAGAAAACAGAAAGAGACTAGAAAGCGAGAAGAACTAGAAATGAAAAAGCTAAGATTGTTAGAGATTCAGCTTATGCAGGCGTGCAACAAGGGTTTGGCTACAGAAACTATTATAAAGGAACTATTAGCTTCTAAAGTTAAGATCCATCAAGGATTTGCTGCAAAGTTTGCTCAGCAAATCTCCGCTTTTCGGAAGGAAGTCTATGAAATTGGCGAAAACTCTGGAAAATATCTGGCCAAGAGAGCTAGGCAGAAAGCTACTTTTGCTAGTATCAATAAAATTAACAATCTCACTGGGACGACGGTTAATAAAATAGAAGATATACTTAAAGTATTCTGTGATTTTTACCTTAAATTGTATACTGAGGACGTCCCGGGAGATTGCTCAGAGCAGATTACACAGTTTGTTGAATTAGCTCAGAATACTATATTACCTAGTCATGAGAGGGAGAGATTGGATTTACCAATTACCTGGGAGGAAATCGAACTCTCTTTGATGTCTTTAGCTTCAGGTAAAGCAGCAGGTCCCGATGCAATTCCTTTAGAGTTTTTTAAATGCTTTCGGAATGTTCTAAAATTTGAATTAATGGATCTATGTTTAAGAGCTCAACAAGGTAATGCCCCCCAATCTTGGCACGACTCTATTATTACTGTCTTTCGTAAAAAGGGCAAACCCCCGTTATCACCTTCTTCTTTTCGTCCCATTTCACTTACAAATGCTGATAGTAAAATTTTCTCCAAAATCTTAGCCTCACGATTATCTAGTATTATTTCACCTTTAGTCTCTATATATCAACATGGGTTTATCCCAGCCAGAGACACCGCTGACCATATTCGACGGGTGATTACGTTCCTGGATTGGTCCCAAGCAACTCGGTCTACTTTGGACTTGTATTTTTAGATGCTGAAAAAGCTTTTGACCGGGTTGCTTGGGGCTATCTATGGGAAATATTATTTAGGAAGGGATTAGGTCCTGGTATTATTAAAGCTTTAAAAACATTGTATATTGCTCCTAAAGCCTGTATTCGTATTAATGGTCAAATTTCCTCTTTTTTCCCAATCACCAGGGGCACCCGACAAGGATGCCCCTGTTCACCTTTACTTTTTGCTTTTTACATTGACCCTCTAATTAATCGTTTTATTTTGGAACAAAGAATTAAACCTATCTATTTAGCTAATACTGAATATCGAGCTCTTGCCTATGCCGATGACATAGTGATAACTACTATTGATGTTCAGACAGCGTTACCAGCGATTAATGATCTTGCTAAGCAATTTGGGTATTTCTCCGGTTATAAACTCAATCTGGAGAAAACTCAGATTCTCCACTATGGGGATGACCCATCTTTGAATATCTCCATCATCCCAGAGGTCACATATTTAGGAATTAAGCTCTCTTTGCCTATAGAGAAGATACCAGAACGCAATATTAATCCTGTATTAGCTCAAATTAATGTTACATTGCAGCGTTTAGATCACTTACACTTATCATTATACGGCAGACTTAATATTTTAAAAATGCTAATTCTACCAAAATACTGTATATGTTTCGTACAATACCATTAGAATTCCACCTGCTTTCTTTTAAAAATTTAGAAAGAAGCACAACTCGGTTTCTGTGGGGTTACAAACGCCATCGTAAAGCTTTTAAGAAAATGATACTTAGCAACGAATGTGGCGGATGGAACATTCCCCACTTTTTCTTTTATTATTTATCTGCTGCTTTACAATATACAAGACCTCTAATTATGGGAGATAGAGTAGTAGTGCCGAATTGTCAAACTCCATCTATTTACGAAATGATCATGGGCGAGAAAGTCAAGGGTAGTTTTCTTAAGATCGTAGAGCCCAGTTATCATGAAAAAACAAAGTATAAAATATTAAAGGCAGCTTTTGAAGCCTGGCAAAAAGTTCGCAAACATATAACTTTACCTAAATTAAACTTTTATACCCCTTTAATATCAATGGGCCTTCTACCAGACATTTTCTGCGATTTAACGATGTACAGGTGGGAGCGGAAAGGTATACGGTATTTGGGAGATTTATTTAGTCATGGGCAAATTATTTAATTTCAGGAATTAATGAACAAATTTTCTTTAACAAGAAATGATTTTTTTAAATTTCTTCAACTGCGAAGCTTTTTACAGAATTACTCCTTAACTCTCCCAGCTAAAATTACGAAATCTCCATTGTTAGAACTCCTGCAGAAAAAGCCCCGTATAGTAACTCTTTACTTAAGTTTGATTCAGGAGTGTGGGGACGATCTGGGGCAATGTCAACTGAAGTGGGCTAACACCCTAGGCATACCCGATGTCGATATTTTGCTTTCTATTAAAGTTGCTTCCGACTGTCTAATTACAGGGATGATGAAATCTCAACATTTTATGTGTGTACATAATCTTTATTATACTCCAAGTAAAGTCGCTAAGTGGAGCACGACAACGGGAGTTAACTGCAGTCGTTGGGTTATTTGCAGCTGGTGAATTACATATGTTTTTTTCTTGTCCCAAACTTAATATTTTTTTTCAACAAATTGAAAGCTTTCTCTCTGTGGTTCTCAAATGTGAGATTAAAATTACTGCTGAATTGGTGTTATTGGGCATTGACCATAATTCTATTAGGTCAAAACCAATTTCATATTTTTTAATTCTATGTATGGCTGCAGTTAGGTCCTGTATTACTAAGGAATGGATTAATCCAGATCCTCCTTAATTTTTTACTTGGCGTGAAAAACTACTGTTTATGTATAACATTGAATCAGCTATTTACAAGTTAAAGGGGGTTAAAAGAAGAGTTTTGGGGGAGAAAATCTGGGCACCGATTACCGAATGGATTTAATTTATTATGCTGCTGAACCTTTTTTTTTTTTCTCTTTTTCCTTTTTTACTAACTTCTTGTATGTAATGTGGATATTTTCTTATTTCTGTTATTGTGTAATACTGTATTTCCTTGCAATAAAATTTAAAATTTAAAAAAAAAAAAAAAAGAAAAAAAAGGTAGTTTGGTCTGCCCTGTTCCCATGATGCACTGGGCCAGGGTCAGACTAATTTGCATATAGCCAAGTTCTGAGCTGGGATGGTGCAGTGAGCTAAAAAACGGTGATGGATCAAGCCCTGATCTTTGGACTGGGTAAGAGTGGTCTGCTTAATTCAGACACTCTGTTCATCACCACCCCCTTTTCTGAATCATTTTTGTCCACCATAAGCGTGGAAGGGTATACTCAGATGTGAGTCCCTTGCTCATTGCACCATCAGGATTCAAGCAAGCCGGGCCGAAGACGGCTGAAATGCCAGAAACCGGTCCCCGGAAGCTTGTTTCCTTCCCAGTACAAGAATTGGCTTGGTAGTTTGGTCTGCCCTGCTCCCATGATGCACTGGGCCAGGGTCAGACTAATTTGCATATAGCCAAGTTCTGAGCTGGGATGGTGCAGTGAGCTAAAAAACGGTGATGGATCAAGCCCTGATCTTTGGACTGGGTAAGAGTGGTCTGCTTAATTCAGACACTCTGTTCATCACCACCCCCTTTTCTGAATCATTTTTGTCCACCATAAGCTTGGAAGGGTATACTCAGATGTGAGTCCCTTGCTCATTGCACCATCAGGATTCAAGCAAGCCGGGCCGAAGACGGCTGAAATGCCAGAAACCGGTCCTCGGAAGCCTGTTTCCTTCCCAGTACAAGAATTGGCTTGGTAGTTTGGTCTGCCCTGTTCCCATGATGCACTGGGCCAGGGTCAGACTAATTTGCATATAGCCAAGTTCTGAGCTGGGATGGTGCAGTGAGCTAAAAAACGGTGATGGATCAAGCCCTGATCTTTGGACTGGGTAAGAGTGGTCTGCTTAATTCAGACACTCTGTTCATCACCACCCCCTTTTCTGAATCATTTTTGTCCACCATAAGCGTGGAAGGGTATACAGTCCCTTGGTCATTGCACCATCAGGATTCAAGCAAGCCGGGCCGAAGACGGCTGAAATACCAGAAACCGGTCCCCAGAAGCTTGTTTCCTTCCCAGTACAAGAATTGGCTTGGTAGTTTGGTCTGCCCTGTTCCCATGATGCACTGGGCCAGGGTCAGACTAATTTGCATATAGCCAAGTCCTGAGCTGGGATGGTGTAGTGAGCTAAAAAACGGTGATGGATCAAGCCCTGATCTTTGGACTGGGTAAGAGTGGTCTGCTTAATTCAGACACTCTGTTCATCACCACCCCCTTTTCTGAATCATGCTTTGGTGCTAGGCAGCACACAGTGCACCAGAGCAGCGAGAGAGTAGAAGTGCAAAATATCTCAGGGAAGGAGGCACACTTCTGTTCTCGCCCTTTCATGCAATGCAGAGCAGCAAGGTTCCACGCTTCGTTGCTTTGTGCGAAAGAGAAGCACATCCGGCCACTAGTGCACATCCCTGTGGTTAGTTAAGCATCTGCAATATCGCTTTCCCTAGAGGACTACTCAACACCTCACACATGATGTGCCCCTTGACATCGCTGTTAACACCACATAGCACTTCTCTATGACATATGACGTGACCAATAACATCATAAACAAGTCACTGATGTCACATCCCCTGTGGCACGAAACAACAGTGAAATGCTGCAGTACAACTAACAAATGCACGTTATATTTGTATGATATTTGGATTATGTACAGAGGAAAGGTTGTAGGGTCAGTGACAGTTAACACATAAACTTACAAAGAAAATATACACACAGGAATAGAAGAATGGCTAAAGAAACACTGGCCATTTATAGGTTCGCTCGCAGTTATTAAGCAGAAGAGAAAGGATGCCTTGTCAGATAATAAATATTTTTGTAGTCATATTTATAGTCATTACCTAAGAGGAAAGGCTGCCATTCTGCTAAGTATTGTAGTTGAAATGATCATTAGTGATGACATGAATACTTGGTTATGAGCTTTGAGGGATATGACAGCCCACTCTGAGCATACGACAAACCCACCTCTGGAGAACACCTTTGCATGTTGCATGTTTAATGCTAGTAACGAAAAATTGTCATGATTACTTATCGGCCCAAGGACATCTATTGGCTGTTAATACAATAGAGGTACAGACCTAAGCTGCATGCAGTTATTGTGAGGATTTCCCACAGCCTTGTCCATGTGTAGCCGCTGTGGGAATATCTAGCATTGGTCATTGGTCCTGTGACCACGTGACTCCGAATAAAATCTGCGAGGACATCTGCTGACCGTGAGTGGAACTGCAGTCGTAGAAGTGCATACAGCTCTGGTGCCCTTATGCTCTTGGTCCCATCATACGTGACGTCACCAGTGATGTAATTAGAGAAGAATTTTGTGCTGTCGTGTGTGACGTTGTGTTAGAAAAACAGTTATTGCAAGGTGGCAATTTAATTTGCACAGCTAACAGACATATGGTTGCTCTTCCTGACAACATTATTCACATGACTTAATATCATTGGTGCAGTTGTTTGCTTCTGCTTCGCGTGGGAGTCTGTACTCCCAGTGAATATTCTGTGGATGTTCCCGTTCCAGATTCCGTGGTCCCGCTGCTCTGCATGTCAATGCTCCTCCCTTAAGTCACTTTTCAACGTACCATATATTTGTGTTCCATTTTGATAATCATATTTAAACCGTAATCACCCCACCTCCAGTCTCAGTACATTTTGTCCATATATAATGGATTGTGAGAACCTAGCCTGTGGAAAAATAGTAGGTTTTCCCAAATTAGGGTACGCCTTGTTGGAAAAGAAAATTCTTTTCTTGAGTCCCCTCACTCACCAAAGGTTGCCCTTAGGTGACATGCTTCATCATTGGGGCCCTCTCAAGCATCTACTGCTTGGGGTGTGCTGCGACTTGCGAAGGATACGTAGGAGCACTATTTTTGTGAGACTATGTGTGGTGCAGTGTGTGGTGGAGTGGTGATTGGTGTACATTAAAAATACCTAGCTAGTAAGCCAACATATTTATTCTGCCTCTAGTTGGTATACTAAAAAAGGGGTTAGATATAGGAAATATAACAATTATGTGGTCATGGTCCCTAATATCCTGTCAACATGTTTCAAGGTGTACCCTACACCTTTTCCTCAGGACAACATGAGGGCCTGCCCCATGTATGCCACTCCTGTAATTAAACCTAGATTAAGGTAGAGAATAAATAAAGTAGACACACCTAATGTATGTATCTATCAGGTATACATATGGTTAATGTTGTATCCGTAGTATCTATATATTGGGAGAGAAAAATAGATTTGTAGGTTAGTACATAGTGCCTGCCCATATGGGCAGGTCAAGCTAAAATACATTCGTTGATCCTAGTAGTTTTGTACCTATGAAGTGAAAACCTCACAATTGGTGCTTAATCCGGTGCCCCTAAAACAGATGAACAAAACAAAGAAGGCGTACCCTAATTTGGGAAAACCTACAATTTTTCCACAGGCTAGGTTCTCACAATCCATTATATATGGGATATAGTGTTGTACTTTACAATTCAAGAGGCTGAACCAAGCCATAGCCTCTTTCTCCTTCCTTCTTTGATATCAGTACATTTTATCAACATCTTGTCTTCATCAGTGGATGATTCACAAACTTCCCACTCCATTGGAGAACCACTGATTTTATATTGTATGAGATCATCCAATCGCTCATCCTTCCAAGGTGGTGATACCACGAAACCGCGTGCATGTTGATGTCATCTACAAGACACTCCCCCTGTCTAGTCCGTACCACAATAGGACTACAGATGGTTCATGGTAAGGACGAGACAGTGCAGTGTCTCCTTAATGGTAACCATTTCATACCACAAGTAGGCATGCGGCATACATTCAGAGGAGTGCACAGTTCCTCTAACACAGCACTACATAACACACCAATTTCAATGGTCTTTGGTTAAACAGTGTCTGTAGTGTTAATGGAATCTTGCAAGTGCACAAGTGTATCCATAGCCATGATACACATCATATAAAGATTTGATCCGTTGTGTGAAAGAAACTTTACTAATGAAAAGCTAATATTAAAACTAACATTAACTTTAGAAAAGTAAATTCTAAAATGTAGGGGCATTAAAAATATGGAGATAAGGCAACAGTAACTTGCTTTAAGGTAATAATAGAAAGAAAATAGTTAAATAGTAAATGCATTAAATCGTAGCATACCCCACTGGTCCACGTAATCACAGACCATTTAAAAGAAACAATGCAAAATAAAACTCAGAGTGGGATAGTTACAATAAAATGTTGGAGCGCCGTGTTTCGGCAAAATTGACATCGCCACACTCTGACATTTTTCAAACATAGGGATGCGCCGTATCTACAAAAATATGGTGCACGCCTGTGTTTCCCCTAGCGTAAAAAAACTGCTGAGCGCCATCGCAGGCACCCGTGCACCATGTTGGAAGGGTGCCTTTCGCTGCAGGGGCGATTGCTTATGTGCAGAAAGGGACACCTTCCTGCACATAAACAATCTTTAAAGGCAATTTGCTGTTTCTATGTGCGCTGCATTCATAGAATGAGCAAAATACAGGGAGAAAGAAATGAATAATTTCTCCTTGTAGCCCCATCCTAAGACTAGGCTTTACCTGGCCTTAGTTATTGGCGCTGCCCCATCCTTGCAAATATGGGGCAGCATAAAAAGCAATGGATGTTGCGGCGGAATGTTCACTGCAACACTCATTGCACTCCCCTTGCAAGCTAAGTGGAGCATGAAGAGGGGCCTACAAAGCGGTGTTAACACCTTGGCTGCTGGGGGGTTTTCCCGCTGGGTGCTGCTGATTACAAAATCCTATTATTTATGACAAGGTCAACTCATCATAAGCACAGGGCAGGTAAAACCCATGACGAGTTGACCTTGTCATGAGCATGGAAGTGGTTAAGCCACGTTAAGTGGCTTAGCGCTGCATGTAAATAAGGAGAAGGGGATATCGCCACCAGAGCGTCGCTAAAAGTAATGTTCTGGTGGCGATATCCCCTTGTAAATATGCCCCAGGAAGTCTCGTGAAGTAAACAATCAATAAAACAAGGACAAAACAATTTAAAATAAACTGGAAATCCTACAGCAAACTAACAAGAGTACAAGAATCAAAACATAACACTTCAATATTATACACCATCACTAACAACAACATATAGGAAAACAGGAAACAAAAATATTACAAGAGTTATTCGGCATACATCATTCAAAACAAGAAACACAAACCAGCGCACATCGATATAATTCATTACATGATATGGTAACACCACAGAAAATAAAAAAAGAATCTTTAGCACATCACTAACTAAGGGAGTTCAGATTTGCATTGACACCTTGACTTTTGAACTTTACTATGTGTCTCAACTTGCTTTTCGTTGCATTTCAGGTGTGTTGGTTGCAGTAAAATGAAAAATCCACTAGTAAAGTTGTGTAAAGATCACAAATAAGCAACTTCCTGAGGTTGCAAATTTGATAGACTTCACAACACTTTACTTTCAGGTGAAGTTTCTCCAGAAATGTTTTTGCCGGAGAAACTTCCTTCAAAAACGTTTTTTTGTAAGATAAATCTCCTGGTAAACAACTTTGCAGGTGAATGCCTTTTAAAAGAAGGCTTTACTGGGCTTTACCCAGAAACATTCTAATTTTTGCTTCCTCCCGCCCCCCCCCCACTCACATAGCTTTTAAGTCTTAATTAACGTCTAAAAAAAACCTCATTTAACACAGACTGGGCACAAGCAAAGTCGCCCAAGTTAACAAGCTCCTAGCTCTGGCCTGCACTTTTAAAAAAACTTGTTGTTACGGTCGTAAACACTTTCTGGTGCCCTGTCAGCATTTTGGCAGCCCCTGAACAACTTGTGATTGCAGGGCCCAGGTTTGCAGGCCTGCAAAGAGTACACCATTGAAATGTGCCCTCTCACTTACCCACATATAAGATTTTTTTTAACTTTGGTTTAGGAATTTGTGGGAGCTGGTCTGCAGAAAAAACACAGCAACAACACAAATTAACACTATAATAGCTGACTGTGTCTCGTGGTCTGTTGTAGGTTGCAGCAATGAACTGATCAAAGGCCAGACATCCGTTTGGTTCATTATCACCTCTGCAGAGATGTGCGTTGCTGCAAACAAGGACACTCACTGCAGTTCTCATAAAGGACGCCATTTCTTAATCCTAATGCACACGGCGGTTCTTCTTCTCCAGAGTTTGTCCCCTTGTTACATCGTTCCTTGCAGCTAAATGCTTTGAATGTCCTCTTTGTCTGTTTCTTGCCCCAGCAGACCATTCAGTCTGAAGCTTAAGGCATGGGCCCTAACCACAAGTGATGTGTGTCCCGCCTTGGCTCGTCGGTGTGGGGTACCAGAGATACCTGGCAGTATATGAGGTGACAGGCATGTCCTAGTTGGCATACAACTGTAGCAAATCCAGCTGTGAAAGGACAGACATTCCAGACTTGGGAAACCTGCTGAAGGTGATTGATCACCAGATGTGCAAGTGTTAACATTTAACATCAGGACAGTGACTCCTGAGGAAGTAGATCAACTTTCATTTTTTTAATTGATTTCACAGGAAGTGACGTTTCACTTGCTTTGCTGTGGTGGATAACAGGCACAATCAGCCAGCTACTAGAAACAGTATCTTAATTATTAGTTTCAGACATTTTATCAATAAAGAAGATCATTTTTATGTTTTGTCTATTCTGCCTTTTCTGCTATTGCTGAGACTTGTATATTGATTTTAAGTTATTATAAAAATATTAGTAAAGGAAACTGTTAGATTTCAGGATACACAAGCGACAACGTATGGTGGGTATAGCAGTTTGTTCAACTAGATGACACCTCGCTTTCTACTGGCTTTCAGCGTATGGCACAATGTCCGTCATTTGGTGTTATTTGCACCTAATTCAGGGGAATTTGGATCAAATAAATCCACTTCTGGCGAATATGAAGCAATGAATATGGGAACCATTCCTCTGTAGTCTGTCATTTTCAGGGAGAGGTTGGTGGCCTACAGGGCACACGAGCATTTTGACATTCTTGGAATGGCGAATACTTGCCATGGTTGTTTGACATCTTACAATCAATAACTCACCTTCTCTTACACAACATACTGACCCCAACTCATAACCCACCAGGAGTCAGCTCTGCGTCAAACACTGATGACCAGACATTGTGAGCTTTCTACTACTTTTTAATTAATTAAACAATTGATTTTAGCTCAATCGCAAACCAGCCATCGCCTTCCCCAGATGCCGCTTACCTCGTAGTTAAGCCGACACACCTGCTGTTTGGTTTCTTCTGCTGTAATGACGAGGATCGCCGGGCTGAATTCTGCAGAGTCTGCAAACAACGCAAAAGTCAATAAGCAAAGAGCAGAGCTTCCCTTTCAGCATCACTCCTCCTACACATGTTCAGTTGCCTCTGAGGGACAGGTCTGTTCAGACCTTCTCTGGAGCATCTGAGGAGATGCAAACCTCACATGGAATTTACACAAGACTGGGAGTGGGATTGCTGCACATCTGTAGAAGGATGGAGCATCTTGGAGATGCTGGTTGCATACTCAAAATTCTTTTTCGGAAATCGCAATACGTTCTTTAGGCGCATGAACATTTCTAAAAAGCTCCAGTCATTGGCAGATATGATGCAAAGAAAATTAGATTGACCACACTTAGGAGAAACTTTCCTCTTTGTGTCTTAGTAAGTGTGGCCCAAAATGTTTGATCCTGGCCCAAAATCCCACCACCTTCACCTCAATTTTAAAAACCCTTCCCACGCGGTCTTCGTTCTTCAAGCACTTACCTTCTTACCGAAAGGGCTACTGCACTGACAGCATGTGTGATCTGCATGAAGGTTCTAATGCTACTAGAGGGCACACCTAAAGCAACTCAGAGCCCACAATTCAGAAGATCATGGTCATAATATCATTTTACATCAATGTTGTGTCCTAAATATATATTTTTCTAATATCACCCCACTGAAGTTACTAAAAGAAAATATTTACACAAATGGGGCAATATTTTTGCAAATGATATTTAGAACAAAATATGTATGTCTGCTGAACATATACTAGTGTGCAACTGCATTTTATGGTCCAGGTTTAAGAGTGGCCTGCAGTTTGGGGCACATTTAAGAGCCTGAAGTAAGAAGTTTTTCTCCCGTCAACTCTAAAAGCATCTGAACTTTTAATTTGCATGAGTGCTTATGAGATGACATAAGGCTTCATTGTTCTGTAGTTGTATTTTTAGCTACCATCTCCTCACTTTCCCCAATTATCACATTGAAAAAGGTGTGTTACTATTTTTTAATTAAATATGTATTTTTTTTAATGCCAAGTTAAGATTAGCAGTGTGCGAAATTCATGTAATTTCCTTTTGCCTAATTGCATGAATTTTCTGAAAAATCCTATGAAAAAGAAATCTGGCATTTTACACTATATTTTAGATTGATCTGCGTCCCCACATCTATTTTGGAGTCTACTGTCCTCCTCCACCTGCACATTTTTTTCCAGAGGCTTTGACTCCCTGGTTCCCCTCTCCACTTTCAGCCGTTGTGCTACATTGCTTTTTTATTGGAACTGCCGGCGACTGACGTCTACACTTGCGCCCGGCTACAGACTGCTTGCCTCACCCGCATTCCCTAGCCACACCAAGGATTTTTTTGGGGGGGCGGTTGCGCCGCTATAAACCACATACGAGAAGCCTTTCGATGCTGTTATCAGTCTGCCTGGCAGCATTTCCTGTGACTAGCCCCTTCACCTGCCTAACTTCGTGGGAAGAACCTGTCCCTGCCATTGGCTGTTTGTGCATTCTTGGAGAAATTTCTGACCCCGCCCCCATTACCCCAACTGGCCTCCTCCCTATTTGGCTGCGCTGGCCGGGAACCTGGCTCCTCTTGCATGATCATGTCCCATGCCAATTCACCTTTGAACTTCACGGCGGTCAGACATTTGGCACTGCGTATCACAGATCGAAACGTTGCCGGATGTAGCGTTCTCTCAGAATTTATTACAGTGTCATTAATTAACAGCATCTCAGCGGGGCAAGGTTTAAAGTGCATTGCACTTGTTTAATTGCTCTCCGGAGAGTAACCTCTAGAAACTACTCCCAACTTCAAAGGAGGCACCAGGTATAAAAATAGGGCTCTCAGACACACTATATAGTTCACTTTCTGGACTTGCGGAAGGATTCTCAGAGGACTGCCTGCTGCTGTGGTCTGCTGTGTACTCCATAAGATTGCCTTGCTGCACCTGGGAAGGACTGCTCTGCTACTTTTTGGCTGCCTTGAATGCTCAGAGGCGAGTCCTACTGATTAAGCCCTGTATCTTCACCTGAACTCACTACTGCTACACTGACAGCAAGGGCTAGTCTGCTGGCCTTCTGTTGAGATCCATAGGGACGTAAAAGGCTCCCACCATCTTGAACCCACACCTGGACTCAGCCTGAGTACGCTCTGAACCCTCAAGGGGTGTCCCACCGGTCCTGGACCTTACGCTGTGGTGCTCAAGCTGCCCAGATTGCTAAAATCCAAAACTTGGGACTTAGAAATATTTTGGTTTAAAACTGCTCTGAGAACCAATGTAAGATCAGTACCCACCTGCTCATCACTCCATAAAAGGTGCATCACCAGTCAGCTGACTTCTCAGCTGCTCCCTCTACATTCTTTTCTGCTGCAGCAAATCGTGTTCAGCGATCCTTTGCCAAAAGTTTGTCTGAGCTCTTGGAACTGTATTCGGCTGCAGCCTCCTGCCTTGTCCTGCTAGATATTTTTGACTTCCAGAAAGGGGACTAAGTCTAAACATAGAAATGTTTTCCGTGACTTCATCCAGCGGTGACAAGGCACTTTCCTCGGACACCGCCTGCATCCTTGCTCCGCTGAACTCTACCTGGTCAAAACATTTTTCTTGGAAATTCTTCTATGTCCGAAGCTAAGGGTAGACTGGGCCTAATCCACTTCTTTTTAACGAGCAGCGCTCCATCATGGTCGGCCATTTTTTTTCTTCCTTTGACCAGGTCCCACGTGACTAGATGTCCGCGGTTAGCACTCTGATCTTTAAATAAGGGCTAGTTTTTACTAAAAATGTCATAATTCTAATTCTTTGATTGGATTTTGTCGTTTTGGTGTCAAATAATAAACAATCTAAATTGGTGTGGGATTTTTCTTGTGTTGTGTTTTTACTTTATTAGTGTTTGTGTGCCGCATAAATACTTTACACTTTGCCTTTATTTAACCCGGACTGCTTTTTGTGCCAAGCTACACATGGTTAAGCACAGGTTAATTTAGTGATTGTTTTGTGGTTCACCCTGCCAGGGATTGAGGCTGTTGCTTGACCAGGACTCGCACCCCACTCACCAACAACCCTACAGTTTTTCTTCTTTCTTTGTTTTGTAAGGGGAAACAAGATGTACCATTCAGTATGTTACCATTTACTTACCTTGCTTCTTATATGATGCATTGTGTTGGCACACACGTTCCATGACCGCCATGCCATGTTGCTCGTGACTTGTTTACTCTCTGTATTTGTTTTCTTTTGACCTGCACTCATGGCCCAGTGTTGTTCTCCTGGTGGCGGTTCTTCTCAGCTTGCTTCAGTTGGACGAGAGCTAGCATTGAGCGCAGGATGGGTCGTGGGCTCCTATGTTTATGACTGGAATAGATCACTTTGAAACTCTTGTACCTGCTTGGATTTCACTTCTTTACTGGCTGTATTTCTCACTGTCTGCTCCTGTTTTTCTCAATCATTTGAGCATTCTTTCCTTAAGAACCCATTCAAACGAGCTTCATTGTAAATTGACACTAGAAGCAGTTTTGTGACTAATTGTCACTGCATGATACATAATCTTTGGAAAACATTGGCCCAATGTGAAAGAGATGAAAAAGTCTGAAATCTGCTCCCATACTCTTACTCATTTTGCGAAAAATTTTCAGCTTATTTGGGATTATCAAAAAGACTCATGATTACAGCTAGATGTCTGCGATGGACATCGGTCTTACATTTTTAGGAGTACTCACCTGTGTACCATTGCTGCACACACGAATATCCATTTGAGGATCTAACTTTGTCAATAGGGAAAATATTTTTCCTTTAAAACACCTTCTCACTCTCTCCTGTTGCGTATGAGGGAGTGTCAGGGCCACTTTGGAAATGCCTTTAATTGCCCTGTTTGGAAGAATCCATTTGCAAGGGATTTCAGGGAGGGATAATGCCTCTAGGGGGTATCTGAGTGCCTACTAATTTAAAGGGTTGTGGATGTTCACCTATTTTTGAAGGTACACCAGCTGGAACATGTCCACAAATCTGCCGCTCATCCTAAATTTGTGTTTGCATAAATTCCTTCACACTGGCAGGATTTCTATATACACAAAAGCCATCCACAGGAGTAGGATTCCACCAGCCTTGATTGTTTGGAAATTTATGAATTTTCTTTTGGCAAAATTGAACTAAGGGCTTGATTTAGATCGTGGCGGATGGGTTACAACTGTGACGGATATCCCGTCTGCCTAAATATAAATCCCATTATATCCTATGCAATTTATATTCTGACGTATGGGATATACACAGTCTAGTCTTGTCCATAAAAACTCAAGATCTTCGCAGCTATAGAAAATGAGGGCCCCCTCTATTAGTTACAGAGATTGTTGTTTGTTGGGGGAGATGAGGGTGTTGTTGCCTGCTATCAACCACAGAGATCTGCAATTTTAGGGATTTTTGGCACAATGACCTGATTTTGACTCAATCTTCAAGGAAATTGTGCTCTCTCAGAATGTGAGAAAGGGTGGATGTTGTTGGGGGATGGGTAGGATGGAGAAATGCTGGGCGGTTGCAGGTTGGCGAGTGTACTGGAAGTGAGGGGAGACACAGGGACATTGGTTGGCGTTCCTGTGAACAGCAGGTATGAGCATGAAGTTACCCATTGAAATCTCAAACAACAAGACGATTTAGGAGATAGCAAGGGCTCAATTTTGAGATTTTATGGCAAACATTTAAACAGCCACATACTTGGAGGCATAGAAAGGATCCCATATCCTGGTCCTGCTGCCAAAGCAGACGGTTGTTCTCCCAGAAGTGTCTGCCTCGGCCATGTGCCAGTCACTTAAGAGGAAAAAGTCTACAAGTGTATCCCGGTGGAGTTTCTTAAAGCAAATGGGGGTACTGGGACTACATCCCTGGACCCATATTTCAAGCATCTCTGATATCATGGGAGGTACCCCAGAGCATGGCATGGTTACTTGTATGCCTGATCTGTGAAACACTGCATTGCTTGTGATAACGCGACTGAACATTGGGCGGCGGACAGATGTGTTTAGACGGGGTGGCCTGCCTGTCAGTGTTTGAGTAGCCTCAAAATTGATAGTTGGTGGACCCAGTGGTGGATGTGAAGGGGGCTCAGCCAAAGGTCATCTACCATTCACTGCCCTTAAATCAGTAGATATGAGCACGGGGAGGGCTGTTCGGACCCCTGTCTATTAGTGGTAGAGGTTCTGTTACAGCCAATTTTCTAACTTGCTCCTCGCTGATGGGGTAATGCCATCAAAATGCACACAACAGGTAGGACAGAATGATCTGAGGAGTCTAGTATTGTGGCATCTGAAATGACTAGGATACTGTCACAATTTACTTCAACGTGTGACGGCGTGCAAGACGTCGCTCGCAGGGCGGCTTCACCAGTTGCTGCAATCAAGGTTAAGTTTATGAATTGTTAATGCTAATGAAGTGGAGAAGCGTGGCTCAATGGTTAGAGCGGCAGACCTGATGCAGAGGTCTGGCCAGGGACCAGGGTTCAATTCCCACCTCGGCGGCTCTTGGACTCAATCTCCCCGGACCAGATAATTCCCGCCTCAGTGCCTAGCCTAATCATTGGTCCGACTCTGTGACTCTGGGCAATAGCTTGCTTAATCTTCACAACGGCCCCAGCAGCGCTTGGATGCCTGGCTTCACCTTGGGGTTGCCCAGGAGTGGACATCTCACAGGAAAGCTAGGAAGGGTTCCACAGCGGTATGAATACAGCGCTACGAGACCTCTGGGTAGAAGGCGCTATATAAATACAAACACATTTACATTTAAGTCACATCTCACTGAACTGAAGGCAGCACCAGGTCCAGTCAATCTATTTGGTGGTATCAGACATGGTGGTATCAGACAGGAAAGTGCATTGAAACGATGTCGGAACAAGAGACATTGGAGCCCTGAAAGGAGAGAGGCTATCATCACACAGGTCAAACACAGAGGTAGTCACCTAGGTTGTGGTTGAGTCTAGACTCCCGCCTGATTTGGTCTGCTCCGAAGTCGAAGGCCTGTCCTCCCTCATTGTCATCATCCTCGATCCCGTCGACCACCCTGTGGAGAGAGAGGAAGAAAGGACCCTGAATGTTTAGGTGAAGGCAGGTTCCACATCAGCATGCAAGGTAGAGGCCTCCCTGAATGGTCTCCAGACGAAAGCTATGTGTAACCAGTTGTCTATTAGAATGCAGAGAAATTGGAATTATTACTGACTGGTTAGGAACTCTGGAAGCTGGGAATGCTGGGGTAGAATAAATTAACCGTTAGGCAACTGGGCGAGCTGGACATGTGGCCGAGTGGAATGTGTGATGATACCACGCATACCATCACAACGCAGTATTTTACATCGTGGTTTTGACAACGCAAGTCGTTACATCGACTTGCGTTGGAGGGCGCTGGAATTAGGAATAGTGTGAATTAGTATTCCAACTCCAGTCTACGTACAGTAGGGAAGGTGTTGGAATAGTAATTCACACTATTCCTTAGTCTAGAGCACCCTCCAATGCAAGTAGATGTAACGACTTGCGTTGTCAAAACCACGATGTAACCATTATGCGTTGTAATGGTTGTGTGGTAAAGGATGCTTCCCGGCCGAGTGCATCCCAGGTCTAGCAACTTTTCATTAGAGCTCTATATGGACCAGTCTGCCTCTGGTGACATTGCCCGTGAGTTGGCCCGCAGTCCGAAGACTGTTGTGCCCCCGGACACAAGATACCATCACAGGACACAGAAGGTAAGTTGAAGTGCTTTATTAGTGGGAAAAACGAGCCACTGCTCCTCTCACGGCAGGCGAGAGGCACCAACTACCAGTCATAGAATCCAATATACACAAGTACCATGGCAACACATGAAGGTTCTAGGTAGAACCTTAAACAAGCACATCAAGTACAACACGTACCTTTTAGGAGCATTGAAGGGAAGAGAAGACCGAGGATAGTGCAAGTGTTGAAGTTGCCCTGGCTTTCATTAGACAAGCATGTTCATATCAGAAGTCTCGGCCTCTTTTTCTGCACCTTCAATGTCAAGGGTGCTCCTTCTCTAAAATCTCCATCAATTCCCTGTGCTTCAGCTAGGACTCTTCCCTCCTCTTCTCATGAGGTTCTAGGGCTCCTGAAACCTCGAAGGCTCACCAAGATGGCGGCACCTTCTATTTTCTCACTATTAAACACTGGAGCTTCATAGCTCTAGTTCAGAGGGACTGTTAAAAAACTATTGAGACCTCGGCTATTCACTGCCAACGTTCAATAAACAGTCTCTTGCATCCAGACACTCCTGAGTGTAACTATGCGCTATGCAGATGCGATACATAGTGATTGAAATGGAAAAATAGAAGTGCAGGTACTCTGTATCAGAGTTCCTGCTTGTTTCTGAGAAGTGCTGGTACTCTCCAATTAAAAATATTGTGTTTCCCTTGAAAAGTGCGGGTCCTGTCCTTCTCAAAATAAAAAAGTGCTGGTACCCAGTACCGGACAGTACTGGCCTATTTAAAGCAATAGCGATACATACATTTTCAGTGCACTATCAACCACTAACTCTGTGATTTATTAGCCACCTGTACCCAGCTTAAGAGCACGAGGGGACAATGAAACGTTCTAGAACTAGCTCTAAACAATCCAGTCCATCGAGAAGCTAAACTAATCTTGTTCATGGTCCATGCAAGCCATATCATAACAACTCTTACTGCTCAATTGAACCATCTTTCATGAAATCACAGAGTTTTCCCCTCAACAAGTTCAAAAACAGCTCTTGGTCGCCTACCAACAACACAAAAAATAAGCAAATATACACAAAAATAAATGAAGGGGGCAAATAATAAATTAAAGTCATAAACAACTTAGAGCTTCTAAGGCTAGAAGGTTAGCGCCACTAACCTTCTAGCCTCTAATAGATTTGAACCACTGTTTAAAAATTGTATTTTCTGAGAACCAACTACAAAGAGGCCACTCATGAGTACTAGCTTAATTGACACGGTAGTATGCAATTATTAAGACATAGGTTTTCCTGATGTTCTTCCCCTGAACCTTAAGCTATTTTGTGGCACTGTATGCATGACCCTTTTTGTTTTTAGAGTTGTTCTACTTGATAATGAAATGTTTTATATTGATTAGCTGATCCGTCATACTTATTTAATCCTGTTTTAATAATTGATATTAACTTTGTAATGAAATGTTAAGATATCTATTTATGTATTGTTGCTGCTTTTATGATTTTACACCAAAATCGAATAAAGCTAATCTGAACTGAACTGAACTAAAGAACCAAAAAAAAAAACCAAATACAACATATATGAATTAAGACAAGGAAAGAAACAAAGACAAGAAGATAGAAAGAAACAAATAAATTAGCCCCTTGCAAGACCACACAACATGGGTGTGTACCTGGGGCTGAGGTCTGGGGGGCCAATGTTGGTCACCGTGGTGAGGTGTAGTCGAAGGTTTTTATCTCTCTTCCTGCCGTTGTACTGCGGATCGTATTCTTGTCGGTTCCTTGTGGTGTTCGGGCTGCTGGACCTGATGGGTGACTTGAATGGGACCGTCCCCGAAGCGAGCTGCTTTATGTTTCCCCCTTTCTTGAACTTCGAAGTGCTTCTGGTACGGATCGTAGTAGGAGACCCCGGGTCGTCCTCGTCACCAGAGTCTTCTTCGTCCTCCACAATAGAGGAGAGCCTTTTGTTTATGCTTCCATTCCCCCTGGTTTCAGTCTGGAAAAGAGATAAGAACAGGTTCAAGTAACCTTGATTCAGATCAAGACCTTCCTCAGGGTCTGCACTTTCTACAAACAATGCTTTTGTGGTAATCCTGGGTACCTTTACGTGCATTTCATATAATGCTGCAGCACCTATGGCTATTGGCAGCCATTCAAATCTTCAAGCAAGACATATCACAGCAATTCCAGAGATAAAACTTCTGACTCCCTTCATGGGAACCATTTGGAGATATTCCCACTGTGCTTACTGGACTTCAATCTAGGGGTCTCCAATGGCCTCTTAGGCTCCAGATGAGTATGGCTCATTGGTGTCGATCCTCAACAAAGTGTGAGGGAGGTCGGGCATTTTCACTACAGCCTACCCAACTTTTGAACTTGCTACCAATTCCCATCAAAACAAAGAAAGTCTATTACTAGGTCCATGGGACCATAGACACATTTCTTTACCGCCAACAATATTTGTGAGGGTAGGTCTGGAACACTCTGGATGCAATATCGCCCTACAAAAATATTGTGAGACAAATATTGACCACCACCCTATCATGAAGGTGGGTATTTGTAGGTAAGTATAGCTTTAATTCCTGTGTGTAGCTTGATGACATATAACACCAAGATATATGGAAGTAAATTTATGAATGTTAAATCTATACTTACTGGTATGTACTTACCCCAAAAATATTTTGGTTGTCAATAATTTGGCCACAATATTTTTGTTGTATAATACGTTTGTACTCAATATTTTGACATAGAAACATGTGTGGGTTCACATTCTGTTCTCTTCATTAGCGAGAAGGTCTGTCTGTCTTCAGTGTCAAGAACCTGCAATAGTTCAAAAGAGACAACTAGCCTAAGGTGACACAACACTGCTATGGGCCTTCTAGGTCCCCTCCTTGGGTAATAGTGTAGCTGCTGAGGTTCTAGGGCATCTGGGGATCGTTGCCTACTTCTGCTGCTGGGCCACCCAACACATAGCGCCTTCTGCCCCAGTCAGGATTCTGGGTGTTAAGGACCCCAAGAGGCAGGTAGGGTCTACAGCTGTTGTCAGACAGTGGCACCTGGTCCAAGTTAGGGATCTCTTGAGGGAGGGGACCCCATGACTGCTGCTATGTCCAGAATGGACCACATCTCGCTCACCCTTCGGCATCTTTACTGGATTTCTTTTTTAGCCAGAATCAAGTTAAGGACATTGGTGCACATCATGTTAGCCCCCAAAATTGGGATGACCACATTTTGTAGTATGTTCCTAACAGGCATCTGAGATCTGTGGATGGAAGCTGACCATGTGCCCCATTGCAAAAGGGAATTGCGGAGTGGGAAAACTAACCAGGTGGGCGAGCCACTGTTTCGCAATCAGTTACCTGTGCAACTGGCTATGACGTGTGCATCTTAATATCCTGATTTAGGACAAAAAAAGGAAAACATGTTCCAGTGTTTTTTTCTGAAACACATTTTAAAAACCTTCAAAGGTTGACTTGATTCTTATGTTCAGAAAATGAAGAAGTCAGAACCAAGAAAGTGACTTTTGAAGAAAGCCATATTTCAAGATAAAGGCCAGGTTGCAAACGTCTGACTATCTCAATATTATTGTAGTTGGATTTTTTCACATGGGTTAAATTTAAGTCCCAAATATGATTTCATTATTTCTAAAGTGGCACCGATAATGGTGTGAAACCTCTGTGCCTGCGGCTTTGAGAAGATTTTGATAAGGTGTGACTGCTGAGAGCCGGGGCTCACAAAAATCTACTCGCCAGGAGAATGAGTATTTGGACTTTGAACCTGTATCATGACCTGATCCTAAATTAAAGAGCTATGTTAAGTCAACGTTCGTTTGCATTCATTCATGTCTAGCAAGAGGCATATCTACTATATTCATAAGATGAATTACTGAGACGGCGGAAATGTCCTTTTATAAATCTGTATCAAGAAAAAAAAAATAACTGTCCTTTCATAAGTTTGTCCCAGATAAAAGAAAAATAACTGTCCTTTTACAATCTGTCCCAAATAAAAAAAAATATGGAAACTGAAAATGTGCTGGAATACGTGGCCAACTGCACCCCGGTTGTGCTGTTCACACCTTTTGTTACAGGAGCGAGGTCTCATGTGGACCCCATCACCGACCTAGCCCTGGCTTATGGAGTTTTCAACCCTTCCCACGTGTACAGCCCTTCATTGCTTTCTTTCCCCTGCACATTTTCATACTTTTCTTATGAGTAATAGTTGTGTAGTTTTCTCGCCAGTTAATTAAAAAACACTTTTCTTACTACTTTCAAACTGAAAGGACGGTGGTGATTTTTTTCGCCTCAACACCCCACTAGAAAGAGAGTCTGGATCATTAGGGAGACCACCTCACTCCAGGTCATTACACCACCTCCAGCCCTAAAGCTTCCACCTTCCAATCACTGATCCAGGTGTGTTAATCTAATTATTTAATGGAAGCAAAAGAGGACTACGTCACCCAGAATTCATTAGGCTCAATTTGCAACTTCCCAGATACCTAGCGGCTTCTTAACAAGGCCCTTGAGCCACTTTTGCATCATTTGTAACATGGGAAAAATGACGCAAAAGTGGCGCAAGGGGCTTGTAAATCTGCCCCCTAGATTGGAATTTGATGCAGTGTATCGTAGCAAGGCTTACCAGGGCCATGGCGCAAGCAAGCGCAATGACCCCTTTGACTGCTGTTGGGATAGTAAATACAACACTTATCAGGGTTCAATGGGCCCCGGTGCCACTGCACCTGCCCCACCAATGGTGAGACGCCCTTGTTGATGTAGTGCAGCACTTTGCTGTGAAAGCTGGATGCTTACTGGACATGTAGCTGATGTCACGCTAATGTTTTCACAAATCTATGGGCTACAAGACTTGTGGCAGTAGACTTTCTCATCTTTTCATCTTTGCGGGATGGAGTGACGACAATCAACTTTTCATTCTTGCCCGAATGGTGAAATCAGGAGCACATTGTTGGCCTTTACTTTGCATAAGATGAAGACAGAGCTGAATTACCTGTCCGCCATCTTTTATTCTTTATAACTGACTTTGTTTTTTTTTTTATAAATGTCCTTAATATGGCATACGAGACGTGGGAGTGTTTACAGATAATGTAAACCGCCGAGAAGATGACAACACGATGTAGGAAATATACTTTGGGCAGAGTGAGTGTGCATCCAGCGCTTGTTGTGGAGTGGAATGCAGAGGCCATGACCCCAAATGACGCACGCACTCCAAAATTCATAACTGACTCTTAATGCCACTCTCAAATGTAATAAAAGGACTTTTGCCAGACCTCTCCCAAATCATAAAAGTACTTCTAGTGTTCTATTTCCAATGTGACTTTAAAACTCCCTCATGACTTTATGCCCCCTTCAAAAACCCCAATTGACCCACAATTTTCCTTCTAAATTTTCATGTGCCTTTGAAATTTCTGAATGATCTCAAATGTTGCTTCCAAATGTTCAGCAAGTGTGGTGTCCCTAACACCCTTTCCAAGTTCCCATATGACTTTAGAATTACTATGTGGTTCCTGGCCTTCAAAAGGGAGGGAGAGAGAGGGTGTTATTCCCACGTCTCATCCTTTTTTAGGACCGCACCTTCGTGAACAAGCTAATTATTAGCTTCTTAAGCAAGCTTGCCCTTTCTATTAATTATTAGGGTGGGCGGAGAATTCTGTTCCGTCTGTGAAATTGGCAGAATTTGGCGACTCAGCATTGCTCTTGTAATCTGGCCTTTCGGCCAAATTCCGCCAACTGCTGCACGGCTGAATCCGTCTTGTGCGAGGCTCCAGAATGGTAAGTTAGCGAGCGCGAGCGTCCCCTTGCGCGATTGCAGGTCTCTACGGGGACATCCAGTGAGATGTTTCCGATGCGGGCCGTCGCGAGCATTCGCAGTCAGAAGGCTGCCGCCTAGGTAAAAAATCGACTTGAGAGGCAGCAAAATCAACTCGAGTAGCCGCGCCGTCTGGTGCACCGCGACGTGATGCCGTTTGCGCTGATTTTACAACATGGAACGTGCTAACAGTGCAAAATCACAGTGCGAGCAGCATGACATGCCTATTTCAGCCTGTTGGCAAATCTCACAGAGTTTTTATGTAAGTCAAATTCCACGGGTTCCACCCACCCTTATTAACGATGAGCGGGCGATCACAGCTACACCTATAGATCGCACCGGATGCTGACGTTGCCATGGTTTCATTTTCCTGAAAGACATTTTTTAACTTAGAAACAAGTGTTCATGCTGTGTGGGGCCTCTCAAAAACATCTGATATATCGGAATGATTTGCGAAGGTCCCTTCCAATTTTCCCAATGACTGATGACACCTCTTTCCTAATGACTAATAAAACTGCTCCTATAAAAGCTCGACCGACTCCAAAAGTTTCTTTCAAATTCATACACTTCTGCCTGAAAGTCTCCCCAACCTTACAATGGGTTCCGAAGCCCTTTGAAAATTCAAAATTCTGAAGTGACTTTTATAAATTTACATAAAACTCCAATGCCTTCCCAAGTTCTCAAATAACTTTCAAGATGGTAGCACATTTTCAATTAATAAAAAGGTCTCAAGACCCCTTCAATTCCCCTTTCACAAACAAGCCTTTATGGCCCTATGGCCAGCCTGTTCTGCTGCATTTTCCCCTGGTGGTGAGGGGGCTTGCAGCCCAGCCTTTGAGCTCAGGGCTTAATGAGGGCCTAACGTACAGAAGTGAGAGGTACAGCAGTTCTTTGAACACACACTACAAGAATGGGGATCTGTGTCAGAGCTAACATGTCCAAGGGTTTATTTGATGGGCTAGAGTAGGCTTCTCCAACGCGTACCGCGTGAGCTACTGGAAGCTTCCCAGCAACTTGTAAGTAGCCATCCAGTGTGCAGGGACCTTAATAAATTAGAAGCTTTTGCTTGGTTGAGTTAATATATTTATACCACAACTGAGTGTGTGTATTATTGAAAAATGGCTGAATTTCCCAAATTTAATTAAGGTTGATATTTGAGTGATAAACCATCTGGCTTTGAGGAGACGTATTGCCAGTATCATTACCTTGATGCCAGGGGTGTTTCCGCCGTGCTGTGATGTGTTACCCATGTAAAGACATTTGGAATTGACAAAACAATTTATAGCATTGCTGAGAACCCTGCCTGATGTACTGAAGTGAGCCCTACTAGTAATCCTGCATATAGTGGCCAAAAATGTAACTGTCTGATGAGGTCACTGGTACTGTAACAACACTATCATTAGTAGATCAGGATAATTGCATTTAACATAAGGAGCTCTTCAGAAAAGCCTTTTGTAAGACATCTACTAACATTGCAGAAGTCCCTGCTAACCTGCAGACCACAAGTCTCAATGCAAGTAGGGCTGACTTAGGTTTTCATCCTTCTAAGTTCTGGTGAAATGATTGGCATTCCCTTAGGACGTGCTAACACCTGTTATGTGAGCATTATCCCATCTTAGTCAACGGTGCACACTGTGTAAATGAGAACAAAACTGTATTGTCTCCATAATTTAGATTAGGCTAGATTAAAGACATTTGTAGCGCTCTACGACAGAATAGTGTCTCTAGACACCTTATTATCAAATGAACGTTTCCAGACCGTGTGAAGTTGAAGATGCTTTTTATTGAGAATAATAAAGTGTGCTGTGCATCTCCCAAGCAGTGCTTAGGATTTCAGTCGGTTGAATTATTCAGAACAATTATATTCAGCTGCAATGTTCATCCTTGAAGAACCGAGACTCATTATAGGTTCATTTTATGCTACACCGCCAGTGCTCATCTGGAAACCACCCATGATCCTGCACCCTGCTGAGAGCTGACAGAGGGCAGTCTCTCCAATCACACCACAGACACACAGGTCAAAGGTGAACATCCGGGAACAGAGGGTTCTCAGCTGATGGACAGCTTGACAGTGCACTAATCAGGCCCTTCTGTAGTTTGTTTGGGGCCCGAGTTTCTTTCATAATGCAGAAGAGACTTCCCAACTCCTCAAGGCCTACATTGGTTTCTAAAATTCCCAAGTAGCTCTCGCCTCTTCTAAGTTCAGAAATGGCTCCCAGGGTTCTTCCAAGCACCCAGTTGACTGTGCCCAGGTTATGTCTGGTTGGAGGAATTCCAATTGTGAGCCGTGTGAGAGTGTGCTGTGGTGCAACCTGGCGTCACTAGGAGGGCGTTGAAGAGATTGCTGATAGAAAGTGATGCATTTTGACGCATAACTTTAAAGACCTCTGTCAAGGCTGCCATTTTTTCTATGACAAGCTTTGACGAAGAAAAAACTTCCTAACGATGGGCAGTTTTACACACGGATTGGGCAGTTTTGCTTCAGCCTTTAACAAAAATGTGTATTGACCAACTAATATAAAGTATTGTTTTTGCAAAGGTGTTTTGATGCACATGTTTTTACATGGATCACCATTGCACACATCACAGCAGCATTGTGCAGAGCTAGTGCCAGCCTGCCTTGGACTGGTCCCAGATGGCCAGCAATAGAGCAGTGCCATCTCCATACAGAGCCATGACTCTAAAACACTGCAGGCCTTGGAGAGAACCTCCCAGTGCCTCGCAGAGGCCAGTGCCTCTGAGCCCCACATGACGCTGGCGTTTAGAGGCACTGGCCTTGGAGAGACCCTCGCACATGTCAGATACACCACATGACTCTGGTGTTCAGAGGCACTGGCCTTGGATAAACCTTTGCACATGTCAGGCTCACCACATGATGCTGGCGTTCAGAGGCACTGGCCTTGGACAGACCCTCACACATGTCAGACACACCACATGACGTTGGCGTTCAGAGGCACTGGCCTTGGAGAGACCCTTGCACATGTCAGACTCACCACATGACTCTGGCGTTGAGAGGCACAGGCCTTGGACAGATCCTTGCACATGTCAGACTCACCACATGACTCTGGCGTTGAGAGGCACAGGCCTTGGAGAGACCCTTGCACATGTCAGGCTCACCACATGACGCTGGCGTTCAGAGGCACTGGCCTTGGACAGACCCTCACACATGTCAGACACACCACATGACGTTGGCGTTCAGAGGCACTGGCCTTGGAGAGACCCTTGCACATGTCAGGCACACCACATGGCGCTGGCGTTCAGAAGCACTGGCCTTGGACAGACCCTCACACATGTCAGACACACCACATGACGCTGGCGTTCAGAGGCACTGGCCTTGGCTAGACCCTTGCACATGTCAGGCTCACCACATGACGCTGGCGTTCAGAAGCACTGGCCTTGGAGAGACCCTCGCACATGTCAGACACACCACATGACTCTGGTGTTCAGAGGCACTGGCCTTGGATAAACCTTTGCACATGTCAGGCTCACCACATGATGCTGGCGTTGAGAGGCACAGGCCTTGGACAGATCCTTGCACATGTCAGATACACCACATGACGCTGGCGTTGAGAGGCACTGGCCTTGGACAGACCCTTGCACATGTCAGACTCACCACATGACTCTGGCGTTGAGAGGCACAGGCCTTGGACAGATCCTTGCACATGTCAGATACACCACATGACGCTGGCGTTGAGAGGCACTGGCCTTGGAGAGACCCTTGCACATGTCAGGCTCACCACATGATGCTGGCGTTGAGAGGCACAGGCCTTGGACAGATCCTTGCACATGTCAGATACACCACATGACGCTGGCGTTCAGAGGCACTGGCCTTGGATAAACCTTTGCACATGTCAGGCTCACCACATGATGCTGGCGTTGAGAGGCACAGGCCTTGGACAGACCCTCGCACATGTCAGACACACCACATGACTCTGGCGTTCAGAGGCACTAATCTTGGACAGACCCTCGCACATGTCAGACACACCACATGACTCGGGCGTTCAGAGGCACTGGCCTTGGATAAACCTTTGCACATGTCAGGCTCACCACATGATGCTGCCGTTGAGAGGCACAGGCCTTGGAGAGACCCTTGCACATGTGAGGCTCACCACATGATGCTGGCGTTGAGAGGCACAGGCCTTGGAGAGACCCTTGCACATGTCAGGCTCACCACATGATGCTGGCGTTGAGAGGCACAGGCCTTGGATAAACCTTTGCACATCTCAGGCTCACCACATGACGCTGGCGTTGAGAGGCACTGGCCTTGGAGAGACCCTTGCACATGTCAGGCACACCACATGACACTGGTGTTCAGAGGCACTGGCCCTGTAGAGACCCTCACATGTCAGGCTCACCACATGATGCTGGCGTTGAGAGGTACTGGCCCTGTAGAGACCCTCGCACATGTCAGATACACCACATGGCGCTTGCGTTCAGAGGCACTGGCCTTGGACAGATCCTCGCACGTGGCAGGCACACTACATGTTGCTGGCGTTGATAGGCACTGGCCTTGGATAAACCTTTGCACATGCCAGGCACACCACATGACGCTGGCTTGAAGAGGCCCTGGCCTAGGACAGACCCTCACACATATCAGAGACACCACATGACGCTGGCATTCAGAGGAACTGGCCTTGGAGAGCCCCTTTCACATATCAGGCACAACACATGATGCTGACGTTCAGAGGCACTGGCCTTGGAGAGCCCCTTTCACATGTCAGGCTCACCACATGATCCTGACATTCAGAGGTGCTGGCCTTGAACAGATCCTCGCACGTTTCAGGCACACTACATGATGCTGGTGTTGATAGGCACTGGCCTTGGATAAACCCTCACACATGTCAGACACAACACATGATGCTGGGATTCAGAGGCACTGGCCTTGGAGAGACCCTTTCACATGTCAGGCACAACACATGATGCTGACATTCAGAGGCGCTGGCCTTGGAGAGACCCTTTCACATGTCAGGCACAACACATGATGCTGACATTCAGAGGCGCTGGCCTTGGAGAGACCCTTTCACATGTCAGGCACAACACATGATGCTGACATTCAGTGGTGCTGGCCTTGGAGAGACCCTTTCACATGTCAGGCACAACACATGATGCTGACATTCAGAGGCGCTGGCCTTGGAGAGACCCTTTCACATGTCAGGCACAACACATGATGCTGACATTCAGAGGCGCTGGCCTTGGGGAGACCCTTTCACATGTCAGGCACAACACATGATGCTGACATTCAGTGGTGCTGGCCTTGGAGAGACCCTTTCACATGTCAGGCACAACACATGATGCTGACATTCAGAGGTGCTGGCCTTGAACAGATCCTCGCACGTTTCAGGCACACTACATGATGCTGGCGTTGATAGGCACTGGCCTTGGATAAACCCTCACACATGTCAGACACAACACATGATGCTGGGATTCAGAGGCACTGGCCTTGGAGAGACCCTTTCACATTTCAGGCACAACACATGATGCTGACATTCAGAGGTGCTGGCCTTGGAGAGACCCTTTCACATGTCAGGCACAACACATGATGCTGACATTCAGAGGTGCTGGCCTTGAACAGATCCTCGCACGTTTCAGGCACACCACATGATGCTGGCGTTGATAGGCACTGGCCTTGGATAAACCCTCACACATGTCAGACACACCACATGATGCTGGGATTCAGAGGTGCTGGCCTTGGACAGACCATCGCACATGTCAGACACACCACATGATGCTGGCGTTGATAGGCACTGGCCTTGGCTAGACCCTTGCACATGTCAGGCACACCGCATGACACTGGCGTTCCGGGGCAGTGGCCTTGGACAGACCCTCCCACATGTCAGGCACATCACATGACGTTGGCGTTTAGAGGCATTAGCCTTGTAGAGACCCTTGCACATGTCAGGCACACCACATGACGCTGGCGTTCAGAGGTGCTGGCCTTGGATAGACCATCGCACATGTCATGCACACCACATGACGCTGGCGTTCAGAATCACTGGCCTTGGACTGACCCTCACACATGTCAGACACACCACATGACGCTGGCGTTCAGAGGCACTGGCCTTGGAGAGACCCTTTCACATGTCAGGCACAACACATGATGCTGACATTCAGAGGCAGAGGCCTTGAACAGATCCTCGCACGTTTCAGGCACACCACATGATGCTGGCATTAAGAGGTGCTGGACTTGGACAGACCATCGCACATGTCAGACACACCACATGATGCTGGCGTTGATAGGCACTGGCCTTGGCTAGACCCTTGCACATGTCAGGCACACCACATGACACTGGCGTTCCGAGGCAGTGGGCTTGGACAGACCCTTGCACATGTCAGGCACATCACATGACGTTGGCGTTCAGAGGCACTAGCCTTGGAGAGACCCTCGCACATGTCAGATACACCACATGACTCTGGTGTTCAGAGGCACTGGCCTTGGATAAACCTTTGCACATGTCAGGCTCACCACATGATGCTGGCGTTCAGAGGCACTGGCCTTGGACAGACCCTCGCACATGTCAGATACACCACATGACTCTGGTGTTCAGAGGCACTGGCCTTGGATAAACCTTTGCACATGTCAGGCTCACCACATGATGCTGGCGTTCAGAGGCACTGGCCTTGGACAGACCCTCACACATGTCAGACACACCACATGACGTTGGCGTTCAGAGGCACTGGCCTTGGAGAGACCCTTGCACATGTCAGACTCACCACATGACTCTGGCGTTGAGAGGCACAGGCCTTGGACAGATCCTTGCACATGTCAGACTCACCACATGACTCTGGCGTTGAGAGGCACAGGCCTTGGAGAGACCCTTGCACATGTCAGGCTCACCACATGATGCTGGCGTTCAGAGGCACTGGCCTTGGACAGACCCTCACACATGTCAGACACACCACATGACGTTGGCGTTCAGAGGCACTGGCCTTGGAGAGACCCTTGCACATGTCAGGCACACCACATGGCGCTGGCGTTCAGAAGCACTGGCCTTGGACAGACCCTCACACATGTCAGACACACCACATGACGCTGGCGTTCAGAGGCACTGGCCTTGGCTAGACCCTTGCACATGTCAGGCTCACCACATGACGCTGGCGTTCAGAAGCACTGGCCTTGGAGAGACCCTCGCACATGTCAGACACACCACATGACTCTGGTGTTCAGAGGCACTGGCCTTGGATAAACCTTTGCACATGTCAGGCTCACCACATGATGCTGGCGTTGAGAGGCACAGGCCTTGGACAGATCCTTGCACATGTCAGATACACCACATGACGCTGGCGTTGAGAGGCACTGGCCTTGGACAGACCCTTGCACATGTCAGACTCACCACATGACTCTGGCGTTGAGAGGCACAGGCCTTGGACAGATCCTTGCACATGTCAGATACACCACATGACGCTGGCGTTGAGAGGCACTGGCCTTGGAGAGACCCTTGCACATGTCAGGCTCACCACATGATGCTGGCGTTGAGAGGCACAGGCCTTGGACAGATCCTTGCACATGTCAGATACACCACATGACGCTGGCGTTCAGAGGCACTGGCCTTGGATAAACCTTTGCACATGTCAGGCTCACCACATGATGCTGGCGTTGAGAGGCACAGGCCTTGGACAGACCCTCGCACATGTCAGACACACCACATGACTCTGGCGTTCAGAGGCACTAATCTTGGACAGACCCTCGCACATGTCAGACACACCACATGACTCGGGCGTTCAGAGGCACTGGCCTTGGATAAACCTTTGCACATGTCAGGCTCACCACATGATGCTGCCGTTGAGAGGCACAGGCCTTGGAGAGACCCTTGCACATGTCAGGCTCACCACATGATGCTGGCGTTGAGAGGCACAGGCCTTGGAGAGACCCTTGCACATGTCAGGCTCACCACATGATGCTGGCGTTGAGAGGCACAGGCCTTGGATAAACCTTTGCACATCTCAGGCTCACCACATGACGCTGGCGTTGAGAGGCACTGGCCTTGGAGAGACCCTTGCACATGTCAGGCACACCACATGACACTGGTGTTCAGAGGCACTGGCCCTGTAGAGACCCTCACATGTCAGGCTCACCACATGATGCTGGCGTTGAGAGGTACTGGCCCTGTAGAGACCCTCGCACATGTCAGATACACCACATGGCGCTTGCGTTCAGAGGCACTGGCCTTGGACAGATCCTCGCACGTGGCAGGCACACTACATGTTGCTGGCGTTGATAGGCACTGGCCTTGGATAAACCTTTGCACATGCCAGGCACACCACATGACGCTGGCTTGAAGAGGCCCTGGCCTAGGACAGACCCTCACACATATCAGAGACACCACATGACGCTGGCATTCAGAGGAACTGGCCTTGGAGAGCCCCTTTCACATATCAGGCACAACACATGATGCTGACGTTCAGAGGCACTGGCCTTGGAGAGCCCCTTTCACATGTCAGGCTCACCACATGATCCTGACATTCAGAGGTGCTGGCCTTGAACAGATCCTCGCACGTTTCAGGCACACTACATGATGCTGGTGTTGATAGGCACTGGCCTTGGATAAACCCTCACACATGTCAGACACAACACATGATGCTGGGATTCAGAGGCACTGGCCTTGGAGAGACCCTTTCACATGTCAGGCACAACACATGATGCTGACATTCAGAGGCGCTGGCCTTGGAGAGACCCTTTCACATGTCAGGCACAACACATGATGCTGACATTCAGAGGCGCTGGCCTTGGAGAGACCCTTTCACATGTCAGGCACAACACATGATGCTGACATTCAGTGGTGCTGGCCTTGGAGAGACCCTTTCACATGTCAGGCACAACACATGATGCTGACATTCAGAGGCGCTGGCCTTGGAGAGACCCTTTCACATGTCAGGCACAACACATGATGCTGACATTCAGAGGCGCTGGCCTTGGGGAGACCCTTTCACATGTCAGGCACAACACATGATGCTGACATTCAGTGGTGCTGGCCTTGGAGAGACCCTTTCACATGTCAGGCACAACACATGATGCTGACATTCAGAGGTGCTGGCCTTGAACAGATCCTCGCACGTTTCAGGCACACTACATGATGCTGGCGTTGATAGGCACTGGCCTTGGATAAACCCTCACACATGTCAGACACAACACATGATGCTGGGATTCAGAGGCACTGGCCTTGGAGAGACCCTTTCACATTTCAGGCACAACACATGATGCTGACATTCAGAGGTGCTGGCCTTGGAGAGACCCTTTCACATGTCAGGCACAACACATGATGCTGACATTCAGAGGTGCTGGCCTTGAACAGATCCTCGCACGTTTCAGGCACACCACATGATGCTGGCGTTGATAGGCACTGGCCTTGGATAAACCCTCACACATGTCAGACACACCACATGATGCTGGGATTCAGAGGTGCTGGCCTTGGACAGACCATCGCACATGTCAGACACACCACATGATGCTGGCGTTGATAGGCACTGGCCTTGGCTAGACCCTTGCACATGTCAGGCACACCGCATGACACTGGCGTTCCGGGGCAGTGGCCTTGGACAGACCCTCCCACATGTCAGGCACATCACATGACGCTGGCGTTTAGAGGCATTAGCCTTGTAGAGACCCTTGCACATGTCAGGCACACCACATGACGCTGGCGTTCAGAGGTGCTGGCCTTGGATAGACCATCGCACATGTCATGCACACCACATGACGCTGGCGTTCAGAATCACTGGCCTTGGACTGACCCTCACACATGTCAGACACACCACATGACGCTGGCGTTCAGAGGCACTGGCCTTGGAGAGACCCTTTCACATGTCAGGCACAACACATGATGCTGACATTCAGAGGCAGAGGCCTTGAACAGATCCTCGCACGTTTCAGGCACACCACATGATGCTGGCATTAAGAGGTGCTGGACTTGGACAGACCATCGCACATGTCAGACACACCACATGATGCTGGCGTTGATAGGCACTGGCCTTGGCTAGACCCTTGCACATGTCAGGCACACCACATGACACTGGCGTTCCGAGGCAGTGGGCTTGGACAGACCCTTGCACATGTCAGGCACATCACATGACGTTGGCGTTCAGAGGCACTAGCCTTGTAGAGACCCTTTCACATGTCAGGCACACCACATGACGCTGGCGTTCAGAGGTGCTGGCCTTGGATAGACCATCGCACATGTCATGCACACCACATGACACTGGCGTTCAGAAGCACTGGCCTTGGAAAGACCCTCACACATGTCAGACACACCACATGACGCTGGCGTTCAGAGGCACTGGCCTGCTGTGACTCCTCTATGTTCTCCTTCGTGCAGTCAGCAACTGAACAATTGGGGGGGGGGGGTTGGCGGCGGTAGCGGCAGTCTGAAAATCAAGCACTGTTTTTTTTTTAGCAAAGTAGAACTTAATTGACTTTCTAATTAGTGTCCCTTTACACAGAGAATGAACCAAGCAGAATTGCCTGCATAATTAGTGTATCCTTCTTTAAAAATAGAAAAATAGAGGAATATCGTATTGCAAGTGTTAGAAGCCAGATGCCCAATTGTGCACTGAAAGCGAAAATCACAAATTGTGGTATGTGCATACTTATGTGGCATTTCCATAGTGCAAAGCTATCAAAAGGCAGCAGAGCACTGTACAAGGTCAAAGAGGAGCATAAAGTAAACTAGTGATAGGCGAGGATGCCGGCTTGTGGACGGTCACTGCATTGTGATTAGTGTTCTTTAAATTGTGCATCTTCAACTCTTCCCTAATTTAAAGCCACACTGGGATGCTCATGATGGATACAGGGATGCTGTTCCAGATTCTGAGTGCATGGGTGGGAAAGGCCGGCTGCCTTGTGCCCTTTTCCTTATTCTGCAGTGTGATGGTGGCCTGCCTTCGGCAGTGCTGATAACCACCATAGATCCTGACTGCGAGATAAGCAAGGCTGCTGGTCATCGTGGTTGTGTAAATGATGTAGCTGGCTTTGTAAACGGTGCGAGCAACAATGTGATCATATTTCTTCGGCCCTGGATGAGACGCGCTGTGGTGTGTCGGATGCCCTTAAGAGGTACCAGTGTGGAGTTTGGAAGGACATGGGGCAGGGTATTACCACAAATGTGCATGTAAGGGCGCTAAAACAGCAGTCCAGAGGTTGCTTTCTCGAAGAGAACTGGTACCAAGCCAACTTTGTTTTTCGGCACGAATTGGAAAAGATGGCGGTCGATCGTTGCAGGGCTTGGGACCAGCTGCCTGTAAAGCAGCGGTCCCGCACATGAGATTGAGATGCGACCGCCACCATGGCGGTCGCATCGTGTTTCTCTAACATTACGACGGGGTGCTGCTGGCTGCAACACTTGCCGCAATGTTCAAAATGCACTGTTTGCAATTCCCTGCACTACGTGGCAGGCACTACATGGTGCCTGCCACCTCATGGTGGGAAACGGTGGAATCCCCCCAGTGCACATCTACCTCCCCCAAACACAAGGGGGGGGCGGCAACGGGCCCCCATATGCAATCTTCGCCAGCCTGTGAATGGTGGTTGAACCGCCATCCACGGCTGGCGGAGAAGAAGCATCCTAATATGGTGGACGATGCCTGCTAGGCACCGCCACCATTCAGGTATGCTTTCTGGGTCCGCCAGGCAAGTGGAACGATTGTCTGTGGCGGACCCATGGCGGACGACTTCCAAACTTTCAGTAAACTACCCGCCATCCTAATTTGGCGAGCGGAGAATGGCCGCAAGTTGGTGGGGAATCCACCATCGGCAGGCTGCCGGTGGCGGATTAATCAGGCCCATACTTCCAAGACAGTCACAGCCATGTGTCTGTGGGCCTGTTGTTGGTGCACTGGGCTACCAGACTGCTGACTTTGAATATAGAATATTTAACAGAAGTAACCTCCACAAAAACATATTGCAGAGGCATAAACTAGGTCTTGAATTTTGGATTAATTAATTTCAGCAAAATGGAATACACCTTTTATTTATTTATTTGTTGGTTTGTATAGCGCTAGAATCGACTCCCGGAGCAGTATGTCTGCGCTCAGCAAATGGCAGATAGTGAGTGGATGCACAAGAACTCTAGAGAAGGTGCTGCGTTTGAAACAAAACAGTTTTCAACAGTTTCCTAAAAGCAAGATGTCTTCAAGTCTGGTTAAGAGTAGACAGCTTCTATTATCAGGGAGACAGAAGGGTCTTCTTTTATTTATGTTGGAGGACGCCCGGACTGTGGGCATCAGGTTGGCAGAGTCCAGCACATGTAGTCAGACAGGACACAGGGATGGAAAACAAAAGCTTCTCTGGATGTCCATTTTCAAAGTTACATGGTGCTTGAAAAGGACTTTTTACACACACAAATAAGGACACTTTTGACACGTCCCTTTGATCATAGCAGTGCACCCCTGCACAGAGCAGAACGCGTGCATACGCGGCCCCTTTACCAGAAGCACACGTGGAAAAGAGGAAAAACACGCCCAAGATCCTAGTGGAGGCCAGAATTATGATTAAAAAAGCAGAGTACATAAGATAATCAACAATGTAAAAAAAGAAAAAGTAGAGAGACAGGGCTTCAAACACTGGCCTGTCACATCCATGTATCCCTTGAGCAGTCCTGACATGACATCTCCATCCCAGTTCATCTCTCTTCTTTGAAACAGAAATATAAGAGGACTGAGATCATCAGTGTAATGATTATTGATAAGTAATCAGAGGATCCATCTTCAGACCGTCCCTGGGGGAGGTGAGAGACGTCTCTTGGAAAGGCGCACCCACCCACCTCTAGGTGGTGAGCAGCCACACTGGGGCAGTCTCACACACGCTCATTTCATAGAGTGCTAGTCTGCCCCCCCCCCCCCCCCCCCATTCCAAGGGCAGGGATGCCCAGGACTGCAGCTGTGCTGCACAATGCACCGCACACCGTGTGTCACGCATTACCCCACGCTTCTGTGCCCCCAGCTGCGGCCTCGGTGAGACCAGCCGTGCGCACATTGCTCACGGTTCATCCTGATCTGGAGGGTTCCCCGCGCATGCAGAGCCTGGAAATGTGAATTAAAATGCCTTCTCTCGCATTGCAGAGTTGCGGCTTTGTTGCACTGTAAATAGGAGGCGTTACTTCTATCGCATTAAATGCTGTTCCTCAGAAGCTCTGGGATTTGAATAGGCGAAGAGCATTTTGCATGCAATTTTTGACAGCTGAACTTACACATACTCTCTCCAGCAGACGTGATCTCATTTTGTTTAGAGACACGTTTTGCACACACCCCTAGGAAGGTCACATCCTAACTATCCTGGTCCTGGTCCTATCCTGGTCTTTTAGACACCATATTCCGCTTCAAGTCATAGGATTTTATTAAAAAATGCAGTCCATAGTTTACAGTCCTTTTTCACCTCAAATGAAGTAATTACGGTAAAGGTATAGGTTATAATAGATTGCAGAAGTTATGGTTCCGAGCCAGCAATGAGCATGGCTAGAAGAGAGGCGTTTCAGTCCACCCCCCTTCGCGATTCTAATATGACCCCCAAACACAGAGTCCAACAAACATCAGCTGCTTCCTTAGAAGGGGACTAAACTTAAACTCTGCCTTATGACTGCCACTAAACAACCAAGGCCATTAAAAATGGCCTCAACCCATGAACAACATTTCAATATGTCCGTTTCTAAAAACCAGCCCCTTCCTGTCAGGTGGTTCCTGTTCTGGGCCCAGTCCCTTCCTGTCAGTTAGTTCCAGTTCTGGGTCCAACCCCTTCTTGTCAGTTAGTTCCAGTACTGGGTCCATTCCCTTCCTGTCAGGTGGTTCCTGTTCTGTGTCCAGCCCCTTCTGTCAGGTGGTTCCTGTTCTGGGTCCAGCCCCTTCCTGTCATGTGGTTTCTGTTCTGGGCCCAGCCCCTTCCTGTCAGTTAGTTCCACTTCTGGGTCCAGCCCCTTCCTGTCAGTTAGTTCCAGTTCTGGGTCCATTCCCTTCCTGTCAGGTGGTCCCTGTTCTGTGTCCAGCCCCTTCTGTCAGGTGGTTCCTGTTCTGGGTCCAGCCCCTTCCTGTCAGGTGGTTTTTGTTCTGGGCCCAGTCCCTTCCTGTCAGTTAGTTCCACTTCTGGGTCCAGCCCCTTCCTGTCAGTTAGTTCCAGTTCTGGGTCCATTCCCTTCCTGTCAGGTGGTTCCTGTTCTGTGTCCAGCCCCTTCCTGGCAGTTAGTTCCACTTCTGGGCCCATCCCCTCCTGTCAGGTGGTTCCTGTTCTGTGTCCAGCCCCTTCCTGTCAGGTGGTTCCTGTTCTGGGCCCAGCCCCTTCCTGTCAGTTAGTTCCTGTTCTGGGTCCAGCCCCTTCCTGTCAGTTAGTTCCTGTTCTGGGTCCAGCCCCTTCCTGTCAGGTGGTTCCTGTTGATGGTCCAGCCCCTTCCTGGCAATTAGTTCCTGTTCTGGGTCCAGCCCCTTCCTGTCAGGTGGTTCCTGTTCTGGGTCCAGCTCCTTCCTGCCAGTTAGTTCCTGTTCTGGGTCCAGCCCCTTCCTGTCAGGTGGTTCCTGTTCTGGGTCCAGCTCCTTCCTGCCAGTTAGTTCCTGTTCTGGGTCCAGCCCCTTCCTGTCAGGTGGTTCCTGTTTATGGTCCAGCCCCTTCCTGCCTGGGGGCTCTGGTTCAGGGAGCAGCCCCTTCCTCTTAGATAGTTCCTGTTTATAGACCACCCTCTTCCTGTTGGGTGGTTTCTGTTCTACCAGTATGTACACATCCTCTCATCAGTGTTCCAATGTGTTGCAACTCCACTGGCTTGCTCCTGTTGTTGGATTCTTTGCTTTTGCTCCCGCACAGCTCCTGTTGAGCCAGCTATAGCTATCGTCCAGTTTATTCAGCACACGCTCTACTCCTAGCAGGGTCTTACCCAGATCCAAATCCTCAGCCTTGCAAGAAGTGCTCTACAATTGGGATAATGCAATTGGAGTTTATTTGCATGTATGGGCTACTTCCTACACATACCGTCAGACTGAACTTTCCTCTTTTTAATTCGTGTTAGTCCAAGGGCAAACATTGTGGTTTCTGGAAGTGCCCACCCCTTCCTCAGAGCATCCACGAAAGAGGTGAAGGACTGACCCCCTAAACCCAGACACTGATAGTAGAAAGAAAAACTGAACTGGAATATGGGTCCCTAGTGACATGGTGCCATGTCAACTGGTAGTCATTTCATTGAAATGTCTGAGATGGGATGTGATTTGCCCCTTCAAACCAGTACAGGTCAAATTCCTAACTCATGAACTGTCAGTGACGTTTTTCCTCTGAGGCCCCCATGGGTTCATGTGTTCTTTGTGTAATGAATCCAATTTTTGTTTCAACTTACTTTACATCCTCCACCATGCAAGATGTGGTGTTATCCTAAATAATGGGTGTAACAAAGTGGGTTTCACCTACTTAATTCCCCTGGATTTTTCGCTTTCTGACTGCTCGGATTTTGGACTTTTACTGGGAGTGCCTCTCACTACCTGAGTTTAGTTCATTCTAAATTCTGGGAAAATGGACAGAGTGTGCTAATCTCCAGTGTCCTCTTTTTAAGATAAGGTCTGCTGCTGTGCAACTTGGTTAAGAGGCTCTGGGCTGGTTACACACAAACACATGAGTACACATGAACCAGCTGAGAGTATGGGACAACTGTTCAACTGAGCCCAGTATGTGCACTCAGGTAGCCTGTCATGGAAGGGTCCCTTCAGAGATTCTTTTTCACAATAAAGAGTGAAAGCAGGTCAGTTGTAATCTCCCAAATACAATCGTATCACATATGAGCAACTGCTGCAGCATGAATTTCCATTAGGATATCAAGCCTATCCTAGAGGAGAAGAAGAAGGAGGTAAATTGGGCCCCGAAGGGGTATGTTGGTTTCCCTCTGCTTAATCTTTAGACTATGGGGTATCCAATGATATTGGAGTAGACGCCTCACTCACTTATCGCGAGAAGCTTCATCATAGGCGTCTATCCACCCCCAGGTAAGATGGTACTATCTGGGTGGACTCAACCAAAGATGTGATGGGAGTTTTTATCTAAAGCAAGTGCTGGTCATGCAGGGATCCAGGTGATTGATAGTAAAAATGCCTTCACGTATAGCCAAACAATATGTATATTAGTAGGGTACCTGGGGCATAAATAAAAACGTGAAAAATGAGCGGTTTCCTGAATATAGTTGTTTAGTTGTACCCCTTATAAAGTGGCAACATGTTTCGGCATGCGCTAGGAGCCCACGTGGGTGTGGGGGCTTAGGTTGTATTTTGTAATAATGTGGCACCCTACGATTGGACAGAAGAGCCTACCTTTCCAACCTCACTTAAAAGCCCCCGGCAAAGAGAGAGATACTTCAGAAGACATTGGATCTGGGAGCAACGATGACGAAACAATGTCCAGCTGGGAGCAACCACCCAACCCTACTGAGAAGATGAACTGAAGCACTTTGACTCCAACTGGCCCGGGGGGGTAGGATGGCTCTGTGTGGGGCCAATGGCACTGGTCCCTTATGTACAAAGGGGCCTGGCATTGTAAGCAGGACTGTTTTTGTGCAGGAAGGGGTACATTCCTGCACAAAAACTATCCCCTGAAGCCTTTTTCTCCTTCTATGGGTGCTGCAGAATGCAACCTGCATAGAAAGAGGAAAACAACAGGAGAAATAAAGATATTTCTCCTCCTTACGCCTCCCGTGGGATGCAGAGCATTTGACTAGTTGCCATCGGTTGGTAAATCTGGGAATGCACCAAAATCCATGGATGTTGCGTGGGAACACCCGCGCAACACCCACAGAATGCCTCGCTGGGGCAGAGTAATGCAACGCAGCAGCGTTACTTTAGATGCTCTAGATTTATCAAACCACTCAGGGCCATGCAAGGTGGACTTTCATGGCTTGATAAACCCAATTAAAGAGTTGTCCTGCTCTTGCGCCCAGTTGCGTGACGCAAGGGTAAGGCAACCTTTTGATAAATAGACCCGTTAATGTTTCCTATCTAGTAGTGCCTGAGTGTGATAAAGTACTTTTTCTTTTCATTAGAAAAGTACTTAATGGACAACACTTTATTGAGTGTTGTGGTTGCATACAAGTGAGCTGGGGGTGCCTGCTCATAGCACCTCTACCGAGTAGGCCTTAAACTGCTCTGCTCTCCTACCGTGAGAGAGTCAAGTACTACAACGTGGCACTTGGTTCCCAGTAAAAAACACATTTGTGGCATTATTACTTATGAAGGACTCACATCCTCTGCAGCTAATAGCCACAATACTTACAATGGGCGGCCTGACCTCAACCTTCTGCCCTTAGTAAATCATGTCACCCAATCATACATTTTCATCCACTTTTTCCCCACAAATGCCTTTCACAGTTACATAAGTAGCTTTTGAAGCAATGTCAGCTCATCAATGCTATAGCGAAGCATGCTGCCAGTGCAAAGTGCTTCAACGCCTCTTCAGGGGTAGTATGCGCTACAAAAATGCAAAGCATTAGATGCGATGCGATTAGTTCTTACAGCAGTCCAGCAAGCGCCCAAATCCTACTTATTTAACAAATGATTGCCTATGTGCTGTGTCATTATTGTTAAATTATGGTATCATAAATTGTATATGTGTTTTATTTACCTGCACTAGAGTAATGTTTTAAACCATTTCTAAGTATGCCTAAGTGGATTACTGTGGATTTTAATACATGAAGTTCATATTAAATAACCCTGGGCGGCAAACTACGCTACGCTCGTTAAGTTTGCGTAGTTTGTGCTACTTCGGGCTACGTGAATTGCACGTAGCACAGTGCAAAATCGCGTAGCGTAGCGTAGTTGCCATTTTTTGCACGCTCGCGGTCCTCAATGTCCAGTTGGCTACTGCGAGCGAGCAAAATGACATCCCGGCGAGACTTTTTCCTCGTTCGCGATCAGCAACGAGGAAAATAAACCTCCAGGCGAGATTCTCAACATGGGGAGGTCTGTTTTCTCATTGCGAGTGGTTGCGTATGGTCGCGACCGCTCGCGATGAGAAACTACCAGCCCACGCTGAGAAAGCTGCTGCTCGAGTAAAACTCTGCTTGAGCGTCAGAAAACGACCGCTTGCACTGTGCAAGATGCCGTTTTCAATGATTGCACAGTGCGGACAAGCATCCGGCACTGTGCAATCATCGCGTACAGTGCACTACACAGTTCGCGTAGCGCTACGCGTATCTTGCATAGTGCGAAGTGCACTTCGCGTAGCTACGCGAATCGCAACTATGCGAACTATGCCCAGGGTTCATCTTAAATACACATTATTTGCACTGAGAAGGATTTGACACTCACCACCTGCGTCATCACTTGTCTTGCATAAAGTGGGTAAATAGAAATAAAGACTTTCAATTTTTCAAACTACATCTGTTTCTTCCTCCACGGTCAGGTGTGTTTCTTTTCAAAGTACAACCTACTCCCCCAAGTCTTTAATACATGTGCCCCATTGTTGCCTAATGTGGTTCTACCACTCCCCCACCCCCTCCTCCAGGCTCCCTACCTATATCTGTAAATTTCCATCATTCAGACTCCATCTTGTGTAGTGGGGTCCATAGCTCACCCCTGCCTCCCGCCTCATTCTACTTCCCATCACCAGGAACAAACCTGGGCCCATACATCCATTTGGCTTCTACAACACACAAAAGCTGCCACTACAGTAGAGCTTAATCTGTCATGCAAGACAAGACATGGGGTACCCAAAGTAATGCCACCGGCACCACTGAATGCGGAGATTGCTACATATCAAGGCTGAGTAGACTTGAGTCCACATCATGTCTCTTTCTTCCACCATCCTAGTCTCCTTGTCCCTTTCAGGTTTTTTTTCATCCTTTCTTTTTCCCTTTTTTTAGTTTTGTTCCTTCTCCTTCTTGCTCCCTTTTCTCCGTCTCTCTCTTGTTCTTGGTCGAAGTCCGATCAGGAAAAAAAATCCGTAGTCCTCAAAAATAAATGCTGGTGCCCACCTACGCCACCACCTGACACATCTTGAACTCATCACACTACAATAGTTCATGAAATTGGCCACTTATTGATCCATACACATCAGCAACTTGCAGTTGGTGTACATTTATAGATACTTTCCAGCTCACCTGAACTCCCAGGTTATACCCCTCCTTAGTTTGTGTCGATGAGGGCTATAGACATCATTTCCGCACTCCAGGATTGTAGTCGCCACAAAGGGTTTCCAATCCCCCAGGTTAGACCACTGCCTCCTAGGGCCACATCCGTGCTATAATATAGAGCCAGAGAAGCTTACTTCTGTGCTAAAACAATACATCTGATTACTGATGGAATCATATGTTATGCTGCAAGACGTGTTCTCAATCATGGCATCAACGAACACGCAACATCGCAAGGCGATCACGGACATTCCCTGTCCAGATCATCAAATGAGGAAAACTGCATTCGTTTTCCGTGTGCCCCAAAGGCAAATCTTGCACTGAGTCCATCAGTTGCCTTGTCACTATCTCTACGTTATTGAGACGTGTCACATGCGTTAATGGACTTCATGAGCTATCGGCTCGCAGTCCGTGGCTCTTGATATACAATTGTTTGTCTGCCCTCCTGCTATTTCTTCTCAATGTGAAACATTTCTGCTTCACTCAGTTGTCACTCGACTCCCGAAACCATTTTTCTGCTCTCTTTTGGTCATCAAAGAAGATTGTTTTTTGCATTATGTGTGCCCTTGAGGTGTTCTGGATACATTTGCATATATTTCTGATGTGCTTTTTGTGATGTTTGCCTTTACAGGTTAAAAGGTTTATGTCTTTGTGGGACACATTTTATAATCAAGAGCCATCAGCAGTTTGGAAGATTTATGCATGAGTTGACTGTTCTGTTTCCTTGCTGCAGTATCTTGTCAATAAATATGTTTGCTCAGCAGGAGTGATTGTTCTTTGTTAGGACCATACACACCCTTTTTAATTAAAAATGGATAGTGTTGGTATTTCAATGGTTAGCAACAAACAGCTTTCCGTAAATCTAATTGCATCTGGCATTTTACCCTCTCCAGGAAGCCAATCAGTCTGCTGTTGAAGCAGAGAGACCCCTTCAGCCTCCTCCGCTTGATGTTCTAGAATTTGATTTTTGCTCATTATTTCTGATATTTTTGATCTGAGAGTTTAAATTGTTTGGTCAATTTCTGAGGGATTTATTTCAGTGTTTCTCTAAGGAAGGCCAGTGAATGGAACTCCAGGAGCGGTACAACCAAAGAGGTGACTAAATTGGTTCCTTTTCCTTCTGTTATGACGGGCCTTTTTTCCCCAAAAATGTCCATTTCAGTCTGTGGTTGTTGACTCGTTGTTCGGCTGTTTTCTCACAAAGGAGCAGCAGTGCGGAATAAAAACAAACACAACTGGCTCTTTCTGACACTTAGACAAACTTGTGACAATGTACTGAGAAACCAACCTTGGCCCTCAGATCTCTTGGCAATGCCTCACCTTTTTTTTAGTACTGGCGGATTGTTTTGCGCACGTCTACCTTGTTAGCACTGACACCTAGGGTAGCATTTGGGAGGCTCTGTTATATCAGTTGTGCTGAACATTGTCCATGTTGGCCTGGTGACTTGTTTATTGATTCTTGATCTCAATCAGCTTCAAATCTGTTCAAGGTGGAGGATAGGACTGAGACACTTTCCTGGTGATATGAGCTCCACGGTCCAGTACACAGGTATACAGAGGTTTCTTTAAAGGTTTCCCATTCATTATTTGAAGCCAACAAATTATGCTTAGGAGGAGGCATCAAACCTGAGAGCAGGTGGGCCGACGTCAAGGTCCCCCATGGTGCAGAAGGTTGTTGAACATCTGGTTTGCAGAAGTTACAGCATCTAGAGAGGAAGGAGCTGAAGCCGATTTAGGTCTTCCAGGTCGATTCACACATTGCCCGTGAAGTGGATAGAGCTGCGTGTGGTTCTAAGTTGCATAAACTGCAGCTCCAAGTTGAAGAGGCAGCCAGAAAAGCTTCAGTGGGTCAAGAACGACTGTGTGAAGGAGCCTACCAGAGAGTCAGTTCACTGATGGACCCCGGGTGTCCATTGCCTGTTGGCCTATGGTTGTGCTATAAAAATACCATATACATATACGCAATATATATTGGCTGCTAATTTATAGACTGGAAAGAATAAAGTCGGTCTTAATAGAATCCAACTTCTCTCTGGATCTTTAGGACTAGTTCCACCAAACTGGTAGACCTGTCAGCCTTAGCATGGTCTTTCACCCAAACCTTTTGTCTTCTCTCCTCTTGTTTGGTGAAATTTGCTTTAGTGTGTTCTAGAACTCGTTACCAGTGTTAATCAGGGCAAATGTGCTTGTGCTCACTCCTTAAAGCATGGCAACATTGGTTTACACCTGATTGGCACATTTAATGTGCTTGTAAGTCCCTAGTAATTGGTACAACATGTACCCAGGGCCTAAAAATAAAATGCTAATGGGGAGCCTGCAGCACTTATTGTCCCACCCATGTAAGTAGCCTTTTAAAACATGTCTCAGGCCTGCTGCTGCAGCCTGTGTACAGTTTTAAAGTGTCAATTCGACCTGGCGAAATAAACCATCTGCCAGGACGAAAACTCAAACTCCCTTTTTATTACATATAAGTCACCCCTAAGGAAGTCCATAAACAGCCCTTCAGGCATGGTGCATTGAATTAGAAAAGAATGGACATACACTTTTAAGTATTACATGTCCTGGTACGGAAAATCTCACAAATGTATTTATTTTTCACCACTGCGAGTCTTACCTCTCCCATAGGAAACCATTGGCTTACAGTGTTGCATTTAATAACAAATAACTTTGTTTAGGAACAGGTAGAAATGTCATAGTTGATTACCAAAATATTTTACTTTTAAATCCTCTTGAATGATAAAGTTGGATTTTAAGTCACAATTCTGAAAATGCTATTTTAAGAAAGTTGGCATTTTCTTGCCATATGCAAGAAGCTGGTAAACCGGGTAGTTTAACAGATGCATGGTGCACAACGTAATAGTCGGGCCCATCGGCCCTGGGAGCTCCATATTTAAATTCAAACAAAGTCCTCACTTTTTAACCAATCTTGTACACTTTTTTAATCAACTTTTTAAATTCAAATTTAAACAAGCTGAGACGTAAATATTCAAATCTTCCGTGTTTTATTCACTCAGATATTTCCAAAATGTTGCAATCCACAGTGGTATATCCCTCAATTTGTAACAGCATATGTCTCGATCTTAACAACTTAACCCGATGCATTTGCGAGATTAATCTCTTCTTCTGGGGTAACTGTAAAACATTTGAAGAAAATGTCCCATTATGATCAACGTTATAAAACCATGTCTTCCCTGCATTGTAAACACACCGTAAAACTTGCCCTGAAAATAATACACATGTTGCTCCTAAAAACTTTCCAAAATTATTCATCTGTGCAAACCCAAACCATGCTTAATATTATACTGTTCATTATTCACCTACAATTAAAATAACATGCTGCTTCATCAAATAAAAATTTGACTTACAATCTGCATGTAAACAAAGAAAGTCCCCAACGATCGAATAAAGCAAGCTCATTACTCCACCGCCTTCCTTCGCGCGCACGATCCGCCTCTGCACTAATCATGGTTTATGTATTTGTTGATGTTTTAATTGTTTAGGTTTTTACAATATTAGTACATTGATTATATTCTCTTGTATTCACACGATACCATATGTATTCTTGTGTATCGCAAATGTATTCACTTGTTTTAGGCAGGGTGAATATTTCTTTTATTTTGGTTGTAGGTAGAGGGACGTTTATCGGGGTCACAAGGCTTAAATTGTTTTCAGGTGTAATAGGTTAGGGAGAGGCTAATCGTGCACGTAAAGGAAGGCGGCGGAGTAATGTGCTAGCTTTATTCGATCGTTGGTAGACTTTCTGGATGTATGTCGTTACAACGCATACTTTTACTCCGCATACCATTACAACGCGGTTTTTACAACGCATACCATTACAACGCATAGCGCTTTGAGGTGCTGGATAGTGGTAAGTATAATTTACTATTCTAACTCCAGTCCCCGTGGACCCTAGGGAAGGTGTTGGATAGTAAATTAAACTTACCTCTTATCCTAGAGCGCCCCCCAGCGCAATGCGTTGTAATGTCATGCGTTGTAATGCCTGCGTTGTAATGGTAGTGCGGAGTAAAAGTTGCGTTGTAACGGGTGTATACCAGACTTTCTTTATTTACATGCAGATTGTAAGTCACATTTTTATTTGATGGAGCAGCATGTTATTTTAATTGCTGGTGAATAATGGTCGGTATAATATTAAGCATGGTTTGCACAGATGGATTACTTTGGAACCTTTTTAGTAGCAACGTGTATTATTTTCAGGGTACGTTTTACAGTGTGTTTATAATGCGGGGGAGATATGATTTTCTAATGTTGATCATAATGGGACGTTTTCTTTAAATGTTTTACAGTTACCACTGAAGAAGAGATTATTCTTGATATGCATGGAAGATTTGAATATTTACGTCTCATCTTGTTTACATTTTAATTTAAAAAGTGGATTAAAAATAGAGGACAAGATTGGGTAGGAAATGAGGACTTTGTTTAAACTTAAATATGGAGCTACAAGGGCCGATGGGCGCGACTGTTAGGCTGTGCACCGTGCATCTGTTAAACAACCCGGTTTACCAGTTTCTTGCACAGTAATCATCGTGCGCGGACAGAGTGCGAATCAGGAGAAGCACGCTACTAAATTCAGCCTGAGAGCGTTGTTTCAGACTAAGACAAAAGATTGGGGTGTGCATTCTTTTTCTGAGTGAATCATGTTCTTGCGTTCATCATTTGGTGTCTGCAGCCTGTGTTCTGTGTCACAATAGTAGGGGTGGCTGGCAGTTGGCCATTGTGTATTCCTCCCACACAGTAACAAAAAGAGGTTTTAGGTAACGGCATGATGAGCCATCCTGCCAGGACCTGAGCGATGGAGCTGTGCACAGCCCCACTTGCCTTTCAAAGGAGCCCCCTCTCACAAAGAACTTCACTCTAACCTTGTGTGAACCTTTGGACTGTGGGCAAGGAGGTAGGAAATTCCAGAACCATTTGTGGGGTACAACTCCAGAAGTGTCTTCAACTTAAAAGCTCATCAGTTCACTCCTAAACCTGCACAGGACAATCAGGAGACCTGTCCTGCACTTCAGAGGATTGCCCTGCGGCTGAAGCCTGCCTTGAACCCTCAGAGGTTTGCCTCACTGCTCGAGGACTGCCTTGCAGCTTTACCTCAGGACTACCAGAGTGACTCTAAGGGCTAGATGAATGGCCTCCTGTTTAGAGCTACAGGAACACATCAAGCTCCAACAACGTGGACCCTGCCTGAAGTGAGTCTTACCCTGCAAGTGGTGCCCACCCAGTCTTGGACCCTTGGAAAGGTGCCCAACAGCAAAACGTGGGACTTGGAATTTTTTCAGCCAAAAAGTTCCCACAGAAGCGACAGAAAACCAGGACCTATCTGCTCACCAATCCACCCAAGGTGCTTCGCTTGGCAGCCTGACTTTGCAGTAGCTCCCACTACGTTCTTCTCCGCAGCAACAAATGTGCTGCGGAGAAGCTGCTCGTCTTCAGAAGGGTATCTGGCCTTGTAGAGCCCTCCCTACCGCCTGCAGCTTTGTCCCGTTGGATATTTTTGACTTCCAAAAAAGAGACTTAGTCCAGCAGCTTTCTGGGGAGAACATCTTCTCCTCGAACACCCCCGGCTGCCTTTCCCCTCTGAACTTTACCTTCTGAGTCATTCCTTCTGAAAATTTCTTTTGAGGTTGAAGGTAAGCGGAGACTGGGCCCAATCCACTTCATGTATCTGAACTGTGCTCTACAGTAGTTGGCCATAACTTTCCACTTTGCTCAATAGTTTTAACAAAAAAATAGTTAACTCCAGTTCTAATGATTGGATTTTTGTCATTTTGATGTCCAATAATTTATTAAATTCTACTCTATGTTTCTAAATTGGTATAATATTTTTCTTGTATTGTGTTCTCATTTTATTACTGGTTAACCCTTTTGATGCTCATGACGAGCTCAGCTCGTCACGAGGCACGGTTGAGCTGTGCTTATGACGAGCTGACCTTGTCATGAAACTATAGTATTCAAGCAAGTTCAGCACAGGAGGGGAAAAGTCACAGCAGCCAAGGTGTTAACCCCTTCCAGGCTGATGACGAGCTGGGCTCGTCATGGCGTAGCCTCCTCGCACGCTGATGACGAGCCCAGCTCGTCACGTAAAGTGCGTTTTAAAAAATCTCAGCGCAGGAGCGGAATTCCGCTAGCGCGCATGAGGTTAAGTACTGCATACATACTTTACACATTGCCTCTAAGTTAAGCCTGACTGCTTTTGTGCCGTGGTACCAGAGGGTGAAGCACACATTAATTCAGTGACTTTTGTGATACACCCTGACTAGGTTTGTGGCTTCTCCTTGAGAAGTGCACAAGTGCTTGAGAACCCCACAACCTAAAAGCCCAATTTCTAACACAAAGTAAGTCCCTTTTGTGCATATTTATTTTTACCTGCCTTGCCTCTGTTTTTTATGATCATTATAGTGTCTCAGCCCACATATTTTATTAATTTCTGCTGCGGGGGCGGGGCCTGAGGATCAGTCAATGCTTTGGACTCATTGCCTTTGCCTCTCTGTAGCCTCCACCCGGGATTCCCTACGTTTCAGATCCTTCTTGGCTCCTTCTCAAACAACCGTCCTAGTCACACTCATGATTAATACGTTGTTGTTAGAATCCAATCTTCACCACATCTAAAAACTATTCATTTGCTAACTTCTTTCCTTCCCCTCCACCCTCCCTTCCAGACCACAGACTGGAGGTTCATTTTGACAGCATACTTTGAGTCTCCTCTTCCGTGACTTTGAAAGGTTACTTTTTTAGCAAATCAACATTTGATATTTAAAAACAAATCAGTGCCTCCTCTTGCTGGCAATATCGTAGTTCAGCCACTAATCCACCCAAACTGTAATAAAAGTCTTTAACCTTTATTTACTGTAGACACTTTGCCCATTCTAACCTACCACCCTTCCCATTCACCCTTCTCTTTCAGGGGTGAGGAAGGAAGACCATGGTCTACAAAATCTCTTTCATAAATCCTCATTCTAATATGTATTTCCATTCATAGCCTGGCCTCTTCCTCGTGTGGATCACCCCCCAGTGTATCCCTAGTGGACCCATCACAAGCAAACAAAACAGTGTCTTATCAGCCTAGAAACCACCCAACCATCTTCACAACCTAGTCATTCTTATCATACTACATCTTCCACAGGCATCTAAAGTCTGCCAGGAGCTGCTTGTTCTAAAGTACCTATCAATTCAGATTATCCCCCATTCAGGTGTTTCTTTACTACAACCGCAAACAGTACTTTACCAGCCACACACCCACACCACTCAGTGGTCCCTCTCATTTCACACGGTGAAGTCCTTTGTCTGGAATGTCCCAATTCACCTGAAATCCATCCCCTTCCGGAGCATCTTCAAAGTGACCCTTCAAATATCAAATCCTCCTGCTCAAAGGTTTTTTCCAGACAAATATCAGCTGAATGACACACATCTTAAAGCATCTAAGGATTACCGTGTAACTGATGTATCTGGTGCGTTGCTTCAGCATTCAACCTTCTCACCTTCTGATTTTTTTACTGTGCGGGTAAAGCAATTTGTGTGATATCAACCAAATAAGTAAGTACCAAGTATTAGGAATCAGTGGTTAATTTGGGCCGGGGGTTTCCGGTGCTCGGAACCGGCATTTTAATGTCAACACCAGTGTTTGTAACAGTCTGTCACAAGGTGGGTTAATTTGGAGATCACCATACAACAGATAATTAGTAATTAAATATACATTACCAATGATTATTGCTCCTACCTGCAGCCCAATTCATTCTTATAGCTTTTAAGGCCTGGAATAGTCAGAACTGTCACATTTGTAGGAGTGTGATTGCTAGTAGTTGTGTTGTTACTATCAGTGGCAGCATGGCAATGGCTATGTGTAGTCCACACTGCGGTTGCCTCCAACGAGAGCCCTGACAGTTATTTGTTTTACAAATTGAGCACGGTTAGGAACATAAATTCGCTGATGAGGCACAGCCATTTCTATGGTACACTCAGAACATTTAAGGGTGTAGATGTACAGTAAGCCTGGCAGGACCAATTGGTTTGTGCAAATCTGTGTTTCTGAGGATTACCTCATCTGTCATACAAAAAGGATGGATTTCATGCAGTGGCATGAGGAGTAAAATGGAGCCTCGCTTACCCATACATAAAATAAAATAGACCTTTTGCATTGGGTTCTGCAGTAACAAAGATACACAACAACCATCAGACCTAGCTCTGAAAACTGGTAAATATATTTAGATTTCCAATGCCCCTGTCAATTGATCAGATCCGTATTAAACATATTGCGCATTCTGTACAGAAGTATCAACCAAATCTCATCGTCGTGTCTTGGAGGGGGGACTGAATTCTAGGTCCTTTAGTGGGGTGGGGATGTCTGACCAATAATGTTGAATATGTGTCTGCTTACTCTTGGTCGAGAGAGGTGGGGGTCTTCCAACAAAGACTTAAAAACACCATTGGTGGCCATTTTTAAAAAGTCTCCTTGTGATCAATTACGTGAGACTGGGGTACAAGGAGGTTTCTGTTTCTGTGGTGGCGCGCTCGAAGGATGTATCGCTGGTTTATTTCAGGGCGAGTTGCGGCGGTCAGAAGAGTTTTGAGTGACACAAATTTTTTCAATAGTAGCTTAACAAATGGTTGCAATGGAGCGAAAAAGCAGTCGAAAGTTGCAATCTGATGTCACGTGTTGGGGTAAAATCCACAAATGGTGCATAGATTTTCCTGGTGCATACTTGAAGTCTAACATAAGAATATTCAAAAGATGCTGGATATTTCTACTCTTTCAGATACTGCTCAGTTGTTGTGTGTTCCTCACCTCTTCTAGGTGCTCAACACATCATTCTGTCTTGTGGAACATATGCATGGTACTCTTCCTTTTTCACACATGTTTCGGAGAGGTGACCGGTTATACTTGTTTGTGGAAGCGAGTGTGGGCTGTGGTAAACCATGTGATAAAATATGTAAGTAAATCTAGAGTTGTCTTCCAGTGAACAAAGAAGAACAGAATGTGGAACTAAAGTCCACATATTATCTACTTTTGGAAAATCAAGCAAATTAGTTTTTCCTTTTTTGTTGTTCACTTGAAAGGGAGTGGGAAAACAGATGGTGCTTCCTTTAATACCTTATGAATAGTTAAAATCTGTCTGTCCATTACATTTAACCAATAATTCTGTCAATAAAACTGACCCTCTTCAAAAGAAAAATCATTCAAATGCTCCCCCGCCCTTTTAGGTCGGAATTGATAATTTGCCAGGTACTTAAAAAACAGTGTATATTTAGCATCACACTAGAGGTGTGCAAAATTGTGGGACTTTGCTTTAAGAAATTTCATGAAATTATGTGTAAAACTTTGCAAATTTCTAAAAGTTGCAGTTTTTTATTTTTATTTGGGGAGAAAAAACCCTGCACTTCTACCTTTTGCATATTCTTTTCCAGAAACAATAGTTAATCATTCTTTAGAGCTTGTTTACTTATTTAGCTCAAAAGAAATCATGCAAATTGGCTTTTTGCAGGAGAATTTCCATGCAAAATTGGGAGAATTCCACCAGAGGTGCTAATTGAAATGCATGTAAAATTATGCAATTTGATAAAAAAAACGAATTTTGCCAAATTAAATTGATGTTATAATATTGCACACCTCTAAATTGCACACTCCCATCTCCAGATTAACAAAGAGTGTCATACTGTACCTGACACAGAGTAGACTTGCTGGATAATTTTGCCATTCTCTGCAAAAAGAACAAAGAAAATAAAACATAATTCATGCACTAAATATAAATATATATATATAAAAATCTAATCTACATCTTCTGCAGTCCCCACAGCAAGCACATGAATTACATGTAATGCTAAAAGTATGTTATGGTTGCTAATAATAAGCTATTATGAGCAGTTATAACATGACTGCTATGGTTTCAATTCCCACCATTCCACAATTTCCCAGGGCATAGTACCACCCACGTATGTGCTCAAAGTTGGTACCATACTATGAGAGCGGTCAGGGGATAAACAACATGGGGTTCAGAAGACGATGAGTAAAGACCAAATGTTCATGGAGATTTTGAACATGAAGAGAAAGCAAAGGATTCAATTCCTCCATTGTGAACAAAGAATCAGCAGAAGAGAATGCTCCAAAGTTAGAGGTTGGAGTTCACAGGAAAAGATGAAACACTGCTTGTGATGTAGGGTGAGACAGAAAGCAAGAAGAAAAATGCCAAGAGTGTATGGCAGGAAAAGGTATCAAGATGGGAAGAACTTGAAGAGCAGCACTTAATGCAAAATATCGACTTGATCATCTCTTGGCGTTGAGTGCAACAATCATGTCGAAAGGAGAAGAGAATCTGAGGCAGGCATAAAGCTGATGATCCTGGATTGGGGAAAGCCCATGAGATGGGAATGGCCATGATTGCAAAGATCAGAAGGCAGAAGGAATGTCGCAGTGTACCAAGCAGGTAGAATGGATGAAGCGAAGTGTGACCAATGCTACAAGATCTTAAAACAGATGGAGAGTTGGGCGGGGATGCAAGATGGTTCGTGTTCTACAGACCCATGTTGCCCAGAAGAAGCAGCTTGAAGGAACAGGGATACACATCTGAATTGCATCATGCGGTGCAATCCTACCAAGTGGAAAGATAGAAAGTGCAAATGCTGCAAAGGGACGGGCCAATGAAAATCTACCCTAGCTGTGTTAGTTCCAGATTACAGGGCAGTTAGATGATAGATTCATAGGACTTCGAGCACAACTTAAGAGATGGTCACTGGGGAATCTGTAACCCGGCCTTGAACTGACAGAGAGTTCCAGCAACCAATACAGGAAAGCAATTCATGCAATCTGCTGCAACAACGAACCTGCATCTGAAAGAAAATGACACAGATCGCTAAAGCTTCAGTCTGTATTCTTGCGTGGAATTACCAAGGTAAAGTGGAAAAGGTCCGATGAAAAGCGAAGGCTCCGTCCCTTATGGACGCTCAGATTCAGACACAGATGGAGCAATCCAATGTCTTGAACAACCTTGTGATATCACATCATATATATGTTCCATGTGTCCTGTGTTTAATGGGATCAAATCTGCAGCGGCTGTAGACTACACTATACTGCATTTGGGGGAGTGTTGACACGGAAACATTCAACACACCCATGATAACAAGTACCACAAACAGATATGCAACTATAAAACCTGCGTACTAAATTGGGTAGATTTGGTAACTGAGACATACATAGATACTGTGACACCTAAACTGCAAAGTTGTTTGTGTATCAAGCCAAGGTTTAAACCAGAATATAAATAGACAATGTGTATATGATTTCAGTTTAATGTAAATGCTTATATTTTTGTTCACAATGTGTTTGATTTCAGACACCTCTAAATGGGTTTAAGTGAATATGTATTTCTACTTCTACTTAGAAAAACAAGCATTGGCAAAGTCAGTCGGTATAATGTTAAAGAGATAGCACAAGACCCAAAGGCTGTTGGAAATTTTAAGTGCTAAGTGAACATTAAAAACATATCATTCAAACATAGGACTTAATTACGATGGTGGTTGGTCGGACCTCCAACTGCCATCGCATTGGGCAGGAGACCATCTGGCAATGAGTCGGCGGTCCCACGTGCCCTATTACGATGAGACCACCATCATGGCGGTCTGAAAGGGCTTTTTTCTACTGCGATGTGGGCTGTGGCCCAGGAAAAGGGCCACAGTACAAGCCACAGTAGAAAAAAGCACTTTATACACATCCATGCACCGTGTGGCAGGCACCATGTGATGCCTGGCACACTTAGCAGTGGCCCATGGGGGACATGCTTGGGGCCCCCCAAAGTCAGCTTCCATCTTCCTTTTCATGGCGGTCAGACCGCCATGAAAAGGACGCTGGAAAGGGACATCCTAATCCCTATGGTGGTGCCTGGGCAGAGATAGTATTCCGACCGCCACCCCAACGGGATCTTTGATCCTGTCGGAGGCAGCGGTCTTTTCCCCAACCTCTGTGGCCGACAGCAAGCGTTAAAATGTGGTGGTCTGTCGGGCTGAAAGCCACCAACGGCCTGTCAGTGGTGGTCTGTCCAACATCAAAATGAGGCCCACAGTTTGAGCATTGAAGATTCCAAATAACTTTTTGATAAAGAATAAATGTGATAGGTTTTTAAGGCAGCTGACCAAGTCAAGCATAGAGGTTGCCAGTGCAACATGTCCCTGCCTTGGCTTGATGTTTGCCATTATGCAATTAGCCAAGAGGTTCTTAAATCATTTGGCAGAGTGGTAAGCACTGAACACCAGTGTGTAGTTTAGTTTGCACCAGTAGATCTGACCACAGCACAAGTGCTATATAAATGTAATTACAATACAATACAATAATTAACACACAGAGGTACAGTCTATGCTTCAGTTTGGAAACCGAAACTGGATTATATGAAGGCCGGATATCACATCACAGCTCTGAATTTGTTTCTTTGTGATAAAAATAAAAAGCAGGAATATATTAAAAACACTTTCATTCTACCAGGACTGTAAAGAAGCCTCCCTTGGTATCCGACCAAGTGAAGTAACATCTGGATGGGAGGTTAGCCCTCATTAAAGTCCTGATTTCAAATTCACTGTGAAATAATGTTTGAATTGCAAGGGAATCTTCATTCTAGATAGACAGAAATAAGCATAGCACATTAATGTATGTTTCTTTCCATGAATCTTAAAGAAATATATTTAAATTAAAGAACAAGAAATACTCAACCACCGAAGTTGTGAAGTTAAGTGGTCTTCAGTTTATAGTAAAAAGTTAATATATATATATATATATATATAGCGCCCAAGTGACAGTGAAAAAAAGCTACTGGGAGCTATAAAACAAACGCTGCACGGTCTCAAGACCTCTGGAGGTCCATCTTGGGGTTGTACCAGCTTGGTGTGCAGGAAGAAAATCAATTAGTCTTGGCTAGGATCCAGCTCACACTTGAGACTGGCAAATACATTTACCCTGCCTCTGCTGGCGGTGCTGCAATGCAAAAATGCTTTATGTTTAGAATTCATAATTACCATAATATATTGACTGTATCAAAAAGTGTGATGTTCGTAGTAGTTTTGAGATGTAGAACAGTCCCTCATGCATTATAAAAATAATTTACAGACATCCTGCGAGTGACCTACTTAAAGAAGCAGAGGCCTGGCAGCGGAGTATGAGGGCGCACCTGAACACAAGTCCTTACCTGCGGATAATAGCTCATTTGCATTTCCCTGCTGCTACCAATGCTCATTAGTTTCACTGCCCACGCCAACCATATGACTTTGTACCCCCATAGAGCGTGGAAGAACCTTGAGCCAGTCAGTGCTTTATGGGTGCAGTACATTTGCTAGGACAACCACTGCATGTACTACCACATAATGCCACATAATTGTGACAAGAAAAAGATGGCGCCAGGTTGCTTCATTTGTTGTTCTTATCCTAGTTTATAAATGCATCCACTCTACCACGCACAGCTGAAACAAATAAGTTACAGCTTTTTTGGCTTACTTCTCACGGCAACATCCACCTAATTGTACAATTTGAGTGCAACAGTCACGGGGGTATGTTATCCAGCTGAAATTGTGAAAGACTGGATTCGATAATGAAAATGTCTGATCATTCCAACAGAAACATGAAGTTGAGGACAGCAAAAAGGCAATTTTAAAAAAAGGAAAAAGGATAAAGAAAGGAAGATAGAAATTCTGTCACAGCAGTCTGTTTTCTATTTCTACTGTGGCCAAAGGTGAAAGAAGAAACAAGAGAGAAACAAAGAAAAGGAGAAATAATAGCTTTTTACAGCAGCCTCAACTTGTACATCGCGATAATGGCGTCATAAGCACAGATTCCCCCACAAAGAAGCAATTGAATTATTAAAGTAGTTCACACTTTTGGCACCAAAACGAAATATTGATTTGCTGGTCCTGAAATTGGAGCAATGAAATACGAAGCAGTCTAGTTCCCATAGCAACACTCCCATTCCTCCAAGAAAGTGCTGCAACTCTTTATTATCTCTCGCGCCCTCTTTTTGTATCTTAGGATGTCTTTATTCAGTGTTTTGCTTCTTTTGTGACTTTTCAACAGAGGGATTTTCAGAAAAGAGCAACAGTCATAGTTAATGGCAATATAAGGTGTACCATCTATGCTCTGAGGGCCTGATTTACACCTGGGGTAATCTAAAATGTTACAATTTCTTGAGACAGTGCTAACTCGGAGGTACATATCATATCAAAGGACTTTCTACTATCAGTGAACTGTAAGCCAGGCCCCAAGTGGATTCAATATAGGCCCCTTCGCCTTCTCAACTTTGAAAAAGCCTTTGACTCAGTGGATTGGTCTTCGTGACTCAGGTCCTACCTAGAATAGGAGATATATTGGACTGCAGGTGCGGACGATGATTAATGCCGAACCATCAGACGCCCTCCCTGTTCATAGGGGAACCAGACAGGGGTGCCCACTTTCTCCACTCCTCTTCGTTCTGGCTATTGAAGCCCTGGCTCGGCTGATGTGCTGTGACACCCAGATACATGGATGTCAGGGTTAGGGAGGTAATGATGTTAAAATAGCACTTTACGTGGACGACATGCTTCGCTTCCTTTCACACTCGCACCTGTCAGGTCCACAGAGTATTGAAGTACTGGATCTGTACACGGAGGCCTCTGGTCTTTGGGTCAACCAGAGTACATCTATGATGGCCTCTCTAACAGGAGGGGACCCAGAAGTAAATGTGGGGATAGGAGTCTACTCCAAAGATAGGATTTGTGTACGTTTATGGATGTTCGCTGTAGGATTGTTGTTAATCCTGACAAATGTGAAAATCTCCAAAAATTGTAGGTGCGACTCTACCTAATGTGAAGATTTGCTCATTTTTGGAGGGTTGGGCCTTCAAACCACCACATGGCACATCCCGTTCCCATCCAACGAACAAGATTTATTTACCCAGGGATGCACATCTGTTATGACCCTGGTCTCCCCTGCAGTTTCAACATGACCCCCTCATGATGGCTGTGAAGTCAGATTTACATTGTTGCCACTCCACGTGCTGGACAGGGTCACCCTTTTCTGAATGATGATTTTACCTGGTTACCTAGACGTTTTTCAGAATTTCCTTCTATGTATTCCGACTAGCTAGTTCCAGGACCTCTCTGGTGAGGTGGGCTTCTTCCTGTGGTCCAATTGCCCACCCCGCATAGCTTTTGAGAAATGCAGGCAATCGGTGTATGATGGCGGGAGAGGAATTGCAGACCTCCAACTCTATTAAAGGGTGGCGCAATTATTAGTTATCAGCTGGCTGATGGGGCTGGGACGATCCGACATACAAGGCAAAACTCTCTCTCCACTGCTTGGACAAGGTAATGGGAATATTATATGATAGCCCGTTCTACAATGACTCCCCAAAGTCTCTTGAGTGGTATGTATTTGCTGGCGTGCAGCACTACGGGTGATGGGATGGGACAAAACCCTGACACAGCAAACCCCCTTAATGCAGGGGAGGCAACTTTCACACCCGGCACAACTGCCTTTCCCAGATGGGATAGAACAGGCATTACAAAGCTGGGTGACATCTGGCAAGGGAATAACGCTCGCTCACATCAGGAGTTGCAAAATCAATTGGCCCTCTCCAAGACCCAGTTCAATAAACATCTACAACTTCGTCACACCCTGAGAGCATACAGGGCTCAACTAGAAGGACTTCCTGATCAAAAGCCACTTGAAGCTAAACTTTTTATGGGCAAATTAGAGAAAGGAGGCATATCCCACATATACAGCGCATAAGTCCTGACTGCCCCCAATAGCTCCCCCTCTCTGAATAACAAGTGGGAGGAATGGTTGGGCCCCTGATGGTCTAGACTGGACACTGGCCCACAAGGACTATCGGAAAATTAGGATATCTTCAAAATGTAGGTTCATCAAGTTGAACTACTTGGATGTGACATACTTCACCCCGCAATGACTACGGCACACAGGCATAGCCTACACCCTATTTGTCTCCGCTGTTCATGTCCTAATGTGACATCATCTGCCATATGATTTGACAATGTCCCACAATTGCGACATACTGGGGTTTGGTCATGGAGATCCTGACCGAAGTCCTGGTCCACTCAATAGACCTCTTGCCCACAGAGGCCATACGTGGAGTTCTTTGACAGAGTGGGGGATAGTCGCGGAGACCATTACTTGATTGGCATGATCAGGATTTGTGTCCAAAAGAGATATCAGCTGCAAGTGGCAATCCACAGCTCTACCGACTCTGTATGAATGACATGCAGGCATGGACTGGTGAGTGAAACTAGACAAACCTATTGATACTGCAAGGGCATGCGCCCAGAAGATTTGGGGTAAATGGTGGCAATATTATGGTTTTGGTTCTACAGGCCTCCTGGACTCATTTCTGTATTTAATCTGCAAAGCATTGAATGATTGACTATTAATGATGGAGCTCCATGTTTTTTTTGTGTTATTGCAAAAAAGAAATACAATTGATTATCAAAAAATGAACCATCCGGACCCCCAAGATATAGTCAATCAGTTTGCAGCCCACTTTCACTCAGTTTATTGCTCGGGGCATCATACACAGAAGCAGACTCTTCAGACCTTATCAAAGATATCTCCCTCCCTACCCTCTGGGACGCCGACTGAACATTTATGGATAGTCCCCTCACCACTGACGAAATAGCATTTGCGATACGAGCACTGCAACCGGGTAAGGCCCTTGGCCCGAACGGTATCCCAATTGAAGTGTACAAGCTCCGCCCTGATAAATTAGCCCCATACTTGCAATCCATGTATAACGACAGCCTTGAACAGGGATCACTGCCCCGCGACCAGAGAATCACGACCATTGTTACAATTCACAAAGACGGAAAACCCAAAACAGACGGCGCCTCCTACCGCCCCATTTCATTGCAGAACGCAGAACCCAAAATCCTTGCTAAAGAGCTTGCCAATAGATTAATAAAGGTAATTGGGTACTTAGTACATCCTGACCAATCAGGGTTTATGCCAAGGAGAATCACTGCTCTAAATTTGCGCAGAGTGCATGGGGTACTAGGAAGGGCATCGACCATACGTGAAGACGCAGTCATAGTTTCCCTGGATGCCACTATGGCATTTAATACACTTGAATGGCCGTATCTTTTTGCCGTACTTGCAAAATGGGGATGTGGACCGGTTTTCAGTCGATGGGTACGCTTGCTATATAGCGCGCCCATGGCACAAGTAGTTGTGAACAATAAAAAATCAGAGATCTTCACCCTTAGCAGAGGAACCCGCCAGGGGTGTCCCCTCTCTCCTCTACTATTTGCCCTGGCCCTCGAACCCCTTGCAGAATGGATCCGTAAGGATGTAATGATCCGAGGGATGCGATGGTCGACAGACTGGGAAGACCGTATATCTTTATACGAGGATGATATCCTTCTTTATCTCACATCCCCCAAGAGATCCCTGATTGTCGTATTCAACAACCTAGACGTTTTTGGCAGATATTCTGGATTCCGTATCAACTGGCAAAAATCTCTCCTATAAGTCCTTTGTGGGGGCCCTCCTCCATACCCATACCAGTAGTTTCAGAAGGCTTCAAATACCTAGGCATATTCATTGCTCTCGACCCCTCGGTCAGATACGCCCGTAACCTTATCCCCCCCCCTCCCCTGCAGAGACTCAAAAGTGACATTGTGAATTGGAGGTCACTCCCACTCTCTCTATTGGGCAAGGCGGCCCTTTGTAAAATAACATCCCTGCCCCGTTTACTCTACGCCCTGCAAAACTCGGCTGATCCTGTCCCGAACTCGTACTTTAAAGAAATAGAAGGGCTTCAACGGGACCTTCTGTGGGAAGGGAGCCTGCGTATTGCTTTATCAAAACTCACACTCAGCTGGTATGATGGTGGAATCGGACTACCTGACATCAAAAAATACTACTGGGCTGCACATCTCACAGCAATAAACCACGGCACGTACGGCTGCCTTGACGACCCCGGGTGGGTCCTTCCGAACAGGGCCTACACCCATGCATTATATTCCAAACCAGACAGATACCCACTTACTGGACATACAAACCACACAGTTAGAATATGGCATACTGCAACCAAATCGCTCGGATGGCATAATAGGTTGACCCTTGCCACACCCTTGTGGGGCTCGAAAACACTAGGAGTCTTGGGAAACTCCAAAGGTTTCGACAAATTGGACTTAATCGGCATCTCCTACGTTAGGGACCTATGGGGTACAGGGGGCATACAGCCTTTCAGCACTCTCCAAAATCAATATCCTCTAGCGGATACAGAGCTATTCCGATACCTACAAGTCCGACACGCACTACAGTCAGTGTTGCCCGCAGACTGCTCCCCACCAGATAGCTCCCCACTGGAGGATAGACGACTAGATGGTCACTTACCTGAAAAGGCTATCTCTCTAACCTATCTAAAACGTATTAATAATATGGATGATCCCCTACTATCACTACGTGAAAAGTGGACTGGAGATGGCATCGAGCTGGACAATAAAGGTTGGCAAATGGCGGTCTCCTCCCCGAAAGCAGTTGCTATCCAGGCGCGGCTTCGGCTAGTGCAGCTAAAGATCCTGCATAAAAGCTATGTAACAGGTCCACAAATGTTACACATGGGTGGGCTGATGGACGGGTCTTGTAGACGGGGATGCACTCAAATAGGCACAATCATGCACATCATATGGCATTGTGAACCAATCCAGGAATATTGGCGTAAATTACACACAGTCATCAGCGAAACACTGGAGGTTGAGATCAAGCCAGATGCCTTCTTAATATCTGGGAACCGACCGACTTTAACAAACATGCTATACAGTGGGTCACATTCAGCTGTATGATTGCCAAGAGGAACCGTGCGTAGCTTTGGGGGGACTCACATGCACCTACGATTGCTGATTGGGAAAAAGACCTTGATTGGTGTATGCTAAGAGAAAAGACTGTATATACTGACCGAGGCTGCCCCTGAAAATGGTCTAAGATGTGGGCCCCCTGGAATGCATACAGTGGCAACATTTGTACTCCTCCCCGTGCCCTGGACAATAAAGAACCCCCTCCCTGTGATTTCCAATGCAATGTCCTATTGTATTTGTATGTATAATTGATCTCGCTGTACCCTCTTTATTGACCTTTGTGGTACTGTACCTCTCTGTCGAGACTGTTTAATAAAAAGATATATAAAAAAATTTTTTACCATCAGCTCTACATTGTCCTTTGTTATCACAGTTGTCTATCATGCCTGACAGCTGCTTTGCCTTTGCTCCTGTGTTAATCAAGCAGCGTGAGTGCAGAGGTAAAGAGATTCCCTCATATAAATGGGGCCACGCCCCCATGCAAATGAGGGAACGTCCTCTTCAAACAGCACTAACGCTACATGCGCACCAGCACTATCTGTATAACAGAAGCAGCCACACAAGCAAATGCGTCCCCTTCTGCAATATCAAGGTTCCCGGAGGGTGCTCAAAGCGGGAGCACATGCCCATCGCACCTCCTGAGAACTTTCTGTAATACGGCCCCCGATGTAGTCTTTCATCCAGATTGTTCTAGGTTTTGCTTCCTTTTTGTCTGCTCATCAACAAGAAGGTGTATCGCATGGAAAAAGGGGTGGATAACTCTATTGACTTCTTTGGCTCCATTAGATATTCAATGTTCATGGCTAAGAAAGTGTAAACCAACAAAGGTTCAACGACGAGCTCCGTCTAATGAAAAGCCGCATCAGATCACTCAAAGGGAGAAGAAGAAAGTCCAAACTTCTCCACTTCTGATATAACATCTTGTGTATTCACTATGCACTGTACAGGTCTCTCCTCTACAGGGACAAGAAAGCCCAGGTCAAAAGACATATCAAAAGTATGTAAAACTACAAAAAATCCTACAAATGAATATTACAACACATTCTGTGACCTGCGCCACAAGCAGTTTTCAGAGAAGTCCCTCATGCAACAAGTCTGCACCAATTTGCTGCAGTTCTTCAGTGTCAAGATTAAAAACATTCCTCTACCGTTTTTTTGTACTTTGTGGTACCCCCAGTTCCAATCTGGTTCGGGTCACTGTTTCCGAAGTCTGACCTACAACTGACCAAGACATTGAAAAGGTGCCAAACCGTCTAAAAATACATCTCCCGGCAACCAGATGTACCACTCTAGGGTAGTCAAGCTGAGGGTCCCTTCCATTAGCTGCTTCCTCATGCTACTGGTTAACAGGTCTTGAACATGCATTGGCCTACATGTCACACATAAGCATGCTGGCATGACCCCTCTGCTGAAAAAGCTCAATACCAACCCAGACTATCCCTGACCTCCCTTGTGCTGGTCATGCCCTCAAAACCACGGCCACTGAACAAATGTACTTTTATCTTGAATAGAACAGCCTCCTGCCGGATTGTCAGTCAAAAGTCCCTGTTGGCCACGGGACCAAAACCAACCTCTTTAGTTGGACAGTGTTGTTCATGTTCCATGACCGGCTTGACCTCTCAGCTGCCCTTTGACCTCGTACGGCACAGTCTACTGCTACGTCATGTCATTAAATCCATGGCTATAAACCTCACTGTTCTAAAAAATGTGTTTACCTCCTCTCCTGACCCAAAACAAGTGAAAATTACACCCTTGACCACAAGGGTACGCAGTGCCCCTGCGGTCACTCATTTTTATACAATTTCTTTTACATTTATGAGGCTTTAGAGGTGGATGAAGGAATGACGTCTATGCCTAAACGCTGTAAAAAGAGAAGCCCCCCTCGACCTGTGTCCAGTAACCTCAGGTACACTCTTGTTCTATGCTTCTTTCTCACAACCCCACCTAAACAAATGAGGTTCAGCGTATGGGGGTTATGTTTGACCTTAGCTTGTCTTTCCTCCCTCCTGTAAGAGGAACATCACCACAAACCAAATGTCTAACCTCTAAGGCTGCTGCTGGGATCCCCCCTCTCCTCTGCCTCAAAACATTCATGGATATGTTGTGTTCACCCAAGTAACTCACATAGAATTTTCTCTGCAATGCTTGCAATTCTGTTGTAGGAACTGGGGTGGGTACACAACACCACTACTGTGTCACTGTTATCCTAAAGCATTCTATGCAGCATTTCAGTCCTTACACTGGCCACTGATCATGAAAGGCATAAGATTCAAAATGTTTGATGTGACCCACCAAGCTGTTTCAGGCCCCATCACCTTATAACCTTTTCAGCAACTTCCAGCAGCTACCATTCACCAAACACTTAAAAAAGGTGTCCATAATCCTGATAATTGCGAACCAGGAAACCAACAATATAAGGACAGATCTCAACACTTCCAAAGTTTATCCCTTTGAAACTTTCTTCCACTCCACCGCAGACTTGGCCTAGATCATGGGAAGGACAGAAAAGGTTTCAAATCTTTCCTGTTCTGTACTACCTTCCGCACGAGACTCTGGCCACCATGGGCAACATAGATGGGCGTTCATGATTTCTTGAGAAGAATTTCCCTAAAATTGATCTGAAATTAGGGTCAATTGGATATACTGGACTCAAGCCATTGCACAGTGCTTGACGGCGGTCTCTTTGTCAGGAATGCTACTGCTAGGGGCCTACATGCAACAACACCTCATGTGGTACAACCCCTCTTACCACTAATCTTTAAAATGTATGTATGGCTTTAGCTGTTGCTTAGTTTAGACTCTATGGGCCCGATTCACAGAACAAACTTAAGACAAAATCCTAAACTTACTACTATTTTGGTATTCACAGAGGGCACTTACTCATTTTGGTATTCACAGAAGGCACTTACTCATTTTTGCATTCACAGAAAGCACTTTACTCATTTTTGTACTCACTGAAGGCACTTACTCTTTTTTGTATTCACAGAAAACACTTACTCATTTTTCTATTCATAGAAAGCACTTACTCATTTTTGTATTCACTGAAGGCACTTACTCATTTTTGGATTCACTGAAGGTACTTACTCATTTTTATATTCACTGAAGGCACTTACTCATTTTTGTATTCACTGAAGGCACTTACTCATTTTTGTATTCACCGAAGGCACTTACTCATTGATGAGTAAGTACCTTCTGTGAATACAAAAATTAGTAAGTGCCTTCTGTGAATACCAAAATGAGTAAATGGTAGTAAGTTTAGGATTTTGTCATAAGTTAGTTCTTTGAATGGGGCCCTAGGCGATAATGTCTCTTATCAATCAATGTTTTCGAACGTGCAACAGCCTCAGGGTCTCAGTGGTCAAGGGCGGCCAGAGGTCATTTAATGTCACTTTCTGACCTTCCATGAGTTCCAAGGGACATCTGATGCCAATGCCATCCCAATGATTTTTTTACCCCACTGACCTTCCCTTATAAATATATTCTGGCACTTAGGGGCCCTCACTGATGCAACAGATGTATGCATTTCACCAGTCTGTACATACTGGCTTCCACCCATGCTGGGGCAACCACAGACGTAAATGTGGGGGACTGGAGTCTACCTGGAATGTTAGGATTTGTGGAAGTTTCCGCATGCATGCCAGAGGTGTTGTCAATCCAGACAAATGTGAAAATGTCCATAAATTAATTGAGTGTGTAAATCTTAATGATTAGTAGATTTCCTCATTATTTTGAGGGTTGAGCCCTAAGGTTCCCCATTTATAATTCACATGAGACGCCTCCACCCCCACACACTCTGAACGATGACACTCTGTGTTTATGTCCTAGGTTTGAAGGTGTAAAATTGAAATTGAAAATGGTGGGCATTTTACGAAGCTGAGATACCGCACGCGCCCAAAGTTTTGCCCCTTCCTGTAGCTCTAAGGGAGCTGCAAAATAGGCTTTTTTGTGCATGTTAAGTTTTAACAGGTTTTGCAAAACTATCCTGCTCAGGAAAATGTAATGAATAGGTGAAACAGATTAATCTATTTGTATATTTTTTAGATAAAAAAACTTAAAGCCGTGGAGATGGGAACTTGTAAATTAAAATGTATTTTAAGTTAACCTAGTAAGAAACCTAGGCTTGTTGAACTAACATTCAGTGATGCTCAGTCAATGTTAAATGAGGAAGTCTTTTCGTCTAGTAATTAGTTTTCAGTCTGGCAGATTCGGTTCAGGCAGCAACGAGACGAGTGTAGGTTCGCGGGGGCAGGCAAGATAATTAAAGAAGCTCTTTGAAATGTAGGAAAATATGTCAGTGCTGGGGCGGGAAAAAAATCTGTCTTACGAGCTGTTCAGAAAAAAGAACCTTATTTTAATATTTTGTAGTGGGAGGGTAATGAGCCGTGGGATATGGATGTGCCCCCCCTGCAGGGGGTGAGGTGCTACACTTTAACTGATGCTTTTGTTACTCAAAGCAGAAGCAAAAACAAACTAATATTGAAGTCTGTCCTGTGTTTCTCTTTAATTAAACCATATTCTTGTTAATTAGGAAATCTTTCCACATAGCTTGAAATGTGAACATCTTGTATACAGAGAGGAAGCTGGACATATGTAAAGTGTAGGCTAGAACCACCACCTGCAGTAGAATGTCTTGCATTCAGCTTTTTTGGGCATGCATGCCCCAGTTATGTGAAGAACCAACATGATTGGGTAAAGCACTGACCAATCAGGGACGGTAACCACAAACATTCGGTAGACTAATGCCGCTATCGCCCACCGAAGGCACAGAGCACGCGCTCACCCTATGACCGCTTCGGTGTTCCACATTCATGCACCAGCCTTCCAGTGCATTCGGCGAGAGTGGAGTAATAAAAAAGTGGGGCATTACACTAGGGGTGGGCGTAACTGGCGTAATTCTCCCTTGGGTAATTACTTGTAATTACTGCAAAATGACTCACAATTATGCACAATTATGCGAGAAGGATAATCCAGTATTCAGTGCTACTTACTAGGAGCAAAATGCACCCTTGTGTCAAAAATGGGCCCAAGTACACAAAACAGCACTAACTTCAACAGGACGCGATCAGCAGTAGCTGGCAGCCGCTCACTCTCTCGGAGATCCCTGTTCTTGTGCTCCACTGGAAGGATTTTTGGCCCAAATTACTGTTAATTACTCAAGCTGGCGTATCGTGTAATTTCTGTACTTTTGCCCTACAAGAGTAATGGGCAGTTACTGAAGTGGAGTGGATGTAACATTCCACATACCCCTAGTCAGAAGATGCAGAGGGGCAGATTTACAAGCCCCTTGCTGCACTTTTACGCCGCCGTTGCGTCACTTTTGTGACGCAGCGGTGGCGTAAAAAATGCGCTACTATGCAACATATTTACAACGTGACGCATCTAGTTAAGATGCGCACGTTGTAAAGCCCTGCGCTACATTATACCTGCGTCAGTATAATGTATGCAGGGTGGGCGTTCCGTCGCAAGGAGGCCCCGTAAAAGTGACGCAGTGAAATCTACAAGATTTTACTGAGTCACTTTTACGTCCCCGTCGCGTCAAAACCTTACGCCTGCTTTTAGCAGCCGTAAGGAGTGACGCAGTACAGCAAGTATAGGGCACCCCCGAGCAGTGTTGCAGATGCGGCGTCCTTGCGACACAACTCCAGCACTGCGTCACCTTTACGGCACAGATGCATCACGCATCTGTCTATTCTTGCGCCATGGTGCGCCGCATTGCAAGTGCGGCGCATCCATGGTGGTGCAAGGGGTTTCTGCTGTGACGCAAAATAACTGGTGCATCTCTGCTAATGTGCAGGGATGCGCCAGTTATTGTAAATCTTCCCCAAAGTGTTTCTGGGAAGCATAAGTGACAGAGAAGCAGCATTAAAAGTCTCCGACCCTCCCGGATCCTCTTCACGGGTTAAGTGGCGGTCCCAGCTAAGAGCCTTAGACTTGTAGTCTGGTTCCCTCCCCGTAGGTGGTAACCCATGGTGTGTTCATACATCCTCTCACAGTGTGTGGTGGTAAGAAGGAGAGTGTTTAGTTTTACGCTAATGTCCAGGACCGTGGGGGTGTTGTGGATGCTGGGGGGGGGGGATGTCATTACTTAGCCAAGATCCTATGACTAAAAATGCCAACATCAAAGAAGTGGAAAGTGGGAGATGGTGACATAATTGGGGGAATGCATTGACCCCATACATTTCTATTGAAGCAGAGGAAATGTCAGGTGGGAGACAGCGAATATAAAGCTTTGTTTTTTGTTAAAAGTCGATGAAGGATTGGTTGCTGTGGTTGACTTTCTATATGGGCTTGGGTCTTTAATATGATGTTGTCTTAAGGGAGACCTGCAATGGAGTGGTTATTGGTGGCATCAATTGGGTTGAGAGTGGCTTTTTTTGAGTCAGGGGGTAACAAGGGAGTGTTTCCGTGTGGGTGGGACCACTCTGTTTGCTGGGATCTGTCGTTGGACGCAGATACAGGGCCTGAGAGCACCTCTCCGTACGCATCAGGGTCCACCAGAGTATTATTCCAGGGTTTGATGTTTTCAGTGGGGTTGTTACCTCAGACAAAGCTGTTTCTGGCAGTCTGTTTCTGAGGTGCAGTTCTCCTGATGGGTGTGGGTCTCCAAGGGCTATCCTCATTTTAGGTCTGGATTGACAGCGCAGCTGTCTGCACAACCTATTGTTACTAATTCTTTCAAAATTACAGAGTGAGGGTTTCCACCAAACAGAAGAGTGAGGCTCTCTCACTTCATGACATTGGCTGTTTGACGACTGATTCCTCCGCTTCTGGAATGCTTGCATTGCAATGCACAAAGGACTTTTTCTACTTCTGAAAAATTATACTGAATTATCGCACAAAAAACAAGAATTTCTTGTTTAAACTTCTTTTTTTCAGTGGAACAGGCTTTTACATTTTGCAATCAAGACTCAAAATGTGAACCACACAAATTGGCTGTGACAGCCAATGACCAAGGACCCAATTCATTGCAACAATCTGGTGTCCGAAGAATGCCTGTTGTGGTACTCTGGGAGTCAGTGAATTTTGCCTTGTACTACTTTAAAACGTTTGCCTGGGAAGTGTTTGTTACTTGCCATTAAGGTTACTTGTGTGTTTGAGGACTGGTTCTGGATGTGGAGTGGGGTTCTTCTTTCAGGCGGTTTCTTGGCAGTGGTGCTCTGTCTTGCCTTGGTTCATGGTGTAAGAACAGGGCAGAGCGGGCAGTACATCAGTGTCTATAAGCAGGGCTACTGGAATTATGCATCAGGAGCGAGCCAAATTATGTGGCAGCCATGAGTAAATTATGAGGAAAGAAAAGGCAAATTATGTGGCATAACGTGGCACATTTTTAAAATAGTATTATGTCATTATGTTGTACTCTTTGCACTTGTTAACACTGTCTGGGCATTGGGTGCACTTTATTAGTACCAGTTTAATACCCAAATATAGCAATAAGCAACAGAAAGGTGACCAGTCTATCTCTGCAAAAGACCTTCCACTGCGCTGTACGCGTGTCACTGAGGACCAGATTTACGAGTCCCTGCCTATCTCTGCATATCAGCAGGGATGCACCAGAACAGATGTGACACGCAAGTCCCTCCGTGCGCCACCACGAATGTGTCACATTTACAATGCAGCGCACCGTGGCGCAAGTATAGGGTGATGCGTGCCGCATCCTGTGGCGTAAGGGCGGGGCATTACTGGAGTTGTGTCGCAAGCACGACGCAGCTCCAGCAATGCTCAGGTGCGCTCTATGCCTAACATGCTGCATCACTCCTTACGTCTGCTTCAAGCAGGCGCAGGGTTTTGATGCAGTATGGATGTAAAAGTGACTCAGTGAAATCTTGTAGATTTCACTGCGTCACTTTTACGAGGCGTTCCTGCGCCGGAACGCCCACCCTGCGCTGGAACGCCCACATGAAACCTAACGCAGGTTTCATGTGGCGCAGGGCTTTACAACGTGAGGCATCTCGCTAGAGTCATGATGTAAAAAAGGCACAATGTGGCTCATGGTTTACGCCGCCTCTGCGTCACAGAAGTGACGAAACGGCGGTGTAAATGTGGCGCATGGGGCTTGTAAACATGCCCCCGAGTTTCTAGTAACTTTTGAACTGTTTAAACTTCAACCAATTTTTGGGGGGTTAAAATGTGCAGATTATGCAGCAGATGATGGATTATGTGGCAAATCGCTAATTATGTGAAAATCGCCATACGTTCACATAATTGAAGTGGCCCTGCTAAAAGTCTCTGGAATACCAAGCTCACGCTTCAATGTGCTGCAGTGCCGCTCTCCTCCACTGGAGCACGACAGCAGCCCAGTCAAGATGGCGGAGCGCGCTATTAATAGTAGCGCGCTAGGAAGGGTTGTGGACTAATTAAATGCCCTGTCGGTAGAGATAGATTCCCCCGTCCTGCGCGAGTCGTCTTTCAGCTCCACAAAATGACATCTATTGATGGAGACCTGAATCAAAGGCGGGCAGATACCTGCATCTCCTGGCAGGGCCGCATCTCCCCTGGGACATCATTAAGGCTCGCGCGAGGACGAAGCGACAGCGCTGCACGTGGCCTTAGAAGTGCATCCTGCACTGCCAAGCGGCCGTCAGACGTGAAGGAGATCTGAGAAATAGTAGTAATGACGATTATCATACTAGTACACAGAATAATAGGTAGAGAACAGTGAATAATGGACAGATTTTCACTGAGAGGTTCTGAGTGATAACAAAGAGACCACGAGAGAGAAGCTCGAGTTATCTGTGATGGCACTGAGGAGAACCGCGAGATGAAAAACAAAACAGTTATTCACTTTTTACCCATCTATAATTTTATGTTATGTAAGTCACCGGAAATTGTTTACTTCTGCTTCTTTCTACTGCTACACAAGGCAGTAGAGTAATGAGGGAGCCATAAACAACAAGGCTTCCCCTCCCTGTCTAAAATGTAAAAAAAAACACCAGGCACCAGCCACCCAAACCATGACCCACTGTGGCTTCTCACCCTGTCCTCTCCCAAAGCAGTGTCCTCTGCTCTCCATCAGAGCAGAGGGCCAGTGCTGAGCTGATAGGCACTCCGAGAGCCCTGTCATAGCGCCCTGGAGTTCCTTTATGACGTCGTAACGGTGTGTAACAGCCTTTGTTACCTACCGTTGCTATGTCATACCAGTGAAAAATCAGATTTGGAATCTAATATTCCTACTAGTGGCTCTCCATGAGAGCCACAAATAACATATAAAATTGTAGATGGACAACAAAAAATTACAGGGATGTGTTTCATTGAGGGGTTCTGAGTGGCATCAAAAAGTATTACAATAATATACTACTGCACAGGCTTAAAAACAAAGCAAAAGCAAAATGACACAAATTAGGCATGTGCTGCAGAAGCTGCCAGTTGTGAGTTTGCTTCATGAATGAGGCTGAGGCAGATTCTTGCTGTGCTTTCTAGTGTGGGCTCTTCCTGCTTCTGAGTGGGCCTGCAGTCAGATGGACAGCAACGCTTCAAACCCTGGAGGTACCCAGTTCTTTCTTGATGATGCTCCAGAGGTACGTAGTGGTTGCGTAAGTTTCTTCATGTGTTTTCTAATTCAGGCTCTTCCCGCTTCTGAGTGGGCCTGCAGTCAGGTGGACAGCATCGCTTCAAACCCAGGAAGTACCCAGTTCTATCTTAATGATGCTCCAGAGGTACATAGAGGTTGAGTAAGCTTCTGGAGGTGTTTTATAGTTCAGGCTCTTCCTGCTTCTGAGTGGGCCTGCAGTAAGGTAGACAGCATCACTTCGAACCAAGGAGGTACCCAGGTCCATCTTGATGATGCTCCAGAGGTATGTAGTGGTTGAGTAAGGTTCTTGATGTGTTTTCTAGTTCAGGCTGTTCCTGCTTCTGAGTGGGCCTGAAGTCTGGTGGACAGCATCGCTTAGAACCCAGGAGGTACCCAGTTCTGTCTTGATGATGCTCCAGAGGTACGTGGAGATTGAGAAAGGTTCTTGATGTGTTTTCTAGTTCAGGCTCTTCTTGCTCCTGAGTGGGCCTGAAGTCAGGTGGACAGCATCGCTTAGAACCCAGGAGGTACCCAGTTCTGTCTTGATGATGCTCCAGAGGTACGTGGAGATTGAGTGAGGTTGTGGATGTGTTTTCTAGTTCAGGCTCTTCTTGCTCCTGAGTGGGCCTGAAGTCAGCTTCACTTCAAACCCAGGAGGTACCCAGTTCTATCTTGATGATAAACCAGAGGTACGTCGAGGATGAGTAAGGTTCTTGATATGTTTTCTAGTTCAGGTTCTTCTTGCTCCTGAGTGGGCCTGCAGTCAGGTGGACAGCATCGCTTCGAACCGAGGAGGTACTCAGTTCTGTCTTGATGATGCTCCAGAGGTACGTCGAGGATGAGTAAGGTTCTTGATATGTTTTCTAGTTCAGGCTCTTCTTGCTCCTGAGTGGGCCTGCAGTCAGACGGACAGCAACGCTTCGAACCCAGGAGGTACCCAGTTCTATCTTGATGATGCTCCAGAGGTACGTAGAGATTGAGTGAGGTTCTTGATATGTTTTCTAGTTCAGGCTCTTCTTGCTCCTGAGTGGGCCTGCAGTCAGGTGGACAGCATCACTTTGAACCCAGGAGGTACCCAGTTCTATCTTGCTGAAGCTTCAAAGTTAAACCGAGGCTGAGCGCAGATAAATCAAGCAAGCACACAGGGTTTCTCTTTTTGGTTTTATGTTGCATTGGCCTGATTCAGCTATGCTGAACCTGAAAGTGAATTTTATGCTGCATTTTCAAACTAAGAATGTGTGCATGCTGCATGAATTGAATGTATGACGTTACAACGTATACATTTACAACGCATGCCTTTACAACTCCGTTTTTACATCGCTGCATCCTTTATAATGCACTCCATTACATCGCATGACACTACATCATATTTTAGAAACTACCTTTACAACGCATTCCATTACATCACATTATACCTTTACAACACATACCATTACAACGCATACCATTACATTGCATTTAAGGTAAGTATTGGATAGTATAGGGGTAGAAAATACTATTCTAACTCCAGGGGGTGCAACAGTAGGGTAAGTGTTGGAAGGCGTATGGGTAAAAATTACGATTCTAACTCCAGGGGGTGCAACAGTAGGGTAAGTTTTGGAATGTTAGGGTTACTATGCGTTGTAATGGTATGCGTTGTAATGGTATGCATTGTAATGCCTGCGTTGTAGTGACATGCGTTGTAGTGTCATGCGATGTAGTGTCATGCGTTGTAATGCCTTCGTTGCAGTGACATGTGTTGTAATGGATGTTGCGATGTAATGACTGCGCTGGAAGTGTAGAGCGATGTAATGGTTGCGTTGTAAAGGATGTTTCCCGCATGAATACAGTGTGCTGCTGCTTCACTGCTTGTCATACAGCAGGCTGATTGGCTCGTCATTTGTGCATGCTGCCTGAATCCAGTGCCCTGCTGCTTCACTGCTCGGAATGCAGCTGGCTGATTGGCTCGTCATTTGTGCATGCTGCCTGAATCCAGTGCCCTGCTGCTTCACTGCTCGGAATGCAGCTGGCTGATTGGCTCGTCAGTTGTGCATGCTGCCTGAATCCAGTGCACTGCTGCTTCACTGCTCGGAATGCAGCAAGCTGATTGGTGTGCATGCTGCCTGAATCCAGTGTGCTGCTGCTTCATTGCTCAGAATGCAGCAAGCTGATTGGCTCGTCAGTTGTGCATGCTGCCTGAATGCAGTGCGCGGCTGCTTCACTGCTCAGAATGCAGCAAGCTGATTGACTCGTCAGTTAGGCAAGCAGCCTGAATGCAGTACGCTGCTGCTTCACTGCTGGGAATGCAGCTAGCTCATTGGATCGTCAGTTGTGCATGCTGCCTGAATGCAGTGTGCTGCTGCTTCACTGCTCGGAATGCAGCAAGCTGATTGGATCGTCAGTTGTGCATGCTGCGTGAATGCAGTGCGCTCCTGCTTTACTGCTCGGTATGCAGCAAGCTGATTGGATGGTCAGTTTTGTATGCTGCGTGAATACAGTGCGATGTTGCTCCATTTCTTGGAATGGAGCAAGCTGATTGGCTCGTCAGTCGTGTATGCTTTGTGAATGCAGTGCGCTCCTGTTTCACTTCTCGGAAGGCAGCGAGCTGATTGGCTTGTCTGTTGTGTATGCTGCGTCAATGCAGTGTGCTGCTGCTTCACTGCTCAGAACGAAGCAGCTGATTGGCTGGTCACTAGTAAATGTTGTGTGAAGGCAGCCCTCTGCTGCGCCATTGCTCTGAATGTGTGAGTGAATGCCCCACTCCTTTAGGTGCTTTATAGATTCAACTATTAAACAGATTCCAAATTTCGTACGCCGAAGACACCCAACTTGTCATCGTCTTCTCCAAGAATCATGAACTAAACTTTGTCAAATTCAAGGATGATCTGATGGCAATTGCTGACTGGCTGACAGCAAACTGACTGCAATTAAACGCCAGCATGTCATAAATTCTTCTGCTGGGGAAAGACAGTGACATGTGGGCAGAACAGTGGTGGCCGGAGAATCTTAAACCTGCACCTATCCCCAAGGAGGCGGTTGAGAACTTGGGCTTCTGGATTGACAAAAGTCTGTCCTTTGATACTCAATCTAAGTCAGTTGCATGCACCTGTTTTGGGCTCTTGCGAGGTTTAAAACCTATTTTGGGGTTCTTTGAGCCCTCTGTTTGTCAAACTATTCTTCAAGTCACTATCCTGGCGAGGCTGGACTATGGGAACTCTTTATATTTAGGGGCCAGTAAATCATGTATTCAGCGACTCCAGAGAATTCAGAATGCCGCAGCCCGGGTTCTGCTGGCACTTCCTAAGTCGTGCTCAGTATCTAGGTCGCAATCTAAACTTCACTGGCTGCCAGCGTAGAGAAGAATTCAGTTCAAGGCTCTTTGTGTAGCCCATAAAATTCTGCTTTATCAAGCTCCCCTGGTTCTAGCTAATCTGTTGGTACCCTATAGTCCGAACCGTCCCCACGGTCATCGAATCTAAGACTGGTCTGCATTCCCCGTGTCTGTAGAGTTAGAGCAGGCGGTCGGTCCTTCAAAGTATTGGCGGCTAAACTTTGGAATTCTCTCCCACCTGCAATTCAAGGACTCCAAAATCACCTGGCGTTCCGTAAAGCTATAAAGACATGGATTTTTCCAGGATAATAATTTTTGGGGGCGTTTTCACTGTCTGCTTTGATCATGGTTACTTGGTAGCGCTGGGACGCCCCGTCGCTGGGGCTGTCATGCGCTGTATAAATTTCAGTAAATAAAATACACTGTACACGAGGGGCTTAGGGAAACCAGGAGGCCAGCAGGATTCAAATGCCACAAAGACAGGAGAAAGCCCCTCATGCCTCAGTGAAGCGCACAGTGCGCGTCTAATCCACTAAAGCGGAGGTCGAACAGGACCGGGTGTTCAGGATCCATTGTCCCTGTGTCAGGAAGAGCGACAGGAGTGAACACGCCAGACACACGAATAGGGTGCACGTGACATCCGGGTACACCCCCAGATGCTGTGCACCCTCGTGGTCACATCCGTAACACATACAATGCCCCCCTTTATACTTGTTTACGTGGTGTGCCAGAACAATGAAAACTATGGCGAATTCAAATGACACTTGTGTTACACTTAGACACAGAGGGCTCTCATATTTACTCACTGATGTGACTTATGCATAGGGGACAAACCCACTCAGCGTGAGATGAAGTGCCAGTCCCAAGAGCACCTTCCACGACAGGCCTGTGAATCACACAATTGGACATGGTATTCTGTGTGGAAAGCATCTCACCTTTCACTAAGGATACATCTGGACACATGTTAACGCCCATGTATTAACTCAACTAAAAGTTTATATCTCATATTCTTCTTTACATTAAGCTGTGTTGCTAATTATCTCTGTATACATTTACTCAGGATTAAAATACATACTATGGAAGTCTTAGACCCACACTTAAGAGATAAGGGCGAAGATAGCTAAGGGGGGGTATCCTGGACTGAGTAGTTATGTGTGCCGAGCCCTGCCTGTGATTGGTTGGTTGATTTCAGCTTCTGTTGGAAATCGAGGAGAGGCGGAGCCTCTGGTGTGGAGTGGGAGGTGGTTCCATGCATTAGAAACGATGTAAGAGAATGCCCGTCCTCCTGATCTGGTTCTGTATATTTGTGGCACAAGTGAGAGTAGGAGTCCTGCAGAGCAGAGGTGTCTGGGTAGTTGTTGGAAGGAGATGCTGCCCTTCAGGTACAATCAGTCATGGAGTAGGAGGCACTTTGAGTGGACTTCTAAACCCAATGACTGGCTCATCAATGTGCTCCCAGCCTGCTCCTCCTCAAATAATGTGGGCGCCTCAGATGCCCGCCCCTGCTTCCAGGCCACGCCTTGTGGGTGGAGGGCGGTCCAGCAACCGCGTGCACGTTACTGCCCACAGCCTCGTTACACCTCTACGCGGCAGAGCATGGCCCACAGAGGGCAAAGGCATAAGGTCCACAACACATTATGCTGAACACATGCTTTTCATGCGTTAACCTGCCAAGAAGATGGATTAAACTACATGCAAATGACATCATTTCCATACTCTGCAGAATTGTGCATTGTCGTGAAAGACCAATGCAGATTTTGATTAAAAGTCGCATTCAGAGAGAGTGCCCTGGTTTCCAGCTCGTGTGGGACATAACAAAGAGTCAGAGGTGACACAAGCCACAAAATGAATAATTGGCTGTGATAAGATGAAGCAGACAGATCGTCCAATCAGCAGTCTTTCCTATTAGAGCAGTATGGGGGTGGGAGGGGCAGACCCAGCAGATGCTTTGGAGGCAGCGCCCAGCCAGGCTCTTGATTGGAACCTGTCTGCTGCATCATTGCTGTGTTACTGTCCCAGGCTGATGATTGGTGGCTGGAAAGCACCTTACTGAAGCGAAGCAAACTTTAGGAGCCGGGTCCCAGGTAATAAGTTTCAGCAGTTTGAGACAACCATGGTGCAGATGTAGGGAAACCGCAGCACATAGTAATAATTAATTGCTCACTGACTGGTTTGTGAACAGCCTTTCATTTTGCAATGCGACCGAAACACTGATCTGTTTCATTGCAAAATGTGCATTCACCCGGGGTCACAAAACCTCAGGCCTTGTGAAGATTAATGAGGAAGGCTTTCCAAAAATGTTCCCATAGAAGGAATGACATCCCGACCCCTGTCCGCTCTTCCAATAGGGAGCACTGGGACATCTTCCCCTCTGTGAATCGGTTACCACGCAAACACCTGCACACAATATGAAAAAAACCAACAAAACATAATCGAGCCAGTTAATGATACTACACTTAAAGTCATGTCTGGATGTTAGTGTATGTGCAATGTGATCACATCTGTATGATGTTGTACAAGATTAGTAATTGCATGTCTTTCATCAAGGGTGAGGTCATGAGCATTGAATTTGATGTTTGAGGTTTGGGGTTTAGAGGGAGTCCCTCAGGAACCTCAACCCCCCCCCCCCCACCACCCCTCCCCCCGGCCCTCTGATGCTTTTGTTTTAAATTGCAGGACAGAGGACTAAGGGGCAGATTTATGATGACCTTGCGCCTCTTTGCACCGCAATTGCGTCACTTTATTTGACGCAGCGGTGGCGCAAACAATGCGCCCTATTTACAACGTGACGCATCTAGGAGATGCGTCACGTTGTAAAGCCCTGCGCCATAAGGAGGCGTTCCTGCGCAGGGGGGGGCGTTCCTGCGCAGGAACGCCTCCTGAAAGTGGCTGAGTGAAATCTATGAGATTTCACTCAGTCACTTTCAGGCCAATGCTGCGTCAAAACTCTGCGCCTGCTTGAAGCAGGCAAAGGTCTTAACGCAGCATTGTGAAGATGGGGCACCCCGAGCCTTGCTGGAGCTGCGTCGCGCTTGCGACGCAACTCCAGCAATGCGCCACCTTTCCGGCACAGATGCGTCACGCATCTGTGCCGTTTTTGCACCATGGTGCGCCGCATTGTAAATGCGGCGCACCATGGGTGGCGGAGCTGTGGCGCACTGTGGCGCACATTAACTGGCGCATCCCTGGGGATTCGCCAGTTAACATAAATCTGCCCCTAAGTTCCCCAGGTCTGCAATGGCTGCAGCAATGTTTTTCTTCATGTTGCCGGAAGCCATTCAAAGTGCTTGCTCCCGCTGGAATCTGACAGAAGGTTCTATGTTTTTTAAACTTGGTTCGGGAGACTCCATCAAACCCAACCTTCCAGATATACAAATAATTTTACAATTAATAGCTAAAAAAAAAAGTGAACAGATTTACACCAGATTGCAAAACCCATGCTTCCTGGGCAAAGATCTAGCTTCCTGCCAAATTTGGCGTAATAATTATATGTAGGTTAAAAATAATATTATATACCCATACCAATACTTACTTGTGATGTCCAATGCAGTATTGTGACTTAGCGACTACCAATGTATGGGCTGGAGCTCTTACCGGTTGTAGGAGAGTAGGGTCTGCAATCCTATGATCACCCAGATTTTTTGCTTTTGTTTCACTGGTTTACGACTTTCTCCGGCTGTGGGCCTGCCAATCAGACCCACAGCCTAGCTGTTCTCTCGCTAAATTGATGTGTACCTCAGGTGCATTACCCAATTGGAACTGGGCCACCTTGTCAGACCCTGTAACTCAGGGCATTGGTGTACCCAGGGCCTACCAGGGGCTGAAGCATGTATTATTCCCCCCCTGGATGGCCATCTAAATCTGACACAACTGGCTGAGCGACAGCTGGGGCAACGTGGCGTACTCGCCCATTGCTTTAGGTATAGTATACCTATATCTAACCCTCAAATGGACACCCGAATTCCTATCAGTCACTCCTATGGCAGGCCTTGACAATCCTGAAGGCAGAGTGCATGGAATCGTGTGAATTGGGCTCTGGCACGAGCCGAGCCCGGTTGCAGCTTGCGGAACCAAGACCCAATGGCTGTTCCATGATAACGCATACCATATCGCTAACTTCGGTATCGCGTTATCAAGACATGTCGAGTAAGGTGTCATACGAATCGGGATGCTGACCCCTTACCAATGCTGGCGACGAGGTTAGCATTCCGCCCTTCTAGAGGGACACGACATGTACGTAACTGTGAACCCCGGTTAAAGTTAACTGAAGCCTCAGCTCCACAAAATGGATGCTGCCACCACAGACACGAGTCTGACCTCCTGCTGCTGGGAGTCCTTCCAGCGAGTAGAGCTTGGACAAAGGGTTTCCTGTCCGGGGCGGTGTTCGCACCATCCCAGACAGGGTTTTGTGTATCCTGGGTAGGCAGGGCTTTACAAGAAGGTGACTGCGGAGTGGCACCCCGGTGCTCACTACGCATCTGCCGGCTAGAACCAGTTCCAGGGGCGGCCAGCCCCTGACCTGGGGAAAGTCCGGCAGGGAAGAGGGGTGTAACTACCCCCCTTCCCCTACCCCTAGGGCAGGACCTAGTCACGTACCCACCCCTTTCTTTAGGATAAAGGCAGGAGCGGGGACCCTTCCAAATCAGATCATCTTTGAATCAAGAATACTTTCTACAAAAGGAACTCTCGACTCTTCTCAAGATTTCTCCCTTGTGGCTAAGGAGTAGTCACCCTGCATCCGCAGGCACCATCTAAGAACTCTGCGGTTTGCTGCAAGTCCTTCCTCAGGAATCCGACTGCCCAGCTCGACGAGAACCGGCTTCCCTGGCACCTCTGACCTCTACCCACATCGTCAGCTCAGCTGAGATCTGTGGGTGCGACGAGACCTCGAGGGACCGGCCATCATCAGAACCTGCACGATTTCTTAAACCAGCACGACCGCCAAGGGATCCTCTGGTGAGTGCTTTGGGGTCCGAGAAGCCCCGACCCTGAGCAGCTCCAGCACTGAAGTGCAGCCTCCCAGCATCTCCACGATCTGCGTGGGGCCCTTCTGCTTTGCCGCTCAACACGTTGTCTGGTTACTAGCCGCTGGCTTGTGGCCTTCTTGACGACGCCCGACAACCAACGCTGCTGGTCTGGTTGCTCCAGACTGGCCTTTGCTCCCTTCTGAAAGAGGAGCACCCCGGACCCTCCTGGTCCACTCAAGACGCCATTTTAGGCCCACCACGTGGCCCTGAATTTGCCAAGGCTTGTTGCCCCAATCCTGGGCCCAGCGACGCCGACAGCATCAACCTTCGTGGGACAGCTCGCACCTCCATCCTGGTCGCCGACAACGCCTCCTGGTCCGTGAGACTGCAGAGCCTAGCGTCGCCCACTCACCTAGTCGAGGTGACGATCATCCGGTGCCCTCCTGGTACCCTCTGACTACTGGCTAGTAGTACGAACTTGGTCCCCTCTGCTTTCAGGTCTCATCCATCTCTGATCCAGGCTTGGATCTCTACGAACTATTTCCACTGGTCGCCGGCCAGCAACTCCTTCCTTCCGGCTCCTGGCTCGTCAGCGAAGACTCCCGACGTCTGTAAAGACTTGTGCAGCCGCAGCCCTTGGGGCTAGGTAACTTCGGCATTTCGGTGCCCGCATATCCTCCTTATTTAAAGGGTCCCGAGTCCCTATTGCTTCCGACTTGCCTTATCGGGTCCGCCCGAGACCACTAAAACTTTCCGTGCCCTCGGGCACTTGTATTGATGTGCACTTGAAGTATTTTCTTAAGAGTTTTGTTGTGTGCTTAGTACCCTGTCCTCATAAAGAGTACAGGGCTGTTGTGATTCTAATAAATACACTGTTTATTTTCATAACACTTGTGTGGTGTCCTTTCACTTGGTGTTCAAGGGGTATGTGATGGTATAACAGCTGGCTTAACACGCCCTCTAGAGTTTAGCCCGAAGACTGCTCGTATCCACGCTACTAGGATAGCTGGTCTAAGGTTGACTTACAACCAATCACCATAAGGGTCGTTTGGACCGATGCATAGTGATCACTAGAATAGTGAGCACTGCATATCGGGCCAACTTCTCACATTGGTGATCAGCGGTTGGGATTTGAGCTTGCTGTTGTTTTACCACGCGTATCCTAAGGATATCTTGTGAAAGATCGCATAAGTACTCCAGGTACATATAACTTAGCTTAGAATACTCTGAGTTCTACTGAACCAGCTGTTGTAGCTCCTCAAGGCTTAGCACACCTTGGCTACGACTCTTAGCAAGGGATCAGTAGGTAAACATATAGTGTAGGTAGGTGCATCACTTACACCACACTAGAAGCAGCATGTCAGACAAAGGAGGAAACTCTGAGTCTCCCCTGGTGTCAGTCGACCTTCCACAGGTCACTTCCAGATATGCTGCACTTAGCTTCCAAGAGATGCGACAAATCTGTACATCTCGGAAGCTAAAACAGGGTGCAAACCCTACCATTCCGTTTCTGATTGGTCTCTTGGAGACTTATGATGCTAGAAGGGCGGGTAACACCGACCCTTCTCATCCAGAAGGGAATATGCCCCCCCTCGAGGGAACCGCAGGTGACCCTGACCTTATCCATCTCTCCGCAGAAGGTGAAGAGGAGGATGAGGATCTAGAGACATCTGGGGACGAGGCAGACAAAGGTCCAGTAGTGGTTAGCCAGCTAACTAGGGACAACTTAAGCAGGCACGAGAGTGGTACTAGGAGACCCCTGGGGCCCCTCTCCGGCCAGCTTAACATTGGGAATGGACGAGTTAGGTCTCTGTCGAGAGGCTCTAACAGATCCGTTTGAACCAATGGCTCTCGAGGCTCTTCTCGAAGAGGGATGACATCCCCTCAGAGGAGAGTGTACGAAGCTAAGGAGCGGGAAGTCAATCTGAGGATCGAAAGGGAAGAACTTGCCCTGGCCAAAGAAAGACTCGCCTTTGCTAGAGAGCAAGAATTGAGTGGGACAAATCCCACTGGTGGCAGCATTCCCCCATGGGACAACAGGAGTTTAGACACTAGGCACCTGAGTAAGATAGTGCCCCCCTTTAAGCAAGGGGACGACATCCACAAATGGATTACTGCTTTGGAGCGGGCCTGCACTGTACAGTGCGTCCCCCAGAGTCAGTGGGCAGCTATCTTGTGGCTCTCCTTTGAAGGAAAAGGTAGAGATAAGCTCCTCACTACTAGAGTTGAGGATGCTAACAATTACCAGGTCCTGAAGAACACACTGGTTGATGGGTTCGGCCTAACCACTGAGCAGTACAGGTTGCTGTTCAGGGATACCCAGAAAACTCAGTCTCAGGACTGGTCTGATTTTGTCGATTGTGCCACTAAGGCTTTGGAGGGCTGGTTGCTGGGCAGTAAGGTTACTGATTACAGAGGATTGTATAATTTGATCATGCGAGAACAGATTTTAAACAATTGTCAGAACCAGTTGTTGCATCAGCACCGTGTCGACTCGGATCTGACCTCTCCCCAAGAATTGGGAAAGAAGGCAGACAGATGGGTCAGAACAAGGGTTAAGCAAAACCAGGGCCAGAACCAGGGTGGTCAGAAGAAAGCAGACCAGAAGGGTAAAGATTCGAAAGGGGAACAAAATGACCAGAAGTCTTCGACAGATCCCCAACAACCCAAAGAAGGGGGGGGTCAGGCTTCCCAGAAAAAGAAGAATCAAGAAGGTCAATCGAAAAGGTGGTGCCAATACTGTAAAAGTAAAACTCACTGGTTTAGTGAGTGCACCAAGAAAGGAGGGCAGACTCCTGCTACTGCAGCCCCTAAGGCACCTGTGCCCCCTAGTACAGCCAGCAGTAGCAGTGCACCTCCCAAGGGACTAGTTGGGTTAACCTTGGGTTCTGAGGGGTGTGACAACCTAGTTGGCCCACTCACTCAGGCTGTCCTTGTCTGTACGGGGGATGTAGACACATCCCCTGATGTCAGTCCCAATACTTTGGGCAAATACCGACAGACGCCGTTAATCAATGGAAGAATGGCTCAGGCCTATAGGGACACTTGTGCCAGTGTCACCATGGTGACACCTAACTTTGTGGACCCTGGACAGATCATGCCAGGTACAGATTTCCTGGTGACCAATGCCAGCAACGTCACTACCAGTCATAGTATGGCGATTGTTGCTTTCTCCTGGGGAGGGGTAAATGGCCAGAAAAAGGTTGTTGTTAGTTCAGACCTCCCAGTGGATTGTTTGTTGGGCAATGATTTGGAGTCATCACAATGGTCAGAAGTGGAGCACCGGACTCACATGGAAATGTTAGGCTTGCCAGCACATGTGCTTGCTGTGACTAGGTCACAGGTCAGACGATGCCCCACTGAACAGGTGCTGGATCCTGGAACAACGGACCAGACACCTCCCAAGAAGAAGAGCAGTCGGGTTAAGGCAGCGCCTTCCCCCTTGCCCCAGGTCGAGGATCAAGTCTAGGAGGAGGCTGACCTCCAGGAATTGCGGGAAACTGAACCTAAAGAACTCGAACTTGATCAAGTTGAGTTTCTGGGCTCAGGGGGACCCTCACGAGAAGACCTGGGGAAGGACCAGTTAGACTGCCCTTCCCTTGAACCCCTCAGACAGCAGGCTGCTGCTGAGGCTGCTGGGAACGCCACAGGTACCCACAAGGTATACTGGGAGGATGGACTCCTGTACACTGAGGCAAGAGACCCCAAGCCTGGCATGACCAGGAGGCTGGTTATCCCCTTGTCTCAGCGTGGTTTCCTTCTTACCTTGGCCCACGAGATTCCCTTAGCAAGACACTTAGGCCAGACGAAGACGTGGGACAGGCTTGTCTCGCACTTTCACTGGCCTTACATGAACGAAGATACCAAGGAGTTTTGTCGCTCCTGTGTCACTTGCCAAGCCAGTGGTAAGTCAGGTGGCACAACAAAGGCCCCCCTTATACCAATGCCTGTGGTGGGGGTGCCCTTTGAACGAGTGGGGATTGACATTGTCGGTCCAATGGAACCCCCAACAGCATCAGGGCACAAGTTTATACTGGTGGTAGTGGATCATGCCACCAGGTATCCTGAAGCTATTCCCCTTAGGACCACTACAGCCCCTGTTGTGGCAAGAGCCCTAGTTGGAGTGTTCTCCAGAGTGGGCTTCCCTAAGGAGGTTGTCTCTGACAGAGGTGCAAACTTCATGTCGAGCTACTTGACTGCTATGTGGAAGGAATGTGGTGTCAACTACAAGTTCACCACGCCCTATCATCCACAATGCAATGGGCTTGTTGAGCGGTTCAACAGGACCCTAAAAGGGATGATTCATGGACTACCTGAAAAGCTCCGGCGTAGATGGGACGTCCTGATTCCCTGCCTTTTATTCGCTTATAGAGAAGTCCCACAGAAGGGGGTTGGCTACAGCCCTTTTGAACTTTTGTACGGGCATCCTGTAAGGGGACCCCTGCGTTTGGTGAAGGAAGGATGGGAGAGACCTCTCAAAAAGCCTGCAACCAACATAGTGGACTATGTGCTCGGTCTCCGCTCGCGGATGGCTGAGTACATGGAAAAGGCATCTGAAAACCTTAAGGCCAGCCAAGAACTCCAAAAAAATTGGCATGACCAAAAGGCTGTCCTGACTGTTTACCAGCCTGGACAGAAGGTGTGGGTGTTGGAGCCAGTGGCCCCAGCAGCACTCAAAGACAAATGGTCTGGGCCCCACACAATTCTTGAGCAAAAGGGAGAGGTCACCTACCTGGTGGACCTTGGAACTCCCCGGAGCCCCCACAGGGTGCTCCATGTCAACAGGCTCAAGGCATATGTCGACAGGAAGGACATGAGCTTGCTCATGGCCATAGACGAGGGACAGGAGGAAGAGAGTGACCCTCTCCCAGACCTGCTCACTCAGAATCCTGACGATGGATCGGTAGACGGTGTTGTCTTTTGTGGCAGCCTCTCCGAACATCAACAGGAGGATTGTAAACAGGTTCTTCAATCCTTCCGGCATATGTTCTCTCTAACACCAAGTCAGACCAATTGGTGTACCCATGAGGTTGACACTGGTGACAGCTTGCCCGTCAAGAGTAAAATCTACAGGCAGCCCGATCACGTTAGAGACTGCATCAAAACTGAAGTGCAGAAAATGTTGGAGTTGGGAGCCATTGAACCCTCGGATAGCCCTTGGGCTAGTCCCGTAGTTCTAGTGCCGAAGCCTCACACCCCGGGCGGTAAGAAAGAGATGAGGTTCTGCGTAGACTACAGGGGTCTCAATGCAGTCACTAAAACTGATGCCCACCCAATACCAAGGGCAGATGAGCTTATAGATAGATTGGCTTCTGCCAACTACTTAAGTACATTTGACCTGACAGCTGGGTATTGGCAAATCAGGTTAGCTGAGGACGCCAAGCCTAAGACAGCATTTTCTACCCCTGGTGGGCATTATCAATTTGTGGTAATGCCCTTTGGTTTGAAAAATGCACCTGCCACCTTCCAAAGGTTGGTGAATCACGTTCTCACTGGGCTGGATGACTTCTGTGCGGCGTATCTTGACGATATTGCTGTCTTTAGCTCCACCTGGGAGGATCACCTGGTCCACCTGCGGAAAGTGTTAGAGGCTCTGCAAGCAGCAGGTCTCACTATCAAGGCTACCAAGTGCCAGATAGGGCAGACACAGGTTGCATACTTGGGCCACCTTGTCGGTGGAGGTCAAGTTCAACCACTGGAGAGCAAAATACAGTCAATCAGGGACTGGGCTCCTCCAACCACCCAGACTCAGCTTCGAGCTTTCTTGGGCCTGACTGGTTACTACCGAAAGTTTGTCAGAAATTACGGATCGATTGTGACTCCGCTTAATGAACTGACAAGTAAGAAAATGCCAAAAAAGGTTCAGTGGACAGCGAGCTGTCAAAAAGCATTCGATGACCTAAAACAGGCCATGTGCACGGCACCTATCCTCAAGAGTCCAGACTACTCCAAACCATTCATTGTCCAAACAGATGCTTCTGAGTTGGGTGTGGGAGCTGTTCTATCTCAACTGAATTTTGATGGTAATGACCAGCCCATTGCTTTTATAAGCAGACGGCTGACCCCCAGAGAGAAAAATTGGTCAGCTATTGAGAGGGAGGCCTTCGCTGTGGTTTGGGCCCTGAAGAAACTGAGGCCATACTTGTTTGGCACTCATTTCAAGATTCAGACCGACCATAAGCCCCTCTTATGGCTAAATCAGATGAAGGGTGAAACCCCAAACTGCTTAGGTGGTCCATTTCCCTACAGGGGATGGACTTCACAGTGGAACATAGACCTGGCACTGATCATGGCAATGCAGATGGGCTCTCCAGGTATTTCCACTTAGAACAAGAAGACTCACCTGGTCAAGGTTAGTTTATTGTCCCAACGTTTGGGGGGGGTCATGTAGGAGAGTAGGGTCTGCAATCCTATGATCACCCAGAATTTTTGCTTTTGTTTCACTGGTTTACGACTTTCTCGGGCTGTGGGCCTGCCAATCAGACCCACAGCCTAGCTGTTCTTTCGCTAAATTGATGTGTACCTCAGGTGCATTACCCAATTGGAACTGGGCCACCTTGTCAGACCCTGTAACTCAGGGCATCGGTGTACCCAGGGCCTACCAGGGGCTGAAGCATGTATTATGCCCCCCCTGGATGGCCATCTAAATCTGACACAACTGGCTGCGCGACAGCTGGGGCAACGTGGCGTACTCGCCCGTTGCTTTAGGTATAGTATACCTATATCTAACCCTCAAATGGACACCCGAATTCCTATCAGTCACTCCTATGGCAGGCCTTGACAATCCCGGGAGCTTGTTTCCTTCCCAGTGTAAGAATTGGCTTTTGTAGTTTGGTTTGCCCTGTTCCCATCATGCACTGGGACAGGAACAGACTAATTTGCATACAGCCAGGTTCTGAAACTGGGATGGTGCAGTGAGCTAAAAAACGGTGTTGGATCTAGCCCTGATCTCATGACTGGGTGAGAGCTTTCTGCTTAATTCAGAGACTCTGTCCCTCACCACCCCTTGTTGTAAATATTTTTGTCCACCCTAAGCGTGGAAGGGTATTCTCAGATGTGAGACCCTTGCTCATTGCACCATCAGGATTCAAGCAAACCGGGCCGAAGACGGCTGTAATGCCAGAAACCGGTCCCCGGGAGCTTGTTTCCTTCCCAGTGTAAGAATTGGCTTTTGTAGTTTGGTTTGCCCTGTTCCCATCATGCACTGGGACAGGAACAGACTAATTTGCATACAGCCAGGTTCTGAAACTGGGATGGTGCAGTGAGCTAAAAAACGGTGTTGGATCTAGCCCTGATCTCTTGACTGGGTGAGAGCTTTCTGCTTAATTCAGAGACTCTGTCCCTCACCACCCCTTGTTGTAAATATTTTTGTCCACCCTAAGCGTGGAAGGGTATTCTCAGATGTGAGACCCTTGCTCATTGCACCATCAGGATTCAAGCAAACCGGGCCGAAGACGGCTGTAATGCCAGAAACCGGTCCCCGGGAGCTTGTTTCCTTCCCAGTGTAAGAATTGGCTTTTGTAGTTTGGTTTGCCCTGTTCCCATCATGCACTGGGACAGGAACAGACTAATTTGCATACAGCCAGGTTCTGAAACTGGGATGGTGCAGTGAGCTAAAAAACGGTGTTGGATCTAGCCCTGATCTCTTGACTGGGTGAGAGCTTTCTGCTTAATTCAGAGACTCTGTCCCTCACCACCCCTTGTTGTAAATATGTTTGTCCACCCTAAGCGTGGAAGGGTATTCTCAGATGTGAGACCCTTGCTCATTGCACCATCAGGATTCAAGCAAACCGGGCCGAAGACGGCTGTAATGCCAGAAACCGGTCCCCGGGAGCTTGTTTCCTTCCCAGTGTAAGAATTGGCTTTTGTAGTTTGGTTTGCCCTGTTCCCATCATGCACTGGGACAGGAACAGACTAATTTGCATACAGCCAGGTTCTGAAACTGGGATGGTGCAGTGAGCTAAAAAACGGTGTTGGATCTAGCCCTGATCTCTTGACTGGGTGAGAGCTTTCTGCTTAATTCAGAGACTCTGTCCCTCACCACCCCTTGTTGTAAATATTTTTGTCCACCCTAAGCGTGGAAGGGTATTCTCAGATGTGAGACCCTTGCTCATTGCACCATCAGGATTCAAGCAAACCGGGCCGAAGACGGCTGTAATGCCAGAAACCGGTCCCCGGGAGCTTGTTTCCTTCCCAGTGTAAGAATTGGCTTTTGTAGTTTGGTTTGCCCTGTTCCCATCATGCACTGGGACAGGAACAGACTAATTTGCATACAGCCAGGTTCTGAAACTGGGATGGTGCAGTGAGCTAAAAAACGGTGTTGGATCTAGCCCTGATCTCTTGACTGGGTGAGAGCTTTCTGCTTAATTCAGAGACTCTGTCCCTCACCACCCCTTGTTGTAAATATTTTTGTCCACCCTAAGCGTGGAAGGGTATTCTCAGATGTGAGACCCTTGCTCATTGCACCATCAGGATTCAAGCAAACCGGGCCGAAGACGGCTGTAATGCCAGAAACCGGTCCCCGGGAGCTTGTTTCCTTCCCAGTGTAAGAATTGGCTTTTGTAGTTTGGTTTGCCCTGTTCCCATCATGCACTGGGACAGGAACAGACTAATTTGCATACAGCCAGGTTCTGAAACTGGGATGGTGCAGTGAGCTAAAAAACGGTGTTGGATCTAGCCCTGATCTCTTGACTGGGTGAGAGCTTTCTGCTTAATTCAGAGACTCTGTCCCTCACCACCCCTTGTTGTAAATATTTTTGTCCACCCTAAGCGTGGAAGGGTATTCTCAGATGTGAGACCCTTGCTCATTGCACCATCAGGATTCAAGCAAACCGGGCCGAAGACGGCTGTAATGCCAGAAACCGGTCCCCGGGAGCTTGTTTCCTTCCCAGTGTAAGAATTGGCTTTTGTAGTTTGGTTTGCCCTGTTCCCATCATGCACTGGGACAGGAACAGACTAATTTGCATACAGCCAGGTTCTGAAACTGGGATGGTGCAGTGAGCTAAAAAACGGTGTTGGATCTAGCCCTGATCTCTTGACTGGGTGAGAGCTTTCTGCTTAATTCAGAGACTCTGTCCCTCACCACCCCTTGTTGTAAATATTTTTGTCCACCCTAAGCGTGGAAGGGTATTCTCAGATGTGAGACCCTTGCTCATTGCACCATCAGGATTCAAGCAAACCGGGCCGAAGACGGCTGTAATGCCAGAAACCGGTCCCCGGGAGCTTGTTTCCTTCCCAGTGTAAGAATTGGCTTTTGTAGTTTGGTTTGCCCTGTTCCCATCATGCACTGGGACAGGAACAGACTAATTTGCATACAGCCAGGTTCTGAAACTGGGATGGTGCAGTGAGCTAAAAAACGGTGTTGGATCTAGCCCTGATCTCTTGACTGGGTGAGAGCTTTCTGCTTAATTCAGAGACTCTGTCCCTCACCACCCCTTGTTGTAAATATTGACAATCCTGAAGGCAGAGTGCGTGGAATCGTGTGAATTGGGCTCTGGCACGAGCCGAGCCCGGTTGCAGCTTGCGGAACCAAGACCCAATGGCTGTTCCATGATAACGCATACCATATCGCTAACTTCGGTATCGCGTTATCAAGACATGTCGAGTAAGGTGTCATACGAATCGGGATGCTGACCCCTCACCAATGCTGGTGACGAGGTTAGCATTCTGCCCTTCTAGAGGGACACGACATGTACGTAACTGTGAACCCCGGTGAAAGTTAACTGAAGCCTCAGCTCCACAAAATTGATGCTGCCACCACAGACACGAGTCTGACCTCCTGCTGCTGGGAGTCCTTCCAGCGAGGAGAGCTTGGACAAAGGGTTTCCTGTCCGGGCGGTGTTCGCACCATCCCAGACAGGGTTTTGTGTATCCTGGGTAGGCAGGGCTTTACAAGAAGGTGACTGCGGAGTGGCACCCCGGTGCTCACTAAGCATCTGCCGGCTAGAACCAGTTCCAGGGGCGGCCAGCCCCTGACCTGGGGAAAGTCCGGCAGGGGAGAGGGGTGTAACTACCCCCCTTCCTGGTCCCACCCCTAGGGCAGGACCTAGTCACGTACCCACCCCTTTCTTTAGGATAAAGGCAGGAACGGGGACCCTTCCAAATCAGATCATCTTTGAATCAAGAATACTTTCTACGAAAGGAACTCTCGACTCTTCTCAAGATTTCTCCCTTGTGGCTAAGGAGTAGTCACCCTGCATCCGCAGGCACCATCTAAGAACTCTGCGGTTTGCTGCAAGTCCTTCCTCAGGAATCCGACTGCCCAGCTCGACGAGAACCGGCTTCCCTGGCACCTCTGACCTCTACCCACATCGTCAGCTCAGCTGAGATCTGTGGGTGCGACGAGACCTCGAGGGACCGGCCATCATCAGAACCTGCACGATTTCTTAAACCAGCACGACCGCCGAGGGATCCTCTGGTGAGTGCTTTGGGGTCCGAGAAGCCCCGACCCTGAGCAGCTCCAGCACCGAAGTGCAGCCTCCCAGCATCTCCACGATCTGCGTGGGGCCCTTCTGCTTTGCCGCTCAACACGTTGTCTGGTTACTAGCCGCTGGCTTGTGGCCTTCTTGACGACGCCCGACAACCAACGCTGCTGGTCTGGTTGCTCCAGACTGGCCTTTGCTCCCTTCTGAAAGAGGAGCACCCGGGACCCTCCTGGTCCACTCAAGACGCCATTTTAGGCCCACCACGTGGCCCTGAATTTGCCAAGGCTTGTTGCCCCAATCCTGGGCCCAGCGACGCCGACAGCATCAACCTTCGTGGGACAGCTCGCACCTCCATCCTGGTCGCCGACAACGCCTCCTGGTCCGTGAGACTGCAGAGCCTAGCGTCGCCCACTCACCTAGTCGAGGTGACGATCATCTGGTGCCCTCCTGGTACCCTCTGACTACTGGCTAGTAGTACGAACTTGGTCCCCTCTGCTTTCAGGTGTCATCCATCTCTGATCCAGGCTTGGATCTCTACGAACTATTTCCACTGGTCGCCGGCCAGCAACTCCTTCCTTCCGGCTCCTGGCTCGTCAGCGAAAACTCCCGACGTCTGTAAAGACTTGTGCAGCCGCAGCCCTTGGGGCTAGGTAACTTCGGCATTTCGATGCCCGCATAGCCTCCTTATTTAAAGGGTCCCGAGTCCCTATCGCTTCCGACTTGCCTTATCGGGTCTGCCCGAGACCACTAAAACTTTCCGTGCCCTCGGGCACTTGTATTGATTGTGCACTTGAAGTATTTTCTTAAGAGTTTTGTTGTGTGCTTAGTACCCTGTCCTCATAAAGAGTACAGGGCTGTTGTGATTCTAATAAATACACTGTTTATTTTCATAACACTTGTGTGGTGTCCTTTCACTTGGTGTTCAAGGGGTATGTGATGGTATAACAGCTGGCTTAACATGCCCTCTAGAGTTTAGCCTGAAGACTGCTCGTATCCACGCTACTAGGATAGCTGGTCTAAGGTTGACTTACAACCAATCACCATAAGGGTCGTTTGGACCGATGCATAGTGATCACTAGAATAGTGAGCACTGCATATCGGGCCAACTTCTCACACCGGTAACAGTGTGATTCTTTATATAGAATAGGTTATATTGCAACATGATGTATTGCATCGCGTGCTTTTACAACACAGTTGTTACAACGACCGCGTTGTTAGTACTCGTTGCATTTACATCGCAAGTCATTACAACGACTTGCACTAGGGGGCGAGCTTGTCTTAGGAATAGTATTAATTACTATTTCTACTCCAGTCTGCACAAAATATAGGGAAGGTGTTGGAATTCATTTCCAATACCTCAGTGCCCCCTAGTGCAAGTCGTTGTAAAGACTTGCAATGTAAATGCATTGCGTACTAACAACGAGGTTGTTGTAACGACCACGTTGAAATGGTACAGCGATGTAATGTCAGTGCTGTAAACGCTGTTTCCCCTTTAAATACAGCCCTTGATTCGGCCGTGGTGTCGCCTCCCCGGGTTTACAACCTTTTGAACAGGTGGGCTGGGAAAATTGAATGGGAGAGTTGTTGGGTCGAATTGGCCTGTAAGTAAGATTTGAATGTCTGCACTGTTAAGGAAGTGCCAGTTCTGGCGTGCTTCAGGAAAAACAGGCACTTGGTTTATATATCAGACCTTTCTCGTAGAACGAGCTGCAGTGAGGTATCATTCACACTCATTGTAAGTTTCTATGCCGGTAGGCCAAGCACAACATGCAACTATTACAGAGCATCAGATCGAGGGATGAATGCAGAGGCATGCCACAAATACCTAGGTTCCAGAGAGAAAAGAGGCAAGGGCTTTAACTTGGTGAGTGCGGCCATGCAGGAAAGAGGAGAATCTGGTTAGTGTAGTCTCTGCAATTCTGCAAACTGTGGTCAATGGTGTCAGAGGCTGCGGACAGGTCACATGTGCATGTGTGTCCCTCATCTAGGACAGTTTGGTTTCTATACTCTATTTAGGATGACTGAAGGGCTGTGAGTGTGTCACTGCACTCCAGGTGTGGAGTGAGATGTGATGGAACCTTGATGTTGATTGCTTTTCATGTCCAAGTCTGGCACTGCCCATGATCTAAGAGTCTATGTTCAGTGATCCTAGGTGAGACCAGTGGCCTCTGTATAATAATTTGTTGTTTAACCTCCTGCTTCTTGAAGGCTGAAATTTTCTATCCAACCGTCTGAGGCGTGAGGCACATTGGCTCGGCAATGTGGTCATAACAGGTGGGAGAGAGGTAGAAAGATAGCCAAAGACTAATATGGAATGTCTTTGATCATAGAAGAACAATATCAAGTACTCACTCAGATTATTGGAGATGGTTGGTAAGAATGTGCCTATTATAGTCATCAAGGATTATGGATTTTAAGATCTCTCTGGTTGAGTTTTCTGCCTTGAGATGCAGACCACATTGAAATCTTGCAAAGATGTCCTCCCATCCTTCTGTAAAGATCTCAGAGCTCAGACTACATCTGGGATCCCCCTTACAAGGATCTCTTGTGCTAAATTTGTACCTTCATTTTGTTTGCTAATCATGGGTGTTAGCTATACAGAAAAGCCACATATAGGGAGGCATGATCTTCTGTGAACCTTGCGCCTTAAAGAGTACTACAGTACTACAGTACTACAGTACATGTGATGACAAGATGTAACGGCATCATGCAGGTGAACCTCGCACTTATCCTCCTGTATCAAGAGACAGATTACTTGGGCTTCTCTTCTCTCAACAGGAAGGTCACAGAAATAACATGTTTGTTAAAAATATTTTAAGATATCAAATACATTTTTTCAGTATCAAATTGTAGTTTAGATGATATAGACGTAATGTGCTCGCAGCATAGGGTAAATAATTAATGAATATTTGTCTCTACTTGCCAAAGTTTGGTCAACCACATTAAGGCATTCTAATTGAAAATAGTGCTATCTTGAAAATCACTATATTTTGACCTACTGGTGATAGTGTAGTATAAATACTGTTGTCAGAACTTACCCCAAAAGAACAAAACCAGAATCATATCTGGGGAAAGTGTTAGTTCATTAGAAACATAAATGCACAATTGTCTCAGATATACAAGTATTTACTAGGGGTGGGTGGAACTCGAAGTTACATATCAACCCTAATGAGATTGTGGGGAGTTCTGCGAACGGACAGAAATCATCACATTGCGCACATTTTCTGTGCCAGGAGCTTGTTCCGTGCTGAAACATCAGCCAGAGGGCGCTGCTGCTTGAGTTGGTTTTGCTGCTTCAGTAGATTTCCTACATGAACGGCAGGTTTCTCGCCTCAAATGGTTGTGACCGCCGACATTAGGAAAATCTCGCCGGGTGCCCTCCTAGTGCCCAAAAGTCATGCTGGGGGACGCCAACTCCCACTCGCACACGGCAACTTACTATTGTTGAGCAGCAGATAAGAAAAAAACTCTGTCACACGGAGGTTGGCAGAATTTAGCCAGAACTCTGCGTTACCTGCTTAATGGGGAGTGGCCAAAACGTGGCCAACTCCGCAGATGGAGCGGAATTTATCGTCGCCTCTAGTATTTACCCTTTTTACCTAAAGAATTTTATTTTAGGGATGATATATTCTGTAGGGTTGAGAAGTTAACTATGGACATTAGATACTTGAGTTCTCGTCCATGCATCCAAACGTGAGAAAAATGTTTGATCCTGGAACTCGATTTATCTTGCCTTGCCACTCTTGCCTAATCTGCCAAAATAGGGAGATCTTAGAAAATAACTACCCTGAGCGGTATATGAAGACATTACATTGGCATTTATAACATGTGTCTTTGTGTTATTGTCTAATCCACTAAATGACAATTCCCTTGGTCTTCTGAGCTAAGGTAGGGCGCAACAGACCACTTTTTGTCACCTTGCATGCCCATGACGAGCTCAGCTCGTCATGAGGCACAGTGGCGCTCACACGCGGGGATAATTCCCCTGCTGTGCTGAGTGTTCCACGGAAACGGGCATGGTCATGACGAGCTCAGCTTGTCATGAGCACAGCGCCACCGTGCAGCGTGACGTCACGATAATGGTGGCGCCGCGCGCAGCCCCTCTCCCCCCGCACAGTGGGGAAATTACCCCCGCTGTGAAGGGATTAAAGGACATTGGTGACTTCCCAAGATTACCTCCCTTACCTTACCAGACATATATCCCTTTAATGTGAAACTAGTGCAGGCTACATCCGATGGGGCTAGACTCCTTGCTCCACCTTCATCTTCCAAAGAAGTGTAGGTCCTAGCTGGGTCTTCCCTCAGACACTCTGCGAAGGGCATCCATAGGAGGTGAGGGCTGATAGTCCAGGGATACTACACTACCAGTCTTGTCTGCTGCCCAGCAGTGGAGTCACTATGTGAAAATGATGGTTCCAATTCTAATCATAAATCTATTTTACTTTAGCACTCTACTCTGGCTGGGTGGTAACAAAACACTGGAATTCAGCTGTGGAATCCTTCCTTGCAGAGCTACAAAGGCAGGATTTATCATACAAGAGTAAGGTTCCTCCTCCCTGCACCAGCATCCCGCCTAAGAGAAGGCCAACTCGAACGGTTAACCTAATGGTCCTGTATCAGGGTGCATTGAAGCTATTAATTCCTCCCCTTTTCCTCTAAAGATAATGTCAGCAAGCCCTCTGCCTGATTACTCTCCTCAGCAGCCCATTCTTTGTTTCTTTAGACTGGAGTTTAGGTAGCAGGCCACATCAACAGAAGGATGTTGAAAACACATTGGGAAAGTGAGAGCTTCTTTATAGTTTGGTGGATGGAGCACATGGAGACCCTGTACACAACAAATATTGTGAACATTCAGCACCTGCCAAACTCAAAATAAGGACCTCAATTACTCTAGTGGAAAATGACCAGTTAAGAGCTTCCCAAGTTAGGTCAGAGACTGCCACCAATCACATTCAGCAAACCCACACACCACTCTGTCCCAAACCCAGAGAGGGCTTTCACCAGCCCTTCCCCTTACCCAAGCTAGTCGAATCAAGAGAAACATGATATAGGCGTACAACAAACACCAAACCCAGTGACCAGCCCTCATTTTGAGTGTGCCCTCCATTTTGAAACATACCTATAAATGTATTCATTACACAGAACCGTGCCAAATATACAGCAGGGGCCATTTCAATTTGCAAAGTTACTTTGTTTACAAGCTCTTAGTGCTGAACCTGCCCCTTGATCTAGGGATAATTGTTTGACAGCCACAGCAAATCCATTTTATCAATAAAATAAGGATTATAGACATTTCCCCAGATGCTTATGTTCACATTTTTCTTTTTTGGAGAACAGAAAAAATGAACAGTCTTAAGATAAAGATGGTTCCAGCTAGTAACAAGGCAATTCTGACATAAGTAGTTTCCAGAGCTGCACCCCTCTTTCAGGGAACCTAAAATGAATGGAAATCTCCCAACATATTGGGGGCAGGTCAGCGGCGTAACCATAGCCCCTGCATCCCCCTCAGCCTGCACACCCCCGCGATGTGTGGGGGGGCTTGAGCTTCAGGGGAGTCCCCTCCAGCATTGTGCATGGGCGGCGGGCTGATAGCCCCTGACTGGGTCCATTGTACCCACTACATATACTGTGCAGGGGGGGCCTTAATGTTTCATTACCCACAGGACTGCTTCTGCGGTCCTATTGAAACACCTCCGCGGTCACAGCAGCACAGCCGACTCTCTGGTTCAAGCATTAATGCACATTCATGAAACTGCCATGGCTTCCGCCAGTTGCAGATACTCACATCGCTTTCGTGTCCTTCGCGGAGGTTGTAGGTCAGATCCTGCTGAATGTCATCCACAAACTTGTGTGCATACTCCGGGTAAAAATCCAGGACCTCGTAGAGCCCTTTGAGGATGATGCACTGGAGATCGCAGTAGGTCAGCGCCTTGACGTCAGCATTGGTTTTAATGACTTGGTCTTTAATGTTGAGGTTCGCACCAATTAAGTCGCCTTTTCCTGGAAGAGAAATATTGAAGCGATCAGGGATCAATGGCATAATTTGTGCTGAGATAATTGGCAAGGCCTGAGATGATTGGTCTTTCTTTTGACAGCCTCAATTTTCAAGAACTTTTTCTCTTGGAAGAGAAGAAATCTTCCACAAGCCAAGAAGTACAATTCCAGTTAGTGTGTGTCTGAAGTTACAGGAAGAACACAGAAGTAGTTGTTTTTTTGGGCACAGCATTGCTTACAGTATTTTCCACTCATTGTTGTAGATGTATGCAGCATTTCTGACTAAAAAGCTAACCCACATCAACAAGTAAACTGCACTAAATGGTGCAATTTATATTAGAATATTTGATGTTGAGGTCTCCACTGAAGGCAATGGAGTGTTTTAAGGTCAGTTATGGCTGCTGTTTAATTGAGAACATTCTACCATCAGTGGGTGGTATGTTGTGATAGCCTTATAGCCTTCCTTTCTCAAAAATACTAGCTATTGAAGGCCTGAACCCTTGTTATGGCCTGCGACTTGTTCTATAAGTATGGCTTAGGGCCTTTAACGACAAGTATAGCCCTCAGCAGCAGGCTTTAAGGTCCTTCGACACATTGAATTCTGCAATAAAGGTATAAAACCTTTCTCTCATTTTCATAGTGGCATCACTGGTCATCTCATCTGTAATAGCAGGGTGCCGCAAGGGACGATGGAAGGTCACACAGAATGTCCTGGTGTAGTGGTTTTGGGCTTGAGACCAACTGAAGGTGGTGCCATAAGGCGAATGGTCCGCAGTGTCTTGTGGTGGCCAAAGCTTTTATAGCATCATGTTGGAAAAAGAAAAAACCCCTCCCCCCTTACAGTGACTTGAGAATTTAGAACACATTGGCTAGGGAAAGATTCATTGTCAATGAGAGGAGAGAACATAAGAAATGAAATGCTACTGGTTAAACACCAGTGGATTATAAGTCAAAGGGCCATCCAGATCTGGCCGCGACGGCGTAGCGACAAGCATTTTACGACTTGGGCTTTATTACCGGTAGTAGTTGGTTGTTCGATTCAGTTAAATGACTCGTCCTCGGTGGGATAGGTACGTTCCTTTCCTTTCCCTTTTCTTTTTATGCTTCTTTTCTCACTGCAGGTTATTAATGTGACATACTGTATTATGTATACATGATGTGTAATGCTGATCTAAGCCATTTTATAATTCATATCTAAAAACCTCAATAAAAATATTAATGAGAAAAAAAGAGAATGGAAGAACTACTGTTCTGTAATACATTATTACAATGAAGTTGTTGCTATTTTTAAGAGAGGGATATGGTCTAGCACTGTATTATAAGGCATAAAATCCCCTCTGTTGGACATTAGAAAGATATTGCAAATCACACCCGAGTCGCATCCCTCATAAAGGAACGTGATATTCACATTCATTCTTCTATGTGGTCATGAAACCATTGAATGGTGTTTTCAATAAACTATGAAATAGGTTTCGCTTACATATCAATAAACCTCAATATAAGATTCAATAATTCTAACCGCTCCATGGTACTTGGGGCTTCTTTATGTAGGATACTATATTTTTGTATGTACAATTTATATATTGCACCACTACAAAAAATGTACAGAAACAGTGTCATTACTTGTGCAAAATGTAACCAAATGAAGGAAAGTAGACTCATGTTTTTGGGGTTATCTGAAGTACCAGCGTTTGGATCATTATTATTTTGAGGCACTGCCAACAAATCGGAAAGTCTGCCAGTTCATGACTTTAGATTAACTTGGCCGCCTTGTCACTGATGTAAGGATGATGAAACAGCAAGGACAAGGTATATCTGAGATGTCTAGAGCAGCTGCATGGGTTCTTTCAGCATCGGAAGAGATCTGACGCCCCAACCACTGCAGAACAGCAACAAAAGACACAGAGAGTGGACTAGAAGAGGTTCAATGAACCTCGGGGAAGGTGTGTTGGAAATAGTCTGGGGGTGATTATGAAGAAAGACGGTAATATTTTTAAAGTATTTTATCACCTCTATCCATTCTATGTATGTTTTTTTCTATTTTATAGTGTGTGTTTTTTGTCTCTGTTGGTTTTAGACCTGTCACTACTGTCATGGAGGCTGCTAACAACATTTTAGTTGGTAAATTTTACTTGTACAAGATGCTTTGCTAAGCAGGAGAATATTTTTGAACATATTTGCTTCATTACCATGCTATGCTATTTTGTTCCCTATAATGTACATTTAAAATGGTAACAGTTGGAGTGATGGTTAGACTATTTTGGACTGGCTTGGAAGCATTTATCTGCAGGATGGAGGGGTTTGGCAGCTGCTGTGTGCAGTGTTTAGTTTGTAGATCTATATAGCACGGCTTATCACCCATGGGGGTATCTACGCGCTGTCCATGGCCACAGGGAGATTAAGTTATTTGCCCAGGATGTTGCTCCAACGCCAAGACTCGAACCTGAATCCCCAGCTCCTGAGTCGGCAGCTCTGGCCGCAGCACCTCACTCTCTCCCTGTTACCTGTTACAATGGCCAGGGGATGAAATGTTTAGGTTTTGAGTAACTTTCTCTTTCCCTGACTAAAGAACAATGACTTAGGAAATGGTTTAGATCTTGGCGGACGGGTTACTCCGTCACAACGGTTATGGATATCTTGTCCACTGAAATATAAATCCCGTAGGGTTTAATGGGAGTTATATTCTGGCTGACGGGATACAAAGTAAGCTGTCTGTAAAGATCTAAATAAGGTCCTAAGTCGGAAACATTTTGAAAGTTTCATTGTTCCAATGCGATGTTGTCCTCAGATCCTTCGTAGCTGAGCTCTATGGTTACCCTGTAAAGGCCAGCTATACGTGTTAAGAGCCAGCTACTGCATGTCGGCCTGGTCAAGTCATTTCACAGCCACCGGATTGCCCTACATTCTTCCAATGTCTACAAAGGCCAGTTGGCTCCCTGTCATAGCTTTAATAACTTTTCTGATACAAATATTATGCAGCAGAGCACACAAATCCCATTTGTGGTGCCTTGGTGTTCTGCATCACTCCTATCACAACTTAGAGAGATCCACAGCCACTTGGCAGCTTCCATAACTGATGTGAAGCCTCAAGGTGGCGGCGAGTGCCCTTCTGAATGTGATGAGTGACACACGCAGTCGCGAGAGGCAGAACATGCAGTGATGTCAGTCAATAATTGCCATGACTTACCGAGTGCCTGACATCCCAACAGGGTGGACTAAAGGCGCATCAGCTGGGTGAATCGGACAGCTGTGACAGGCCCTCTCGCCAACCTTTGGTGAGAGAGTGACATGTCTGCTGTACTGTGCACTGGCACAGGCCTGCAGCTCTCTAAGGAAGCATATCAGTGCACCCATCAAGACCATCAGCACCCAGCAGAGGAGGGTGCAGTGGAGCACACTGTACACTCACAGGAGGGGGGTGGACTGCATCTTCAACATTCAAACACACTTTTCCACTACATTTTGAAGTCATCAAATGTTCAATAGCCCACATAGCTTCCAATTTTCCTCTAATAATCTCATTATCACACCAAGACAGGTGATGGTGTCCAGCACACTTCTCTTCTCCTCCATTCTCTCTGAACCTCCCTTCCAATTACATGTCTGTTCTTCCAGTGACTTGAAAAAGTTGTGGCCATATTTTTGCGGCCAAGTTACCAAGAGCAATGGAGCAAGTCCCCTTGCTGCGCTGCACGGCGTGAAGAGGAAAGGGCAGGAATGTGCGGCCTTAAAGTCAATACAGCGCATTGCTGTCTTTTCCCCTGTGCTGGTGCCCGTTAGGCTGGCAACGCAGCACCCTTGCACCATGGTGCAAAAGTGCTTGCATTGGAAGGAACATTGTTTTTGTGCAGAACGCAGCACACATAGAAAGAGGAAAGAACGAGGAGAAATAAACCTATACATTACGCCTCACCCGGCGAAGAGTAGGTATTTGGTGCATTCCCAGCTCTACCACTTCTGGTAAATCTGGGAATGCATCAAAATCCATGGATGTAGCATGGGAACAGCCACGCATACGCCCATGGAAACGCTTCCCAGGCACAGAGTAATGCAACGCTGCGTTGCGTTCCATTACTCGAGAGTTATGAAGCGATGCAGGGCCATGCAAGGTGCCCTTGCATTGCTTCATAAATCTCATTTTAAATGTGCATTGCTCTTGCACCACATTGCTGGTGCAGGAGCGACGCCAAGATGCTCGTAAATATGGCCCTTGGTGTAATGAGAAATCACTGGGAAACTGCTTTTTCGGTCCACATGAAGTGCTCAATGACAAAGGCTGGACCAGAGAATTGCCAGAGATGTATTTATATTAAATCTCCCTCTTATACTGTGTGGAAGTACCCCCCATACCCAGGATTGACGCCTGGGAACTGCAGGTCAAAGGGCATTGACTACCCAAAGATGCAGGGGTCATACATTCTCTGCAGAAGGACCTCATCTCTGGAATCTTTGCAGCATCCTGAATATTCTAGAGTTGTGCTGTATTGTCTTCCCTGGGGTACATTTCTAATCTACTGCTGTACAAAGATGGAAGGACGGGTGTATGTTGGAGAAGACAAAAGACAGATAGGAAGGCGATGAGTGAGGGAAAGAAGAAAGAAAGAGAAAGATATGGAGAGGGTAAGAGGAAGAGAAGGATCTACATAGAAGGGGGAAGAGAAAAAACAAGAGAATGAGAACAGAGAGAAGTGAAGTGAAGAGAAGAGTAAAATTGAAAGAAATAGCTGATGGAAGAATGAGAAACAGAGGCGATGGGAGAGAGAGGCATGGAGAAAGAGGAAGATAGGGAACTGAGAGAGACTGAGAGAGATAGAGAGAGAGAGAGAGAGAGAGAGAGAGAGAGAGAGAGAGAGAGAGAGAGAGAGAGAGAAGAGAGAGAGGGAGAGAGAGAGAGAGAGAGAGAAGCCGACAGAGAGGAAGACAAAGAGTCAAAACTTCCTAATCATGTTCTGTGCCTTTAGTGCTATTTCTTAGTGCAAAAATGCATCATTGCATTCATTGTGGATGCGAGGGTGCATTTTTGGGCTAAGATATAGCGCTAAATGCCAGCAGTAAGTTGGGGAAAAGTCCTACCCCAAAGGCACATTTAGCGAGCGCAAGCGTCTGCTTGTGCTGGCTAATCCTGTTCTGCTGCATTTAGTAATATTTCTTAGCATAAAAATGCATCCTTGCATCCATTTTGGACGCAGGGGGCATTTTGTTCCTGTAGCCCTGAGAAAGTCAATGGGGGATATATCCAAGACGAAACACGTGTTGGCTACATCGGTTACAACACCATGATGATATGAATCCCCTGTGAAATGCTTGTGTCTTCTGATGACAACTTGAAAAATAAAGAAGAACACTGATTACGGACTAATACCCCTTTATGGGCTTATTTTTTGACTAATTGAACTCACTCTTTGCTCGGGAGAGGAATTTAGTTTTGGACTTTGCTCTCTGTGAACCTTGTCCATGGAGAACACGTGGAGACATGGGTGGCCGTTTCCCTCATGTTCCCTTGCGCAACTAGTGTAAACTTTTGATGAAACTGTTACATTGATGGTTATGCTCTAATTCCAACCCAGCCACATTTCGAAGTTGTACAACTAATTTAGCAAGCACGAGAGACTGCTCGCACTGCTATGCGCGTTCTTTTGGATTTAGAGCTAGTTTCTTAGCAGAAAATGCACCCACACGTCAATTTTGGAAGCGGGGTGCATTTTGTGCTAGGAGAATACGACTAAGTGCAGAGAATAAGTTGGGGGGAAAATCCTACGCGAAGAGCCCATGTACTGAATACGAGCGGCTGCTTGCACTGCTACTCATGTTCAGTTGCATTTAATGTTATTTCTTAGCACAAAATGCATCCTCGCGTCCATTTTTATGGAAAGAAAATAGTGCTCAATGCCTCTTTACTCTTCTCGTGTAATTGCACAGAATCTTTTGTAATTTTGCAATAATTCAGCATGATCACACAACAGCTGATTATGCGTGATGTCACACCCTTCGTGATGATATCTATGAGGATGGTGGCTACAAGTAATACATCAGTGCCAGACAAACATAGACACTGGCAGGGTGGCACTCACCAAGGATGGCCAGCACCATGCCATCTTTCAGCACCTCCATGGAGCCTGAGCACACCAGGTAGATGGCCTGCAGGGCGTCCCCCTGCCGCAGCAGGTACTCGCCGGGGGCGCAGAAGGACGTCTTGATGTGCAGGGAGAGGGACCGCAGGCAGCCACGACTGGCACACTCGAAGAGGGACAGCTGAAGGATCTCCTTGTTCAGGTGCATGGTGATGTCAGAGCGAAGCTCATCTGGGAAGTCCTTCAGGAGCTGCCAGAAGAAAAGGGAGAGTTAACCATCCATGAGTTAAAACTACAGCTAGATCTGGTTCTCATTGTAAAGGAGATTGAAGAATTGAACTGTAACACTCTGGAATGAAGGTAATAGCTTATATGGAGGGAGAAAATAAAAAAAGAACTTTAAGAAAACAGAATTCACAATGACACATACAACAAGCATTTACAATGCAATGGTCTCAGCATCATTAAAGGTAGAGCTATTGGCATTGCTCATGACATTTTTTTTTTAATCCTAAATAAATGGCATTGTCATTTACATTGCCAATAGCTTAATCGTTAAATAAATGGCATTGTCATTTACAATGCCAATAGCTTAATCGCTCGCAAATGGATGACCTATTTTATTTACACCCACAGAGCAACACACACAAAGCGACCCACACACACATACAGAGCCACCCGCACAGAGCCACTCACACAGAGTCATTCACATAGAGCCCCCTACACAGAGCTACCCTCACACAGACAGAGCCACCCACACATAGAGCCACCTACAAAAAAAGCTATCCACACAGAGCCACACACACACACACACAGAGCCACACACACAGAGCCACAGACGCACACACACAGCCACACACACACAGAGCCCCACACACAGAGCCCCACACACAGAGCACCACACCCAGAGCCCTACACCCAGAACCCCACACCCACACCCCCACACACACACCCAGAGCCCCACACACACACCCAGAGCCCCACACACACACCCAGAGCCCCACACACACACCCAGAGCCCCACACACACCCAGAGCCCCACACACACCCAGAGCCACATACACACACAGGAGAGGAAGCACAGCGAGGGGGCAGGGAAGCAAGCACAGCCAGGGGGCAGGGGAGCGAGCACAGTGGCTTATCACTAGTCCTGGGAGGAAGCGCTTAAGGCTGCATGGGGGGCGCTAAGGAGGAACGAGGAAAGGGGGCTGTGTGTCCGTCATGCTTACCAGCCGGTTCCCCTCTTCTCGAGAGACGGGCTTAGATATGTACTTGAAGTTGGTTTTCTCCCCGACTTCCCTCTAAGCACCCCCTGTTTTACCACCAGTGTCTCTGTTCGATTTCTTTACCCCTCCCGCTCGCACCCGATGACGGTCCAGAGAGTGCCATGGACTGGTTGTGCCACCAGCCGCTGTTTCCAAGCCAGGCCTGTGGTTGAACAGTACAATTTGTTCAGTTTACTGCGGCTTGCATAGAGGCCGGGGCACTTTAAAACGGCGCTTCCAGGGCGTCCCCCCACAGGTTTGGAGCAGCGGAATCCTTCAATTACCGCCGGACCTACGGTCAGGCCGCGTCTCCCCCTGCACCAGGCACACCCCGCGCCTTCCAACTCAATGTACACGTGGATGTTAAATTAACATATTTACGCCTGGAGAGGTTCTCAGCTAGTGCCTGGAAGTTGCACTTTTTTGTTTGCTTTGTAGTGACCCTCGCCCCTTCCACACACACCTGCCACCCTTCGGACCCCCCCACTCATTGTTATTGTTATTGTTATTTTTGATTTGTAGCGCGCTCAATCACCTACAGGCCTCTAAGCGCTCGGGAATCGATGGTAAACAACAACTTTGACAGTACAGAAGGCATCCACTAGCCCAGGTGGCTCATAGGGCTCTCCTAAATAGCAACGTTTTCAACCCCTTTCTGAAACGTAGGAAGTTTCCTTCCTTACGTAATGGCTCAGGCAGTGTGTTCCATAGGTGAGGAACCAGCACCGAAAAGGCTCTTCCGCCCTTGGTGGCAAGTTTATACCGAGGGCAGGCAAGTAGCTGAGAGTCTGAGGATCTAAGAACTCTCTTTGGGCTATACACTGCCAGACGATCTTTAATGTATGCGGGCGCCATGCCATAGATGGCTTTATGGGCTATGCACAGGTTTTTAAATTCCACTCGCTCCTTGATAGGGAGCCAATGGAGACTTTGTAGCAGGAGGGATGCTTTGGTACGTCTTGGCAGTCTGAAGATAAGACGAGCAGCGTCATTCATCACCACCTGTAGCCTATTAGTTAGGGTTTTTGGTAGGCCAAGGTAGAGGGCATTTCCATAATCTAAACGTGAGATCACAGTGGCAGTGATGATGGAACGTAGCATAGATTGGGAAATGATAGGCACTAATTTCCGTAGCTGTCGGATAATATTAGTACAGCTGCCCACTACTGAGGAAATTTGGTTGACCATAGAGAGGTCACAGTCCAATTTGATCCCCAGGCTCTTCACATTCAGGCTGGGTTTTGGGGCTGGACCTAGCTCTGCGGGCCAGTAGAGGTCACACCATGGTGAGGTGGCAGATGAAATCACCAGGACCTCAGTCTTATCTGGGTTGATTTTTAGGAGGTTTCCTGTCATCCACTGGACCGTGTGTCTCAAGATGTTCTGAGTGTGGAGTTGGGCGGCGTTTGTATTGTCAACACTCAGCAACAACTGTGTGTCATCCGCATAATTGTATACTGTGCAGCCCATACTCGCCAGGGAGGCAATCAGAGGCTGTAAGTATAAATTAAACAGCAGTGGGGATAGGGCCGAGCCCTGAGGCACCCCACATTCTAACTCTCCCACTGTGGAGACTTCCTCTCCAAGTTGTATTCTTTGTGTCCTTCCTGACAGAAAAGACTGCAACCACCTAAAAGCCAGGCCTTTGATGCCAAAATCACTCAGTCTTTCCAGTAACAACGCATGGCTGACGGTATCGAACGCCGCCGAAAGGTCTAATAAAATCAGGGCGCTCGGTTTTTTACCGTCAGCCAGGCCTCTCAATTCATCCAGCACCGAGAGCATCACCAACTCGGTGCTGTGATGTGCTCGAAACCCTGCTTGTCGTTCGTGAAGCAGGGAATGGGACTCCAAGTAGATGGACAGAGATTTTAGTACATGTTGTTCCAGTACTTTAGAGAGGAATGGTAACTGAGAGATCGGCCTGTAATTTTTTAGTATTGCGGGGTCTGCACCTGTTTTTTTCAATAGCGGTCTTACACGCGCTTCCTTGAGTTCTGCTGGTAGTTGTCCTGTTTCCAAGGATCTATTTAGGAGAGAGATGACATGCTCCTCCAATAGAGGACGGGCTGCCTGAAAGACTTTAGGTGGACAAGGGTCCGCTGGGGATCCAGACTTGATTCTGACCATCAACTGCTGCAGGCTCAAGGTGTCAATCTCTGGAAACAGTGTGATAGTGCAGTCAGTTTGATTTCGAGGGCCTATAGGTATGGCCATCCCATTACGCGTCCCACTTTTTATGTCCTGAATGATGGTTCTTACTTTCTCCAGGAAATATTCCTGGAAGGAATTGCAGTTTATGGGGGACTGAACACTGTCCGGTTTTTTGGTCAACTCCGACAGGATCTTAAAGGTCTCTTTCTGCACGTTTGCTGCCTTAGTTAGCTGGGATTCGTAGTACTCGGCTTTGGCGAGAGTGATATGTTTTTTGTATGCGTTCAAGGAGATTCGGTAGAGGTTCCTGGCTGAGTCTTGTTTAGTTTTCCTCCAGCCTCTTTCTAGGGCTCTAAGTTTCTTTTTGTGGTCCCTCAGTGCTGGTGTGAACCATGGCCTCCACATTACCTTGTCCGACAGAGGGCCCCCCACCCGTGGGTAAACAGTCTGCCGGCGGGCCTTGCTCAGCAGTCCGAGAACAAAGACAGAATTACACACTTCTTTTTATTACCCCTCCAAGCAAATAGATAAACCGCTGTTTATATGTAATCTGTTAACTGTGAGTGCACTCCGGGGGGCACGAGCTGGGGGGGGGCGGGGGTGTGTGGGGGGCAGGTGGCACCTGCAAGGAGGGGGGGTGGAGGTTGCTGTGCAAGGCTGAGGCCCTGGCAGGAGGGAGGAGGAGTGACAACGGAAGGGGCCCTTCTGACCCTCCAACCCTGTCCGAGGAGCAGTGGTAGCTTGAGACAGGAAGGGGCGGGCAGTAGCCGGAAGTGCTTGGGCTGACATGATTGTTCAATGAGGTGGGGGGGGGGGCAGTTTGCTTGCTATGGAGAGGTAGGCCGAGGTCTCTGGTGAAAGGATCGGCTGCTAAGGATTGCATTAATATTATATTTTTTTAGGGGGGGGGGGGCGGGGGCTTGCATGGTGAACCAATGGGGAAGGAAGAGACCGGAAGGACGCAGTAGGAGAGTGTTAATGCGTCCGGTGGCCTCGACAGGAAGGGGACGTTGTGGGGGCGACGGATGGGTCGGCAGCCCATCTGGTGCCCAGTCTGCGCTCCATCACTGTGCCCCCCGCGAGCTACCTGTTGGGTAGAGGCTGCTGGCTGCGCCCCCACCCTTGATCTTCCAGGATGGCTCCTGTGCTCTCCCATTCCGCCATCGCCCAGGTGTGCCCCTACCCCTCGGGAGTAGCGAGCCAAGCATGTGTCAGGAGCTGGTCACGGGCAGGTGGCGCATTGCCACGAGATGCCAACGCCCTCTTCCTACTGCCTGGTTCACTTGGGCAGGGCACAGCGCCTCTTCCCGGTGCTGTGAGTGTAGGTGCTTCCTGCCTCACTTCCTGGCCCCGGGCGTCCAGTGTCCCCGCCATGGCCTCACCCACTCGTCCAGACTCTGACAGTCTCTCACGAGCACCGTCTCGGCTGGCGGCGCTGGGTGTCTCCGTGCAGCATGCGTGCACATTACACAGTAATATCCGGTGTCCTGGTAGCGCTGCGTGGCTGCCGCTGAAGGGGGCGCTACAGGGAAGATTGGGGTGCACTGCTTGTGTACGCTGGGCCTCATACCTGTAGCAGCAGAGTGGCGCAGGAGAGCACAGCTATGAACGGCATGGCGCTGTGGAGCAGGCTGGAGCGGCCTTGACAGAGCAGGGTGCGGTGCAAGAGGGAAACAGGGGGCCAAGGATTAATTCTGTGTGATTGGAGCGGTGGAGAGCTGGAGTGCTGCTTACCAAGTCTCACTGTAGTTTGGGGTAGAGGTGCGTTGACTAATGCGGGAGGGAGGGGTGAGGGCCGCAGAGCGGCAGAGCACGATTGAGAAGAGCTGCAGCAGAGGGAGGGGGGGGAGAGGCGAGAGCGCGACAGAGGAGGGCAGAGGGAGGGGGGAGGCGAGCGGAGCCGAGCAGCTCCTAACAGCAGCAGGGAAGGGAGGCGAGCAGCTCCGAAAACACCACCACGTTTCTCCGAGGCAAGGAGACAATGCCTCGGAGAAACGCACGGCCATTTTCGGATTTGGGGGCGTGTTTTGCTGTCTAAAGAACAGCAAAAATTACGCCCCCAAATCCGAAAAGGACGGGGCTACATCGGAGTGACGGATCTCTCCTCCAATGGCTGGCCTCCGTTTAGGAAGCCAGCCAAAGAAGGAGAGACAGAGCAGGGAGGCGGGACCTTCTGCGCTACTAAGAGTCATTAAATCTCCGGCCTAAGACTGCGCAAGCGCAGCCTTTTAGGCCTTCGACCTAAAAATATTTAATATTGAACAGGGAAGGCCTTTTTGGAAGTGCAATACATGTACCGTGACACTGTAATGGCAGGGTTTCATTAGAAGCAAATAAAAAGGAAAATGCATTAGCTCCTCCAATGTACTACCCATGACCTCACTCAGCATCACAAGATATGATGAAAAGGTGGATGCTTGTAGGAGCGAGGAGGTAATTAAGCATCGTCACTTTAAATCCCTCAGTAAGCTTATATTGAATGTTTTATTTCAAAATTTTGTAGAATTTGGAAGGCACTATCGATTCTTTAAATGAGTTTCTTTGTTGACAGAAATATGAGAGGAGAATACTTGAGAAAATAACAAAAAGAGAAAATGTTTTTGAAACATTTTGGAGATATTTTTGAAGTGTTTTAAAATATGTCAAATTATAACGTAATGAAATTCGCATGGTATTCTTTTTATACAATGCATGTAATCATAACAAACAGAATAATGTCTTTCTTTTGACTAATAAAAAACCCATCACAAATAGCAACCCATTTGACATTACAAATGCCCTCCTTATATCCTGTGCTGGTTTTAGAGAGGGCCTATAGACAAGATGTGACATCATCAATGATGCTGAGAATATGCACAAGGAAGTGGCGGAGTGAGGCGTTAGCCGTCATCGCTTAATGCCTCGCTCCGCCGCTTCTGAAACTCAGGGCTGCACCATATTTACAAAGATAAGTTGCAGCCTTGTGTTTCCCCCTGCGATAGTGCTACACTTAGCAGCCTAGCGCCAACGCAGGCACCCTTGCACCATAGTGCAAGGGTGTCTGCGTGCAGGGGACGATTGTTTATGTGCGGGAAGGTGCCCCTTCCTGCCCATAAGCAAACTTTAAATGCCGTTTTGTCACTTCTATGTGTGCTGCTTAATGCAGCACACATAGAAGTTGCAAAATGTAATTTTTTAAAAAGATTGTTTATTTGCAGGAAGGGACACCTTCCTACACATAAACAATCCAAGGCGTTTTGATTTTTCCATGTGTGCTGCACAAGGCAGCACACATGGAAAAAGCAAAAACGAGAAAAAATAAAGCATTTCACCTTGTTTAGCCAAGTTAAGACCAGAATTTTCCCCGGTCTTAATTTTGGTGTCGCCTCCTATTTTCGCCACTCTTGAAAATGGGGAAGGGGGGGCAAAGTTAAAATCAATGGGTGTTGCGGTAGAACGCCCACAGCAACACCCACTGCCCACCCCTTTCACGCTAAGCATACGTGAAAGGGGTATTTGCATTACAAGGCATCATTAAGTCACGTTAAGTGGCTTTACGCTGCCTTGTAAATAAGGTAAAGCCCCTAACGGCACAAAAAGTGATGTTCCCGTGGCTATAGGGGCTTGTACAAATGCCCCTGTGTGTCAGAGGTGGGACTTGGAAAAAGAAGACTGGTCGGCTGATGTTTCTTATCTGTCATTCCATTCAATTGTTCTATCTTTGATTTATGCAAGCCCTAAAAAAGGCCATGTGAGAGCAGTGTGTGTGAACGAGCCTGGCACAAGGTAGAGAGCCTGCTTAATTTGTACGGCAATGAGCACCTGCGGTAAGTTATGTAATGTTGTTGTCTTGTATTAATAAAGCTTGTATATTTTGTACTGTGATGTAATTGGAATCTTTGGGGTCTCTGCCTCCAGAGATCTAGATTCTTTATCAAGCTTATGTCATCACCTTCTTGCCGTTTCTCTGGAGCTGTTACTCTTCTGAATAAAGCTTCTTTTGAGAACTATTCCTAGAGCCTGGAATTCTACTTTATGGACCTTACTATATTTTTGGCAACAATCAATTTTTGGTCCATTGGAACCCACCCACCTACATTATTACTTATTTTGCTATCTTGCTCTCTACTTTAATGGATTACATTTAAGCGTAGTTTTATTCGTCTTCACCCTGCTGCGGATTTCAACTTTACCTTTCATTTACGAAAAGCACAAAACAACGCGCTTAAGGTACTGTGCCATTGTTTGTGTTTTGGAGTGTGTACGTCCTCTTTTGAATACAATTCAGAAACCTGTCAACGGATCATTTTCTCTACAAAGAGAAATCGGCACCTTCAAAATTGGCACTTTCTCTCTCTCTTCAAAGTGTAAGTGTATGTTCATTCAACTTACTGTCTGTGCTGTTGCTGCCGTGTGATTTCCAAATTGGTCTTCGCATTTCAATGCGCACGACGACATTGCATCTTTCAAACTTTTTATCTTCATTAGGTCACCGCAACAGTACTTTTCTTGTGGGTCCAACCAACTTTCGAAACAGCACACGTTTTACGCTCATCGTCGTCACATTGTTCATGTCAAGGGCGGCCATCTTGAATTTGGTTGTTACTTCGTTGTCATAGCAACGTTTCATCGTTAACCAGCTGTCTGTTTCATGTCATCAGAACATTGACTTGATTTTGTCAATTTCTACAAACTCGAACGATCGTCTATTCATAGACGCAACGAGGAAGAGGAGGATAAGGTATTGCATTGCGATACACACACACGCCTATTCCTACTGCTTTGAATCTTTGTGGCCAAAGAAGGTATTGCACGGCGATCCACACACCTATTGTGCATCGATCGTCTATTTTTAAAAGTAAGGTTAAACAAAAAGAGAAACCACACAAATTTGTATTTATTGTATGTTGCTGTGTATTGGTCAAACTAACATATGGTGTTTTGCTTGTACTTTTTGCACACTTATTTAATTTAATTGTATTGGTATTAGCAATTTCATTTGATATGTCCGTCTCATCCAATAATTTCATGCAACCACCTCCTTTTTTAGAAAAACCAGATAAACCCATTACTCCTTGGCACAAATGATATAGGACTTTTGACAATTATATGGAAGCCATTGGCACTTCCAAGTATTCAGCGTCCAATAAAAGGGCTTTGTTATTCAATCATCTAGGTAACGCTGGTCAGGAAGTTTTCGATAACTTACCTTTTGTACCTGCCCCTTCTGATGAGGAAACCTGGAATGTGTTTTCGGAAGCTTTGGCTCGAATGGGTAAACAATATGTTGATGAACCATCAGTCATGGTTGAGCGACATATGTTCTTCAAACGCAAGCAAACTCAGGAAGAGTCAACTGAATATATTTTGTCTGTCTTGCGTGTGCTTGCATCTAAATGCCAGTTTAGTACTTACCTGGACACTGCTTTACATGACCAACTCGTATTCAATTGTTTCAACAAAAAAATTCAAGAAAGAATTTTAACTTGTAAAAATCCATCCCTAGATAAAGTAATGGATATAGCACACAGTATTGAAAGATCTGTTGTTTCTTCAAAGATTATCACTCAGGGCATTATTTGCAAACAAGTTGAAGATTCTAAAGTAATCACTTTCACAACTGATAATTCTGATTTAAACGCTGTTTCCATGAAGCCAAAAGTGAATAAACCTTTTGATATAAAGGGTGCTTGCTTTGGTTGTGGATCCAAGTTTCATATGGGTAACTATGCAAATTGTCCTGCACAAGGCAAAATATGCAATACTTGCAAGAAAATAGGAAATGTTTACACTGCATGTAAATCATTCAAGCCAAGAAATAAAGTTTATTTTCTTAATGTACAAGAGGGCATACTTTGTTAGGGCATGAACAATCTGGTATCCTCTATTGAAATTATTGTTTTACATAGTGACACTAAAAGGTGCAAAGGACCTATTTGTAATGTTTTAATAGGTTCCATAGAAATCAATTTTATGGCAGATTCCGGATCTCCTATCACCATTTTAGATGAAAAAAAATTTGCAAAATGTTGGTGTAAGTCAATACTTAAACCTAGTGACGTCAATCCTAAAGCGTTTGGCGAGTATGACATTGTATTGTTTGGGGATTTTTGTGATTCTATCAAATTTAAAGACCAGGCCATCTATTCAAAAATGTATGTAGCCCTTAATGGGCGTGATATTCTTGGTTGGCAAGATCAAGCAAAATTAGGTATAATTCCCAAACCCGGTCATCCTGAACCTGTTGTTTTGGGAGGTCTACCAGTTGTAGCTGCAGTACAAGAACCTTTGAATGTCTTACAATCATTTTTTCATGAAGACTCTAACCAATTTTTGTTCCAAATATTCTAGCGTATTTTAAGATAAGGTAGGATTAGTTAAAGGTTTCCAACACATAATTAAACTCAAAAATAATGTTATCCCGTGATTCAAAAGTGTAGACCCGTTCCCCTTTCTGCCAGAGATGACTTACAGAAACTACTTGAAGAAATGTGTTCACAAGATTTCATTGGACCAATAGAATCTTCTGAATGGGTTTCTGCGGCTGTAGTCGCACGGAAGAGCTCAGGCGATATTCGTTTGTGTGCTGATCTAAGAGTCCTGAACCGCAACATTGTGGTAGATTGCCATCCCTTACCGAGAATCCAAGAGTTGCTTCCTAAGCTGGGAGGTAGTAGGTTTTTCATAACTATTGATTTGCGTTCAGCTTATCATCAGATTCCCCTATCTGAAGAATCACAGCATCTCACTTTTGTGACCCCCTTTGTGGTGTATATGTAAAAATGCTTGCCGTTTGGATTAGCATCCGCTGCAAGTGTGTTCCAGAGACTCATGGATCAAATATTTGCTCAGTACAGTGGTAATCAGAGATTTCCAAGATGACATATTAATACACACCCATACATTAGACGCCCATTACGTTCTTCTAGAAGAAGTGCTGGAGCCCAAAGCGCGACTCAGACACCCGCATGGGCATCGTGATTGCCTGCTTTAGCAGCTACAGCAGGGGTGGAGTTCTTTCTGTCGCAACTCGGCAGATCTAAGCTTCTAATTAACGCAATACAGACATATAATGTCAATAGAAGATCAAACAAGAGCAGGGACAAACCAAAGATGGGTAAATAAATAAAAAGAATTGGAAAAAAAGAAGGAATATTTAATGGCAGGGAAGGTGAAAGGAAGGAAGGAAGGATGTATGTATGAGTGGGTGGATGAAAGATTCGGTAGATAGATGAGTGGGTGAAAGGATACATGAATGGATAGGTGATGGACAGGTGAAAGGATGGCAGAGTAAATGGAGGGATGCCTGGATGGATGAGTGAGTGAATGGAGAGGTGGTTGAACAGGTGAAAGGATGCATGTATCAATGGGCAGATTAAAAGATGGCAGAGTAAAGGGATGGATGGAAAGATGGACAGACAGGTGAAAAGATGTCACAGTAAACTGATGGAGGAATGAATGAGTAGGTGAAAAGGTGAGCAAATGGATGGCAGAGTGAATGGGTGGATGGATGGATGAATTGATTTGTGGCAAAGTAGATGGATTGATTGATGGATAGATAGATGGGAGGGGATGGATGGCAGAGGATGTATGAAAGAATGGATGGATAGATGGCAGAGTGAATGGATGGATTGCAGAGTGAATGGATGGATTGCAGAGTGGATGATGGACGGCAGAGAGGATGGGTGGATAACAGAGTGGATGGATGGATAGATGGTTGAGGAAGAATGGAAGAGTGCATGTAGAAGGAGAAGTGTGGCTCAATGGTTAGAGCGGCAGACCCTGATGCAGAGGTCTAGCCCAGGACCAGGGTTCAATTCCCCGCCTCGGCGGGTCTTGGGCTCAAAATTCCACGGACCTGATAATTCTCGCCTCGGTGCCTATTCCAATCATGGAGTCCCACTCTGCAACTCTGGGCAATAGCTTGCTTAATCTCCACAACGGCCCCCACAACGCTAAGGATGCCTGGCCTCCACCTTGGGGGTGCCCAGGAGTGGACGCCTCACAGGGAAAGCCAGGATGGGTTCCACAGCGGTATTCGTACAAGCGCCTTGAGACCCTTGCGGGTGAGTAGTGCGCTATACAAGTATCAATTTACAATTTACATGTATGGCTTGAGAATAGATAGGTGGCAGAGTGGATGGATTGATGGCAGAGTGGAGGATGGCAGAGTGGATGGATGGATGAATGCATAGACAAGTGGATTGATGGATGACAGAGTGGATGGATGGCAAAGCCGATCAATGGATGGCAGAGAGGATGGATGGAATAGGGAAAGACAGAATGATGGATGAAAGAATTAATGGATGATAGAATCAAAGGTTAAATAGTGGATATCAGCGGATATGCCTTTACAACACAGATTTTACATCGCGGCTACCTTTACAATGCCTGATTTTTGCACCGTATGCCATTACAATGCATTTTTAGAAACTACCTTTACAACACATTCCATTACAATGCATACCATTACAACGCAGACCATTACAACGCATAATACTTTTAGGGTAACAGTGGGATAAGTGTTGGATAGAGTAGGGGTAAAAATTACTATTACCACTCCAGTTAGTGCAACAGTAGTGTAAGTGTTGGATAGTGTAGGGGTAAATATTACTATTCCCACTGCAGTGAGTGCAACAGTAGTGTAAATGTTGGATAGTGTGGGGGTAAAAATTACTATTCCCATGTAGCCCAACCCCATACCCATCCTAAAACTAAATAAAAACTCTATTACTTCCCTTATAATGCGTTGTAATGGCATACATTGTAATGGTATGCGTTGCAATGACATGCGTTGTACTGCCTGCGTTGTAATGTCATGTGATGTAAATGCAGTCACGTTGTAACAGCCGCATTGTAAAGGTAGTTCATTGTAATGACTGCGTTGTAATGGTTATTTCCCTTGGAAATGTCTGATGTGGAAAAATAAGTGCCGGCTCCCTGAAATGAGTATCAGTGGGCCCCATCCGCAACCACCGGCTCAAATTAAGCACTGGTAGAGATAAACTGCTGAGAGGATGGAGTGTTCCTTGAAGGTGGGTATGCAGGTGAACAGATGAATAGTTCTTCTTGTGGGTTCCACTGGAATTGTATGTGCTAGATTGCCCCTACCTGCAGCCAGAGTGGGCTCAGTGCTAGTTATCACTTTACAATGTCCTTGCACCAGTCTTGCGTGTTTATTAAGTGGGTCCAAGGTAATACGCACTCAGGGAACAGTTGATGTGACTATGTTTTGCAAATCTGCAAATCAACATTAGTATGAGCGGCAAGTGCAAAACTTTACCCCTAGAGACTAGTGCAAACACAGTTATACCGGTATTTTCAAATTTCAGTGCAAATTTACATGCTCTAGAGCAAAGTTGCAAATTATCGCTATCCGATCGCCTGTGGTTTCTGAGGGCATGATACGAAGCCATGGCGATGTAAGTTGGTTTCTTTTCTGTTGCAATATAGTGCTTTGTGTATCAGCGGCTCATGTGGAGGTTGGATCCTTCTAAGCTGGTTATCATTTCAAGGCAAAACCAAAGGGGGGTGATGGACGGAGTGTTGAACATTGCAAGCACTCACCCCGAGTCAACTGATCTGGGTTTAATCCATCATCATTCTTTAGCTCACTCCGCCACCCCAGTTCAGACATGGCGACAGGATCCTATTTTAGGCTGATAAACAATGGTTTCGTTAATCGACTGGCTTCGCAGAGACTGCGTCAAGTACATAGTAGGTGCAGTGAGGATCTCCAGTGGCAGCCTCACAATCTTCAGCCTTTGTCTGAGTTTTAAGGGTCCCATGGAAAAATCAGTTTTTGGAGGCATTAAGGACAAATTGGTACTGAAAATGGCTGTTTTAAGCAATCTTGAAATTTCTAATGTTTTTATGAGTTTACGACAGCCCACGCGTGTGCATGTTTACTGAAAGCAATTTTATTCTCAGCAAAGGAGAGATATTTTGCCCTGTATTGCTCAACTTTTATTAATTCATTGTGGCTTATTGGACCAAGTGACGTCTCTTGTTAGCCAAACCGATTTAATGAAGTAGTTGGTAAATCGAGCCATTCATTCTTTTCAGGCCAGGTTCCATCAGTGATCTTCTGCCAGGTGAAGGCACTTGGGCTGTTGCTGCTGCAATTCTTTTATTTTATGCAATAGTTTATTATAAGCCAACTGTCTGTCTATAAGCTGGTGATGCAGACCGAATTCAAGCCTGATCTGGCTTTGGGCAGAATTTGTTGGCAGTCGAAAAAGATTTCAATACAATTTACATATCCTTGTATTTAGGTGGGATACAACAGTCATTGTGAGTGCAGCCAAACTGTAATGCAAGAAGGCATCTAATTTGCATGTAATTGCTTTCAATAGAGGTTGAATGGAAGATCCATGTAGCTTGAAATGTAACTATTTAAAAGCATAGGAGAGAGAATTTGCTTTTATCTGCAAGAATGTTTTATGGTGTTCAAAGGCACCTCTATGATAAACAAGCATTGGCAAAGATAATAGGTCTCGGCAACGCCAGAGCTATCGGCCTTGTCAATGCGAATGTCTTTTAGCCGTCTTGTCTAACAGCACATCTGCTGTTCAGCATGGCTGAAAGATTACAGGATGTTGAGCCGATGTCGAATCTCTTCGCCCGCCCATGTTGAGTTTATTGTCCTGCCCCTCCTTATACAAAAAAGCACTATATTACGTGGCTAAAAGACATTCACATTGTCAAAGCCAGTAGCTTTGGCATTGTAGAGATCTATTGACTTTGCCAATGCTTGTTCCGTGTTTACGGGGTCTTGCTGAATAAATGAGGAAGTGATAGTGAGAATCAGTTGAGGAGCTTTGAAGTGAAGTGAGGATGTTCAGTAACGGCCAGAGCTGCCGATAGGGGAACTGGGAAACGAGGTTGGAATCTCGGTATCAGCTGAACAGTTTGTGATTCTGGGCAAATCACTTATATTTCCCCCTGCGCATGACAAATTATTGTCTTAAAGGCTCCAATACAATCGGCTGGTGTTAGCACTATGGCAAGATGGAGGACGAAACAAGTGCTCCAATACCCTCGGATCATGCAAATACTTTTTTTTTTTTTAAAGCAGCAGTGACGAGGCAGGTAGTGGGGGGACGGGTCAAGCAGGGAAGCAGGAGGGGATGGGAAGATGAGCAAGCAACGATGTAGACAAAATCCTTAAATGAAGCAGAATCAGCAATAAAAATGAATGTGTCATTGTGGAATGTAACTGGTGAGCAATTAAAGTGTTCCAATACCATCGGCTCGTATTTGTGCTATGGCAAGATGGAGGATAGAGTGAGCTCTCCATTACCATTGGATCTTCCAATAAAAAGAAACAAGTGCTGTTCGTGTTTGAACAATTTTTTAACCGCCTGCGGCCGCGATTTCACGGCAGTGCGATGCCTAAGCAAAATGGGCGGGGCCGCGTCGGCCGTTCACTGCACCAGCGAGGTAGTGCTCACAACGGCCAACGGCCGAGGGCAGCAGGAAAGGGGTTAGAGAAATGCATTTGTTTATTTACACGTGCATGCATTTTAGTGTTATATGTGTATGTGTACAAGGGAGACGGCCTGAAAACACAAGTACTAATGAGTGCTTGAAAACAAAGAAAAATAGCTGAGCAAACCAGGAGCAGTTCATGCACTATGCATGGGTCCATGCACTATGGGATGGCCAAACACAAGAAGAGAGCATGACGCCCTCGTGCCATGACAAATGGCATAAGAAAAATGAGAACAACGCTGAAGTTTCCAGATGGTAGGAGATGGGCGGCCTGCAAGTCCACCGATAGAACTCAACACGTCTCTTCAGGAAACCAAATGCGCCGTCTATCCGAGACCTAAAATAAATACTCAAGTAGTTGCACGAGGTTAGAGCCTGCCAGTAAGGGTACTGTTTACATTGGCGAACTGGCATAGGTGAAAACTAAGAAAGTGCCCTGTTTGAGTGTCCCACAAGGCTGGCATGGTTAGGGCAGAGTTAGCCCTGTCGGCCTTTCAGAGGCGTTGCCATGGATAGACCTATGTCTTGTATGGGGGCATTTCTCCTACCAAAGAAATGCCATTGTCGGGAGATACCTTCCTATGCAGAGGGGTTAGCCCCACAGGCAACATTCAAATACATTATTTTATATTTGCATTTGTAAAGTTTTGCATAATGGTGAAAGAGCGCCAACCACTGGTGCCAAGTCCTGTGAATAAACAGTGCACACCCTTCCTGTTCATGGAGCAAACGTTCACATGTTGTTGTCTGTTACTGAAGACCAAAATTCAGACATGGGCCTGACTTATTTCTTGGCTGAGAGGAAACTCAGTCGCAAAGGCAGCAGAGTTACCTCCCTGCCAAGACTATGGCCCATCCACCCAATTTAAATGTGGGCAGACCATAGTTTGACTGCAGCAGAGACTACTCCTCCAACAGCCCAACGAAGTAAGGGCTGTCGGGGGTTGGATATATGTTCACCCACCTAATTAAGATGGGTGGAAATGTAGCCATTTTTCAATACTGGTCACTGCAAGAAAAAACTTGGCGGTGAGGAGCACTGAAAAGTGCTCCATTCCCCTTCGCCAAGGAAGGAATCTCCCATGGTGAGCGGAGGGGGGCATTGTTTTTTTTATTTTCAAAAACAAAATACCATTCTGGGATTTTCTTCTTGAAAATAAAAAACACTTTATAAGTTTGCCGTACGGTTTTGTAGTGTTGACAAAGCTATACAGCAAAATTACCAGAGAGGATGCGGCCTTACGGCTAGAGCGGTCGAACTCCAAGCTGGGGAGCCAGGTTCAAGTCTCGGCAGGGACGCTCAACATCTTGCGATTTATGGCACATCACTTCATCTCCTCGTGCCCAACAAAAATGAATGTGTCCGTCTGTAATGCAACTGGTGCTCATGTAAAGCGCTCTGATACCTTCGGTTCAAATTTGCCTATATAAAACTCCGGGGGAAAAAACAAACAATCCATTGACAAGAACTGCTGTGACGATGGTTCCTGTCAATGCTTGAAATGTTGGATGGACTGACGAACATTTCATAGTTTGGTTGGCAGGCACTCTGTCAGGGCGACAGAGTGATTTACTCTGTCGCTCTGACGGATTTCACTCTGTCAACCAAGTTATAAATGAGGCCTTTAGTCCGTTGTAATAGTAAACAATGTGTAATTTATCGAATTTTAGGGGTTTTTACCTGCGAAAAATTCGAATTGGAGAACAGTGAAAAACCAGCACACTTTCCTTGTCGCATGTGAGTGAAATGGCGCACGTACTTTTACATTAGTGAACGAGTAAGACTGCTGCTTTTCCATTTTGGGGGGAAAGCGATGTTCACTTCGCTAATTAAACTGTGCACAATCGTGTTCATTATTGAATAAAAGAGTACAAGCGTTTTTTCACTATAGAACACAACATGGTGTATTTATTTGTTATTGGTGGAGAAACAAAGGCGCATTCCACACAATTTCTGATCAAATGAAACTTTGTGAGTTACTTTGTTCACTGAATTAAACAGTGCAAGTTAATTTCATTACAGAATGAAATTCTGCAAAGTTGCAGTAATTACTTTAATTACGGATGAACCACTGTAATTACTTTTAATACACATGAAACAAGTAAAGTTACTTTTATTTCTGAAGGAACTAGTGCATGCTATTTTTTGACCGAAAGGAATAGCACCAGTTACTTTAATTACTGAATGAACAGTCTGAGATACTTTTTTTTAGGTCGAGCCTAGGCAGTGCGCATGTGCTGTCTGCAAGACCTGTTGTTATCTCCTCTATTGGCTTTCGGCATGCCCATGAATTGCCATTTGTTAGTTGTGGTGCAATTTAGAAATACAGGGGTTTTATTGGTGTATTTTGTCTGATTCTCTCACCTTTGCGTGCTTGGGTCAAGCCCAGGCGATTTCACGTATTGTTTGCTTGCCTTGGCAATCTCAATACGTCCTCAGTTTCTCCTGGTCATCATTATCTGCCTTTTTAATTTGTAGGTTATCAACATCGTTTTAGGCTTTCAGGCCATTTCCGCGGATAAATGCTGTGCTCGCACCTGTAGCTGTTGAGCTATGCCAATAGCCATAACTAAAAAAAAAGCGAGACCTATTGCATTTTCAATGCTTATTGTTGATTGTATCCGTAAAAGCTACTTTCACTACTGAATGATTAGTGTCGATTACTTTCATTACCGAATCAAAGTCTGCTAGCTACTTTCATTGGTGAATGAAACAACGTAAGTTACTTTAATAACTGAATGAAACAGCCCAGGATTCATTTATCACCCACCTCCCTGAAGCTGATAATAGCGTTTAGGTGCCACCAGAGGCTCCTTCTAAACCGGCTCCTGCTGGCCTGTCTCAGGTGGTGACCATCATATAGAGGGTCTGGCCCAATTTTTCACTAATTTGTTGCCAAAAGCGAAGTTCCCGATATAATCATCCAATGGATTATGTTTGAATCCATTGCATGTCGAAGTTAGGGCATCTGGGTTCAACTCACCCCCCCTCCAATCCCCCCTGCTACGAGAAAACTCCTCATTTCAACATTGAGGCAAGGATGTAGAGTTACGGGAACTTGGGACTAAGCAATCTGGCGCAAGTCTCTACATCGGCTCACCATCATGTGATCCTGGGCAAATCACGTAATCTCCCCTTGTTTAAAAACGGAAACTGACCTAGAGTGATGTGGCTGCCCGCGGTCCAGGTAGGGATCCCCCATAAGAGGGCGGCCGCCTTAGTGCCACATGATGGCACATGCTGATAGTCTAGTGCTAGCCTATTGCTGTAGGGACCCCCTCTGGGTCTGGCACGCCCGCGTCATTTCCAGCGCGCTGGTGGGTGGGAAGCCAGGTATAACTACCTCTCCCGCCCAATTGGCAATCTCTTTGGCTGCAATCCTTCATGCCGTTTGGACGTGTCTTCGTCGGATCAGGAGCTGTTCCTCTGGTAAGCCAATTACCCAACCCCAGCTATCCCCCAGTGTATTTGGGGACTATCGCCCGGCCGTTGCCTGGGATGCAGTCTGCTTAGGGGGGTGGTACAGCTCCCAAAACCAGCGTTGCCCTCCCTGGTGCAAGCAGACTGCAGCTGGGGGAGTTGATGCCCCGCGAAGAACATGTAGGTGGGCTGGGCTTGTAGCCTCGGTCGGGAACAAAGGTGGGCCCGCGGATGTGATCATGGCATGTAGCACAGTGTAGAACGCATGCCCCCCCAGATCGTCACTGTTCCCATTTCCTTAAGTGTTCACGCTTGTGGTACAGGCAGCATCAGCGTTTTACGAGGCGAGTCTGGGGCCCGGTAGGACAATTTATTCAGCCTACTGGCGCTCCCTTACCCCTCCTCTGTCTGCCCCCCCCCTCATGGCACTTACGGCTTTGACCTCCGAGCCTTTGGGTGCAAGCCTGGTCCGTCCATGAGGCCCTCTCCAGTTGCGTTGCGTCCCCTGGTCTGCGACACCACGTGCGTCGCTCTACTTGCGGTGAGTACGCCAACCACCTCCACGCTAACAGTCCCTACCGAGCAGCTGTGACCCGCCAGGCCGCAGTTGCAGCTTCAGTTAACCAGTGCTACTTGGCAGAGTTGTGGCAGCCAAATGAAGGTCTTCTTGCCAGGAGCACGGTCAAGAGGGTCATAGAGCATTCCCCCTACTGCCTGCTGCTGAGCTATCGAGGGGTTCAGTGTAGGCAGAGCTTATTGGGAGGGATGCACTGAGGTTCACACCTGGGTTCTGGGAAGCGGGGGGAACAGTCAGGCCTTTCTTAATTGTGCCAGGGTTAGGGGTCTGTGTGATTGGCCAATCATGCGTCTTGAGAGTGGCACGATAGGTGGAAAGCAGGAAATGGAGGCAGGGGTTTTCCGCCACTGAGATAATTTGGTTGGGGTTCCCAGGCATGTGCTGGAACAGCTTGCCGAAGAAGCTGCGGCACAGACTAGGGGGGTGTCTCCCCTCCCAACATCCGGGTCATACACCTGGGAGGCAATGATTTGACCCTCATGGGTAGGAGGGAACTGCTGCAAGAAATAAAATCCTCTATGTGTAAGTTAAGCAACCAATTGAGGCATGTGAGTTATGGTAGTCAGAGATAAACCCACGTTTAGGGGGTCATTATGATTGCGGATTTTCCGCATCCTCGGGGCCGGCGGAAGCCACCGCCGGCCCCGAGGATGCGGAAAATACGCAGCGGACTGACCAAAGACCCACCGCCAGATTAGGATGGCTGGTGGGTCCTGGTTTCCGTCCGCAGCTTTTCCGCCACGGTCGGATTACAACCGCGGCGGAAAAGCTCTAATATGGTGACGGTGTCTGGAAGACACCGTCCACCATATTAGGATGGCCAGTAAAGTATGCTTTTCCGCGGCGGGTTTTCCGCCGCGGAAAAGCATACGGAACTTCACTGCGGGGGCCCGTTGCGGGCCCCCTAGGTGAAGGGGGGGTGGGGGGTGCACATGGGGGGTACCTATGGTACCCCCCTGCAGTTGCATGCAGAAAGCGGCAGGCACCGCGCGGTGCCTGCCTCTTTCTGCATGCAAATGCAATGCGTGCATTTTTAACATTGCCGCGGGTGCAGCTTGAAGCTGCACCCGCGGCAATGTTAAAAATAGAGGATGTGACCGCAACCCTTGCGGTCACATCCTAATTGCACAGGAGGGAACTCCGCATGCCATGCGGAGGTTCCCTCCTGCTCTGGGGTCGCGGACGGACGCAAGTCCGTCCGCGATCCTAATCGACCCCTTAGTGTGGTGAGGTGCCCGGTCAAGGGATGCAGTGGAAACCTCACACAGGAGAGTTAACAGTGCCATGCGCATATTCACTGAACAGAGGGGGTCTGGCTTTATCAGGCATGATCTGCTGCATGCCAAGTCCACAGGGTGTTTTAAAGAGGATGGGGTTCACCTGTCTAGAGTGGAAATGGACTTGTTTTTGCTGGACCTGGGCAAGGCCCTAGAATCAGCAGGACGTAAGTAAGAATGCCTGCCTTGGTGGGGGGCCCTGGTTGTGAAAGTGGCCACACCCAGAGCTATGGCAGAGTTACAGGGTGATCCAGAGACTGAAATGTACGTAGGGGTACCCTCTTCAGGAGCATAACAAGGGTGCAAAGACCAAATATTCCCAGGAAGTCCTTGTGGTGGACCCTGGAGAAGCGACAGTGCACCGTTAGGCCTACGGGCAGTTGTAAACCTGAGCAACTGGGGATGCCTGGTACGCTCTGCCGCCCTCAAGCGGCGTGAGTAATTGGGTGGACTGGTGGTCCACAGGTGGTAAGGGGTAAACCGTCCCACAAAAATGATAAGCACCGATTGGTTAGTGCCACTGTGCACTTTGGCTCTTTAGATGGGCAAGCCGCAGAGGGGCTGCCTGCCCTTGGATTGCCCGTAAGTGGACCCACCATGCTGGCATATTTCGGTATGCAAATAAACCTGCAGCAATTTTCTCCTCAAAAAAGGTGTCTATTTCATCAGGAGATTGCTGTATGTGTGATGGGGAGTGTATTTCCGATATTGGCACTATGTAACTAGTGCGCAAGTAAAGCACTTCTATGCCCTTGGGCCGAGTTCACGCTACATGAAACTTCAAGTATAAATACATTAAAATAAATGAGGAGGCGAGAGGACATACGTCTGCTTTAAATCACGCACTCTTCGCTGTGGTCTGGAAATAATTGGCCTAAAGTTGCCTTGTAAAGATGCGAGTCAATAAACATGTTCTGTCTTTCACTCTGACGGGTTCGTTCCTCTTCTTCTTGGGGACCTGGAGTGACCTGCTCGCGCCGTTCATTGGACATTCCCAGTGCAACCAATTAAAGAAGGAGCTGAAGCGAGCGGAAAGATGGGGGTGGGGCTCCGGGTCCAACCGAGCTCTGAGCATCAACATCCGTCTCAGATAATCAGCCACACTGAGGGGCATAGGAAGCAGAAGAGGGGCAGGAAGAGGGGCTGTCCTGGCATGCACTGATGTAACCGGTCAAACTATGTCCACGCACATACTCAACCCTCACCACAACAGTAGGCATCAGGTCGAACTGTGCCCAAGCTCCCCTACAGCATATGCCAAGGGAAGCAAGGCAAGCCTTACCCAAGCACCCCTGCACAATATGTAGAGGGGAGCGGGCCAAGCTGTGCCCAAGCACCTGTGCACCATATGCCAGTGGTAGCTGGCCAAGCTGTGCCCGACCCCCCCTGCACGACATGCAAAGGGGAGCGGGCCCAGCTGTGCCCAACCACCCCTGCCCCATATGCAAAGGGTAGCGGGCCAAGGTGTACCCAAGCACACCTAGATCAAATGCAAAGGGGAGTGAGCCAAGCTGTGCCCAAGCACCCCTGCACCATATGTCAGGGTTAGTGGGTCAAGCTGCGCCCAGACTCCTTCCACCATATGCCAGGGGTAGCGGGCCAAGCTGTGCCCAAAACACCCCAGCTGCATTCCAAAAGGGGAGCAGGCCAAGCTGTGCCCAAGCACCCCTGCAGCATATGCAAAGGGGAGCGGGCCAAGCTGCACCCAAGCCCCCCTGCACCATATGCGGCGGGTTGCGGGCCAAGCTGTGCCCAAGCACCCCTACACCATATGCGGTGGGTTGCGGGCCAAGCTGTGCCCAAGCACCCCTACACCATATGCGGTGGGTTGCGGGCCAAGCTGTGCCCAAGCACCCCTGCACCATATGCGGTGGGTTGCAGGCCAAGCTGTGCCCAAGCACCCCTGCACCATATGCGGTGGGTTGCGGGCCAAGCTGTGCCCAAGCACCCCTACACCATATGCGGTGGGTTGCGGGCCAAGCTGTGCCCAAGCACCCCTACACCATATGCGGTGGGTTGCGGGCCAAGCTGTGCCCAAGCACCCCTGCACCATATGCGGTGGGTTGCGGGCCAAGCTGCACCCAAGCCCCCCTGCACCATATGCGGTGGGTTGCGGGCCAAGCTGCACCCAAGCCCCCCTGCACCATATGCAAAGAGGAGCGGGCCAAGCTGTGCCCAAGCACCCCTGCAGCATATGCAAAGGTGAGCGGGCCAAGCTGTACCCAAGCCCCCCTGCACCATATGCGGTGGGTTGCGGGCCAAGCTGTGCCCAAGCACCCCTACACCATATGCGGTGGGTTGCGGGCCAAGCTGTGCCCAAGCACCCCTGCACCATACGCAAAGAGGAGCGGGCCAAGTTGTGCCAAAGCACCCCTGCATCATATGCAAAGAGGAGCGGGCCAAGTTGTGCCAAAGCACCCCTGCATCATATGCAAAGAGGAGCGGGCCAAGTTGTGCCAAAGCACCCCTGCATCATATGCAAAGAGGAGCGGGCCAAGCTGTGCCCAAGCCCCCCTGCACCATATGCGGTGGGTTGCGGGCCAAGCTGCACCCAAGCCCCCCTGCACCATATGCGGTGGGTTGCGGGCCAAGCTGTGCCCAAGCACCCCTGCACCATACGCAAAGAGGAGCGGGCCAAGTTGTGCCAAAGCACCCCTGCATCATATGCAAAGGGGAGCAGGCCCAGCTGTGCCCAAGCACCCCTGCATCATATGCAAAGAGGAGCGGGCCAAGTTTTGCCAAAGCACCCCTGCACCATACGCACAGGGGAACGGGCCAAGCTGTGCCCAAGCACCCCTGCACCATAGGCAATGGGAAGCGTGACAAGCTGGCCCAAGCAACCCTGCATCATATGCAAAGGGGAGCGAGCCAAGATGTCCCAAGCACCCCTGCACCATACAAAAAGGGGCGCGGGCCAAGCTGTACCCAAGCACCCCTTCACCGCCTAAGCACCCCTGCACCATTTGCAGGGGGGAGAAGGCTAAGATGTGCCCAAGCACCCTTGCACCTTACACCAGGGGGAGTGGGCCAACCTGTGCCCAGGCACCCCTGCACCATATCCAACAGGGAGCAGGCCAAGCTGTGCCCAAGCACCCTTGTAGCATATGCAAAGGGGAGCGGCCAAGTAGTATCCAAGCACCCCTACACCATATGCAAAGGAGAGCGGGCCAAGCAGTGTCCAAGCACCCCTACACCATATGCCAGGAGTAGCGGACCAAGCTGTGCCCAAGCACCCCTACACCATATGCCAGGAGTAGTGGGACAATCTGTGCCCAATCACCCCTGCACCATATGCAAAGTGGAGTGGCCAAGCTGCGCTCAAGCTCCCCTGCACCATATGGAAAGGCGAGCAGGCCAAGCTGTGCTCTAGCACCGCTGCACCGTATGCCAAGGAGAAAAGGCCAAGTTGTGCAGAAGCGCACTTGAGTCATATACTAGGAGTAGAGGGCCAAGCTGTGTCCAAGCAACAATGCACCATATGCAAAGGAGAGTGGGCCAAGCTGTGCCCAAGCACCCCTGAATCCAAGGCAAAGGGGAGTGGGCCAATCTGTGCCCAAGCGCCCCTGAATCAAAGGCAAAGGGGTAGCGGGCCAAGCTGTGTCCAAACACCCCTGCAGCATATGCAAAGGGGAGCGGGCCAAGCTGCGCCCAAGCCCCGCACCATATGCTAGGGGTAGCGGGCCAAGCTGTGCGCAAGCACCCCCTGCACCATATGCCAGTGGGAGTAGGCAAAGCTGTGCACAAGCACTCCTGCACCATATGCAAAGGGTAGCGGGCCAAGTTGTGCCCAAGAATCCCTGCACCATATGCCAGGGGGAGTGGGCCAAGCTGTGCCCAAGCACCCCTGCAGCAAATGAAAAGAAGAGCAGGCCAAGCTGTGCCCAAGCACCCCTGCACCGCATGCCAGGGGAGCAGGCTAAAATGTGCCCAAGCATCCCTCCACCATATGCCAGGAGTAGCAGGCCAAGCTGCACCCAAGCACCCCTCAACCTTACGCAAAGTGGAGCAGGCCAACCTGTGCCCAAGCTCCCCTGCACCATATTCCAGGGGGAACGGGCCAAGGTGTGCCCAAGCACCCCTGCAGCAAATGAAAAGAAGAGCAGGCCAAGCTGTGCCCAAGCACCCCTGCACCCCATGCCAGGGGAGCAGGCTAAGATGTGTCAAGCACCCCTGCACCATATGCTAGGGGTAGTGGGCCAACCTGTGCCAGAGCATCCATGCATCATATGCAAAGGGGAGCAGGCCCAGCTGTGCCCAAGCACCCCTGCACCATACGCAAAGGGGAGCGGGCCAAGTTGTGCCAAAGCACCCCTGCATCATATGCAAAGAGGAGCGGGCCAAGCTGTGTCCAAGCACCCCTGCTGCCTATGCAAAGGAAAGCGGGCCAACCTGTGCCCAAGCACACGTGCACCATATGCAAAGGGTAGCTTGCCAAGCTGTGTCCAAGCACACTCTGACCATATAAAATGGTAGCGGCCAATTTTCACACAACCACACCCTGACCATGTTGTGGGAAAGGGCCCCTTTTTGACATTGTCACCCCCACTTTTTGCCTGTTTTTTGAAGTAATTTTGCAGTAAGTGCACCAGTACCAGACCCCTTTCCCTAAACTGTACAATTGTTAACCCAATTAGCAATACCTTCAGGACCCCCTTTAAGTCCCTAGTAAATGGTACCCCAGTAACTAAGGCTTGGGATACAAAAGTGAGTCCCCAAGGGCTGCAGCATATTTTATGCCACCCTAAGGTACCCCTCAGCCCACTCATGCAAACTGCCATTGCAGGCTGTGGTACATAGTGCAAAAAAAGACACAACATGGCACACCTCCTGTGTGTCATACCTGCAGACACTGCATGCCGTATAGGTAAGTCACTATGCCTTCAAGCCCTAAGGTAGGCTGCACTATACTGCTTGTGTGGACATTTCTGCATGAGCAGATATGCACCTGTGATGTCTAAGTTAATTCTTAGATATTACAAGTGGGCAAGGAAGCCATTTTAGGTACATGTGCTGGACACTGGTAATTTCGAGTACCCTTTCTACATGATATGATGACTTCACTGAAACTCGAGATGCTTGGTATCAAGCATCTCATATTAATAAGGCCACACTGATTCTAGTGATGGGTTTATTAATACATGCACCCAGAGGGCACCTTAGAGGTGCCCCATAAAACCTACTGACTACTTGTGCTCTGGCTGACTGGTGCAGATCAGCCTGCCACCCTACACAGGTTTTTGACCCCTGCAGGTGAGAGCCCATGCTCTCTGAGGGCAGAAACAATGCCTGCTCTGGCCGGATGTGTTGTCACCTCCTCCAAGCAGAGTGGCTAAGTGAGCAGCATATCAAGGCAGGAGGCTTCAGATGCCTCTGCCTCCTTTGATATGAGACCTAAGGCTTCCCAAGACAGAGGAAATGCCACCCCCTGGCCCGGGCGCATTTGGTACCAGGACAGGCAGGAACATTAGGTAGTCAGGAGGAGTGTTACACCTCTAGGGTGTCGAATAGGTGTGGGAGATTCCCACACTGGTTCCTGTGGGCGCTCCTGTGGAGGCAAATATAACCTCTGGTTTTGTCTTAATTAATCAAGTTCAAAAGTCCAATCAGTTCATCATAAATTTATTCATGGAGGTCCCACACCCATTCGACATTAGTATAATACAAGAGTCCCTCACCAGCCAGAGGGGACTATTCCTGAGGCGTCCAGAAACGTGTTTAATCTTGCTGGAGATTACCCATTTGAACTATTACTACACTCCAGGTGTGCCACACCATCCTTAATTGTTGTCACAAATTTTCTGGCTACACAGTGCGAGCACCCTATAAAGTTGTCTTACAAAGAAATCTCAAGCATCACGGCGAATCGCGCCAATACTTTTGGATTTAATCCTGAGGAAACTAAAAGGATCTATTCACTTGTTAAGGAGGTGGATCCAACCTCTACCAGCACATTTTCAAATCCTAGCATGTTAAGGCAACTTCTATACACGTCTAAAAGGATCATTAATCAACGTTTTGCACGCTGGAACATTGATTAGATACCACAAAGACCAACGCATCCCCAGAGGACTACGTATCGCCCTAAAGCCTACTCTCTGTAGGAACAACCCGAAGTTCACGGAACGCTGGTATACCATCTTAAATCGTTGTTCCTTGGACCTAATTCTTGTAATCGTTGAAGAACTCTCTAAAGTGATCAATGATCTTGAAAAAGAAATCGGCCAAATTCATCAGAATTTGGACAAAAACATAAACAAGGATGAACTCGACAAAGCTCTTGAGGATATCAACATCCAGTTGAATAAGTACACTAAAGAAATTAATGACAAAAAGATAAGAAAATATAAAAGAGACACTATGGACAACAAATTGGGTGAGGTCTACAGTTGGGCTGAGGTTTACGCCCAACGTAGACAACAAAGACCCTTTAACAATCCTTCATCAGATGAGGGCAGCTCTTCTGATGGATCTACAGCTCAAAGAAGTGGCCAACCGCAGGGTAGACCACAAAGAATGCCCCCCCATGGCAAAGGGGTTGAAAGCACCACCCAGACAATCCCCACAACTTCTGGTGTTCCTTTTTTAGAGAAAGGCCAAACCGTTACCGTAGAACCAGGAGGGGCAGAAGCCGCAGCCGCAGCAGTAACATCGTCCATAGCTCAAGCAACCAGGAGCAAAAGAACCTGGTAATCAACATTTCGAAAATACCTTTGTCTAAAAATCAATTGGATGTCTTACAAAAAGGGATATCCTTTGTCCCTACCTACCAGGCCATTGAACTTGAGATGGAAATATGTCTATTTAAATTTATGCGTAACCTACGATTATGTCACTTCTTTACTAACGTGAACCCCGACTGGTCCTCCTACTGAACACACTTGCAAAGATCTTAGAATCAAGAGCTCTTTTATGGCTCCCGTGAGCCATAAGATTTTTGACTCGTATGAGACTATAACTCTGAATGCATTAAAGGAGAATTTCAAAAAACCCATTCCAAAGATTAACAATTTTGATGTAAGAGAATCCAGAGCACTCAGGGAAATCACCAACAACAAGAAAATCATCTGTTGTAAAGCCGACAAAGGGGGAGCCCTGGTCATTTTGGACCAGGAATTCTACCAAAAAAGTGTGACTGCCCGTGTGAACGATAAGGAACTCTACATGAAATTGATTTCTGACCCGACTGATACCTTTTTGAAGATTTTGAAGACCATCCTGGAAAATGCTATGGAAATAGGGACTATCGCCCAAAAAGACTTAGGGGCATATTTATGATGCCCTTGTGCCTCTTTGCGCCGCAATTGCGTCACTTTATTTGACGCAACGGCGGCGCAAACAATGCGCCCTATTTACAACGTGACGCATCTAGGAGATGCGTCACTTTGTAAAGCCCTGCGCCATAAGGGGGCGTTCCTGTCACGGTCCAACGACTCCTCTGGATCGATTGATGCTATTTGGGTTCCACCTCCAGCTTCCTCCGTGCTCCGGAAAGAATATCTGACAGAGCACGATAGTAAGCAGGCGAGGGATAACTGGTCCGGGACTGGAAACGAGGGTAGATGCGGTCTCTGTAAGGATACAAAGAACACACAGTAAGACGAGAGTCCTATGCTTCCTATTTCCTATGAACTCTCCTCTCCTCTCGCTTCTTTCCTACCTGATGCGTCTCAGGACCTCTCTCTTCTACCTGTGAGATATTGTCTCTCCACAAATACGCTTTCTGCAAAACACAAAAACACGCACACAGGTTATATACACTTCTCCCCCCGCTACGCTGAATACAAAGCTTGATGTGGTGTCCTATACCTACTTGTTAGTTCCCAGTCCCTTGCTTTAAAAGGTTCTACTCAGGCTTAAAGGTTATGGATACCAATGCCACAATTCCCACGGAAACCAAGAGAGGAAAATGTTCGATGGTTCTGGTTTGATACTGAGTACACTCTTCACCAGAAAATACGGATAGTATGTTCTGCCTACACCCTAGCATGTTGACATCTCTTACCAGTACTGGATCCGAAGAAATGTTCCTCCGAAACCTACCATTACCTCTTGTCAATTAGAGAGGGTGCAATCCTGCGTCTCTCACGGTAACGGATTCAAACGGGTTCCAGAACCGATCAACCTCTGGTCAAATAGAGAGGGTGCAAATCCCGCGTCTCTCTCAAGAACCACAAACTCCCAACACCAGTGAACAAAATAATAAACCCAAAGCAGTGTCGCACTCGGGAGGGTGAAATCCAACGTCTCCCCGAATGCACAAAAGAAACGTGTCCAAACAAAAGTTCCCGAATATCGCGAGAGGGTGCAATCCTGCGTCTCTCGGTTCGGGTAAATCCAAAGTCCCAGAATAGGTAACCCCGCAGCCGCGGGTTACGGTAACACACTATGGAGCACTAGTAATCCAGAATAATCCCTGAAGCTCTCAACTCTGATCTCCGAAAAGACAAAATTACGTGCACCGCACTCCGGTTCTCACGGGTTTTTATGTTCTCATCCCGACTCGGTGCTCGCTGAGCTTTCTGGGAATTGTAGTTCCACTATCACTGGGTAGGCACAGGTCGGATCCTGACAGTATGCCCCCCTCCACCGTGCCTCCTAGCGCCCGGCTTCTCCGGGTGTTTGCGATAGAAAGCACGAACTGCTCTCGGAGCATGAACCGCCGTACTTGGTTCCCACGAATCATCCTCAGGTTGGTACCCCTTCCATGAAATGAGAAACCACAGCTTGCCCTGGCGGAATCTCGAGTCCAGAATCCTCCGGACCTCGTACTCCAACTGCTCATCCCTCAACACCGGAGGAGCCGCTGACATTTTCGCCTTCCCAGCGGGTTTCAACAAGCTGCAATGGAATACTGGATGTATTCTTAAATGCCCCGGAAGTTTGAGTTTGAACGCCACCCGATTGACCTTCCGAAGTACAGTATAGGGCCCAATGAAGCGAGGATGGAACACACTGTGATAGCAGAACCGGATATTCTTAGTCGAGAGCCATACTCTGTCCCCGACTTTGTATTCTGGCCCATCCTGCCTATGTTGGTCCGCCCAAGCCTTATAAGTTGATTTCGATCTTTTCAAGGTGGTTCGGATGACTTTGTGGAGTTTGACCAACTCCTCCACATGGGCCGCCACAGAGGGATGATTCTGCACTTCACCCGGTATCACAATGGGCAAGGTCTTAGCATGAAACCCGTTGTTGGCCCTGAATGGTGTTTCCTGGATGGAACTGTGCCAGGTGTTATTATAAGACAGTTCCGCGAGCCACAACATAGAGACCCATGATTTTTCCGCTTCCTTTGCATAACACCTCAGATATTTCTTGAGCGTTTGATTCATCCTCTCCGTCTGACCATCAGATTGAGGATGGAAGCTGGTGGACAATGCATCTTCCACCTGTAGGGCTGTGCACCACATGTGCCAGAACCGGGCGATGAATTGGGGCCCTCTGTCAGATATAATGACTCGAGGAATCCCGTGCAGACGCACCACCTGCGTCAAAAGTAGCTGTGCTGTTTGTTTGGCTGTTGGGAGATTGTGGCATGGTATGAAATGCGCCATTTTTGTAAGGCTATCTACTACCACTAATATGGCGTTGCACTGTTGATCTGTTGGCAGCCCCACTATGAAGTCTACGCTGATGGTATGCCAGGGATGGGAAGGAGTTGGAAGTGGCATGAGTTTCCCTTTCGCCCTACAATGCTCCCCCTTCGCCCTTGCACACACCTCGCACTGTCCTACCCAGTTCTCCACATCTTTACCCATCCCTTCCCACCAGAAATGGCGTTGTATCAGGAGAAGGGTCTTCTTTATCCCTGTATGGCCTGCCAAAACAGCATTATGACACCAATTAAAGGCTTGTAACCTGAGGGAATGCGTGGGCAAGTATAGCTTTCCGTTACATAAGGGCACCCCATGTTTCAAAGCTCGATTGGTATTCTGAGTCGCCCAAGTAGACCACTGTTGTGTGCTTTTCTGCTTTACCACTTGAGACACGAACTGTTCTATCGCATTCGCACACAACACTTTCTCTGCGGGTATGATGGCCTGTGCTTTTTGTATTGATGTTTCTTTTTCTGTCTGCCTTGACAGGGAGTCAGCCTTCTTATTGTCCGCCCCGGGACGGAACGTGACCACAAAGTCAAAACCCGCAAAAAACAACATCCATCTCATCTGTCTCTGTGATAGATGGCGAGCTGTTTTCATGTAGACCAGATTCCGGTGATCCGAATACACCGTGATGGAATGTCTCGCACCCCACAAATAATGCCTCCACTCCATGAAGGCCTTCTTTATGGCGAACAATTCCTTCTCCGCCACGGTATAATTGGCCTCAGCGGATGACAGCTTTTTCGATAGAAAAGCAACCGGGTGCAATTGTCCAGTGTGCTTGTCCCTTTGTGAGAGGATAGCTCCGACCGCGGCATCCGAGGCATCCGCCTCTACCACGAACGGAACATCCATTTGAGGATGTTTCAAAATGGGAGCCGTACAGAACGCTTCTTTCAATATATTGAAAGCCACGTCCGCCTCATTCGTCCACTCAAATGTCGTTCCCTTTCTCAGCAATCGAGTAATCGGAGCCGCCACTGCTGAGAACTGTGCAATGAATCTTCGGTAGTAGTTGGAAAACCCCAAGAAACACTGCACTTCCTTCACACTCTTGGGAGTTGGCCACTGCTGAACTGCCTCCACCTTACGATCTGCCATGCGGAAACCCAAGGGGCTCAAGATAACACCCAGAAACTCCACCTCCTCCACTCCGAACTCGCACTTGCTAAGCTTGCAATACAAGCTGTTGTCCAGTAATTTCTTCAGAACCAAAATGACGTGACTAGCATGTTGAGGAATAGACCTTGAATACACCAAGATGTCGTCGATGTATACGATGACAAACTGGTCTATGTAATCCTTCAACACGTCATTTAAAAAGTATTGAAACGCCGCAGGGGCATTGCAAAGCCCGAACGGCATTACTAAGTACTCGAATAGCCCGTATCGAGTCTTAAAGGCCGTTTTCCACTCATCCCCACTGCGGATCCTCACCAGATGGTACGCACCCCGGAGGTCCAACCGAGTGTAAATTGTGGCCTCCCTTACTTGGTCCAACAGTACGGGGATGAGTGGTAACGGATACCGGTTCTTAATGGTCTGTCTATTCAACAGGCGGTAATCAATACAGGTACGTAGATCCCCGTTAGCTTTGGCTATGAAAAACAGAGGTGAGGCCGCCGGGGATCGTGATGGCCGAATAAACCCCATGGCACAAAACTCCCTCAAATACTCCTGCAGGTGTTTGGTTTCAGGCTCTGAAAGTGCGTATACTCTACAGGAGGGTATCGCTGCTCCTTCCACCAGATCAATACGACAGTCGTATTCTCTGTGAGGCGGTAAGGACGCAGCCTTGGTTTCACTAAACTCCTCACTATACTCTTCGTACTCGGCGGGGAGGCTAACATCTTTCTCAACCGCTGTCGCTACTTGATACCCTTGTGATAGAGCAAGGAGATGATGGACCTTTTCTCTCATGCAGGTTGTTTGGCATTCTGTCGACTGAAAGCTGATGGTTTTCCGTTTCCAATCCATAGTAGGATTGTGCAGACCTAACCAAGGCATACCTAGGATAACCTCATATTGAGGTGCTTCGATAATATTCAGGATAATGGTTTCTACATGCTCCATAGGATCTCCCGGGAGGTGCAGTTCTACTTCCTCAGTGTGTTCAATGATAGGGCCGGACTTCAGCGGCGTGCCATCTACTGCCAGCACTCTCTCTGGTTTCTGCATCGCCACTCTCACCAACCCCAAACGTGCTACCAACCCTTCGTCTATGAAGTTACCCGTGGCTCCCGAGTCTACCATACTATGTACTGGGTATAGAGTTCCTCGCACCCGCAACAACATAGATAGAACGATGTGCGCTTCCGTGGTTGTGGCGGAACCCCCCGCCAGCGATGGCAACCGCCACTCTTGCTCCTCAGGGTTTTCCTCCAACACCAAGGATGCACTCTCTGAATCCCCCTTTACCGCTGGAACAGCTTGGGTCCTTCCCATCGAATACGGACGGCCTTTCTTGGGTTTTACCATACAATCCTTAACGTAATGGCCCTTTTTTCCGCAATACATGCAGAGGCCCAAGGTACGGCGGCTCTCTCTTTCTGCTCTCGATAAAGGAGCCCTAACCGCCCCCAACTCCATAGGTTCGGCTCCACCACTCTTCTCTGGGGGTATCCCACCTTCAACTTTCTTCTGACCCCCAAGGGGTTGATACCCACGTCTCCGTTCACCCACACGGTCCGCTCGACGATGGTCAAGCCTCAGCGTCAGGTTAATAAGATCGGTACAAGTAACAGGTTGCGGATCGATTTGCGCCAGAACATCCTTCAACTCGTCGGAAAGACCATGATAATATAAGGCCTTTCTCTTCTCCTCTGGCCAAGCTGTTTCTGCTACCAGACGGTTGAAGGCTGTCATGTACGTGATTAAATCACTCCGCCCTTGTTTCAAATCCAGGATATCCGTGTCTGCACTTAGGGTCGTGGCTCTTCTATCGAATACCCTTTCGAATTCTCTCCGAAAAGCCCCCCAATCCGATAGGAGAGGGTCATCATTTTTCACTAACGGCCCTGCCCAATTCGCCGCATCACCTGTCAAATACGAGATAGCAAAGGCTACTCTTGACATATTAGTGGGGAACGACGCAGGGCGACATGCGAAATGTAGCGTGATTTGCGTCAAGAAATTTTGGACAGATGTAGGACTCCCCGAATATCTCTCGGGACTGGCCAACGGAATAGGCTGAGGGACGGTGACCTGAACCTGCTGCACACCTGCAGAAGCATTAAAGGGATTCCTGCCTTGTCTCTCTACCTGTTCCTTTAGAGCAGCTGCTTCTGCTCTTGAAGTGGCTAGTTCTTGTTGTACCAGCAACAAGGCCGCCATTACATCTTCCAAGGTAGCCATCACTACTCGATCAAGAGGAGGTTATTTCGTGGGCACGTAATTCTGTCACGGTCCAACGACTCCTCTGGATCGATTGATGCTATTTGGGTTCCACCTCCAGCTTCCTCCGTGCTCCGGAAAGAATATCTGACAGAGCACGATAGTAAGCAGGCGAGGGATAACTGGTCCGGGACTGGAAACGAGGGTAGATGCGGTCTCTGTAAGGATACAAAGAACACACAGTAAGACGAGAGTCCTATGCTTCCTATTTCCTATGAACTCTCCTCTCCTCTCGCTTCTTTCCTACCTGATGCGTCTCAGGACCTCTCTCTTCTACCTGTGAGATATTGTCTCTCCACAAATACGCTTTCTGCAAAACACAAAAACACGCACACAGGTTATATACACTTCTCCCCCCGCTACGCTGAATACAAAGCTTGATGTGGTGTCCTATACCTACTTGTTAGTTCCCAGTCCCTTGCTTTAAAAGGTTCTACTCAGGCTTAAAGGTTATGGATACCAATGCCACAATTCCCACGGAAACCAAGAGAGGAAAATGTTCGATGGTTCTGGTTTGATACTGAGTACACTCTTCACCAGAAAATACGGATAGTATGTTCTGCCTACACCCTAGCATGTTGACATCTCTTACCAGTACTGGATCCGAAGAAATGTTCCTCCGAAACCTACCATTACCTCTTGTCAATTAGAGAGGGTGCAATCCTGCGTCTCTCACGGTAACGGATTCAAACGGGTTCCAGAACCGATCAACCTCTGGTCAAATAGAGAGGGTGCAAATCCCGCGTCTCTCTCAAGAACCACAAACTCCCAACACCAGTGAACAAAATAATAAACCCAAAGCAGTGTCGCACTCGGGAGGGTGAAATCCAACGTCTCCCCGAATGCACAAAAGAAACGTGTCCAAACAAAAGTTCCCGAATATCGCGAGAGGGTGCAATCCTGCGTCTCTCGGTTCGGGTAAATCCAAAGTCCCAGAATAGGTAACCCCGCAGCCGCGGGTTACGGTAACACACTATGGAGCACTAGTAATCCAGAATAATCCCTGAAGCTCTCAACTCTGATCTCCGAAAAGACAAAATTACGTGCACCGCACTCCGGTTCTCACGGGTTTTTATGTTCTCATCCCGACTCGGTGCTCGCTGAGCTTTCTGGGAATTGTAGTTCCACTATCACTGGGTAGGCACAGGTCGGATCCTGACAGTTCCTGCGCGGGGGGGGGCGTTCTTGCGCAGGAACGCCTCCTGAAAGTGGCTGAGTGAAATCTATGAGATTTCACTCAGTCACTTTCAGGCCAATGCTGCATCAAAACCCTGCGCCTGCTTGAAGCAGACGTAGGTCTTGACGCAGCATTGTGAAGATGGGGCACCCCCGAGCCTTGCTGGAGCTGCGTCGCGCTTGCGACGCAACTCCAGCAATGCGCCACATTTCCGGCACAGATGCGTCACGCATCTGTGCCGTTTGTGCACCATGGTGCGCCGCATTGTAAATGCAGCGCACCATGGGTGGCGTAGCTGTGGCGCACTGTGGCACACGTTAACTGGCGCATCCCTGGGGAGGCGCCAGTTAACATAAATCTGCCCCTTAAAATATCTGATCCATCCTCATCCTAAATGTCCCAGCATCCATATGCTGCCTAAAATTCACAAAAATCTACACCAACCGCCGTTCAGGCCCATTGTGTCTACGAGGAATTCCATCCACGAACCTACTGGGAAGTTTGTCGACATGTACCTTCAGCCCATCGTAAGGGGCATGTCCACATACATACGTGACTCCACGGATTTCTTCAACCAATTACAAAAAGTGATTCTAAACCCAAACATTCTGCACACTTTGGTTACCATCGACGTGTGTGCCCTGTACACTTCAATACCGCACAACAGGGGCATAGAAGCTATGGAATCTTTTCTACTTTCGCACTCTATGAAAGATGATTTGAAAGTGTTACTACTAGAGCTTATGCAATTCACGCTATACCACAGCTATTTCACTTGGAATGACGAGTTTTTTACGCAGCTAGTGGGCACTTCAATGGGCAACTGTGCAGCTCCTAGCTACGCAAATCTGTTCATGCACCGTCTTGAACTCGACCACATCTTGAATAACGTCCATTGGTCCAAAAGAATTGAGGCGTACTGGCGATACATTGATGATATTTTTATTTGGGCAGGATTACCTGAAGAGATACCTGAATTTATTTCCCACATCAACGGTGTGGATGATCACATTCGATTCACATATAATGCGGATACTAAAAGTTTACCTTTTTTGGATATCCTAGTCCCCCTCGACAATGTTAACATAAAAACTTCACTGTTTGTGAAAGTCACTGATCGGAACAATGCTCTCATGTACACTAGCTGTCACCCAACTTCATTGAAAAAACACTTACCCTTTTCACAGTTAATGAGGGCTAAAAGGATTTGTTCAGAACCAGAAGAATACCTTCAAACTGAAAAGAACATTCTGCAGAAATACACGGAGAGAAAATACCCTGAATTTACCTTGCAAGCTGCCCGAGACCGCATCATGCTAAAGAACAGAAATGATCTCTTGACCCCCGCACTAACATCACCAACAGTGAAAGACCAGTATTTGTGTCCAGATACTCTTCCAGAAGTTCGTCAATCAAGAACATTATCTTAAGCAACTGGCAGATGATCCAATTTGAACCAGACTTTCGTGGCATATTCAATTGTACTCCACTGTTCGCTTACCAAAGAGCGAACAATTTGAAAAATCTGTTGGAACGCAAACCCAAACCACCGGATACTGTTTTTTCAGGCACCAAACCATGTCACAATTGCAGTCACTGCAACAATATTATTAGAGGCAATTTCATCAACCATCCTCTGTCTGACAAACAGATCAAACTAAGAACTAACGCCACTTGTGATTCCATGAACTTGGTGTACCTACTAAAGTGCCCTTGCGGCTTACCCTACGTCGGGAAAACCGAAAGAAAAATCACAATTCGCCTTACAGAGCACAAAAGCACAATAAGAAACAAGACCTTGAAATCTCCCCTAGCTGCTCACTTTACCTCATCTCAACACAACATCAGCCAGTTAAGGTTCCTTGTACTGGAGGTTGTCCCGATGAGACCTGGCATTGACAATCGCAAAAAGTTACTACAACGTGAACTCTTCTGGATAAAGTTGTTGGACTCGTGCCAACCAAAAGGACTCAATGAACGGATTGAATATAGTTGTTTCCTTTAAACATGCTCTTACCATTCTGTCTGATACATCCCTAACTGTTATCTTTATGGAACTTATTCTCTTCCCCTATGTTTCAATGTTCTTTAGTATTTTCCTTACTTTCACTTTACTTTTCCTAAACTCTTTTTTACACTTTGTGATGACGATTTTTCATCCTAATGGATATAATGTTATTATTTTCAGTGTATCCGTTTACACTCTCTCAGTTTCTGTGCTTTTTCCTCCCTCTCTATATGTTGTCTCTCTTCCGTTCCTTACTATTCATCTAATTCATGTATTCCCTATCCAAGATGGCCGACACTTCTGTGTCCCATCGACCTAAAGTTAATGCATTTAATGTCCAGTTTTCCTTTCATCCTATTTAATTTCTCTTGAGTATTTAAACCAGTTTGTTACACATTGGTTACTTTCTCCGATGTTCTGGGGTATTTCACCGTTTCTAACACCACACACGCCACGCACTGCACACTCTCTAGTCTTCTTTCTATGTTTTATCAGACGTCTTCAAAATACACGTTCTCACTTCCGCATAACGATTCTGCTGACACCCGCTACTGAACGCGGTAACTCTACTACCTCGGTGAGAACCTTCAATTTCAGTTTCGACTTTTGATCGCGTTTCACGTTTTATTTAACGCGCACACTCGGGTGTTTACTTGGGTGATTCTGACTCACAATCTACATATTCCGCACCGTTTGATTTTCGCATGCACCTATGTATGAACTTTGTAAAGTCTTTATCTTTGCACCAGGTTTCATCACATAGTTCTCACTCGCTTAGTTTCGCGTTTTTGTTACACAATACTTGATTTCACTTCCGTTTTCATTCCGCTATTACCTATGGTCCTTTGGTCCTACCTTCTATTTTTTATTTATTTAACTTAGGGTCACGTCCATTTCCTGAAACAGTGTTTGTTTCCTCCACAGATTACTCTGAGTCCCCTGATGAAGGGACTTTCGTCCCGAAATGCCTAGGGATTTTTGCATATTGAAGCGTTTTCACGGATTAAACCTTGAATAATATTATTTGAGTCATTATGATTACAATATATGACCTCCATGAATACATTTATGATGAACTGATTGGACTTTTGAACTTGATTAATTAAGACAAAACCAGAGGTTATACTTGCCTCCACAGGAGCGCCCACAGGAACCAGTGTGGGAATCTCCCACACCCATTCGACATTAGTATAATACAAGAGTCCCTCACCAGCCAGAAGGGACTATTCCTGAGGCGCCCAGAAACGTGTTTAATCTTCTGCTGGAGATTACCCATTTGAACTTTTACTACACTCCAGGTGTGCCACACCATCCTTATTTTTTGTCACACCTCTAGGGTGGACAGCCTGAAGTGAACACGAAGAAAGGAATCTTACCATCTTGTGTGAGGAGGAATCTGGCTTTCTAAGTCAGGGTTGTGCCCACTTCCCACAGAAAGTGGTCATATAGATGGTACAGATATACTAAAGATAAGTAGCCCATTAGCTACTACTTGTCACTCCCTGTAACATCCCTAAATTGAGTATTTAGGTGGCACCTCTGATGCCAGGAACTCAGATTCGAAGTATCAAGAAGAGAAGGACACCAAGAGCTGCAAGAACAAGTGGGAACTGAAGACTGCTGTGGACTTTTGGCACCAAATCCTGCCTGCCACACTAAGGGGCAGATCTACAAGCAAGAGCCGCAGCGTGGCACCGCAAGCCCTTTGGCTGCCCCACACCACAGCACTTCTGAAGCACAGGGATGCAACATATTTACAATATTATGTTGCATCTCTGTGCTTCCCCCTGTGCTGCCGCACAAACTGCAGCCATACGCTGACGCAGGCACCTTTGCACCTTGGTGCAAGGATTCCTGCATTGTGGGGAGATTGTTTTTGTGCAGGAAGAGGCACCTTCCTGCACAAAAACAATCACTGCAGGCATTTTCCTCTTTGAATGCGTGCTGTGGAATTCAGCACGCATTAAAAGAGGTAAAAATGAGGAGAAATGCAAACATTTCTCCTCGTTGATCCTCGCTACGCCACCTCTAGGGTGGCGTAGCATTCAGACTCAGATCCAGATTTACGATTTCTCGCAAATCTGAAGATGTGTCTTGTTCCATGGGTGTTGCGTGGGAACACCTACAGCAACATCCCTGGAATGCCCCTTCAATGCAAACTGCTGCATTTGAAGGGGCCGTATTTACAAGGAGAGGTAAAGTTATGCAGGGTGGCTTTTCCTGCCCTTGTAAATATGGAGGAGCCCACTGCGCCACCAGTACGTCACGAAAAGTGTTGTACTGGTGGCGCAGGTGGCTTGTAAATGTGCCCCTAAGTCTCGACAATCAAGACCCAGTGTCTCGTCCTGCAGCTGAACTCTTGTCATAAATCCCTGGTGGGCTGGCAGCACTTCAAAAATCGCCAGCAAATCTCCCTTGGAGTAGAGGAGCTACTCCCCTGCAGTCCGCAGGCACCGAAACGCAAAGTCTGGTGTACCGAGTTGCCACTCCCCGGCCAGCACGATGCAGCTGCCCCCCAGGAAGAGGACCCTGTGCTTCTGAAGGTCAGATCTGTCCTCCCACCATGTGAGAGTACACCAGGATCAACTGGAGCCACACATGGCCAATACCTGGGGTGCAAGACTATTGCAGCCAGCAAAAAACGTGAGAGTCTGATCGGGACTCCAATGACTCTGAGACAAAGTCTCTCTCACAGAACGTCAGCACCACAGAGACCCACTTCCAGAGTTGCCCAGCTGTAATGATTTCTGCACCTTCAACCGAACCAGTGAGACAGATGACTGCAATGCCCTAGGACGCACAGTGCCCAGCTGACCTTTCCACTCTGGACCTGAGCGCCCCAGCCTAGGTAACAACAAACCAGCTCTGTTCCCTTGTGCTCAGGACACTTGCAACATGAGCCCCCACATTGGGAGCTCCTGGACTTGTCCCCAAGTTTCCTGTGCAGTCTGTTTCTAGGTGGCCCACTTTCTTTCTACCAGCGTAGTGTGCACAGCTACCAACCCGACCCGCACCTCTGCACCCGGACGCCCCAAGGCAGGTAACGAGTAACTGCTAGTGGTACTTTGGCCCTTTGCCCCTACGATGCCCCCTAGGTCCTGCAGGAGCCCCCCAGAAACCAACCATAAATGACTGCATGCAAAAGTGCCTTCTCACACAGAAAAGTACTGCGAATAAAGACACATTTAAGTGGACACATTACTTACCTGCTAAAATCAATATTTTAAAAAGTATTTACTTAATAACAAAGTGCTTGCCATCAAAATGTATATAAACATATGATTTATTTTTCTAAATAGGCCTCATATATATTCTTGAGTGTGTCCCCCATTTATTGACTCTGTGTGTGTTCAACAAATGCTAAGCACTACCCTCTGATACGCCTAACTACTCACCCACTCTACCACAAAAGGGAGCATTTGGGTTATAATTTATGCCTCTGGTAAACAAATGGAGTTTGTATGGACTCACACACAGTGTGCCGCATTATGGTCCCTTATATAAAGGGTCAGCTTCCAAGACATATGAAATGAGTAGCGTGCCAATCTGTGTTCAACCACACTCTGACTATAGGAAATGGGTAGCAGCCAACCTGTACCCGACCATACTCTGACTGTATGAAATGAGTAGCAGGCCAATCTGTGCCCAACCACACTCTGGTCATATGAAATGGGTTGTGCATCAATCTGTGCCCAACCACACTGTGACCATATGAAATGGGTAGCAGGCCAATCTGAGCCCACCCACACTCCGACCATATGAAATGGGTAGGTGCCAATCTGTGCCCAACCACACTCTGCCATATGAAATGGGTTGTGCGTCAATCTGTGCCCAACCACACTCGGAGCATATGAAATGGGTAGCAGGCCAATCTGTGCCCAACCACACTCCGACCATATGAAATGGGTAGGTGCCAATCCGTGCCCAACCACACACTGACGATATAAAATGGGTAGCGTGCCAATCTGTGCCCAACCACACTCTGCCATATGAAATGGGTAGCAGGGAAAACTGACCCCAAATACATTGTCACTCTATGAAACTGGTAGTGGCTAAAGGTCTAACCACGCACACTTTGACCATATGAAATGGATAGGCAGAACATTTTGCCCAAGAACATTGTGACCATCCGAAATGGTAGAAGCTCAAGAGCCCCCAATTACACCTTGCCTGCATAAAATAGACACTGGGACAAGCTTTTCCCAAGCACACAATTGTCATTAAAATGGACAGTAGGGTAAGTAGGGTAAGCTGTGCTAAACACACCTAAATTGTATGGGTTGTATTATAAAATATAGCAGACCAAAATATTGCATACAATATTGACTTTATATATTTTGTACAAATATGACAACAGCAATATAGAAGACAACAATATTGTCAAATAGTGGGTACGTATATGAAATTGTAACTAGTATACACTATTTTAACTTAAAAACATATATTAACTTTAAAAATAATATTACATTTAACAAAGACACTTATAATATAATAATATATTATTAATATATGGCTTTCAAACATAAAATAAAAATCTATAATTAAAAATAATTGCAAGAATCATAAACAGTATTTAAAAAAAAAGTATTTAAACATAAATAATAAACCATACGTATAAATACTAATAATGCTAATAATACTAACAATAATTGTAATTGTAATTGTAATTGTAAAAGCATTTGTAGAGCGCGTTGCTGCCCGAAAGCGTCCAAGCGCTGAGTAGAAGCAGGGAGTACCTGGAGGGGATCTAGGGGGAGTCGGATTTAACAAACAGCAGGGTCTTTAGACTTTTACGGAACGAGAGTAGGTCTGGGTTGGACCGAAGTGAGATGGGGAGAGCATTCCAGAGCTTGGCAGTGTTCAAGGAGAACATCCTGCCCCCGGACCTAGCTCGCTTCACTCTGGGAACAACAGCGAGGAACGCTTCTGTGGACCTGAGGTTCCTGTTAGGTTGGTAAGGGATGATAAGGTCAGTATTGATGGCTGGGGCTGTTTTCCAAAAAGCGCGGTGCGCCAAGCACAGAGCCTTGAAGGTCACTCTCTGCCTCACTGGCAACCAGTGGAGAGTTTTCAGAGCAGGTCTGGCTGATTGAGTGCGCGGGAGTTTCAGCACGGTGCGGGCCGCGCAATTCTGGATGACCTGTAATTTCCGTAGGGTCATCTCTGGTGCCCCTAGATACAAGGCATTGTTAGAATCCAGGCGCGACTGGATAAGGCCTTGTACCGCCACCCTTTTGGCCTCTAGGGGGAGTAGCGGGAGGACCTTCCTCAAGATCCTAAGTAGGCCAAAGCAGGTGGAAGACAGTTTTCTGGCCTGAGTAGAAAAGGAAAGTTTGTTGTCGAGCCATATCCCCAAGCTTTTGACGCTGTCCTTAGGGGTGGGGGGGGGGCCCAAGGCACTGGGCCACAGTGAAGTGAATGGTACGGGAGAGGTTGGACCTAGGAGCATAAGCTCCGTCTTATCACCGTTTAATTTTAGGGAGGAGTTGGACATCCATCCCTTAACATCCACTAGGCAATTTAGGAGGTCGGCTGCGGAATGCCTACTGTTCTTGGTGGCCAGCGAGACCACAAGCTGGGTGTCGTCGGCATATGACACAATTTTAATGTCATATGGCTCGACAACACCCGCCAGCGGCCTCATGTAAACGTTGAACAGTACAGGGCTCAGGGAGGAGCCCTGTGGTACTCCACAGCTCAGGGGTTTACTCGAGGACACCATCTCTCCGTCAAAGATCTGGAACGACCTCCCAGACAGGAAGGAGTGGAACCACCTTAAGGCGTCACCTGAGACTCCGATGTTATGGAGACGGTCCAGCAAGGTGGTGTGGCTGACCGTATCGAAGGCAGCACTTAGATCAAGGAGGATCACTGCCACTGATCCTCCCTGATCCAGTATCCTTCGAGTCTCTTCGGTGACGGCCAGCAGAGCGGTTTCAGTACCATGCTTTGGTCTGAAGCCCGTCTGGGATGTGTGAAGTAGAGAGTGGTCCTCCAGAAACTGGACCAGCTGCAAGTTTATGTGTTTCTCTAACACTTTGCTGGCCCAAGGAAGAAGGGAGATGGGACGGTAGCTGGAGTGGTCGTCTGGGTCCAAGCTGGGCTTCTTCAGCAACGCCCTCACCATAGCCTGTTTCCAGGCCGTGGGGACTGAGCATGCGGATATAGAGGCATTTAAGAGATCCAGAATGACAGGCAAGGTGGCTAAACTTGCCCGCATTAGGACCTCTGGAGGAGCAGGGTCACGGGGGGAGCCGGATTTTACTTGTTGTGCCACTTTGCTTAAAGTATCAAGGTCCAGAGGCAAGAAGTGGTCCAGTGCAGGCTGATCTAAGTGCCGAGGTGATTTGGGGGGGGGAGCGTGGGATATATCCGGAGTGGTGTCTATGGCGGGGAAGGTGGAGTAGAGTTTAGTGACTTTATTGTGGAAGAAATCCGCAAGCTCGTTACATTGATCCTTGGTTTTGTTAGGTGGAGGTGCAGTGCTGGTAGTGGAGCAATGCTTTATTATCTGGAAAATTTCTTTAGGTTTAGATTTAGCTTCTAGTATTTTCTCAGAATAATAAGTTGCCTGGGCTGTTCTGATCCCTTCTTTATAGGCTTTAATCGCCTCTTTGTAAGAGGCCTTTTTGTCTGGGAGAAAGTCTAAACGCCAGGCTCGCTCTTGTTGCCTACAAAGTCGTTTTAGTTGTCTAAGAGAGTCAGAAAACCAAGGGGCAGTTTTCTTTTGTCTGTTAGCGGATGATTTGTGGATCGGGAGAATCGAGTCTAGCGAATGGGTGATCCAGTTTTCGTAGTTGGAGTTAGCTGCGTTGGGATCTGGACAGGGTGAAGGGCAAGTGGAGTCTAGTTTATGTAGCCAGGCCTCCAATGGAAGTTTGGACCAGTTCCTTCTAGAGGAGATTTGGGGAGGGAGCTGGGGGGTTTTGTGTTTGACCCAGGTGAATGGGACTAGGAAATGGTCCGACCATGGGAGGGGGGTGGGAAGATCAACAGTTAAATCCGGACAGTTGCTGAATATAGGGTCGAGTAAGTTGCCCTTTTCATGGGTTGGAGCAGCAACCAGTTGAGACAGTTGGAGGGCTTCGAGATCCTCTAATAGTTCCTGGGCAATGTGGTCTGAAGGGGAATTGAAGTGGAGGTTGAGGTCTCCTAAAATCGTGTAATTGGCAGCGGACAGAGATCTTCCAGCTATGATCTCAGGAAGATACCTGTGAAACTCTTTTACAGGCTCAGGTGGCCGGTAGATCAAGGTACCGGAGAAAGTGTTGTTCGCATTGAACTCTATATGGAATGCTATGCTCTCACATTCAGGGATGGTCTCTGCTGTGGAGCGACATCGGTACTGGTTCTTCAGAATGATTGCCAGACCTCCGCCTCTTCCTACCGGTCTATCTGCTCTAAGGATATAGTATCCTACGGGTAAGGCTTGGACTACGTCCGGCTCTGAGTGCCCGGTGAGCCACGTTTCTGTCAGAAACACCACATCTGGCCTATGTTCTTCAAGCAGCATGGCAATCTGTATACTGTGTTTGGGCAGGGAACGGCAGTTTAGTACGTACATGCGGTACGTTAGTGCTGTTGCTAATCATAATAATAATCATCTAAATAATAATATCAAACATTAGATATTAAAAATGTTCAAAATGTGTACAATTACAGCATACAAATGCATTAACAAAAAAATAACAAAACATAAACAAAAAAAGCACATCAAACACATTTTTTCCAATTAAAATAAAAAATATTAAAAAAGAACTTTACAAAATCAAACATAAAAAATTGGACTTGGAGAGATAAAATTAACTACTCCCACTCCAAACTGAGCATCAGTATGTAAAGTGTTGGACTTTGGTGGAGTCAGATTTACTATTTCCATTTCAACAAAAAGCAAGCTTAGGGAAAGTACTGGGTTTGGAGGAGGTAGATGTAATATTCCCCCTCCAAAGTAAGCAGCATTAGGGAAAGTGTGGAAGTATGGAGTGGTTACTATTCTCAATCTAACCTGAGCAACACTAGGGAAAATATTACACTTTGGAGGGGCTAGATTTACTCTTCCTATTGCAAATCTAACCAGCAGTAGGGAAAGTGCTGTGCTTTATAGGTGCCAGAGTTACTTCTCTCTGTTCCATATTTGTTTTTCAATAAAAAAATAAATACAGAGCAACAAAAAAAACATAATTAAAGGAATGCATTTATTCATGCATTATAAAACAAATAAAAGAACATTTTTAAAATACACATTTTTATATCACAAATCGAAAAAATTTCAATGTAAAAAAGCAAAATATTTTAGACTAAATATCTTCCTCCCTATCATCCTGATTAACAAACATGGACAAACAACTATACTGCTAAAAAAATAAATATTATAAAAGTTAAAAATATTATTATGAAAATAATTGCTACATGAAATAACTAATATTAAAAAAATAATAAATATACAATTCATTAACACAATGTAAGATTTAAGAATCTGATCAACCAACTAGCAATTACTCAAATCAACGAGTAACAACATTTTCAATTCAATAATTTATATAATTAATTATCAATTAAAAACTTAAATTACATAAAAAAAACATTATGCATTAGAAACAATAATCTACATTTCTAAAGTGGCACCATATACAGTTGGGGGTGGGCCAAATTGTCCCCATGCAAATGTTTGCAGCATGTAGTTTACAGAGGACCAAGCTCTCTGAAAAAACACTGTCACATACAACATGAAGAGTGGCCGAAGCTGTGCCGAAGCACACATGTTAGAAATCAGGACCTGTTTGCAGTGTCCCCCACTTTTTGCCCGATTTGAGACCTCAAAGTGCTGGTTTTCTGACTATCAGAGTGCCCTCTAGATGCTGTTTTCTGACTATGAGAGTGCCCTGAGCTCTGCTGGGCTGGCACAGGACCAGTGCTATTTTGAACAGAAACTTGGTTAGATGAAGATTCGGCCTCTGAAGTGCTGGAAGCTCTCCCTCCGGGCTATGGAATACGCAGGTTAGATAGACCCTGCGTGAGGGGGGGAGGGATTGCGGTTATTTATAAGGGCGATATTAAATGCACCATGGAGTCAACTTCTGTATCTGATAGCGAAGCCAGTACTTTGTCTATAACTGTTTCTAACAATTATATAATTAAAGACCTACTGGTGTAGAGACCCCCCGTAAGTAGCAGCCAGCTTGCTGCTAGTCTTATACAAAATATATTGTCCCCGGCTATGCGTTATGAGAAATTCCTTCTGTTGGGAGATTTTAATTTGCATTTCGATGATGCCTCGAATATTCCAGCCCAAGAGGTTTGTAATGATTTGCTAACTCTGCAACTAGCATTAAAATCTGAATTACCCACACATCGGCTTGGACATATATTAGTCCCCATTTTTTGTAATTGGGACACTCTTAAAATTGATTCTCCTGAACCAATGATCTGGACTGACCATTTTCTGGTGCCTTTTCAAATTAGTTGCTCCATGGGAATTAACCCAGGGAAAGGGTGTGGCACCTCTAAAAAGCAGAGGAAATGGGCTAGGTTCTCCCCGGGAGATTTTAGGGCCAGTTTGGTGCAGGGGGGGGGGGCCACCGAAAGGACTTGGCTCAGCCATTGATGGGGCCTGTGAAGCATTGGACCTTCGCATTCAGCTTGCCCTTGATAAAACTGCCCCTTGGTCTAACAGGGGACCCACGCGGCGAACTAAATCTGCAGCATGGTTTAATGATGATTTAAAAATGGCTAAGACAGCTTGCAAGCTTCATGAAAGAACCTGGAGACAGGGGTACTTGCCAGACCATGAGAGGGCGTACAAATTGAGTCTTAGAGGGTATCATGCCTTGATAAGGAAAACACACGCAGCTTATTACACTGAGCGGATCGACAAGGCTGATTGCTCCGCTAAGGAACTTTTTGTAGTTTACAAAAAGCTATCCTCACTGGCCTCTATTGAAGAACGAGTGATGGCCTCAGTGAAATCCTGCAACCAGATAGCTGATTTTTTCCACAATAAGGTGCAGGATATTTATTCTACTTTTCCCACTGCGGCTAGGGCTTGTTCCGGTGGCGAAGAGCCGCTGGAGGAGGGACCTTTGGAAATAGACAGTTTGTGTGCTTTTATGGTCCCGGACGAGGACCAACTGATCAAAGTAGCTGGAGGTGTAAAATCTGGCTCTCCTAGAGATCCGGCCCCAGCCAAAATTTTTAAAGGTAACATGGAGACGCTAGCACCGTACATCAGGAATCTTCTCACACTATCTTTTGATTCCAGTAGGGTACGGACAGTTTGGAAATAAGCGGTGGTACTTCCACTTAAGAAGAAACCTCAGATTAGCATAACCCTATTGAGCAACCTATGGCCTATTTTACTCCTTCCCTATTTTGCTAAAATAGCGGAAAATTGGTTAATCAACAACTCTCGGCTCATATTGAAACTCACCGACTTTTACATCCTACTCAGGCAGGTTTCCGTGCCCTCCATTCCAGGGAGTCGGCGTTACTCTTCTCCACGGAGATGCTGCGGAAACATGTGGATGAGGGTCAGACAGCGGCACTGATTCTTCTTGACCTCAGTGCCGCGTTGGACACTGTGGCACACCATACTCTACTACATTGTCTGAGGAAGGGCGGAGTCGTTGGGAAGGCGTGGCAATGGCTGGAATCCTTCCTCCATGAACGTAGTTTTTGTGTTGAGCAGGGGCCTTATAGGTCAAAGGCTATTGCCCTGAATCAGGGAGTCCCGCAGGGTTCTAGTTTGAGCCCCACCCTATTCAACCTTTATGTTGCTCCGGTGGCTCTGATCACCGAGAAACATGGGCTGGATGTGGTGACATATGCTGATGACACGCAGCTGGTTGTGGCTCTGTCACAGCCAGCTGAGCATGCAGCCAGCCGGTTTGCGTCTTGTCTTCAGGACCTGGCCGGCTGGATGTCGAATAACTGTCTCAGATTAAATGGGGACAAGACGGAGGTGCTAATTGTAGGCAGGTCTCCGTCTGTTTGGACATCTGCATGGTGGCCTCAGACATTGGGCCCTCTACCTGCACCTAAAGAACAGGTTAAGAACCTCGGCATGTGGATCGACTCGAAATTATCTTTCGAGTATCATACTAGACTTGTGGCTGGAACTTGCTTTGGCATTCTCCGCAGTCTGAGGAAGACGCTCGATTTGCTCCCGTTGTCAGCTAGGACGGCCCTGGTCCATGCCCTGGTTACCTCCAGGCTGGACTACGGGAATGCCCTATACATGGGAGCCAATGCGAGATGTCTCCAGCGACTGCAACATATTCAAAATGCTGCCGCACGCCTGGTATTGATGCTGCCTAGAAGATCTCCCTCCAAAAAGGCCTTGGAGACGCTGCACTGGTTACCAATCAGGGAGCGCATCCAGTTTAAAACCCTCTGTATTAGTCATCGGATCGCTCATGGGAATGGTCCAAGCTTCCTGCGGAACTTGCTCACTCCGTACAAGCCCACTCGGCTTCTGCGGTCTCAGGGTGCTGGCCTAATGTGCATCCCGAAGACCAGCAGGGCCAGGATGGGTGGCAAATCGTTCCGCCTTCTGGCGGCTCGTAGTTGGAATACTATCCCTCGTAGACTCCGTTCGGAGCCTACGGAAGCTGTCTTTCGCAGGGAACTTAAAACATACTTGTTCCCAAGGTGTTAGATGCAATAGGTTTGGGAGATGTATTGGGGGGTTGCTGAGGCCACTGAATAGCGCGGGGACACACTGGTTAGTGTAACCAGGCGCTCTATAAGCTCAGAATTATTATTATTATTATTTATTTAACACACAGTGAAAACACTTACATGAAGGTACACTACATATTAGGGTACACTTATAATTGGCATGATCTACCCTATAAGTCCCTAGTACATAATAGGGCAGCGCATTTAAAACTACCTTTAAGTCTCTGGTATTTAATAGGGCATGGCAGTTTAGAGGCCTGCCGCCTTTTCTGCACTTGCATGTGTGTAGCTCTGTAGCACTGCTTTTAAATGTAAATTGTGCCCAAACTCGACTTTGGTGGTAGGGGCACTTAAAAGTAACAAACTACAATATTTTGGCAAATCAGGTTCCCACAGGTGTTACATCCCGATGTGTCCCAGGGATGGGGGGTTCATGTACTTATAAGGAAAGCAAATATAAAAGAGGTTTTATATGCCATGGGGATAGAGAAATTGTACATTTAACTTCCCCCATTGCTGTAAAGTGTTTCCCAAAATCGACTTTTGTCGATATTCAGGACCCCTTTAGTCTCCCCTAGGTGTCCCAGGGGTCGGGGTCATGTATCTATAATCAGGGTCTTTATACAAGATGTTTTATAGACCCTGGTGTTGGAGAAATTGTACATTTCATTTTCCCCATAGTAGATCCCCAGCCACATAGGTTAACATGGCAATAGTTCATTAATGCATAACTATTGTTAGGAATCAAAGAAAATATAATTCAAGGACTTGGGAGAATGGTATTGATAAATCAAACAATATGCTATTGTTGAATTCATCCTTAAGTATATAGAAATGAAGTTATAAGACTTTCTTGCCTGTAAGCCAAAATTCACCCTTCCTGTGGTCTCCCCTGATCGGTCAGAGTTAGGAGGATTAGCCAGGCTGATTGGACGGCTCACCCAGTGAAATGTTATCTCTTCTAGAGAGCTCTGCTACACAGGAATGTCAGAGCAGTGGGGAGGGTACATAACAATGAAGTTTGAAAGGGGGTTAGGACAGGCCGAGAATGCTAGGCCCATCTATTCCACCAGCTCCCCTGACCAAGCCAGATGGAAGGCTTAAGGGGGGAGTTTGCTCCGGTGCTGTAAGTTCAGGCATATTGAATTTTGGAGAAATAGTGCTTTATGGAGAAGATTATGCGACACTTTGTAGGAAGAGGTCTTTCAATGGGGTGTTGCCCTGTACCTCATTGAATAGGAGTGCTCTCCTGCTTGACCCCAGAGACCTCTGAATAAATATGTGATAGGTGCACAGCATCTCAGTTCTGCTGCTTGAAACTAAGAGAAGAAGAAGGAGTACCAAGCTGGAAACTTGATCTGCACCATCAGGCCTTGCATTCTAACTGACTGCACCTGCTTCATAATCTGGAATACAGCCCTTTTGATGTACCTTGCTTCAAGAGGAATAAAGAGTGGACTTCCTGCAAGCTCCAGGTTAAAGGAGCTCATCTGGACCATCACCACCAAGCATCCCCAGCCTGGAGTGCATCCAGTGGATTTGTAAGGGTTTTGTCCAAGTGGATTGTGGGAACTGAAGTCCCAAACTTTCAAAGACATCTTGGAGCTTCCAGACCCTTGGATTGTGTTTTGGACACTTTGGAACCCACAGCGGAACTTCAAGAGTAGTTCAAGAAGTTTGGAGAAGTTTGGAGCAAGTTTGTAAAAAAGCTCCAGAGGGGGACTGACTCACCGCGAGCCGGCCTGCCCTTCCAGTTCGTCCCACCGAAAAAGCTCTGGAGGTCTGACTTCTAGAATTTAACCGGGAGCTCCCTGGTAAGTCAGCCACCGAACCCAGACTTGTGAAGAGTTTCAAGGGAGCCCGACAGAAAAGCTCCAGAGAAGTTTCTAAGTCCGAAGGTAAAATCTTGGCCCAGGCCTACCGTGAGTCACATCTGAGAAGGGCTCCATCGCGGTCAGCCTTAAACTTTGACTTTTTCCTGGTCAAGTGTGAGCCGATGTCCCAATTTGGCGCTATACGTTTTTAAGTGCAATATAGCGCTAAATCCTTAAAAATTCATATAGCTGGTTCAATATATTGGATTTTTGTTGTTTTGGTGTCCTTTTAAAGATAAAAATATTTCCTATTGTTATAAATTGGTGTTGGATTTTTATTGTGCGTTGCATCTTAATTAGTTGCTGAAATGGGAGTTTTTAAATGCTTTACATACCTGTCTCATAAGTTAACCCTGTCTGCTCATAGCCAAGCTACCAAGGTTTGCGCATGGGAATAATATATTGAAACCTGTACTGAACCCTAGAGTGTGTTAGTGGTCTTATTGCCAGTGGTAGATTCATGTTTATCACTGCTAATAAACCACTTTCCAACAACACCTTTGCTATGTACAATGAATAGTGGGCCAACCTTGACTGGGGAGTACTTGGCCTAGTTCGCCACAAGTCTGCTATTGCAGTATACATAGGGAAGTGGCAAAGTTGTGCCCAAACTCAGTCTTCTCTGTATAAAATAATTATGGGCCAAGTTCTCCCTAAGCATGCTGTTGCCATAAAGTTTTGGGAGTGGACCAAGCTCTTCCCAATAGTGCAACTGTCGTATGCATTTGGGAGTGGGCTCGCTCTCCCTAAGCACGCCTTTCCTGTATACAATGGGAAGCGGCCAACGTGTGCCCATGATCAGCTTTGCTGGATAGAGTCAGTATGAGGCCAAACTCTCCACAGGCGTGCTGTTGCCATATACGATGGGTAAGGGACCAAGCACCCCTCAAGTATACTGGTGCGATATACAATTGAAAGAAGGCCCTGCTCGCTTCAAGTGTGCTGTTGTCGAATGCATTGGGGAATGGGCCAGGCTGTCCCCTTGTACAGTGTCGCTGTATTGTACTGGGGGCAGGTCAAAGGATGAGCAGCAGCCTGCAGGTAGAGATAGGACTTTGGGGCTGATTTAGAGTTTGGGGCATGGGCACTCTATCACAAAGGTGACAGCTATCCCATCCCCATTACTGCAAGTGCCATAGCACATAGAGCACTTGCTATAAGGCAAACTGGATATCTTTCATGTTTGTTCAGCACACACTAAATCAGGTCCTTTGTTATTTTCACTTCCAGCTGTGCACAAACCAGAGGCCTGTTTTAGAGAGCCATCAGCCCTCATTTTGTCAGAGTATCATCCTGACCGAGAGCTAGTGCTAGTTTAACTCCTAGATGTAAGTGCAATGGATGAAAACAAAGCTCACAGCTTGTTACCATTTCAAGGACTTAAGAGAAACTATGGTTTAGAGGCCCATATGCATAAGAGAGATCAGCAGCGGCCAGTGCAGAACAGTGAGGTGTGGCGGGCGGGGACGGGTGGGAGGGGGAGTTGACAAGCCACAAACAATGGAATAGGGAAAAGTAAATAAATACATTTGGGCCATGAGTATTATTCAAAATTCGCAGTGCCTGCACTGAAAGAATGTCAGGTCCAGCTGCCTGCATGAGTAATTACCAAATAACGATTTACATAGCACATGTTTTATTTAATGTTTTTATAGCACTAGTCATCCCAGTATTAGGTGTCAGAGCGCTTTACATCACACTCACACGTTATCCAAAGGTAATATATGATACAACTGTGCAAATCACTGTACATGAATTGTAACATAAACCAATAAGCGTTACAAGGTGTAGGAGTCACATATCGTCATTGCTGGGAGGCATGATATATTAAGAGTGAAACCTATCTTAAACACAGAGTCCGGGTTTAAAACCTAACGCAGCGGTAGCGGTTGTCTGTACTAATAAGACTATTTCTACCCAAAGGAACCATTTTAATAAATCTTAGACTAATAACAGACTCCGAAAAAAAACTATAAGGTTCTAAACCAATGCCTTGTAGTTTGCAAGCAGCTCCTATATCAAGGTTCATAGCTCACTTTGTTATATTTAAAGGATAGTAATTTATGAACTGCAAGTAACAAAAGGATCTCTGTGTCAAAATCAGTAATCCACTTACCTCCCTAAATAAAAAAAAATCTGTGATCTGCATGTTATCAGATGTGCTCTGCAGCAGGCACATTAACCCACTACGTTACTTTGAGTCAAAGCTGTCATTAGACAAAACACAGATCTCTCCAGCAAGTGCATTAACAACAAGAGTTATTTTACCATTATTATTATCCCTCGAAATTGCTGGGCACACAGATATTTCTGCAGCAGGTGCCCTAAACCTATAGAATATTTTAAATTGCAGACTCTTTGTGACCAATCAAGTAAACCAAAACATATTTTGTTTCACGTTTCTCCTTGTTTTTTTGTGGCAGAGTTTTAAAAAACTAAATGGGTAAGTTGACTTTCAGACTCTGCTTTGCATGAATCCTCCATGTGACTCCACCCACTTTCCGCTGCCACACCCTGACCTCCAATTTATGTAGATACTGAATGACAATTCTACTCCTAAAGTGAGGGTAAAATTGTTATTCAAATCATTAACAGGTAATCTCTCTTTAAAGCCTGCACACGTCAATACCACTTCACTGGATCACACAGAGTACATGGGTGAGATGTGCAGAGATCAGGAGGCCTGGGGCAAAATCACACGCTTTGCAACTACAAAATAGCTTTTTGTCATCTTCTAAACTCATTTTGTGAGGCTGAAAAGTCTTTGCGAGTGGTGAAGTGAGTTATGCCATCCATTCCAAATCGCACTTAGAAGGGGGCATGAATGGGACGTTCCCTCCTATTTCTAAGTCACAGTGATGGCCACCATTGATTAGTCACTGGCACCTCAAAGATGGTGGCTTTTGATTCCCAAAGTGGAAGGTGTCCCCATGTGACACCTATCCCCTTGCCAATCCTATTGGGTAACCACAGATGAGGGGGCAGCGGTCCAGCAGACCACTGCCTGTTACCAGCCGTGGCCCGAGCAGGTAAAAGCAGTGGGACCGGGGTTGGCGGGGGGGATTTCGACAGACAATGACGGCAGAAAATGTATTATTTATTTAATTTTCCCTTCTGGTCTTCTGTCGAATCCCCCCCTAAGCCGGCCCTACCGCTCTTACCTGCATGGGCCCTGGTTGCTTGTCACTCTGCGTTTTCCAAATGAGAAACCTTTTTTAACCCCTTGCATGCTTATGACGAGCTATGCTTATGGCGAGCTCGTCATGAGGCACAATGGAGCTGCGCTCATGACGGGCTGAGCTCATCATAACTGCTGTGGCCGGCCCACGCACAGCTAATTCCCCACCTGTGCTGGCGTTCTATGGGAGTGGGCGGAGTCATGACGAGTCCAGCTCTTCATGAGCACAGCTCCACTGTGCAGCATGACAAGCTGGACTCGTCATGAGTACCGCGGTGCCGCATGCGTCCTCCTCCCCCTCGCACCGCGGGGGAATTAGCCCCGCGTGGAAGGGGTTAAAGCAGCACTGGCTCCTTTAAGAAACACAAAGGCAAAGAAAATCCTGTGTGGGAATGCAAAGGCCGGGATGGTGCTCTGCTTCTCCATGCAGAGATCCCTCTCTGTCTTTGTAGCCAATGGCAGAGGGGGACAAATAGGGACGTACTGATTTATATTCATTTGGCAGGTCGTTCTGTAACCCCTGCGACTGGAATTTTTTGTGATGCGACCTAATGGTATGTAGGTTGGTTTGCAAAAAAAAATGGTTGTAAAAAGTCGGAGCAAAATTTGTGACTACTTTTTGCAATCGGACTTTTAGTACTTTAGGACCATAGTTCAGTGATTTCATTGCTTGCTCTTGAGATGTTGATGTGTGTGTGTGTCTGTGTGTCTGTCCGTGTGTGTTTTGTGTGTATGTCTCTCAGGGTTGGCTTGGGATTGTAAATCGGCCCGGGCACGCATAAAAGAAAATCGGCCCACATTTGCATAATCACTCCTCAGTCAAATCACTGCTTTGGCGCAATCTTAAAAAAAAAAAAAACTTTAGGATTGGGGGTGAAGGGGGGGGGGGGTTAAAAAAATGCCAGCATGAGCTTACAATGGTGAAACAAGTGAGGCCGCTCCTACTCAGGCCCCTTGCCCTCGCTCAGTTTGTGCACACATTAATGGGCCGGCCAGCGAGACAAAGGCTGTTGAAAAACAGAGGTAATGAGCGCCCATCTGCCTCTAGAAAGGCCACTCAGGCACCCACTGGGCAGCAGGCTGTGTTCGAACAATAGAGACAGCGCCCAAATGGCCCCCCAGACTGCTCAAAAAAGCAGCCCTCAGGTGGAACTCGGACCCCGGCCCGTCGGGCATTGCCCGAATGCCCGCGTTACCAATCCGACGCTTTGTGTGTGTGTGTTAGAGAGAAAGAGAGAGAGAGATCTCAAGTTTGAAGGTCGAAAGTGAATAACAATGTGTATTGCATATTACAATGTTTTATGCAGCACTCTCTGGCGAGAGATCTAACGAACAGAGCATTATTGATATTTTTATTTTTAGTTTGCTTGTAGGGGGTCTAGTGATGTTTGGTAATGGAAGCCTTGCAATGCAGCCAGCAGCATGACCTTGTGTACTCATCTGTACATCGTTTCTATGAACCTTCTCACTTCATTTGCAGTGATTTACCTTTTATGCACCTTCATGTGATTAGATCCATTTCAAAGTCCTCTTACTTTTCTCTGGGGATTGAGGGCACAGGGAGGATGCAGGAGTTACCAAGGATCAAGCGGTGCATTGATCTGAAGCTGGGACCTGTGATTCGTACAGCAGGTAAGTGCCAAGCACCTTCTCCCGCTTTCACCTCACCTCCCACCACATCCCTCAGAAGCTCTAGAAATAACGCGTGAAGGTTACCTCGTTGGAATCGATGCCGTTATTGACGGACCACGTGGTTTGGAAGTACTCCAGCATGCGCTGCTTGAGCGACTGCGGCAGATGGTGGACACGGATGAAGTCCTTGAGGTCCTTGGTTCTGGTGTGGTAGAGGGACCAGCGGTTGTACAAGCGCTGGATGATCGCCGTCACGTTGCCGAACACCAAGGCATGCATCAGAGCTGGAAGAAGAAGAAGGTACATTACTGATGGGCAACTAGAAGGCAACACCTCTCGAGTCTAGGCACCGCAAGGCCCAGCAGGAGCCCACCCGGGATCTCGACAACTGTACAGGCCGATAATGAGCGCCCTACATGGAGCCAGATGTTCCTTCTCTCTAACTTGGGATGCCCCGGACAGCCATTAGTGGGTGTAGGTCAATGGTAAGACTCGGGGGCTGGTGTGGGGCACCGGATCGTACAGCCCTGTATCAATCTAGTAGCTGCAAAGCTCCACCAACACTGTTCATACATTATACCCCAGGGCAAAGCTGTCGTAACCTCTGTCTTAATAGGGTCCCGGTTGTAATTGAAAATGGTACCTACTCTAAACAAATCCTTCTCCAAACTACAACAGCGCCTGAACTTCGCAACCAGTATGCAAAACCTGCAATTTAAAGCAATTAAAGGAAGGGACTCTTACTTCCAATGTACAAATACTAATATAGTCAATGTTCTCCGAAATGGGTACTTATATAGTATTCAGTATGTGAGCAGATGTTTTTTATTGTTTTAAGGTATGCAATATTTTTCAATTACTTTACAGAAAAGAGTAGTAATGTTCTTTAATCACAACCAACAATAAATGTTTTTACAAAAAGAACATTTAACTTACAAAGATACTATATAGCGATTTTCAATTTGCCACAAAAGAGCCACATTATCTTTCAAATGTATACAGAAGCATTTTTTAATAAAATAGCAATATTATCTTTCAACATATAGGATTTGTCCACTAACTTGATAAAAAAGCATAATATCATCTTTCAGATCTGAGCAGGATTGATATTTTCTGTGCTTAGCATCATCAAGGTGAATGGCTGCGCTTATCCACCTTCATCAAGATGAGATCATGAGATCATGCGGAGATGAAAGCAAGGAAGGGTCCCATGACTCTGCATTGATCTGTGCTCAGGATCATCATGTTAGGGGACCAGTGCTTAGATAATATTGTCAAGTAGGGAACTTATGTCTAGATATTAAGGGATACAGCACTATATAAAATGAGCAAGGAAGAGGCTGGGACTCTATCCGGCCGCCGTCATTGAGCTGTTCTTTGGATCCAGGATGCAACCCAACCCGCTGAAGATCTCGTTAGAAGGTAAACTTTTCACTGGGACGACCCAAGTCCCTGTATCAAATGTGAACTCTGATATTGGACCTAACCATTGACTTTGACCAGGTCTAGTGCGACCAGATATCTGCATCACATTTGGCACCAGAAACCTAAAAACGTTGGAAAATGATATTCCCTACTTCTCATTTTTGTTGTTTTGGTGTCCATTTGCTTATTAAAATGTATACAATAGTTATAGATTAGAGTGAGATTTTTATTGCGTTGTATTTTCTTCCTTTTCACTGTTTTGGAACTGATAAATGCTTCGCACATTTCTCCTAAGTCTGCTCTGTGCTACAGCTACCAAGGGTCAAGCTCAGATTTAAATCATTAAGACTTAGCTGGACCTAGTCAGGAATAGAGCCATTATTACTTGAACAGGATTACCATCCACTTCAACTAATAATCCAGATTCTCACATAGAGATAAACAATCTCTGTATTGTTGATTTGAATAAACTCTTCACAAACAAGATAAGCTCAAGTTTAACCCTCATAATACCCAAGTCCTCCATATTGGACTGATCAAAAAAGTGTTGGTGCAACAGGCTTTCAAACCTTTCTCTTGAAAAACTCCAACTGATGCTAAAATCTAAAGTCAGTTGTTTAGGATTTCTTGTAGACTGATCCCTATCCCTGCCGTGAAAGGTCCCCTAAGTAGGTGACACAGGGAACAAAAACACTGAAGGTTTTTTACAGCTCATTCTTTACCCGCTTCTAACAGGTGTTATGATCACCATGTGCAGTGGTAGGTAATGCACTACACTCTGAAGGATGCAAGACTGATCTGGCTCTTCTAGAATTGGCTTGAGTTTAACATCCAGGCTTAAATACAGACAAGTACTTTAGAGATTTAAATTGTGCTTTGGTATGAAATTAACACTTGAAATAGTGATTCTGGCAAACTTTGGGAAATAGTGAACTATATTTTTGGTTGCACAGTTTCAGATCTTAACTACTTGAAGAAATGGAAAGTATCCTTTTTATTTTATAGAGCATCTTCATATATACTATGCGCATATATCAGTTGAGGTAGCAGCGGGTGCAAAGGAGTGACAGTGGTACACGTGTCAATTACATAATACTGATGAATGTTTGCTATGTTACAGTTTATGAAAACTTTAGGCAAACATATATCGTCACCCCAGAGGCCTTACTCACAAAACACAAGGGGGCCTAATTATGGGAGCTTTGCGTCTTGCTTGCACCACGCAATGTGGTACATGTTTGATGCAAGCCTCTAAGTCATATTTTTGAAGCCACAGAAAACCACTTTGCATGGTTTTTAAAGGCTTCAAAAATATGGAGCAATGCAACGCAGCACAAATGGCTGTGCTGCATTACTCTGCGCAGGGCGGTGTTTCATGGGCGTTGCGTGGGTGTTCCAACGCAACTGCTATGGTTTTTGACACATTCCCAGATTTACCAAACCTCTTAAACCTGGGAGTGCGCCACAAAGATACGCCTCACAGGAGATGCAACGAGGAGAAATATCTTTGTTTCCTTGTAACTTCGTCTTTCTATGTGTGCTGCACCCTACCCCCATTACAAGATCCAAGCACTGTTAGGTCTGCACCGTTAAGCCCTAACAACCCTTAAACATAGAGGGACATCTTTCAATTCCTGGAAACGGATGTATGTTGTTACAACGCGTGGTATTACCACACGTACCGTTACAACGCAGGTTTTACAACGCAAGTCGTTACAACGACTTGCGTTGGGGGGCGCTGGATAGTGGAATAGTTTAATTTACTATTCCAACTCCAGTCCCCGTGGATAGTAGGGAAGGTGTTGGATAGTAAATTAAACTATTCCCTATCCTACAGCTCCCTCCAGCGCAAGTCGTTGTAACGACTTTCGTTGTAAATCCTGCGTGGTAACGGTACCGCGTTGTAAAAGATTCGTGGTCAAGGATGTTCCCCCCTGGAAACTGCATTAGTATCTGCTTTAGCTACAGGCATCATTAAAATGATTTCAGTTGTGTCTAACTCCAAAATAGAATGAGTAGTGGCCTCTGCATTGTATAATATGTATTATTTAGGACTAAATTATAGACGTATGCTTTGGTAAACAATTTCTCTGCTGTTGAATGCACAGTGATGGTTTGCATGGCTCTACATTTTTTAGATGTAGAACTCCTTCCCCATGCAGACCTGTCAAGCACCAGTTGTAAAGCACTTCAGAGAAGGTTCAGGGTCTTTCTCTTGAATCCATACTGTGAAGCTACATAGGTTTTCCCCTCATCCTGCTGCTCTTCGCCATCATCACGTTCTCATCAACCACAAGCACTCAGCCAATCCTTCTATCTCTCAACGCTTACTCAAAGCTTACTCCCACTCCACTCACCTCACCACCCTCGTCCTTCCATCATACCGCCACCGCCTTCCTGCTGCGCGGCCACTGGGCCCCCTTCCTATATCTTCCTCCCCTTTGTATCACCCAAAAAGAACTTTCCCACCCTCTCTCCACCACAAGGCACTCTGCTGCTTGTAGCTAAGTCAATGCAACACAGCCCCTCCATATGCAGTTATCAATTTCACTGTTTCACACGGTGCCACCATTCTGCCTTTTGACCATGGGTAATCATGGGTGGTACTAAAGTACTTGTGAGTTTAGTGGGGTTGGTGCACTTTACAAGTTGCTATCGAAAGGAGGATGTGATGTAAATAGTGCGGGTCTTGAGCTTGGGAGATTCATCTAAGAGGCTGAAAAACCTGTATTGCTCACCCACAGCAGGTGTAGAACCCTCTGATGTTACTCGTTGATGTGTCTGGGGACTCTCAGGTGGGGGAAATAGTTCATCTCAATCGAACACCGCGGGGGTCGGTCCTCCTTCCTGCGTCAGCTCAGCGCTCAGTCCTCTGCGTATTTGAATAGCTCATTCAGGTTTCTGTTGGTCAGCAGAACTTTAATCGTAGGGCCTAATTTAAAGTTGGGTATTAAATTAATTTTTTGAGGAATTGCCAAAACTAGAATGCAGCCCATCAGTGGGATTTCCTCTACCCTACTATCATATAGCGGGTGAATTCTACTTGCGGGTGGTCAGCGGGATTTAACCCTTCCTCTAAAATGGGTACGTTGTCCATTACCATCAGCTTCTAAACTTACCCTGGGACACTGCTTGCTTGAAAATTAACATTATGCTCATGGGCAGGCATAGGTGCTGGAAGCAGGGGTCCTGGGGTTGCTGCAGCACCCCCTAAATAACCATGCTGAAGTTCAGAAGGTGAATACAGATGCCTTTACATTTTGTTTTTATCTTAACACATAGTGGTGCTTTTAAAGGCAGAGGTCAAATGTCAGGCTATGTCTGTTGACAAATTGCTGCTTAGTTTTTTATTAAGAAGATTGGTGTTTACTTTTCTTTCTCTGACTGCAATATTTAGAGTATTTTTATAAAGTGAACTATATGTCAATCTTGCTGGGATACAGGGAGTGTGGAAGGAAAGACTGTAGGATGTCAGTTTTTTCTAACACAAAAAAAATGAAATACCTGTAAATGAACTGTACATATATTTCAAAATATATCAGCATTGAGGAGAGTACAAATGATGCACGTTTTTGTTGTAATTTAAAAGTGTGAACAAAACAAAAGATTTTAATAGGATCAGAACAAATCAAGGCACTATACTAGGTGGTGTGGAAAGACGGTTTGCACCCATTATTGTTTGTGGGGTATGGTTTTATAAGTTCAACTGCACCAGTTCGAATTTTGTGGTCTTTTCAGTGGACAATGTGCCATCAGCAAATGTAATAGATTTGCAAATGCACCACCGGCTCCATACCACAGCCGTACCACTCTCCCGCTGAACGGACAAGGCTCATCTCCTGTATTTCTTCTTTGTGTCTCGAGTGGGACTTTCACAATCCCTATATGACTTCAGTGATGTAACATTGATGGCAGCATCCCCACTCTGAAAATTGTTCCAGCACCACTGTGTGCAGGTCCACTGAACTCCGACTGACCAGTAAAGACACCCCCCGCCCCTCCCCCGCCACATGCAATGGCTCATTCTGCCTCTTAAAACATATTTCAATTAAAAGCACCCAGCAGAACTGCAGCTGCTAAGACTCAGGTAGGTCAAGGTATTCCTCGAGAGCTAAATACATGACTTGTTTACTTGTGTGGCATTTCTGCCAGAATTAGAGGTGTATTTGCTTCTACAGCCAGAAGCATCCTTCATACCACAGCCCCATCACACTCTGCCATCCACCTCAAAATGTGTTCCTAATTAAAGTTTTGCTGCTCAAATGTTAATGCCCTCCACTGAAACAAGAAATATAGCAAGGGCCGCTTACATTATGCAGCAAAAGAGTACCAAATTATGTGGCAGGGTTTATTAAATTATCCAGCAAGAAAATGAAAATCATGCAGTCTCATTCAGCACATTTTGTGATAGTATTACTTCATTATTTTGTCATTTTTTTACACATGAATATGCTATTTGGGAAAGGATTTCACCTTCTTAGTGCTACTTTAAGACCCAAATGCAGCAATAAGCAACTGAAAGATGAGAAGTCAACCTTTGCAAAGGGCCTTCCAGCGCGCGGGAGCACAGGTCACCATGTTTTTAGTAACTTTTGATCCGTTGGAGCTGGGAGCAACATTTATTTTTACTGTCAAAATCTGCAGATTATGCAGCAGATGATGGATCATGTGACAAATGCAGCAAATCCATAATTATGCAAATAACGCTGTGGCAGCAGAACCAATGGATGGCTCTGAATATATTGTAAACTCCCATATATATCCTTCAATTATGTTAGATTAAAAAGGATGTTGATTACTGAGTCAGCAGAATATGGCTTGTGTATTCTGCACATGGGGAGGCCGTTCACGGAATCGCATAAATGAGGGAAAATATTGTAGCTTAGAAGATCACAAAAGGCCTGATCAGGAGTTTGGCGGTGCGGGAGCGGACAGTATAGCACTGCCTGCTCCCATACTACCAAACCCGAACACCGTCCGCCTACCAGTTTATGAGTAAAATTGTGGTATGGCGGGCGGACGGCGGGGCAGTAAAAAGGCTCAGATGTGAGCCTTAATGCTGAATCACTGTAGCATCGCGCTACTAATAATCACAGACACTGATTATGATTCAACTGGAGCTTTATTCCTTACATCCAGTGTCAGCCCTGTCCCTACTCTAACTGCCCTCATCCTGTCCTAACTCCTCCTCTTCCCCTCAACCCAACTCGCTCCACCCCCCCAACTACTAGACTGTCGACTTCATTACATCTCCCCTTTTCTTAATAAAACAAACAAACAGTGCTTCAGTCCATTTCTACAATGAGTCTCTTTGGTGGCTGGATATCACGACGTGGCCGCAACGACATGGTCCTAGTGGACACACACGCACGAGCCCATTCTGCTGATCTCTGCCTTCTGCATCACCAAGGTCAGGTTCTTCAAGTGCAAGAGTGCCAGTCGGGCTCATCCCGGGTCCTTTCATGTCTCGCGGACACCTCTTGAAGTGGGAGATGTTCCTGGTGATTCGGCGTTGTTCAGATTCCGCCGTCAGCATAGTGCCCTTCTGTTGGGTAACTAGCAGTGGCTCATCACGGAATCGGGAGTCAGTCTTTTTCTGCTGATCCTGTTTGACGAAGACATGGTCCCCTTCATGCAAGGATGGAGACCTCGCTCTCCTTTTGGCATTGGCGTATGATTTCATTCTGTCCTTGTTGTGCTTGTCAGTCACAGCCATTTTCTGGTGAATGTGACTTGGCGACACCGCTTGCAAAGCACCTTCCCATGTCGGGATGCGATTTCTCATTGGCCGTCCTAGCATGAGGGTCGCGGGGCATTGTCCGGTGGTTGAGTGGGGAGTTGTCCTGTAAGCTCTGAGAACTTCATTCAGGGCGGCCTGCAGTTCTCTCTTCTCAGCAGTGGCTTGCTGAAATGTCTTTTTGATCGTAGCCATTAATCTTTCAATGGTGCCATTTGCTTGTGGCCAGAGTGGTGTAACTTTTCTGTGCTTGAAGTCCATGTGTTTTGCAAATGCACTGAATTTGTGTCCATTGAATGGGGGCCCATTGTCCGTCTTGACCTCTTTGGGGACACCCCATGTTGCAAATACCTCATCTAGCACCTTGAGAGTGCAGGAGGCGCTTATAAACGATATTATTTGTGCTATGGGAAATCGTGAATATTCGTTGATTATGGAAACCACATATTTTCCAGACTGCAGCGGTCCATAGAAGTCCATGGCAATTTCTTGCCACACTCCGCTGGGTAGGGTGGTCATTTGTAGTGGTGCCGGTGGATTGCTTTTGTTGGTCAACTGGCAGAGGTGGCAATCCTTCAGTGTAGACTCCACCATTTGGTAAAGAAAGGGGAACCAGACGTGTTCCCGTAGAGCTCGCTTCGTAGATACTACTCCTCTGTGGCCTTCATGGGCTAAATTGATAACTCCCTGCCGTAGTTGACTGGGGATGACAAGTCGTTGACCTCTCAGGATGACTCCATCGGTGGTGACCGACAATTCATCGCAGACGTGCCGGAATGCTTGTATCTCTTTCCGGATTGTGGGGTCTGTGTTTTCTTCTTGCGGGTTATATCTCCACCGATTAGTTTGGATCCGGTGGAGTACCATTTGCAGGATGGTGTCTTGGGCGGTGACCTCCCGAATGACGTCCATGGGAATGGTAGGTGGCAATGCTTGGTCAGCCACGAAGTGGATATACTCCTCAGCAATCTATGGTTTGGATTCTGAAGATGGCTGAGGGTGGCGGGACATGTAGTCAGCCGGGTTCTCCGCCTTCCCCGGTTTATGAACAATAGTGAAAGTGTACTCCTGAAGTCTGAGACCCCATCTCTCAAATCTCGGAGGCATCTTGGATTTCGGGTTGCCGTAGATGGTGACCAACGCCTGATGATCAGTGATCAGGGTAAAGTGCTTGCCATATATGAAGACATGAAAGTGTTCGCATGCCCAGACCACAGCAAGATTTTCCTTCTCTGGCTGCGAGTACTTCTTCTCGGGATCAGACAGGCTGCGACAGGCATAGGCAACGATCCGCCTGTGGTCAGAGTCGTTATCGTATTGAGCCAAGATGGCCCCCAATCCAACGGGGCTGTCGTCGACGGTGATCTCAGTCTTCCGTTGAGGGTTGAAGTACGAGAGGCTGTCGGCCGACTCCACAGCACGCTTGATGTCCTTGAACGCCCGCTCACACTCAGGGGTCCAGTCAAACGGTTGACCAAGCTTGGTAAGGATCCGAAGGGGGTGACTGATGGTCGCATAGTCACGGATGTAGCGGGCACAGTAGCTGGCCATCCCTAAGAAAGACCTCAAGTCATTGACATCCTGCGGGCTCTTGGTATTATTCAGGGTCGCGATCTTGTCTGGGTCAGGCTTCATGCCCTCATCTGAGAAAATGTGGCCAAAGAATTTCAAAATGGCCTGGTGAAACTCACATTTCTCCTTGTTCAACGTCAAATTCGCATCCAACAGGGCATGGATAAACACGATCAAGAGCGATGTCGTGCTCACGAACATCAGACCCATAGACCAGGATGTCGTCCCTGTAGTTCAAGGTGTTGGGGATGTGTTGAATGATTTGACGGATTGCCTCCTGAAAGATTTCTGCGGCGGACGAGACACCAAAGCTCAGCCGTTTGTACCTAAAAAGTCCTAGGTGAGTTGCAAACGTGGTGATGTAGCGAGATTTGATGTCTAATTCTAGCTGGTGATAACCTTTGTTCAGGTCTAGCTTCGAGAAAACCCTTGCGCCATTCAGTGCAGCGTTCATATCGCTCAGATGCGGTCCAGGGTGTCGCTCCCTTTCAATTGCGGTGTTGGGTAGGCGCATGTCAACGCACAGTCTCACCTTGTTGGGAGTCCCTTTCTTAGGTACGATGACCACCGGCGACACCCAAGGGGTCGGGCCATCCGTGCGCTCTATGATGTCTGCGGATAGGAGTTCTTGAAGTTCGTCCTCGACGGCACTTTGAAGATGAAATTGAACACGCCGTGGGTGCTGCGCAATGGGTTTGATCTGTTCGTTAATGTGCAGATGAATTTGACACCCTTTCAGCTTGCCTAGGCCTTGAAATAATTTGGGAAACTTGCTGACACAGTTCTGATTGTCATTGACTTTGAATAAGATTTCCACCAGACGAAGACGCTCTGCGGTGGAGAGGCTGAGTACGCAGTCGGCTTCAGGCCCCTTGATGACATGTATGACCGCCTGTATGGTGATGTCGTCATGGGTAAGTGTTGTGTGGAATTTACCCAGACAGGGGAGTGGTTTTTTGGACATCCACGTGAAGACGCGGACTGGTGCAAAAGTCAGTGGGGGTTTCGGGATCAATTTCTCGTGTTCCGTAACTGGAATATAGTTCAGCGAGGCTCCGCTGTCCATTACAAATTTGGTGTCGTGATTCCCCACTCTAATGTCTAGGCGTGGATACTTTTTCAGTTGATCAGGATCCGCAATCATGTTCAAGTATTCCACGGTGTAAGCCGAGTCTTTGGAGGACGATGATCTCGAGTCCCGAGATGGAGATCTGCGTTCCCATCTTGACCTGCGTGATTCTCGGCTGGAATGTGATGAGCCTTGTGACCGCATGGACTCTCCTTGAACAGCTCATATGTGATGTTTTCTTGTGTCTGAGCGGGACGATCTCGTTGTTTCACTTCGCCTTTCCTTGTGATAGTCCCCGCACATTGCTTCGAAGTGGTTGGATCGCCCACATTTCCTGCATTGCTGACCCATGGCTGGACAGGTGTCTATATGAGGATAGTCATATCCACACCGATAACATCGTTTAGTCCTTTCTGGCTTTCGGTCCCTTCGCCCTGGTTCTCTTCTCCTGTACTCCGGGCGTCGTTGGCGAGATGACGGTCTAGGTCTCCATTGATTCTCTTGCGAATACTTCCTTCTGCTACGAGGTTGTTCTTGAACGCGGTGTGCTTGCTCATGACTGACACTGTGTCCTGTTTCAATGGTGGCGGCGTGTTCCTCCGCATGGTCGTATATAAGAGTCATTTCTTCAATCTCCTCCAATTCGTGGGGTTTTCTCAGTAGCCGCCTCCTGAGTGTTTCTGAGTGACAGCCGGCTATGATTTGCGATTTGATGGCAGCGTCAGGCGAGAAGGCTTCAAATTCACAGTGTCTCGACAGCCGTCGTAACCGGGTGATGAATGCACTCATTGCTTCCTCTTTTCCTTGACGCGCTTGATGAAATGCGTGGCGCTCATAGTCCACATTTCTTTTTTGGAGAAACTTCTTGTTTAGTGCCTCACGCACTTTGTCATAGGTTCCAGTATCTGCATGCGGAAGGTCCTTGATTATTTTGCTTACTTCCCGGCCTGCTAGGTTGCGGAGGGCAATTAACTTCTCTTTGTCTGCCGTCACTTTGGATCCCTCAACATAATCTTCGAAGTCTTCTAGCCATTCTTGCCACTTGGGGCCCATGCTCCCTTCCGTGGTCACGGTCAGAGGTTCCGGAGCTCGCAGGTGTGATCCTCCCGCGACAAGGGGCTTCCGCTGTGGTGAGGTGTCGGGGGTCACCATTGTGTCACTGCTTTCCTTTCACTCTTTCTTTGCTTGTGTCTGTTTCTTCACCACACTGCTTGCGTTTGTCAATGTTCGTGTTTTGTGGTTCACTCACGTTTGTTATCGTCAATGCTTGTTTATTTATTCTCACCAATGCTTGTTTATTTACTCTTGTCTGCTTGTTTACTTCTTCTCGCCAATGCTTGTTTATCTGCATGCCTGACTTCCAAATGGCCACTCTACAACGATCAAGGGGTCTGTCTTGAAAATTGCCTGACTCCAAGATGGCCGCCGTCACTGCATGCACACAAGGCTTTCTGTCATGGCTCACTCGGTCCTCTTTCACTCTGGACTCACCGGCAGGCGACTTCAGAGGGCAGCACACGTCAGGATCTGCTTCTCCCCAACTGCTGCTATCACCAGGTGAGATTGGGGTGGGCTCCCGCCTTATTCTGCAGATTCCCGCGTTTCTTCTGCGACAGCATGCCAAGACTCACGCATCAGGCGTGAGGTCTTCCGACATCGACGGGCACTCGAGCCCTGACTTCAATGCGCTCGGCGGTGCTCGCCAGTGGGCCTTCAGGGACAGCGTCCTCTATGCTGGGGCACTTCTCTTTCGCTCTTGGGTGCAAGGTAGGGTCGGAGTGGGCTCCCGACTTCTGCGCTTCCAGGACTCACCCAAGGCACACGCTTCTGGCGTGAGTCGCGCTTCGGCGCGATCGGCTTTCTTCTTTTGAGCGGTTCAGCGCTCGTTCCTGCGGCCTCTCTCGGCTCTCTCACGGTCTCTGGAGGGGCAAGGTCACCTGCTGCTGGCCTCTTCTCCTCAGGCGGCAGCTCAGCTTCACTTGGCAGCTTTCTCCTCGACCTTGCCTGGGACAGGGTGTCCTCGTGGGGTTCTGTGAGCTGTGGGCTAAGTCATCCCACTCTCGTCGCCAGTTGCAGCATCGCGCTACTAATAATCACAGACACTGATTATGATTCAACTGGAGCTTTATTCCTTACATCCAGTGTCAGCCCTGTCCCTACTCTAACTGCCCTCATCCTGTCCTAACTCCTCCTCTTCCCCTCAACCCAACTCGCTCCGCCCCCCCCAACTACTAGACTGTCGACTTCATTACAATCACCACGGGACCACCCCAGAGTGTTCCACCACAGCCTGGACTGTGAACTTCATGCCGTGCTGGAACTGGGGGTGCATGCACACAGGTGGGAACAACATGTGCCACCCTGCATGCACCAACATGCATAGGGCTAGGGGGGGCCTGTAGTGCCCCCTGTGTTTCCTGACTGCGAGCAGTTTCATGGAGTAGGAACCTCCATGAGACGGCAGGTGGTAAGGAAACTCGTAATATGCATGGCGGTGCTGCAGCGGCACCACCAGCATAGTGTAAGCCCCGGACCTCTGCACCACCACCAGGGAACACGTTCCCTAGCGGTTGTGACAGTCCAATGGCGGTCCGACCGCCAAATTTGTAATACAGTGGTCAGACTGCCAGTGCAGCGTTGGGTGGACCCCCACAGCCGCGCCACTGTGAGCTTGGCGCTCCACAGACTGCCAAACTCATAATAAGACCGAAAGTGGATTTCTTAAATGTGATGAAGGCGGACCTCAGGAGACACTCTTACACAACCCCAACACTTCAACACCCATTTGCAAATGTGTTCTCACCTTCAAACTGTGCTGCAGTCAGAGAGATTACAAGCTATGGTCTTGAATGTACATTCCCTTATAGGTAGCTGCAGTTTTCCTGAGGCTGATACATCTCTGAGGTCAGGAAAAGTGTGTTATTAAATTAAGTTGGTGTAGAAAGGCGGCCCACACCACATCCATGCTCAATAACCATTATTAAATTGCCTAGGGTCAAAGTCTGCAGTAGTACACATATCAAGATCATAAATCGTAATTTATAACCTAACACCCCCATTCTTAAATTATGATGATTTTTAAAATGTTCATTTAGTAGAATAGCCGCTCAGATGCCAGAATTATGAGTTTTTTGGGAAGTGCCAAATTGAGGCTAATGATCCCCTTAGAGAAAAGGCAATTTTCTTGGCAAATCCCACAAGGAATCCTCTAAAAGTTTTTGCTCCGTACCTGTCAGCGAAAATAAGAATAAATGTGACAATGTGCCGTCTGTGTTTTTTTTCAGTTATTCAAAATTGCACTAGCTATCAAAATTGAAAAAAGGTCCAAGATAATGAGATTAATACTATTCAATCACATATATTGTAATTCTGATAAATACAGATAAATGTGTCTGACAGACTCATTTGCATAAACTGGCTCTTAATTCACTTTACCGTTGGCGCCATTAAGGCATCAGTCAAATGGAAACCTATTAAATCTATGCTAAAGGTAATTATCTTCAAAAGTTATTCCATAAAAGAATTCTTTTGTGTTGCAGTTGAATAGGATATGGGAATTCCATTTACATATTTAATCTGATTAGAGGGATGTCTCCAGCCCTTAAGACCATTTTGCAATTCTACTTGCAGGAAATACCTCCAGGAGAAATCAATGGCTCATATTCATTGATGATGCTGTAAATGTCTGTACTAAGCATTCTGCAGAAGGCAGCCGGCACCAGCCCACATTCTTCTAAATGCTGCGCGTGACCTGATGGAGATTGCAAGCAGTGAGGGGTTGGGGCTCACCTTATTTGATAGAATGCCACAGGACCTGCCCAGCCCTTGTGTTTTCAATACACAATTTAGGGTTTAAGATTGATGATTACTGGCCCCTCAAAATAAAGTTCTTGGCCAGACCCAGCTTTTCCCATGTTATAGGATAATAAAAAAAGATCCTCCTGTTTATGCTAGCTTACAATCAAGTCTCACTTGCCAGAGCTGACATTTACCCTCTGTTTACTCCATAAACATGGCGACCTATTTGAATACAGAACTCCAGCTGATCTAGAACGCAACTGCATGTCCCCCAACAGGGAACCTGGCTGTGATATAAAATCTCCACTCCACAACCTCACCTCGTTGCTCAGCAAGATAAAGTAGCCACTCTACTAAAAGTGTTCAAGGCTCACCTCAAGCCGAAACACAATTTGTGTAGCCGTCTGCTGAGAAACACAGTCACTGGAGTACACACTTTTTGCTCTTTTTTGGCTGGAGTTTGCGAATATATGTATTTTTAAATATGGAACTAACTTCATTTGCTGAACATGATCCTATGGGGTGTTATTATGTTTCCCTGTCCCCGTTGTGTTCTGTGGGAGTGCATTGCAGTGCCGTCGGGTAGCTCTGTGTGGTGCTTGACTTGTTCCAAGGCTGGGTTGGGGCACATCTGAGCCTGTTTTGACACTCTCAGGCCTGTAGTAACTTTAGAAGCGTAGTTTGTGAATAGCACTGGAGCTGCTCTTTTGTGGGTACGCGTTTTGTATTAGAATGTCCCCCTCTAAGCCCGTGCTTCAAGCTCCCTCAACAATTCAAGTTCCCTCAACCCCAATCATTGTGAAGTCATTTGAAGTTCCTGCACAGCCACCTTGCATTTGGAAGCTTATGCCTAAGTGACCAATCACTCAGGCATAAGCTACACAAGAGTAAGCGAGTATCATTCACGAGACTGACTAACTCTCTCACATCCTTCTGTCTCAGTTCACGCCTAAGAGCAGCTGCATGTTCGATGTGAAACAACTGGGACATTCCTCGTAACTTTCCTCTAAACTTCTCTCATGGCACCCAGTGCTTCACAGATAGACCGCTAGCTTTTTACCGGACTACTCAGGAGAGTGCTTGAGGCCCTGTGTCCAGTATAAAGTGATGTGCAAGGCTACACTGCTTTACAAAACCATGTTATCACAAGCACCGTTGATTGTTTATGCCTAAAATGGGGTGCATGTTCGCATTTATAGGCCTGCTTAAAAAATCAAACTACAAATCCCAGGATACCAGGTGCTCTTGGATTAAAGGGTCAGGATTCCAAAACGGTGCTACTCAACACAAAGTGTGCTCAATCTATTGTTTGAAAAAAAAATTTCATAAATCAGTGCCACATTCGAACTCATGACTGTCCTCAGGTGTTTTTTTCTTTCTTATTTACAATACCGCAAAATTGGTTTACATGGCAACAGAAAGATATGTCCTATGATGCATTAGCGCACATCTTTCATGTATTCTTGTGTTTTTAGTGTGTTTCCTCTTTCTTTAATGCTGCCATGAATGCCACAGGAAGTCCTTTTGACTAAAGGCCTGTAACCCCTGGGTAACATCTTGCAAAGGGAACGTTCTCTTCCTATTCTCACTTTTTGATGCTCTTAATTTGTGTTCACTGATAATTAATTTATAAGTTATGTCGAGCATTTTACTGAGCATTTACTAAGTATTCTGTTTCCCTAAATGTAAAGTAGGGTGAGATATCGGCTGTTGTTAGCTACTCTGTACGACAATGATATAAAGTAACACAAGCATTTATTTTCACACTAGTGCTTTGTTTCTCACTCGGACCACAGAAATTATCCTTGCTAGTTAGAGCACCATAGAGTTTATATTTGTTGACTATCCTTTTGACACACAGTGCTCAAAATTGTATGAACCAAACTAAGGGGCCCATTATGATCGCGGACGGACTTGAGTCTGTCCGCGACCATAGAGGAGGAGGGAACCTCCGCATGGCCTGCGGAGTTCCCTCCTGTCCAATTAGGATGTGACCGCCACCCTGGCGGTCACATCCTCTATTTTTACCATTGCGGCGGGTGCGGCTTCAAGCTGCACCTGCCGCAATGGTAAAAATGCATACATTACATTTGTATGCAGAAAGCGGCAGGCACCGTGCGGTGCCTACCGATTTCTGCATACAAATGCAGGGGGGTACCATAGGTACCCCCCATGTGCACCCCCCAGCCCCCCTTCACCCAGGGAGCCCGCAACGGGCCCCCACAGTGAAGTTCCACATGCTTTTCCACGGCGGAAAAAAACAGCCACGGAAAAGCATTTTTTAAAGCCCATCCTAATATGGCTGGCGGTGTCTGAGAGACACCGTCACCATATTAGAGCTTTTCCGCTGCGGTTGTAAGCCAACCGCGGCAGAAAAGCTGCGGATGGAAACCAGGACCCACCAGCCATCCTAATGTGGCGGGGGGTCTTTGGTAGGTCCGCTGCGGTTTTTCCACATCCTCCGGGCCGGCGGTGGCTTCCGCCGGCCCGGAGGATGCGGAAAAACTGCAATCGTAATAGGCCCCATAGTTTAAATATTTACTGATAATATGGGGTCAATTTGCTACTCTCTACACCACAGGCTTTATCCTTCATATAACCTATGGAAGGTGTAGTCATTTCATCTTCAACTGGAGAAGACAAATATGAACACATGCAGGAAGAGGCATGCCACATCTAAGGTAGACCTATTCTTGTAGCAATGCCAGCCTGAGGTTGCAAGTAAAGCAAATGAGGTTGGCGCAATGAGTAGCAAAAGTTCGGTGCACCCTCAAGCTGTGACCAAGATAAAGGCTAAATTGGTGGACATGTCTACTGTTGAAGAAATCAAAATCTTCAGCGCGTGGTCACATGGCACCAGCCCATCTCATCCACTCCTACTACTAATCCCCCTACTAATAATTGACAAAGCCAACAGATTTGACATCATGTTCAAGCAATGTCAAAATCTATGGAAGCATCTCTGCAGTAGCGCAAACAAATGTTTTAAATGTTGTGTTGATTAATTAACTATCTAATGACATTCTGTACTTTTGAGATGTAAAATGGTCCTTGCTGCATTCCATTGAAAGCACAAGCATACAACCAAGCAGCCAATACAAAGAGAAGCCTTTGAGCTTATTCAAGATGTGATTATTATAGTCTCAAGGCAATGGGTGAAGGTTCCTGGACCAAAGAAGCCAACAGTGCAGGAAGCTGAGTCTTAACCCCTTAGAATATGTGTTGAATACAATATGTTCCCCATGAATGGCGCAAACACCATTATAGGTCAAACCAAAACAAAATTATATTGCAAAAATATACTTACCACCAATCAACATGATGCATATGGAGAAGATCTTTTCTGAGTCGGTGTTGGCCGAAACATTTCCGAAACCAACACTGGTGAGACTGCTCAGGGTGAAGTACAGCGAGGCGATGTATGAACTTCGGAGTGAAGGCCCCCCCAAGGTATTGTTGGCCTGGAAGGGGGACTCCAGCCGTTTCCCCAGCTCGTGAAGCCAGCCTAGAGATCAGAATAGAAGAAAGACTAACTATTTTGTTTTCAAGACTTTTCGCTGCAAGGCAAACAGGCAACCATTTACAGAGACGTAGGAATTGTTTGGCAACAACGGATGAAATTCACAAACAAGTAGCAGCTACTTCTCGTTCACTGAGCTCGTTTTCTGTCCTAATAAGCCATTTCGATAGGAGGCATATCAGTGTAGGTTGTTTCCTGTCTGTCCACAGCCACACAAAACGTTCAAGTAACAAGACGTTTTGTAAACCATACAGTACTCTTGTCAATGCGGTTACGGACTATTTAATCAAGTGTGACCTATAGGCAGCATTACACAGATATCTATATATTGACTGCAGATGAGGGCCACAAGGACCGTCTAGTCTTTCCATGTCATTCTCCGCTGCCCCATCACAGTCCAACCCACTCCACAGATCTCTCTTTGCTCTCACACCAGAACACAACAACTTGCTATTTTCTTTGTCATTCTTTCTTGATGTATTTTTGTAAAAAATTATGTTATTTATTTATTTATGTCATTTATAGAGCGCACTGCAACCCCGCGGGCATCCTGGCGCGGAGACATAAGGAGGGAGCTGATGAGAGAGGCGACTAATATGAAAGGAGGGCAGCTAAAGTGGAGAACAATGTGACAAAGTCAGGGATCAAACTTTAGGGAAGAGCCACGTCTTGAGTCTCTTACAGAACAGTACAAAAGGGGGTGGTGATGGACGGAGCACCTGAACCAATCAAACACTCACACCCAGTCAAAAGATCTGGGTTTAATCCATCACCGTTCTTTAGCCCACTCTGCCACCCCAGTTCAGACATAGCCATATGCAAATCAGCCTGACCATGTGCCTCATGGGAAGACTCACACCCAGTCAAGAGATCTGGGTTTAATCCATCACCAACTGCCAAGCCATGCCTTCCCTGGACCGGAAACCCGCTTCCTAGGACCGGTCCAGGGAAGACATGGTTTGGCAGTTCGGGCTGGACTGTTCCCATGAGGCACAGGGTCAGACTGATTTGCATATGGCCATGTCTGAACTGGGGTGGCAGAGTGGGCTAAAGAACGGTGATGGATTAAACCCAGATCTGTTGACTGGGTGTGAGTGTTTGATTGGTTCAGATGCTCCGTCCATCACCACCCCCTTTTGTACCACTTTGTTCGCCATAAGTTGGCAGGTTTTGCTCAGACGTGAGTCCTTTGCTCACTTTGCCACTGGATTCAAGCAAGCCTGGCTGAAGACGGCTGGAATGCCAGAAACCAGTCCTAGGAAGCTTGTTTCCGGTCCAGGGAAGGCATGGCTTGGCAGTTCGGGCTGGACTATTCCCATGAGGCACAGGGTCAGACTGATTTGCATATGGCCATGTCTGACTGGAGTGGCAGAGTGGGCTAAAGAACGGTGATGGATTAAGCCCAAATCTGTTGACTGGGTGTGAGTGTCTGATTGGTTCAGATGCTCCGTCCATCACCGCCCCCTTTTGTACCGGTCTCTTACAGAACAGCAATAAATTCTGTGTGCTCCTGATTTCCAGTGGAAGATGATTCCAGAGGCGAGCAGCTGCCATGCAGAAAGATCTTCCCCCCAGGGTTACCTTCTTTATCATGGGAATCCTGGCAAAACTGGCAGAGGATGAGCGAAGGTTTCGTATAGGTTCCTACCATTGGAATCTGTCTTGGAGCAGTTTGGGTCCCTGTCCATGAAGTGCTTTGAAGACTATACATAAGGATTTAAACAGAATCCTTTGAGTCACTGGGAGCCATTGCAACTCCGCCAGTGCTTGTGTGTGGTCGAGGAGCGGCGTGCTCGAGCCAGAGCAAGCTTCGCTGCTGCCGCCTGGATACCCTGGAGTCTGGCAATCAGATATCCCGGAGACTCTACGAGAAGAAAACATTTTCCACCACTCCTACTCAAGGGCTTTCCCAACCATTTAACACCATTTAGGGCCTGCTAGAATGTGCTAATTGTCGCTACTGTACTTATTCTACCTGTATTCCTCTCTTATAGCAGGTCAGGGTCAGACTGACCTATCAGGCAGCGCTGCTCTGACATGTCAGTGTTAGGAACGTTTTTTGACAGTTTGTGGGCCTACTTTATGGCCTGCTGGGCCGGTTTTTACTGTTGATTTCCATGATATTAAAACAAACATTGACTGCAACAAGCTCACATCCATGCAATATACCTTGAAATACACTTCTACAAACGCTTTATAAGTTCAGAACCTCTACAGCTTTGCAAACATGGGCCACTCTTTTAGCTTTCCTCTTCACTAATGGGAGCCACTTTTATTTTGGTGAAGGGGTCTATCTTTTGTGCAAGTCCGACCCTCCAGCTGTTTTCTTCCCTTTATTCCTCTTGGATCCCTTGGTCTATCTCTCATCTTTTTTTATCCATCGTGACCACTAGAAACGAATACAATACACACGGGAAACCTCACCAATAATCTGTGTATCTGTAACATCACATGCCAGGATGTCTGTTGAGAGGATTTGATTGAGGTTTATAAAGTGAGTAGTACCTGGAAAGGCTTGCATGGGATGCGCCTGTCATCTGTATCATACTGTTGCCTGCCATCTGCAGGGCTGCGTATTTCTTTAAAGAGTTGCCCAGTGTCCAGTATTCAGCTGGTAGTCGGGTGTTTTGCCAGCTTGGCCAATAAAATTCTCAACTGAAAAAGCAAGAGGTATTTTCCAAGTTGTTTTCTGTTTTCCGAGGGGGCACAGGGAGAAATGTTGCATAGGCCCCTCGAGCTGCAAAGAAGGATGGGGGCTCACCAAGCTGGCTACCCCCTTTCCCATCCTATGCATGAGTTGTGTGCTCTGCGGAATTGGAGAGTTGAACCGCTCCTCCATGGGCAGTTGTGTGACTGTGCTGTTCGATTTAGACGAGTGAGTTAAATTCTGTGGTTTGAGTAAAGAGACTGATGTGTCTTACGGTTGAGCTAGTCTGTGGCGTAAGATAAACCAGGGGTATGCACCATAGTTCCAGGAGGGCAAGACCCATACCAGACTGTCAGGATAACAACTGTGTGAAGGTGAATGTCCATAAAGCAGGAAGATACATTTCAACATCTTAATTAAATATCTATAGGTTCAAGAATTATCTTTTAAAAGATACCCCCCACACATACATAGGTATGATATTGGTGCAGCATTAATGTAATGCTCCATAATATTATTAATCATGTGTTAACAACATATTTGTATATGATTCTGAGTGACAATGTGTGGCAAACATATACGTGTATGAAGTAGACACATTCACATATTATTAGCCTAACTCTTAGCTTATTATATATTTGTATTAATCAAATGCATTGTAACCACAGGCCATACTGTGCCCGGGTGATGCAGGTTAAATGCTGCTGGTGAGCCTGCACCACTGATTGTCCCACAAACTTAATAACCTTTAAACATTTCTCAGGTCTGCCATTGCAGCCTGCATGGGCAGTTTTTAAACTGCCATTATGACCTGGCAAAAAAACTTTTGTCAGGCTCATACCTTTCTTTCTAATATATGCAAGCCACCCCTAGGGTTGGCCCTGGACAAACCAGAGGGCAGGGTGCAGTATATTCAAAAAGCGGGACCTGTACTTTTTAATTTACATGTCCTGGTTGTGAAAAACTCTTAAATTGGTTTTTCACTACTGCAAGGTCTACCTTCCCCATATGATAACTTTGGAGTTACCTTATTACATTAAATAAACAGTAACTTCCAAATGTGAACAGGCAGCCAGTTCAAGTTTGGTGTCTTTGGAATTGTAATGAAAAACCCTCTCTTGTGGTGAAGTCAGATTTTAAATTACAGTTTTGAAAATGACTCTTTTAGAAAGGTGGCATGTTCCTGCCTTAGAAATTTAGTGCCTGCAACCTGTCACTGGGTCACATGACTGGGTGTAGTTGGCAGTTGGCCTTTGTGTATTCCTCCTAGAAAACCACACACAATTGAGAGATTAGGTGTGCCTTGAAGGGCCATCACTGGCAGGATAGGAAGGTGGATTTGCGCACAAGCCTATTTACACTTTAAAAGGCCTACTCCTGCTGTCACACAAATGACTGCATAACCCCTGTAGTTAGTCTGGAGCCATGGCAGGGGAGGCAGGAAAGCTGTGCATTTCAAAGGGAAATCTCTAGAAGCTTCTCCCACATCAAAGGAGACACCTTGTATAAACAGTGGACCTCTGCCACCAACGCTTCAGTAAATTTCTGGACCTGTAAAGACTCTTGCCAGGTAGGAGGACCGATGTGCTGCTGAAAAGACTGCCACTTTGCTGGACTACTGCCTTGCTGGATTGCGACCCTATTGCTCTGCTGTCCTCCTGTCTGAATCAGAGATCGGACTTGCACCTGAACCCAGGACTCCAAGACTGACTCCAAGAGCTGGTCTGCTGACCCCTTGTTCAGAGCCAGAGGGACTTAACAGGCTGAACCGACGCCCAGATCCAGCTGGAGTAAGCCCTTGTATCTCAACTTGTGCCCCTCAGGTTCTGGACACTTGGTGTGGTCTCAAGGGAGCTGAATTAAAGTCTGTGGGCTCTTCACGAGTGAGCGTGTAAGCAACAAAACCCTGTCACTGGCACTGCCTGCCAACGTGAAGTTCTATAACCCCAACCCTTCACGCTACAGCATCGACTATTCGCAGGGAGCGCCATCGTGAAGCTCCAGCCGGACCGCCCGCAAGGACAACATGATCTTCGCGCTACAGTGGTGACCATCTGTGACACCTGGCCTGCTCTTCGAACTACAATGACAACCGTCTGCGAAGCTTCCGTCCTCCTCGCGGTCCCCTCCTCTGCAGATGGGACTCTGCACTGGACTGAGAAGTTAACTTTTCAGCTGTAATAACCTGGTCCCTGTATTTGACCTGCGCTTCGTCATGGTTAACCTTAACTTGTGACTTTCCCCTGGTTTCGCATGAACAGATAGCTGAGCATAGTGGTTGGGCTTTTTGGCAATATTTTCACCTAAATCTTTAAAAGTGCATATGTCCGGGTCTACTGATTCGTTTTTTGAACTTTTTGGTCTTGATTTATTTATAAAATTTTTCCTCTGTTTCCAAATTCGTCTGTGATTTTTCTTGTTTTGTGTTTCACTTTATTACTGTTTTAAGTGCTGTGAACTTTATTTACACAATGCCTCTCAATTAACCCAGTCTGCTCTGTGCCAAACGACCATAGGATTCAGCACAGGCTAATTTGGGGGTTGCTTGTGCCCCTCCCTGACAAGGTTTGTGGTCGCTGCTTGAGTAGGGTTGTATCCCCCTCAACCAGTAACCCAATTTCTCACACACACACACCATCTTGCATTTGATCACTGAGCCTGGTGAGGCACACATACTCCGCGCGCACCATATTACCAGTACACCCAGACCCTGTGCAATGACTATGGAAGGGAGTCCCATTTAGATACATCTCATTAAGGGGAAGATTTACAAGCCCCTTGCGACATGTTTACGACACCGTTGCGTCACTTCTGTGACCCAGCGGCGTCGTAAACCATGGGCCACCATGCGGCAGATATACAACATGACGCATCTAGTGAGATGCGTCATATTGTAAAGCCCTGCGCTACATTATATCTGCGTCAGGTACAATGTATGCAGCGTGGGCGTTCCGTCGCAAGAAAGCCCCGTAAAAGTGACGCAGTGAAATCTACAAGATTTCACGTAGTCACTTTTACATCCATGCTGCTTGAAGCAGGCGTAAGGAGTGACGCAGCATGTTAGGTATAGGGCGTCCTGAGCATTGCTGGAGATGCGTCGCGACTCCAGCGATGCGCCGCCCTTACACCAGAAGATGCGATACCCATCTGGCTATCCTTGCGCCACGGTGCGCTGCATTCTAAATGCAACGCATCCGTGGTGGCGCAAGAGTATTCCTGCGTGTCGTATCTTTACTGGCGCAACCCGGCTAATATAATATGCAGGGATGCTCCAGTCCTCGTAAATCTGCCCCTGAATTTTTTTCTATTTGTCCATCATGAAAATCTGGCACAAATCTAGGCCTGCTCATCCTTGATATGGCCAGTTAGAGGCAGCACTCTGTAGAGATGGCACGGGGGATGTTTATGCTCCATTAAACATAGAAAATGTTTAAGGAAGTAACATTCCACATTTGTATGTCAGAATATTATGCGCCCTGAATACTATGCAAAAATGCTATTTTTCCTTACGGAAAACACTTTCTCTGACTTCCTAATTTGTTTTTTTTCCCTTTCCTGTCACACCTTGGGTGCTCGCACTTCTCTTGACAGGACTGACTGTGGGACTTGAAGCGGGATGGTAAAGCACTTTCCGAACCTCTCTCGACCCACAATCTAAAGAAACGCTTTTAATGCCTGTGCGTTTGAATAAAGAGCACAATTAACCGCAGAGTGCAGTTTTATTTCCGCTGTTTTATGCTCCAGTGACGCGGCGGCCTTTCCATCCCAGCGCTTTTGTGGACTCAGCACTTCCCTGCGCGTGATGCTGCGCGGAGGCGCTCGCGCTTCAGGCCGCGTCACTCGGGCGATTGATTCTGCTGCTCTGGAGAACGCGGCGCAGGGATGCTTTATCGCTTTAGCACCAACATTTTTTTCCTTTGAACGTTGCTTCTCGGAACACCGGGCTTGAAGTAAGTGGGTTCTGGTCAAGATTTATTATGGAAAGGTTAATATGACGTGCCTCTCTGGCTCTGAACACCCCCACCACCCCTCCCTCCCTACCCCCCCCCCCCCCCCCTGCCTGTGACGTCCGCTGACCGGATTCATGACTCTACTGGTGAACACGAGCAGTCGAGCAGTTGGGCAACCTGCAGCCCCGGGCCTGTCCGCTGCATCAGTGGCCGAGGCAGGTCTTTGTGCCACGGGGGTCAAACGCTGCTCCCGGGGGTCATGCGGTTAAACTTTCAAAATGGCGGTACTTAAGCATACTAGTGCACAACGGTGACTGGAAAAGTATCCTGTGCATAAAAGCGGGCGGATAGAGAGAAGCCCTCCATTGACTTCCAAACTACACCCACTACGGATAAGAATATGGCGGACAAATCATAACGAATCAGTATAGAATTCAGGGGCTATTTATGAGCCCTTGCACCACTTTTGCGCCGCCGGCGGGTCACTTTTTGTGACGAACCAGCAGTGTAAAAAATGCACCATGTTGCATCATATTTACAAAGTGATGGGTCACCTTGTAAACCCATACACCACATTATACCTGTGCCAGGTATAATGTATGCAGGGTGAGCGTTCTGACGCAAGTAAGCCTCGTAGAAATGACGCAGTGAAATCTATGAGAATTCACTGCGCCACTTCTAAGATGCAAATGTGTCAATATCTTACGCCTGCCTCACAGCAGGCGTAAGACTGCATCCAGCAATGCATAATTTTCACGCCTACAGATACGTCAGAAATACTGATGTATCTGTAACTCCTTGCGACATGATGCGTCATGCTGTAAATATGATGGATCCAGCATGTCGCAAGGAGGGTGCAATGAAAAGTGCTGCATTGCTGTTTTCACGCAGCGATGCGTCACTTTTCATAAATGAGGCCCCAAGAGCTTAATTTGCATAACTAAGGGGCATGTGTACAAGCCCCTATCGCCACAGGAATGTCACTTTTAACGACATTCCGGTGGCGATACGGGCTTCACCTTATTTACAATGCAGCATTAAGCCACTTAACGGGGCTTAACGCCTCCTTGTGACTAAAGCACCTGTTTCACGCTATACTTAGCATGAAAGGAGTGGGCAATGGCTGTTGCTGCGGGTGTTTCGCTGCAACAGCCATTGATTTTGAAGCTGTCCCATATTTACAAGGGGTGGCGTACATAGAAGGCACCGCCAAAATTAAGACCTGGGAAAACCTGGTCTTAACATGGAGAAACGAGGAGAAAAGCTTTATTTCTCCTAATTTTTGCTGTTTCTTTGTGTGCTGCTTTGTGCAGCACACATAGAAACAGCGAAATGCCTTGGATTGTTAATGTGCAGGAAGGGGTCCCTTCCTGCACATAAACAAGAAATGACGATTTGCAGCATCTACGAATGCAGCACACATAGAAGTTACAAATCAGCATTTGTGAATGTTTAAGTGCAGGAAGGGGCACCTTCCTGCACATAAACAAGTTTCCCCCCAATGCAGGCACCCTTGCACTGTGGTGCAAGGGTGCATGCATTGGCGCTAGGCAGCTTAATTTAGCGCTAGTGGGGCCGTACTGGCTGTAGCAGGCACCAGGCGTTTTCCTGGTCGGCCGGAAGGGGGGGTGGGTTTGGAGTGGTGGGGGCTGGGTTTTTTGTAACTGGGCCGGTTCTGCAGCAGTGCTGCAATATCGGACCGCTGTAACAAAATAAAAGTAGCAGCAGAAGTCTTTCCCACCAGCACCACCCTGCGGCCCCCCTCTCCCGCCGGTCCGACTTCATTGCCCAGGCTGGCTTGCGTTCTCAGTCCAGCCACGGCACTAGTGCTAGGGGAAACATAGGGGTGCTCCGTATCTTTGTAAATACGGGGCATTCCTGTGTATTCAGAATGGCAGAGAGTGGTGTTAGCAAATTTTGCTCAATGCCACGTTCCGTCATCCTGTTTTACGTATGCTCCGATGTGCCAGGGCCCTCATCAAGAGGCCAGTGCAGCTTGCACGCCCATTGCCACTGTCGGGGCTGCCAATTACAGTATCAACACAGCTTCCAATCATTGCCTTCCTACAAGTGTGACATTTTTGCTATTCCAAACCCTCAAGGCAACAAGAATGGCTTTGTCTGCAGGTATTATTAATTTTTAATATATTTACAAAACAACTGTTCTTGTGCTTGTCTCTAAATTAGGCAAACAGTGACACCATGTGGCAGACTGTCATACGTGCCGGTGTTGACAATTAAAGGCCGGTGCAGAGCACCAGAAACCACAGGCTCAAATTAGGCACTGGTATAGATACCACACAGAATCTGCAGCCAGACACTCTGCCTGTACCTTTAATTATTTCGTAGCACCCATATATGGCTACTTTAATAAGAGAAAGGTCCCAGGGCCGTCTTTAGGGTGGTGCAAACGGTGTCTGCACACTGGGTGTTGGGCAGTGGGGAGGGAGGGTGCAGAACTGGCATTGTATTTTGATCTATAGAATGATTTTAAAAGCACACAGAGCAGAGTTCCTTGGGTGCCCAGAAATATTCAAGCAATAATTAAAATGTCAAGATAACTCTGGTGATTAATGTACCTGCTGTAGAGAGAAAGAGGTGGAGTTTTGTCTAATGGCAGTTTTGACTCACCAAAAAGTAGCAGAAAGGGTTAATGAGCCTGCTGCAAAGCACCTGTAGTATACAGATCACAGAATTGTATTTTATGTAATTAGCTTAGTGGGTTAGTGCTTTAGTCAGAGAGATCCTTTCGTTACTTGCAGTTCATAAGTTACAATCCTAATATAGTGCATTGAGCTATGAAGTAGCATCAAAGAGCTGCATGCAAACCGCAGGATGTAGGCTAGAAACTCATGTTTTATGAAGAGATGAGGAGCACCTTTGAAGGGTGGTAGTGACGGATTCAGCGGAGAAGGAGGTCAGCGGGGAGGGGAAGAGGGGGTGCCGAAAAAGATTGTTGCACCAGGCACCACCAGTGCTAAAGCTGGCATTGATCTCAGCTTTTTTTTAAAACTTTGAACTGTGTCTACACTCTGGTAGGCAATAAAAATGTAGGTTATGATGGGAGAATAGAGTTGGAAATTACCCCAAAAATCAAATGTACATTGGGTTAATTGATTGAAAAACCAGTAAGTGAGATCTTTTACTTCATAGATAAAGGAGTTTCCTTTGAAAGAGGATTGGGGGCAAGACGGAGAGTCAGCCCCTCTGGATTCAAGTCATGATTGTAAATCGCGACTCTGAATTGTAGCCATTACTTATTTGTTTTCACTCATGCATTCTTGTAAAGCACACTCAGTCTTAAGGTTAAGTTCCAGAAAATAGTCCATTTGAGTGTACAGTAAGTTGCTCAGTCTCTAAAATGTTATTTCTTAATGTAGCATTAAGAGTAAATATTCCCTGCATGGTAATGTACCCCTTCCCTGAGTGACCGACTGCATATGAAACTGGTGTCCTATATACCTGTCCTAGTGGACATACTAACCTAGCATGTGCAATGTTGCACAGGCCAGGCAAAGGGACACAACCTGTCCTGTGAACTTGGAGGATGCACGAAGCGTGACCTCTAGATTGACATAGGACGACTGTCCATGCTCTGGGTTGTTGCCATAAAGTGGCGGTGGTAACATACCAAGCTTGTGGATTCATGGCACTGAACATACCTTTTTCCTCTGAGTACAGTGGTGCCTACTGTCAATCAATCAATCATTTGTAGAGCGCCCTACTCACCCGTGAGGGTCTCAAGGCGCTAGAGGGGGATGAAGCAGCTAGTGATCGAACAGCCAGGTCTTGAGAAGATTCTTGAAGGTCAGCACGTCCTGGGTCTGTCGCAGGTGGATAGGGAGGGTGTTCCATGTCTTGGCGGCGAGGTGGGATAATGATCTGCCGCCGGTGGTCATTCCGCGGATGCATGGGACGGTACTGTCCTCACTTGTGTATGGTTTTGCATACATGTGACACTCAAACCCTTTCTCCTACATCTGGTATGCATTTTGAGTCCATGTATGTAAGGCATGCACGGCAGCAAGATTGTGATTGCGGGGGCCACTGGGATCCATTTTAGATTGCTCCTGGTTTCATATGGGACAAGATGGAGGATGGAGTACAGCGTCCACAGACAATGCAAGTGCCCCCTTCCTGAGCACGGCAGTGCGGGCGATGGCAGTGGAGTGGAGTCATCTGACTTTGGCTTCAAGGGTGGGAAGTTTTTAGGCGGGGCCTGCCCTCTTCTCTTTCCCTCATTGCTACTTCAGGAAGGTTGATGATAGCCGGGCGAAGAGCCTTCACCCTTCAGAGTGCCCATATTTTTAGATACCCCTGTCTGGAGCCGGGCATCATCACGGCCTACCGTGACATCTATCACACTGCACAAAGGCTGTGCCTGCAATGCAGACACAAAATGAAATTTGAAAAGGTCCCACCGCACACCGGTCCCTGGACTTTACCCAGTGGATCAGCATCTAAATTCTGGCAAATGAGAATAAAGTGGGACACAAACCATACCACTGGGAGTGCTCCTCAGGTTCTCAAAGAGAAGCTGTGATCCAGGGCTGATGTCTGACAGCCAGACTCCCAGACGCGAAAGGACATCACCAGAGGTCTGTGCATCTTGCAGGAGGACTGTTGATCTGCCCAGCACCTGCAGCCTGGAGACCTCAGTTGCCCAGGGCTGCAACGCTATTTGTTCCCAGTGGCAAGAACCGAGAGACAGAGCCATTGCTCACAATTCTGATCTCAGCGGATGAAGACACTTACTGGTTGTGAGGAGCGCTCTACTGATCTCCATGTTGAGTCTTGTCTCAGCGAGCAGGTACCACAAGGCCTGCAATCAAAGATTGAGACACAGTATCTTGAAGAACTTGAAGGTTCAAGAGACTAATGACTTCTATCATGAACATTTTTGCTCACAAGCCGAACAAATGACCTATGGGTTACTGAACATGGCTGTTGCTTACACAGCCTTCGTGTGAGCTCAACCCTGTGCCACACTCTTGCCTATGACCACTGTATGGCTGCAAGAACACTGTAGATATTGTGGCAACATAGGGGCTGTATTTGGCCGCAGTGGATAGAGTGAGACTTGTACTAGGCTAGAGCCCCATAGAGGTGTTGTTAAAACCATGCGGCTGAACCTCCATAACTATGTGTAGAATTTAATTTTGCTGTGATTAAAGAACTTCTCTTTTTACTATAATTAGCACTGGACTGGACAGTCAATAATTGTGTCTGTTGTTTTGATTGCTTGACTTCTGAGTCTCTACCCTCCACCCTACATCCCAGAGAAGACTTTGACTGCTCGCCCTTGCTAGCCTGGGAGTCAAGTGTGGAACAAATCCATCTGGTCTAGTTTGCAGAGCCGCACTAGCGCAGATCTCCGGACACCAGGAGCAAATCACCCATAAACAGAGCCGGATGGGAACAATTTTGTTGCTAAACCATTTGTGATCTGGACATGCAAAAGCTTGGAGGGGTGTGCTACGGGTTGATTGACCCAGGTGACGGACATCATTCGAGAATCTGAAATAGCCACTCAATGGAATTTTTGGCAGGCACTATAAATTTTTGTTGACACTGATTGTTTTCTTCTTCCATTCAGATCAATAATTATCTGTTGCTTGGAAATGTCATTATTGTCCTACTGCGCTACCAACTGGAGATCTACGACACATGCTTGTATTCCCTCCTTCTCTTGGTGCTATCATCCCTCAGTTGACTTCCCTCACCCCCTACATGCAGATATAAATCTTCTCTTGAGTCTTTTCCTGCATCTGGCCCCTCCTCTAGACATATATATCCATGTGTCCAATGGTGACCCAACGCCCCTTTAGGAGACACTCCAAGGGTTGTACTGGCTTATAGGGCACTCAGGCAGTGCCCACCCGGCCAGTCTAACAGGTCAATGTGTGGGCTGATTGTTCCTGGCTATTTGTGGGCCTGTTTATTGGTCTGCTGGGCTAGTGTTTACTGTTGATTTCCTTTATGTTAAAACAAGCATTGTCTACATCAAGCTCCAATCCATGCATTCTTCCACACCTTGCAAAACTTTTAGACAGATTGTCTTTACAAATTCAAAACTGCCACAGTTTGCAGATATGGGGCACTTTTTTGCAATTTAATTCAGCAATGGGAGCCTGTAGGAAAGTAAGATCTGCTTTCATGGTTACCCCCACTTTTTGCTGGTGTCTTACAGTTTTTTTGACTAGTCTGACTGGGATCCTGCTAACCAGGACCCCAGTCACTGTGCTTCCTCCCTAAATTGGCTATGGTGAGTACCTTGGTACATTCCTAATTGGCTGCTGGTGTACCCTAGTAAGTCCCTAGTATATGGTGCTAAGGTACCTAGGACCTAGGTACACCAGGGGTCCCCTAGGGGCTGAAGCATGTATTATGCCACCCATAAGGAACCCTCCAACCGCTGACTACAGGCCTGCCATTTTAGCCTGTATGAGTTGGTACTTGCACTTCTCACAAAAAATATAAGTCTGTCGCTACATGATCACCAGCCCATACATCTAAGGGCCTTTGGGGCATTACTGATGTGTAAGACCTTGTCACACCGGCTCTATGTACTGCATTGATTTGCATAGTCTGTTTTTTTTTCTAATTTTGATACCTGGCCACATCCACTATGCTGGATGGAGGAAAGTGCACCGGGCGGACCCCCCATGCGGGTGTGCCCCACTCGAAGTTCAGTTCTCAGAATGTTTGTAGTTTCGACGTCTCTTTGGCATAGTTGGGATGCTGAAGTGGGCGGGGGGTGGGATGGGCAGCGGGGAGTTCGAGTTTTCAGGCCTATGCATTTGAGACGTATCGCAGACTTCCAGTATAACTACATCATACCCATACGAAATACTGCAAATGACAATGTGATGTATGAAATGTATGCTTTAGGTGTCATTACACAGGATGATATCTAGGATGTTCAAATGACAACTGATAAGATACTGCAATCCAATAGATTGAATTTATTAACCTGGAATGTGAGGGGGTTAAATAATCCACAAAAATTCGTAGGGTATTCAACTATCCTGATAGACTGCGGATTGACATAGCTCTGCTTCAGGAGACACATATAGCGCGCAATGCACACACAAATATAAGGCGCTGATTGGCAGAGTCGGTACATGGCTCAGGATACTCAACGTATTCTAGGGGTGTTCTAATACTAGTACGGAAGGGATTAAACTTTACGATCACAGACACTATACTAGATGATGAGGGGCGCTTTGTGTTGATAACGGGGATTCTAAGGGGGCAGAAACTTTCTGTCGTTAATGCGTATGGCCCAAACATAGATGATCAGGAGTTCTATCTTGGGGTGTGGGCAAAGTTGCAGGGGGTGCGTGATGTTCCTTTGATACGGGGAGGGGATTTTAATGTTGCACTGCCGGATGGCTTGGATAGGTCTAAGGGCACGACGGAGCCACATAAGCGGGCTTTGTCAGTCTTGAATGATATAATTGTAGATATGAGTCTCACTGATATCTGGCGACCGCGACATCCCACACATACAGAACCCACGCACATCACTGCTATGTATAATAGTTGGTCGGGAATAGATTACTGGCTGGGCACAGATGATCTGGTGCTGTGGACTGAGAAGATAACACACATGCCACTCATTCTGTCAGACCACAGTCCTGTACTGCTCTCCCTGGTAATACCACATTATGTGCCACCACCCTTTAGTTGGCGATTTAACGCGGTGGTGCTGTTAGATACAGTATACACGGACACTATACATAGAGCCATTACGGAATATTTTTAACTCAATATGCCTACAATGGATGACGCAGGCTTACTATGGGAGGCTTTTAAAGCGACAATAAGGGGGATATGCATTAGTATGACAGCGGGCATACTCAAAGACATACGACACCAGCTTGCCACAAGACAAACTAGGCTGGGGACACCAGAGAGGGAGTATGTGCGCACGCAAGATGTCAGGCTGTTGGGAACAATCAAGGAAGTCTTGGTGGAGCATAAGAACTACGCTGAAGACAAACTCAAATATCGCACGAAACATCATGTAGCGAGATCATACGGGGAAGCGGGCAGACCTGGGTAAAGCCTAGCAGCTAAAATATGTACAGGGCATGCTCCACAGATGGTGCAGGCTATACGCGATGGGAATGATGAACTCATCTATGATGCCCAGGGCATACTGATGGAATTTACGACCCATTACGAGAAACTGTACACCTCTCAGGTGGCTGTCTTGCCAGATGAAATCATGACTTACCTTGAAGATGTGGAGATAGAGTGGCTTTCAGACGCGCAGCGTGAATATCTTTCGTTACCTGCCACTGTTGAGGAAGTCATCGCAATTATAAAATCACTACCAAATGGCAAGGCACCGGGGCCGGATGGATTCACCTGTGAGTTCTATAAGGCATTTGCAGATCAACTAGCCCCACATATAGTAGCAATGTATGGAGAGGCGCATGAAAAACAATCTCTCCAGCCTACATTACGTGAGGCCTTGATAATTGCTTTATTGAAACCCGACAAAGGGCCGACACGTTGTGAGTCCTATCGGCCCTTATCCCTTATGAATGTCGACACAAAAATTATTACAAAGCTATTGGCTACACGCTTGCAGCCATTGATGACCCGTCTGGTCCTGCCAGATCAGTCGGGGTATATCCCAACATGCTCGACTGCTCACAACACCAGAACGCTGTTTGCGCTTTCTCATTATCTAACCCCCCATACTAAAGCTGTGGCTGTATTGTTGGATGCAGCTAAAGCAGTTGATTCTATTGAGTGGCCTTATTTATACGCTGTCCTTAGCAGAATGGGCTTCCCTCCCATGTTTTTACAGTGGATCACAATGTTATATTCCACCCCGACGGCGCGCATAAAGGTTAACAAATATATATCAGACACAATTAGCATTACTAAAGGAACGAGACAGGGATGCCCGTTATCCCCGCTTCTGTTTGCGCTAGTACTAGAACCGCTAGCGTGCAAGGTGAGGCAAAATCATCGCAGCTCGGCATTACAATTCATACAGAGACCATTGCACACATCACTATACGCTGACGACATGTTACTCTATGTACGTGATCATGAGCAATATTTAAACCCTCTCCTGCGTGAATATATAAAATTTGGGAGACATTCCGGCCTTACAATAAACTGGTCTAAATCCGTAATAGTGCCACTGACTGATACTACAACCCTGCACGATACGGAGTACCCATTAGAGTGGCAAGTAGAGCCAATTAAATATCTTGGAGTTTGGTTCCATCGAGACCCTGAGTTGGTTATCCGTACCAATTATGGTAGAGCGATAAGCACTATTGAAGACAAAATCAATAGATGGATCCACCTACCATTATCATTGGCTGATCGTGTAGCCATAGTAAAAATGGTAATTCTGCCGAAACTGCTGTATATTTTCAATAACGTTCCACCAATGGAAGTATTCCGTAGGATTTCCATATGTGGCAAACAAGGACCCCCTGATTAGGATAAATTTCCTGGGTCAGGGCAAACAATTTGAAGTAAAGTAACAACCCAGGCGAAATACAAGTACTGGCAAGGTTCAAGTTAAAAGTAAAAAATATGTAATGAACATAAGGAGGCACTGAAATAGCATACAAAGATTGTATTTAATAAATCTGATTAAAAGTGTTTTGAGGATAATCAACACATAGAAACAAATAAAAATACATTAAAAAGTCTATACAGTCAATATTCACTGAGTTTGTATTATTCTTTATAAGTAAAAGAGTTCCCAATAATGTGAAGGGAGGATGGATTTCATCTACGCGTTTCGACACGTTGGGAGTGTCTTCCTCAGGACACTACCATCTTGTAGCATATGTTTCCTTCATAAGGGTACTTGGAAAAACGGGGGGAAAATTATGTGGAATAAATCCAATTCAGATCTCTGCGTGAGGCTTCTTTTTCTGATGGCGGCTATGCTTGGGCTCTTTTAGCCGAAGAAGTGTATCCGCAAGGGTTGCCGGTCATCAATTACGAAGAGGAAAGGCTCAATGGCTGCAGTTGTTTGACGTTATGTGGCAAGGATAAGTACCGTGAAGTATTTCATCTATTCAGGTTGAAACAAAGATATTTGATGGCTTGATAGAGTTTTCAACACATTAAACTGCTGATATGGCCTGTGTGGTAGCTACGATAATGTGTTGGTTGTGGACGATGTTAAAAATGAGACCATTATCTGGGACCGTTGTAAAGAGTCACGTGTGCAGACCATGATATTATCCACGTAGCAGCTTCGATAGTTTGAAAGTTGTTGGTGTACTTAAAACCGCGACTATTAACAGGTATCGTATTGGAGGCTCGCGTTTGGAGACCGCAAAGATGTAACGGGTGTTATTCGTAGGATTTCCGCCATGGTGCTGAATTTGATTTGGGCAGGGAAACAGGAGCAAATACAACTGAGAGCGTTGACGTTACCTTATTCACAGGGAGGGTTCAAAGTCCCTGACTTCTTATTGTACTATCTAAGTGCGCAAGCGCAATATGCGCATAATTGGTATCATGACATTCCGTTTCTCACGCACGTTGCGATAGAGGAGAGTGATGCTTTCCCTGTACCACTGAAGGCTATCATTACCGACCGTAGACCCCCTCTGCACAACCGGGACATCAACACCATAGACACCACCAACAAAGTATGGCATATGATGGGAAGGAAGGCACGTAAACTACCGCTGTATGCACCAACACTACCTCTGCAACATCACCCAGAACTGTCGGTCACTCAGGAACAAGTAGGCATGGGTCTAATGGACCGGGTCGGGATTAGCACCATGGGGAACCTGTATGAAAATGGTCAGTTTAAAACATTGGAAGATCTTACCTATGTGAGTAATCAATCGCTTCTTTTTAGATTCACGTATCATAGGCTGCAAGGAGCGGTGAAACAATTGTACACTTCATATCCGGTGGAACCCCAGCAGTTGACTTCTCTGCAGCTTGTGCTCACCACCCCTACGCTAAAGCACCTAGGGCCAGATGTAGGTAACTTCAATTTACCGACTCATAAATACCGAATTTTACCGATTCGGTATTTATGAATCTGTAAATTAGAAGGAGGGAGATGTAGCAAAATTTTTATTTAGAATTACCGAATCGTTAACATTCGGTATTTACCGATTCGGTATTGCCCATTGATTCCTATGGGCCTTGAAGCCCATAGGAATCAATGGGCAATACCGATTCGGTATTTACCGAATCGGTAAATACCGAATCCTGCAAGGGTGCAGGGGGTGTCACTTTGACACCCTCTAGCACCCCAAGTACAGGCTTGTGTGCCTTGTGGCACACATACATGCCCTGAGGGCATGTCTGTGTGTCACATTGCACAGGTGTGCATGCACAGATGTCGCCCAATAGGATTGGGTGGTAAAATACCGACTCTTAAGGGCCTGTGGCACTCTTAGGAGTGTCACCTACATATGGTTTTACCGAATCGGTAAATATACCGATTCGGTATTTTACCGATTCTGTAAATTTACCGATTCGGTAAATTTACAGAATCTGTAAAATATAGGCCCCCTACATCAGAAAACCATAATGCCGGTCGGTAACGGCCGAATTCGGCCGTTACCAACCGGTATTAGGGCTCCTACATCTGGCCCCTAGTGTCTAGGTTGTATGCTCAATTGCAAACGGACATAGTGGGTGACACACTATACATGTTGGGAAAATGGAATGAAAGTCTAGAGCTCCCGCTAACGCCTGACGAATGGGTCACGGCTTGCACTATCACGGGATTATTGACGCCTAATGGGAACCTCCGTATATTGCATTATGAATACCTACATCAAACATATTATACACCAGCACGTTTGCATTAGTATGGCCTGCGTGCGGATTCTTTATGTACTAGATGTCATGCAGAGAATGCAGATTTTATGCATTTGGCTTGGCACTGCCCGGCTGTGGCACACTACTGGGCACAAGTTGTAGAGATGTTGGGTGTTATGGTGGGTCTCCCCATTGTATGTACAGAGCGAACATGCTTATTAGGATTGGTTCCTACTGTCCGAGCTGCCAAACGTAAATATTGTGTGATTGCATTACTCATAGCTAAAAGGAGAATCTCACTTCATTGGAATAGCAAACGAGCCCCGAGCACCAAACAATGGTTGCAGGACCTAACTTATTGCAAGGACACGCTCCTGACTGATGAGGAAGAATTGCCTGCAGGCTCAAGGCCAAAGGAGTATTGGACCTATCTAATTGAATATTTAAAGACTGTGGACAACTAGGACGAAGCATGCACGTAAAATACTGTCAAGTTCTACTAATTTGTAGTATGTTGTAATGTGCTAATTCTGGGAGATGGATTCTGTTGTGCTATGGTCTGAATGTTTACTGCCAGTTTTACTGTATGATTTACAGATGCCAATAAATAAATTTAAAAAAATAAAAATAAAAAAAGATATAAGTCTGCTTATATCAAACCCCACTGCACTTAAAACCTCTAAGTCCCCCCTCTAGTAGGCTTTTCATTTCTAAAGGCAGGGTGCTCGGTTCTAAGTGTGAGGGTGCTTCTGCATGAGCAGGACGGGAAACATCCTTTACGATGCAACTTTTACCACGCAATGCCTTTACAACGCAGGTTTTTCAATACAAGTCATTACAACGAATTGTGCTGGGGGCGCTGTAGGATAGGTAATAGTTTAATTTACTATCCAACACCTTCCCTACTATCCACGGGGACTGGAGTTGGAATAGTAAATTAAACTATTCACTATCCAGCACCCCCCAACGACTTGCGTTTAAAAACCTGCGTTGTAAAGGCATGCGTGGTAAAAGCATGCGTTGTAACAACGTACATCCGAGCAGGACACGTCTGCAACCTTTGGAGTTCATTCTCCAGGGTTGCCAGTAAACCAGCCATTACGATATATAGAGTGGCCATGCGTCATTACGCAATGAGCATCTCTAAACTGCCTGTAAAGAAACCTGTTATGTTTGGTATCAAACTTGTTGGAATCATACCCCCACACCGTAAATGGTGTGAGGGTATGACTCCACGCACTGTAAATCTCCTTCCGGAGAGACTCGGTGCTCCCGGTACCAGTCTTCCAGATCCGGACAGCAAGCTGGGTCTGCTGCCGACCTTTGACATGATTCTGCCCTCCTGCTGCTGAGCCAAGCTCGAGCTGGGGAAGGCAGATCAATAGGTATCCTGTCACAGAGAGGTGTGACCACCTCCCAGACAGAGTTTAGTGTATTGGGACAGGGTGAGGCACGTGTCAGTGCCACTCAGCCTGCTTGAGGGGGACATTTGGTGCCCTCCTTGCATACTCCAGCTCAAGCCAGTTCAGGGAGCCGTTGGCTTCTGCTGTGGCGTAAAACTGGACAAAGGACATGGAAGTATCCTCCCCACTGTCCAGCCTCTCCTCTGGGGAGGACCGCTGAATCATCCCAACCCTTCCTTAGGGTACCTAAGGGCTTACCTGAGCCCCTGATCTCTACGTTCTGCAAGCCTGCTGCACCGTCAGTGTCCGTGCTCCATACAAGTCCCTTCCAGGTCCTGTGGATATCCAAAGACACCCAAAGGAATCCCCCTTAGAGTGAGGGAGTCACTCTCCTGCATCCGCAGGCACCGTAACACAAGCTGACCGATTGCTGATCCTGGTTTCTAACCGGGTCGATAACACAGGTGATGGTTCTAAAACCTCTTCGAGACCTGTCTGAGGCCCGGATCCCTAGTCAACACCACCAGAACCAAGTCACTGTGCACTGCGTCGGCTGCTGTTGCTAAGGCTGGGCTCTTGTCTCCAGAGATCTTTTGGCCCTGTTGAGGGTCTTCTTTGAATCCAGTAGGCTCCCCTGCTTGCTTGGGGCGTACCTTGCCTTACTTGACCATGGTGAGTGGACTTTGCTGGTCCCGACACCGTACTTTGTCATCTTCTTCTTCTTCTGTAAACTACGGAGTCCGGCAGGGATGCGTTCTTGCCCTGACTTTATTTCTTGAATTTATCAATGATTAGGTAACCTATCTTGAGAGCTGTGAGAATGATGCTCCAAGTCTTGCAGATGTTAGGGTCTTGGCCCGTCTGTTTAAGGAAGCTACCCTCCTGATCTCCAGAGCCCCTTTGGGGCTACAAAAGCTCCTGGATCAGTTTGGGGTCTTCTGTAAACAGAGGGCTTAGAGATTGCCGTTGCCAAGCCAAGTATATGGTTTTTAACTCCTATTCTTCCTCTAGGCCTAATCCCGCTCTCTAGGAAGTCCCACTGGAGTGAGTTCAAGTTTTTGATTACTTAGGGGGAACACTTTGATTGGACTTTACTCATCCTGCAGTGCAGGCTAAAGCTAGAACAGTATTCTAGGGGACGTTCGAGGTCTCAAAGGAGTTCCTTAATTCGCCCCATTTTCTCAGCTCTCCAAATGTATAATATGCAAGCCTCGGAGCAGCATTGTATGGCATGGAACTATGGGGTAACAAGGATAGTAGTCCCCTAGAAGAGGTAGGAAAACGCTTTTTGCGCTCCTTGACCAACCTCCCTGTTAGCGCCCCGCTTACTCCACTTCGCCTAGATATGGGGCTGAGATTTATTGGGACAAAACAGGCCTCAGAACTCTCTCATATTGGCGCAGACTCTGGGCGACTCCCGAGCTTCTCCCATACCAGAAGGGACTGGAGGATGTCCTTCGGTTTCTCGAAGCCTTTAAGATTCTCTGGATCAGGTTTATCAAACACTCCTTCACCCAGATGGTTTATGCAAATCTTTGGTCCACCCCTTTAGATCTTACTGGGGTCTCTAAGGCCGCGTTTAAGGGTCTATTCTGGCAGCACAAGCTTTCTCTCATCACTGGGCAATGAAGAGCAGGCTTCCAAGTAATAGCATCTCTTGCATTGTGTAGTTTGCACTTCTAGGTCTATGCCTTTAGAAATTGCCCTCACAGTATTGTAATGATTCCTCCCTAATATGCTGAGACTGTGTCTGTACTCAAAGAAGTATATGTCTTTTGCACATATGACGAGGGACGGGGTCGAGGTGGAACTCAGGGAAACTCTCAAATCTATGCCAACCTTCACTTCACCTAAGAAAAGGATATTTTGAAGACGATAGCAATAGCATTACATCATGCCACAAAATGCAACTTAGAGGAACCATAGGTTTGCTTTTCCAGAAAAACACAGGGAATGCTCTCTGAAAGAGAAACTGGTAAATATGAAGTGAGGGAAGAAAGTGAAAAAACAAGAACGTGTAGAAAGCAGATGAAAGAAGTAAAGAGACAGGCATTTAAAGAAACAGAGAAATAAGTGGAAAGTGGGTGAAAAAACGAGTAAGGGGAGAAGAAAAAAGAATGAAAAAAAGAAAAAAAAGTCTGAAGGATAAAAGGAAATTAAAAGAAATATGGAAAGTAGAGAAACAAAAAATAGAGACACACAGACTCCAAGTATGAAAAAATAGACAAAATGAAATAGAAAACAAACACATGAGAAAGCTGGACAGGTGAAAGAAAAAAATAACATAGAAGCAAATAAATTAAAAAAATAACGAATAGCGAAAAAATGGAAAGAGGGAAGAAAAAAGTGCTAAAGGAAAGATGGTAAGCATGATAGGAAGGGAAGGTGCAAATTAGGAAAACAGAAATAGGAAAGGCAAAAGAGAAGGATAGAAAGTAGGAACAACATACAGAAAAAAGAGATGAGAGACAAAATTGATGGAAAGAGAAGATGAAAGGTGTGGTGGACCAGGAGGGGGGCATGTTTTCCTCTGCGGCAGGAGTTCCCCCCTTTTCCTCTTCGTATTGAGTCTTTGGTGTCAGCCCGGAGGAACGGCACAAACGTGTCTGAAAAACATCTCTCTAATTAGCCGCTTCCACCCTTAAAGGGTCTTACACCTCTAATTCAAAGAGAATTAGCCGATCGAGTCTGGCTTGTTAATTGTGTGCTGGCAAAAGGGTTTTCTGCTCTACACACATTTCTATTTCAGGAACAATTCCCCCTCTATTGATCTCCCTGCTTTCCATGAATTAGAAATGCGCCGAGAGAACCAGGCAATCAGCAGCTAAGCAAAGAAGTGGGCCAGTCTCAGTAATTACACCAGGCGGGCGAGGGGGGGGGGCGCGAGGGTGGGAGGGGGTGGAGGTGAGGTGCTGGGTTGGTGGGAGGGGGGGTGGAGGTGAGGTGCTGCGCTGGGTGGTTGGAAGCGAGGGCTGGGAGGAGGAGGCTTCCTGGACTGATGGGAGGGGTGAGCGTGGCTGGGGGTGGAGGTGAGGTGCTGGGCTGGTGGGAGGGGGGGGGGGGGGGGGTGGAGGTGAGGTGCTGGGCTGGTGGGAGGGGGGGTGGAGGTGAGGTGCTGGGCTGGGGGGAGGGGGGTGGAGGTGAGGTGCTGGGCTGGGGGAGCGGGTGGAGGTGAGGTGCTGGGCTGGTGGGAGGGGGGGGTGGAGGTGAGGTGCTGGGCTGGTGGGAGGGGGGTGGAGGTGAGGTGCTGGGCTGGGGGGAGGGGGTGGAGGTGAGGTGCTGGGTTGGTGGGAGGGGGGTGGAGGTGAGGTGCTGGGCTGGGGGGAGGGGGTGGAGGTGAGGTGCTGGGTTGGTGGGAGGGGGGTGGAGGTGAGGTGCTGGGCTGGGTGGAGGGAAGCAAGGGCTGGGAAGAGGCCTCCTGGACTGATGGGAGGGGGTGAGCGGGGCTGGGGTTAGAGAGGGACTGCTGGCTGGGCGGGTTTGAGGTGAGATGCTGGGCCGGGTGCAGGGAAGCAGCATTCCGCATATCAACCTGTTGAGGGCCGAGCCACGGTTGGCAATGAGTCAAAAAGTACCTCCGAGCAACCCACGCTCTGCAATGTTTAATGGCTGTAATTACTCTACAGGGAATGGACTCTACAGGGAATGGACTCTACAGGGAATGGACTCGACAGGGAATGGACTCTACAGAGAATGGACTCTACAGACAATGGACTCGACAGAGAATTGACTCTACAGGGAATGGACTCGACAGAGAATGGACTTGCCAGGGAATGGACTCTACAAAGAATGGACTCAACAGGGAATGGACTCGACAGGGAATGGACTCTACAGAGAATGGACTCTACAGACAATGGACTCGACAGAGAATGGACTCTACAGGGAATGGACTCTACAGGGAATGGACTCTACAGGGAATGGACTCGACAGGGAATGGACTCTACAGAGAATGGACTCTACAGACAATGGACTCGACAGAGAATGGACTCTACAGGGAATGGACTCGACAGGGAATGGACTCTACAGGGAATGGACTCTACAAAGAATGGACTCAACAGGGAATGGACTCGACAGGGAATGGACTCTACAGGGAATGGTCTCGACAGGGAATGGACTTTACAGAGAATGGACTCTACAGAGAATGGACTCGACAGGGAATGCACTCTACAGAGAATGGACTCGACAGGGAATGGACTCTACAGAGAATGGACTCTACAGAGAATGGACTCAACAGAAAATGGACTCTACAGGGAATGAACTCTACAAAGAATGGACTCTACAGAGAATGGACTCAACAGAAAATGGACTCTACAGGGAATGAACTCTACAGAGAATGGACTCTACAGGGAATGGACTCTACAGGGAATGGCCTCTACAGGGAAAGGACTCTATAGAGAATGGACTCTACAGAGAATGGACTCGACAGGGAATGGACTCTACAGGGAATGGACTCTACAGGGAATGGTCTCGACAGGGAATGGACTTTACAGAGAATGGACTCTACAGAGAATGGACTCAACAGAAAATGGACTCTACAGGGAATGAACTCTACAGAGAATGGACTCTACAGAGAATGGACTCAACAGAAAATGGACTCTACAGGGAATTAACTCTACAGAGAATGGACTCTACAGGGAATGGACTCGACAGAGAATGGACTTGACAGGGAATGGACTCTACAAAGAATGGACTCAACAGGGAATGGACTCGACAGGGAATGGACTCTACAGGGAATGGTCTCCACAGGGAATGGACTTTACAGAGAATGGACTCTACAGAGAATGGACTCAACAGAAAATGGACTCTACAGGGAATGAACTCTACAGAGAATGGACTCTACAGAGAATGGACTCAATGGAAAATGGACTCTACAGGGAATGAACTCTACAGAGAATGGACTCTACAGGGAATGGACTCTACAGGGAATGGTCTCTACAGGGAAAGGACTCTATAGAGAATGGACTCTACAGAGAATGGACTCTAGAGGGAATGAACTCTACAGAGAATGGACTCTACAGAGAATGGACTCAACAGAAAATGGACTCTACAGGGAATGAACTCTACAGAGAATGGACTCTACAGGGAATGGACTCCACAGGGAATGGTCTCTATAGAGAATGGACTCGACAGAGAATGGACTCGACAGGGAATGGGCTCTACAGGGAATGGACTCTACAGGGAATGGACTCGCAAAGGAATGGACTCTACAGAGAATGGACTTTACAGAGAATGGACTCGACAGGGAATGGACTCTACAGGGAATGGACTCGACAGGGAATCGACTCGACAGGGAATGGACTTGCCATGGAATGTACTCTACAGGAAGTGTACTCTACAGGGAGTGGACTCTACAGGGAGTGGACTCTACAGGGAGTGGACTCTACATGGAATGTACTCTACAGGGTGTGTACTCTTCAGGGACTAGACTCTACAGGGAGTGGACTCTACAGGGAATATACTCTACAGGGAGTGTACTCTACCTGTGGAAAGATGCATCAAGTTTGCATTGTGTAGAAGGCGCTTCTTATGACTTGAGTCACTTGAGGGTGAAAGGAAACGTAAAATCCCATAATCACTACAATATTTGTTAGTTCTTATTTGTTTTTGATGATGAGACTCTCTTGATTGCTGGGCCAGGTGGTTGCAGGTTGGTAGCTTGCCCATAGTCCACAGGCTAGCGTCTCAGTTGTGGAACAGCTGAGCTTGAGATGGTTGATCAATGGCAGAGAGACAGCAGTCACACCCTGGTGGGACTAGAGCCTCAGGGATTTCTAGATTCAGGGTGGTGTGTGGGTTGCCTGAGTAACTGGAGCAGGTTTGGTTTAAGCAACTGATAAGCTCAGTGGAGAAATAATTAACCCTTGGTAGACTCCACACCCCAGAGTGCCTGGTGGAAGGGTATTTATTTAAAGGGGGCAGGGGTGAGACAACGCTTTGTCTGCCTTGGTGATGGGAGGAGATCCCGTTTAGCATGTTTCTTTTAGTGCCGTACATTTATAGGCTTCACAGTAGAGTGCAGTGGTGCACAGTGTCAGAGGTAGTTCATAGATCCAACACTGCTCCTCCATTTCTGCCTACCATCAATTTTAGATCATCCCAAATGGATATGAGGGTGGGTTCAATGCCACTGTCTGCCCATGGGCCCATTTGATGTTCAGAGGGTATGAATTGGATATTCTGGCAAAGCTTAGTGCAGGGCTTGAGCCTCCTAGACTATGAATGTCTATGTTCCAAATGGCCTCGGATGGGCGAAGGGGCATCACACACTCTCCAGCCCGATTAAATCACAGGGTTGACCCCTTGTCCCAGCAATAGCTGGCCAACTGTCTCCTACTTATTCCCAAGAAACACGAGGAAAGGCAAAGTTTAGAAACTCCAGAAAGTTAACAACGCATTTAGAGCTCTGTTTACTTAATGTTTCTGTTGCTATTGTCATCACCCTTGAAACTACACATAGCAAGGGCAATGGGCAATGCCAGTGGTGTGAAATGACAAGCCAGGAGTACTATCTGATGCCTAAGCCATAGTTACCCATAACTGATGCGTATGCACTGGACGAGACCCATTGCACTGAGCTGCCAACAGAATGCCGATCCTCCCAAAGTGAGGGAAGTGTTGATATTCTTTAAACCCTGACTGAACTCTCTGAATATTAACCTAAGAGAAAATTACTACCCGTCAGGCTACTCTTGCTTTTAAATAGGGCTTGCCTTCTGACCCCTGCCCTTCTTAATTTTACATGCTTTGATAGATACTGTTAATCCAGTCACCAACAATATAATAAATGCCTCCATGTCACTAGCAGAAATTCCCAATGAATGGAAACTTGCGATAGTCAAACCTCTCCAAAAGAAACAGCTTGCCGACCCCAGAACCCTTTATCAATCTTCGTCCCTCCTCTCTACTCCCTTGTCTAAGTAAGATTAATGAAAAATGTGTTAATTCACAACTTATGACTTACCTGGAAGGAACAAACATCCTACACCCAAACCAATCAGGATTTAGGCCACAGCACTCTACGGAACACGACTCCTGTACACGACTGAATCCCTTAAAGCCACCCTTGACCAGGGAGGGAATGCTGTGTTGCTCCTATTAGACCTATCAGCCGCTTTCGATACGGTCTCACATATCATCGTCTTGGACCGCCTCGAATCTTACGGCATTTCTCACCTTGCCCTGCCCAAAATAATTTCTACAAAACCAAAGGCAAGTCGTTACCCTTGGACAATACCAGTTAGCAGAAGAACCTCTGCTCTCTAGCGTCCCACAAGGGTCCATCCTCAGCCCAGTGCTTTTTAATGTCTATATGGCCCCACTGATTAGCTCGATATCGTCCTTTAACATCGAGACCATCTCATATGCGGACGATACACAGCGAATCCTGGTCCTAGATGAAAATACCACACTAGCTGGGGAAAACCTCTCATTGGATGAAAGCTAATCATTTAAAGTGTAACTCAGAAAAAACAGAAAGCATGCCGTTGGGGAAAGGCAGTATTTTTCCCCCAGTCTATGGCTGCCTGCCGACACCCCTCTCCCCCAAACACAGTAACGATAGCTAGGAATTTGGTGGTCAAATTTGACTCAGCACTGTCCTTTCACCAGCAATCCCTAGCAGTGGCTGGCACCTGCTTCCACTTGATAAAATCATTAAAAAAGTTCTTTGACTTACTCCCCAGTGTGGCGAGACAGGCAGTCGGAGTATCCTTAATTACATCTAGACTTGACTACTGCAACAGCCTCTATGCAGAAGCTAACAAGTCGGTCCTACACAAACGACAGATTTTACAACACGCTTGTAAATTGTAAATTGATACTTGTATAGCACACTACTCACCTGCAAGGGTCTCAAGGTGCTTGTACGAATACCGCTGTGGAACCCATCCTGGCTTTCCCTGTGAGGCGTCCACTCCTGGGCACCCCCAAGGTGGAGGACAGACATCCTTAGTGTTGTGGGGGCCGTTGTGGCGATTAAGCAAGCTATTGCCCAGAGTTGCAGAGTGGGACTCCATGATTGGAATAGGCACTGAGGCGAGAATTATCAGGTCTGTGGATTTTTCAGCCCAAGACCCGCCGAGGCGGGGAATTGAACCCTGGTTTTGGGCTAGACCTCTGCATCAGGGTCTGCTGCTCTAACCATTGAGCCGCACTTCGAGCTGCAGCTCGACTAGTACTAAAATGGCCCAGGAGGTCATCAGCATCTGTTGCACTGGAAGTACCCTATTGGCTACTGATCCACAATAGAATCCTGTTCAAAATCTTGACAATTACCTTTAGAATCTTTCACTCCTCAGGCCCCAATGCCTTCGGCCCAGGTTTGTACGCTACGTACCATGCCGTACTCTCAGATCATCTAACGCAAATCTATTAAAACCCACAGCTTTCAGATGCGTATCAAAAGGAGGTAAATTAGTTGCAGCGATAGAGCCCAAAGCCTGGAACCAACTCCCCAATAACCTTTGTTTCATCCAATCAGAAACACTTTTCAGGAAAGCCCTGAAAACCTGGACCCTGATGCACTATGTAGAGCACTCTTCTAAATCATCTTTTCAGCCTTAGTCATCCTGTCTGCCAAACGATCCGCTCTGCGCCATGATGCACCCCGGAGTGACAGCTGCGCCCTGCAAATACCTTTTAACATAACATAACTTTTGTTTGCTTCTTTTCTATATTATTTAGCATCGATTTTTATTAAGTAATAATCTCTTTGAGGGTTTTTTCAATTAATTTTATGTTTGCCCCTTTAAGGGTCACAACACTAGAATGTTTATCCAAGGGTAAAGGACGCAATCTTTCTTAAGTTAATGTGACCAAAGACTTTATGACCCCTTCAAGAAGAGTATGCCCACAAATAAAGAGGAGGTTGTTTGCTAACTCACAAGGAGGCTGAAGTTCAGCTCTACTTTTTAGCCAAAGACTACCTTTGGCAGATCCAAGACAGAATGACATAAGGGGTTTTCATAATTTCATTTGGTATACTTATAAAGTGGCCACCATAGTTCAAGAGCGAGATTTACATGGAAGAAGGCCACATGTAGCAGACGGTGCAAAGTTGTGGATATCACTTGAATGAATCAGTCAACAATGAGTCAAGGAGATGGGAAAATTAAAGTATCTGCAACTGGCCACTGGGTATTTAAAGATAGGACGAGTTTCCTTAGGAAATAATTTTTTTATTTTCCAAATAACTGTGGGTCCGTTTGGTAAATCCTCACAAATCTTTGCAAAAAAGCCTCATCCACCTCAGCTCCTTCCTGGAAGTTTCAGAATGATCGGCCAAGCAGAAAAATGAGGGAGAGGGGGCCAAAATGCCTTATCTAGCAATTTTCAATTGTTAGATTGAACAGTAATGCAAAAAAATGCTGAGTGGAATTACACGAAATTTGCAGAAAGTTTGATCTTTACCCAGAAAGCTTTTTTGTGATTTAGTATAAATCTCTTCAGTAGATTTTGAGAAACTAAGGTTCCAGATTAAGGTATATTTCATCTAAGGGTGGGCGTAAAATCCGTTTCGTGGGCGAATTTGCGGATTTTCCGTGATTTCGCGAATCGCGAATCTCGCGAAATCGCGGTAAAATCCGCGAATCAGCGGGGACGAATTTTCAGCCAAGCAAGGGTTACAGCAGCAGGTGCAAAAGTTGAACCTAATTTCTTTGTAACCTTTTACAAAAGGGTTACAAACAAATTAACTTCAACTTGGACACCTGCTGCTAATTGCTTCCTGGCGCCTCGTTGCCTACTTGCAACTATTCTCTGACCCTGCTCTGACCCTTGAAGCAGGGTCAGAGAATAGTTACAAGTAGGCAACGAGGCCCCTGTCCAAGAAATTAAACCTCATCAGGAAGTACTTACAGATATAAAAAACAGGAAGAAGGGAGAGGATAGCAAATACACCCATTTGAGTTGTCAGGAGGGGTTAAACTAAAAGAGACCTTTACAGCACAATTTTCATATGCATTTTGCTAAAAATAAAAAGATGTATGTTCTGTAGGGGCAACTCAGGAATCTGGCCCTTCAGAGATCCGGCCTCTCTTTCTTTCTCTCGTGTGTGTGTTTTATTTATAGAGAGAGTGAGAGAGAGAGAGAAATAGAAAGAGAGAGAGAGAGAGAGAGAGAGAGAGAGAGAGAGAAGAGAGAGAGAGAGAGAGAGAGAGAGAGAGAGAGAGAGAGAGAGAGAAATAACAAGTCTGCTTTAGTTTTCTCTGCAGGTTGTGCTTTGAGCTTGAGGGTGAATCAGAGGGATTTGGCCTATTTTGCCAGTTGGGTTGCGAAGTTGGAGAGCCATGACTGAATAAGAGAATGTCTGGTGTTGTTGCCAAACAGTAGGAATCCTCTCTTTGTGGGAGAGAGGCAGTTTCTTGACATCCAGTTGTGGATGTATTTGATGCAGGGTTTGAGTCTCTGTATTGTCTTGGTGGAGGAGAGTTTGGTGTCATCAGAATACTGGTGGATCTTTATGATGTTGTCTGCAAGGATCGCTCCCAAGGGCTCCAAATAAAGGTTGAAAGTGATGATGACAAGATAGAGCCCTGGGGGACAATGCACAGGACCGGGTTTAGCGCAGGTGGCGCCCGGTGCGAGAAGCTTTTTTGGCCCCCCCACACCCATGACTGCCTCCGCAATTCTCAATCATTGCGGAGGCAGTCATGGGTGCCTCTGTGATTGCCTCCACTAATGATTGGAGAGATGAGGTGCATAAGTGCCCCTCATCTCTCCAATCATAAGCTATTGTTCAACAAGCGCACCCCTCCCATGAGGTCGGCGCCCCCTCCACAGGTCAGCACCCAGTGCTGCAGCACCAGTCGCATTGTTCTGAAGCCGGCTCTCACAATTTTTGTGACGGGGAGAGGTTGGGATTTCATATTTCCTAATAACACACAAGGAACTATGAGGGGGGTCCAAGGGAGATTAGAAATTTAGAGCAAAAACCACAGTTGATGGACAGAATGCTGAACAATGTCATACATTCACCCCAGTACAGAGATCTGGGCCTAAATCCATCGTTTTTTTGCACTCCACACCACCCCTGTTCAGACATGGCCATATGCAAATCAGTCTGACCCTGTGCCTCATGGGAACAGTCCAGCCCGAACTGCCAAGCCATGCCTTCCCTGGACCGGAAACAAGCTTCCGAGGACCGGTTTCTGGCATTCCAGCCGTCTTCAGCCCGGCTTGCTTGAATCCAGTGGTGTGGAGAGCATGGGACTCACGTCTGAGCATACCCATCCCACTCGGATGACAAATGCAAAAACCACAGTTGATGGACAGAATGCAGACCAATGTCATACATTCACCCCAGTACAGAGATCTGGGCCTAAATCCATCGTTTCTTTGCACTCCACGCTACCCCAGTTCAGACATGGCCATATGCAAATCAGTCTGACCCTGTGCCTCATGGGAACAGTCCAGCCCGAACTGCCAAGCCATGCCTTCCCTGGACCGGAAACAAGCTTTATGTCTGAACTGGGGAGGTGTGGAGTGCAAAAAAAACGATGGATTTAGGCCCAGATCTCTGTACTGAGGTGAATGTATGACATTGTTCTGCATTCCGTCCATCAACTGTGTTTTTTGCATTAGATATTTAGAGACCTGCAAGAAGTTATTCCCCTATATAATACACTCAAAACACAATCAACTTCTTGGGTCTGATCAGCTTGAGACCAGCAAAGAAAAGAAAAGAAGGAAGTGAACCTGTGTCTCTCAAACAAGACCTAATGGGGGAGCGATCCCTTTTAGGATGAATACCCTCACTCACCATAGGTGAAATGCTTAATCATTTATTTGATACTTCCTACCTGATGGAGTTGCTGTGGGTGGTGCGATAGGATGTGAATCATTGTAGGAATATGCCGGTGAGGACTCATGCAAGTTTTCATGGTGGGTAACAAAGCTTGAGGGTCACAATGATTGAGAGTCGTGATGTAGGTTAGTCTTGCTGATGGACCTTTGTGCTCCCAATGCCCTCCTATCGCTGACTGGCTATAGAATGGAAATTGCCATGGTCATCTCGATCTATTGTAAGCTTTTCTAGCGGGGGAGGATCTGTCGACCTTGTGTCTGTCTGAGAAGGTTCCCTGGGTTACGAGACACTGACAATGTAGTGAAAGAGTGTGAGGGCTTCTCCTTGCAGGTACCTGGTGATGGAGGAATGCATGCCAGGTGTGTAGGAGGAAACTGAGTAACTTCAGGAGGATGGAGTTGAAAGATATTTAGTTAGGGTGGGGCTATGGTTTACTGTCATCAGCTAAGTAAGGGAGCCCTCCATAACAATCATCTCAGGATGGTGCCTGCACCAACTTTGTGCAGTTTCTGTTTGGGAATGGGCCATGTTTATTTTGGATTTAGTGTTCACACTCTTGCTTTCAATGCAAAATGTATTTGATTTGTCAATATTTTTGAGTTTTGTAGAGGGCAGCACACAACCTTGCTGTTGATTCATGTCCCTCGTGTTCCATTTCTAGGTGTCTTCAGAGGCGTGTAGTGCTGGTCCCAGATGCTTTGCATGTCGTTGGATATTCCGAGAAGCTGCTGATTATGCATGCAAAGCATTTCCTTAAGGCAAGAACTACTTTGTGACGGAATAGTCTGGGAGAAGGAAGACAAGTCTCCGAGATAGCGAGAACATGGAGTTCTGTCATGCAACCAGCCACAGTACTGCCCGAACTGCCCTGTTTTCAAGTTCTTCCTGATCAGCTCGTAGTCATTCTCTGAGTTGATATTTCAATATCAAGTTAAAGTTGTTCCAAAGAAGTTTATCTTCTCTCAAATTCACAAGTACATACCCTCTCGTAATTTGAGGTCCCAGCATCTCAACCTTCTGGTTATTCCCTCTTTTAAGAGGAAGAGACTAGGAGGTTCTAGATTCTCTGTATTAGCCCCTCGGTTCTGGAATTCTCTACCGCATAACATCAGAACGACCGCCTGTTATTCCAGTTTCAGACAACTCTTGAAAACTTGGTTGCTCATACAAGCATATGAATAAGATACTCAGTTATTAGTTATGTTCCATTAACTAGCGCCAAGAGACCACCTGGTGTATGTGCGCTATATAAATATTTTAAAATGTAACATAACATAACATCCTCCCGAATCACTGATGAAAGCTACTAACATTCTACTATTGGAAATTGCAATTAGGGTGGTGGAAAAGCTTCCAGAATGGCAGATATACTTGTCTTGTACATTTGGAATTAGGGGGGATTAAGAATTGTTACAGGTTACTCCGCAAAGGGCAATGAATGTATATAGAATTGCAAATTCACAAACATTTCATGTAGTTCCCCAATGTAGAAACACATACAAATCTACACCCCTTAAATAGGTGCCCTGTGCATTCCCCTAAATTTGAGTGGCGGTTACCATAGCAGATTTGTCCTGTCATACAGAAAAAGCTGCTTGTGAGAAATTGGATTCCTGGTTGAGGAGGAGGGTGAAACCCTACTCAAGCCGCAAACTCAATCCTTGTCAGGGTGAGGAAAAGCAAACTCCAAATTAACCTGTGCTCAACCCCCTAGTAGCTCAGCACAGAGTGATCAGGCTCAACTTAGAGGCAATGTGTAAAGTATTTATGCAGCACTTCAAACAGTAAGAAAGTGAAAACCCAAGACAAGAAAAATCACACACCAAGGGGCATATTGACAAGAACCTACCTCCAGTTCATCTGCACCTTAACGCATCAAAAGTGGAGATTGAACTAACATCCCATTCACAAGCTGGTGCAAACAACAGACATCGTCAGTATTCCTGCGATAACTGCCCCAAAACCTAACACCACGGCAGACACTACCAACTAACCATATTGAGATGCAGAGTAGGCGTTACCGTGCAAAAACACATAAAAACAGCAACACCACTTTCACAACGAACTGACAGATCTGCAAAGCTAACCGAAAACAGGCGATAAGGCACAGTAGCCGCAGGTATTTAACACCTGCCTCACGCAGGTGTAAAGACGGATGACTACCTGCAGCAGGCAACTGAGGCCTGCACACAGCCATACCCGAAGAACAGACCACGCCATGGAGCTACTCATCATGCAGCTCGGAGCCCCAACAGGGCCACAACACCTACCGCCACCACCACCAGGACCACCACCACCCCAAGACCTGGTGCGCCCCCCCCCAGACCACCACAGAGGCAGCACAGAGTAAGACAGCAGACCTACCGAAAATACACCACTCTCACAGACCTAATGCCCGAGGAAGTCATTACCCACTACAGGCTCAAAAGAACAACCATTTTCCACATAATGACCCACATCGCCCACAGGCTGATGGTACCAACACAGCGGAGAACCAACATCCCTCCGCAGACAAAGCTGCTGGCTGTGCTGCACCTGTTGGCCTCTGGTACCTTCCAACCAACAACTGCCAGAGTCGGAGGAGTCTCACAGCCAGCCCTATCCAAGTTCATCACACCTTTCCTGGATGCCATCCTCAGCTTACCCCAGTACCTTCACTTCCCCAACACTGCACATGTACAGCTGGAGACAAAGCAAGGCTTCTACACCATAGCCTGAATTCCCGGCCATTTTGGGGGCAATAGACTGCACACATGTCCCACTGGTGCCCCCTGCAGATACTGCACACCACTACCGCAACAGAAAGCACAGGCATTCCATCAATGTGCAGGCAATAGTGGACCACCAGGGACTCTTCACCAATGTCGTTGCCAACTACCCAGGCAGTGTGCATGATTCCTTCATCTTCCGACAGTCCATCATCAACCAGCGCTTCCAGAATGGCACATATGGGACGGGACTGCTCGTTGGTAAGTACCAAATCAACACACCACACATCCCAAAGCCACCAACGCACAAAGCACAACTGTGGAAATGCACACGTGACCAAACCACATTCAACATGTCAAACTACACGACCACCTATCAGACAGGACCACACCACTCCATGGCCATTCTGGGCTACCCCTGCACCTAATGCAGACATTTCATGGCACCACAGCCACACAACAGCTGAACCTGTGGAGATTTGGATTGTAGCCCTAACACATTTGAGGCACTGCTCTGCCCTCATGACCCTATCCCAGTCTCCGGCATGCCAGAGTCCCAGTCCCGTTGCAGTGGGCCCATGTCAGACGCTGTGCATCCGAGGCTACTAGCCCCGTACGACTCGAGTCATCTCCCCTTGTAGTTCTGACATTGCATTGCTTGAGCGCCTGATGACTGTTGGAGTAGTTGCCAGCACCAGCTACTCCCTGAGGGCTGCTTACACTCACCCCACACACAGCCAGTACAGGCATCACTGGATTGATGGACCTGCCATCACATCCTGCTGAACCAAGTATTGACTCTTTTCTCCCTGCACTGTCACAGTTGATCAAGGATATGCACTCTGCCCTTGGATGATGACACCCCTCCGAGACCCGAACACACCCGCCCAGAGGCAGAACAATGAGGCCCACATACGCACCAGGCGAATCGTTGAACGCACATTTTTCGTGTTGAAGCCATGTTTCAGGTGCCTAGATGGCACAGGTGGGAGGCTCCTGTACAGCCCGAAAATCTTGTGCAAGATAATCATTGCATGTTGTGTGTTGCACAACATCTGTGTTCGCACCAGGGCTCCATGGATCCCAGTTCCAGAGGTACCGGACGATGATGGTGGTGATGGGGCAGGTGGGAAAACATCCCATTGCAGCTGCAGCAGGAATGGGCCATAGGAATACCATCTTTGACAATTACTTCTCATGAGCACGTCACATCCATGGCAATCATGCCACAGCCGAAGATTTCCAACTGCACTGCATGTGTGATTGAAACATATTTGCAGGTTACAGGTTGTACTTGTAAATTGTCATGTTACATTTCCCTGCAGTTTCAGATGTGATTTGCCAGGTTGTGCACATTTGCAGAACCAGTTGTGTCCTGTTGTCTATTGTGCATGGGTTGCTGTTTGTACCGGGATGTTGTCAATGTCGTTGTGCACTTCTGCTTATGTGCGTATGCTGCACGGTGGGTGTGGCGCTCCAGCGGCTCTGATTTGTCTGCCACTGCTCTCCTTCATGTGGTGTGCCTGTCGGTTCTGTTCTTTCACGGTGCTTGGATGTTGTGGTGTACATGTTGTCCTCTGCAGTTGGCCAGGGTGCATACGTGGTACTCCGCTGTTGATGAATTTTGTTCTATGGCAATGTCCGTATGCTGTTCTTGTGCTTTTTCCCACACTGCGTGTGAGTATTGCTGCCCTTGCGCTGGTTGTCACTGTTTACTCATCGCGCTTTAGCTAATCGCAGGTTTTTTAGCATTGAGGTTTGAGTTTTTATCTCTGTCGAGGTGGTTGTATCATGAGCATTGGCTGCGGTTTCCGCAAACTGTTGCATGCTACCGCCGTGTTGTGAATTCCATGTTTTAACTGGGTTGTTTGCCGGCGATGGGCTGCAATGTTGAAAGTTGCGTTACGCTACTCTTGCGGTAGTTATCACACATTCTTATTGATATACCCCTTAGTTTACTCCACTCTGCAACATTTTGTGATTTAATTACCACGCCTCATCTTACCTGCATAGTGAGTTCTCAACTTTCATTGCATATTTAAATTCAACTCCTATGGGAAAGGATGAACTGAACCAAACACTGCAAGTGCTGGGTTAGTCCACAGTGTTGAGGCGAGACGTTTCCATCTGCTACATGTGCGCTTCCTTTATTAATATAACATAAGTGCTCTCATGTAGTGTCTTCTTTCTTTGTGAGCACCAATTAGGCGAAATGGTAGAAAGGCTTTCACAAATCCATGCAAACCACTACTTTGTCTCAGGAGTGCCCTCTATACACAGTAAAAAGCATGTTACAAGACGTGCTGTTATTTGACTCCCCAGCTAGGCGGCGCTCTAGGTTGACCTTGTTTTATGGCAGCAGCACTCCTTGGTAAGGGGTGGCACTGTTGTCCATTGCTTTCTATGTATTTGTTATTTATGATGCTGTCTGCACTTACAAACCTTTCGCCTTCTCACCACTTCAGAGCAAATTACTTTGCATAATCATGAAGAAATATCGCAGAGCCTTCATGGTAGATGTAAGTCATCATGTGAGGGCTCAGGGCCTGATTCAGTGGTTGGCGGATGGGTGCTAGGATAACAACATGACAAATATCGTTCCTGACGTACAACAAGTTCCATAGGATATAATGCACTTGTAATACCGAGGACTGGATATCTGCTACGTTTGTGACGTGTATCCCATCCCCAAACATTACATCAGGTCCTTGAGGTGGTTATGGTATTCATTTCACCAAAACCAGTCCCACCCCCGGAGAGGGTTGTGCCATTGTTTTGGGTGACATTGTGGCAGCAGTGACTGCATTTCAGGGGTACTCTTAGTCCAGCCTCCTGCTGTTCCTCTGTAGTCACTTTTCTCAGTCACAGCTCTTAAGTATGTGTTTTTTTTTACACAGTTTCGGGAGATAGACCTCACTCCAAAGCTGGTGCAGTAATGCTACACACATGATATTGCAATACCACAGGGTGCAGTATTTAACGGGTGAAGACACCATTCCGAGTTTTGTACCTTATGATGAGTGTAACTGGTGTAATTCTTTCTAGTGTAATTACCTGTAATTACAGCAAAATTGATCATAATTATGCATAATTGTGTGAAAAGGATAATCCAACATTTAGCTCAATATTCTTAGTGCAATATACACCCTCACATTAAAGACAGGTCAGAGGACACTAAATGGTGCAGGACATGAACAGCAGACGCCAGCAGAGACTTGCTCTCTCTCTCTCTTATTTTATTGTTTGCTGTGCTCCCGCGCTAGGATTTTGCCCCTAAATTACTCAAGCTGGAGAGATGGTGTATTATAGCAACTTTACCCTATCACCATTCTAAGGCGCTACAACTCAGGACTCGTGCGATTTGCCCACACAGTTTGCACCAGGTTTCAGATGGTGAAACTCCTCCTGGCAGTCTGGCCACCAGGACCCCGAGCAACAGCGGGAACACTTTGCTCGGTAGGCCCCCTTTTCCACCTTATGTTTTTTCAAACGTTGGGGCCTCACACTCTGTGAAACATGCAATCTTTTAAATTAATTGGGCAAAAATGCAAAGCATTGGACTTAACTATGGGTGGCATCAAGTTGTGTGTATTTTGTATTATCTCCACTACCACTTCCTTGCCCCAGTACTTTCGATTGTGGACGCAGACAGAGAACCACTCTAACTTACATAAAAACAAACATGCCCAACTCATGGGATGGGATAAATCCTCTGGAATGTTTCTTGGTCTCTTTGTGGAGGGGTGTGGTGCAGCAACCAGGGCGGCTGACTTTGAAGCACAGGGTTCACGGTTCGATCCCCGGCTCTGGCGGCAGCTCAGCTCAGCACCATGTGACTCTGGGTAATAGCTCACTTAATTTCCACGATAGCCCCCAGTGTTTTGAGACCTGGACACTGGTGGTGGGTCCATGCTGGGAAGCAGCTGCAGTTACTTCTCCCGCATGTCCCTTCCTGCTGGGTGAAGGCAGTAATGCTGAAGAGCAGAGTGGAGTTGCTAACTCAGAGACCCTTGCAGATAGGAAGGGGGTCAGCTGGAGGAGTATGTCCTATTTTCAGCCACATTACAGGTGGTGGTTGGGCTTGCTTTGTGGTTGACCCCAGACGTCCTAGAGGCGGTGAGCAGAATTGGACATGGGCAGGAAACCAGCCAATGCTCAACAAAAATGGCTGTCATTTATGAACTGGGATGTAAAAAAAGAGAAGTTCACATCTGTAAATCAAACAATTTTGGACTTTTTAAGACATGTTGTTTGGTTGGACTCCAAGGGATGTGGAACCACATGCATTTGTACTTGTTGTGTAGTAATTTCAAGAAGTGTGGCAGCGGAAATCACCATGTTCCTCTGCAACCTAAAAGATAAAAGCATTGACACATCCCTGCTCATCTACCCACAAAGTTGGCCCCGCCCCACTGCCCACCTCTCTTTCCTGCTCCGCCCGCTGCTGGTGATTGGTCCACCCATGCTGTGTGCAGTGAGATAACAGCGTCCAGAGCCTGCAAGGAGCTGCTTGCTATTATCGCCTAGTCTTTATTTAAAAATATTGATAAAAACAAGCCCATCCAGCCACTAAACCGGCACACCACACCGCAAATCCAGCCACAAACAGCCACAAAACTGTCCCACACACTGAGCTGTCAGATTGGCCTTTGGGCTAGTCTGACCATGGTGGAGGGAAGCAAATTGTGAACATTTCACACCCAGCTCTTTCACTGTTTAGGGAGCTACTGGGACTTCTTCTAGAGTTATTATGGTCAGGTGATCTGGGTTTTTTACACCACAGATGTGGTATTTTTCAATAAATCAAATGAATGAATGAATGAACCAGTCAGTATTTGTAGAGTGCTGCTAATCACCCAGGAGGGTATCCAGGCACTGGGTTACTGGCTTAGTCGAAAAGCCAGGTATTGATACCCTTCCAGAAGTCTCAGCTAACTCTAATTGACAGGATGTCCGCGTGCCTGCATCCTGGGATGCCTTAGTGATGGCATAGTCCAACTCCGTAAAGCTGAGGCCTCCTCCAGCCTTGATGCCTAAGCCCCCTCTTTTTACCAGTGACTACAGTAAAAGACCTTCATTGAACCTTGTCACTCCACATCCCCTCCTGCAGTGGCCGGGCACAAGTCTTTAGGTATAAGAGGGGAGTGTTATTCTTTTGGAACTGGGGTCCACTTCTTGTCACCCTGAGAACCAGAGTCTTCAGCAGGGGCTCAGCAGTCTTGATCTTACAGATTAATGTCTGTTCTGTTCATGACGGGGGATCCAGTGGAGATGAACCTGAAGCAGCCACACGGGCAGCGCTTCGCCCCTTCCTTCCTGAGGGATTCAAGGACTTCAATGCCGTTAATGTTGTGTAGGTGAATTAATGTTAATCTTGCAGAAATGTTGGACTGCATCAAGAGTAATGGTTTGTCAAGGTGTTTTCATGTGGTGACCCACCGCGAAGCGTCTCGTTGCTTCGGGGCTCCACATTGTGCAATAGCTGGGAAGGAGAAGAGAGATGAGGGCAGTTTACAGACCACTTGCTGGTAAGGTTCACCTTCTGAGTAATAAATGTTCTCATCCCTATCCTTGCGTATATGGCAAAGGGACTTCATGGATCGTACAAGGGTTTCAGAGTGATGCTGGGATGAGCAGGCTCTAATCCCAACCCATTGGATGAGATGAATTTATGATAAGCCAACGTAGAGTAGCTCCGTCTTGGAATAACCTTCAGCTCATAGAGTAAGGACTGGAACGAGAGAGAGTAAGGACAGGCCTAATGAAGATTAGCACTATGTAATCTTGAAAGTATGAGTAACAGTTTGGTGCGGGCTCTAGCGCCTAAGTGGCAAAAGGCTTCACAATCCCCCCAACCTTCAGAGAATACTAATAGAGAAATGTGAATGTTGGACGGGCGCTGTGCTGGGACAGAACAGGAGAGGGGGAATAACAGGTGTAGGACAGATTACGGCAGCGACATTGTCACTGGGACAGCCCAGGCTGGTGCCATGTTGGTGTGTCATGTTGGTCTGCCATTTTGGTGTGTTGTGTTAGTCTGCCATGTTGGTGTGTCGTGTTGGTCTGCCATGTTGTTGTGTCATGTTAGTCTGCCCTGTTGGTGTCTTGTGTTGGTCTGCCATTTTGTTGTGTTGTGTTGGTCTGCCATGTTGGTGTCTCGTGTTGGTCTGCCATTTTGGTGTGTTGTGTTGGTCTGCCATGTTGGTGTCTCGTGTTGGTCTGCCATTTTGGTGTGTTGTGTTCATATGCCATGTTTGTGTGTCGTGTTGGTCTGCCATATTGGTGTGTCATATTGGCCTGCCATGTTGTTGAGTTGTGTTGGTCTGCCATGTTGTTGTGTGGTGTTGGTCTGCTATCTCTACTAGCTAATGTACCCACTATAGTCATGCAGCTTTTCTTGAAGTTGGAGTTTGGAAAGTGGCTGAGGGAGGAGTTTCCACATACCACTTTCATACCTACTGCTGTGGTTCTTTCATGACTGTCTGTACAAGGGTAAACTGATCAGTAGGTCTGATGAAAATTAAGCGTTTATCAAATGTAAATTGCAGTATTTTGAATTTATTCCTTCCTGCAGATATGGAAATGCTCCATATTTCAGCAGATGTGTGCACCCAAGCAAAAAGCGATTACATGATTTGACTGGATCAGGAAATTTCAGATCGATGTTGAACTCTAGCCAAGTGCTGTGGAAAATTGTGAATTTTTGGACTAACGTTTTGCTAGCTGCTCTATGTGCAAACCTGAGAAATTGAGAACCAAAATAAAGAAAAACTGAAAGAAAGGGGCCCGTGACGCAATAACAACTTTTCTGCCACCGCAGAGGGCCAGGAGGGCAGCCATTTTGGCTACGCGGATTCCCATCACCTACCTCTGTTGCTGGAAGCTCCAGGGTGGACCATCAGTGGCAGAGAAAATACAGCCACCCCACCATGGAAACTTCCACCCCTGCAGCATCTTGCTGCAGAGATGGGTGACTTTTGAAACGTTATAGTTTCTTGTGCAATTGCCTGATTCTGCTCAACTATGTATGCATAATTAAAGATTTTCCACCCATGCTCCAGACCACACCTCCTCCCGTATCAGAACTCCCTAGTTGGGTTTGATCTAGGCTAGAGCTGAGTGATTAGGCCTCTCCATCACAATGTTGTGGTTGTCGCTAGCAGGGCCGGACTGAGAACTCAAAGCAGCCTTGGCAATTTTGTTGGACCAGCCCGCTGGAGTAATACCATCTTAAAGCATGGGCACACTGGACAGTTACCCGGGGGCCCCAGCAGCATAGGGGCATCATGCTAATCTGTGCGCAGACCAGAATTTAACCAGGGAGTCTCCTCCACAGTGTGGTTGTATAGGCAGGGCCTAGTGCACTTCTTTGCCCGGGGGCCTCTAATGCTGTTAACTGCCCTGCCTGGGAGGAGGGAGGGTGCAAGTGTGAAGCACTGCTGCTTTTGTTCTTGGGGCCAATATTGCAGCATCACAGTAAAACTGGTCCATAGTAACAAAACCGGCCCCCACCGCTGCAAAAGCGGCACCCGACCTCCCAGCCTCCCGGGGAAATGCCAGATGCCTGGTATGACCAGTCTGGCCCTGGTCGCAGGCTTATCTTCCCGCTGCTGGCTGAGCTACATCCTTTGGAAAGACAAGGATGTCACAAGCAGAAAGATAGGTAAAAAGCTCTTCGCTCATCCAAACAGGACATAAAGAGCGAGCCCTTCACCATGTCAGCTTCCTTCAGAGGATTTTAATAGGGGAGTATAAAGATGGGAAGAGTGCCACGCAGTGAAAGAAGAGTACGTCAGCGGGGGAGAGCCAGCACGCGCACTCGTTACGGGAGTGACATTTTCAATACCAACATCTCAAGCTGGTGTCAGATAAGAGGAGAGAGGAGAAAAGAGGAGGCTGCATTTGTCGAAATGAGGTTTGGAAATGAACCTTTCAGGCGAGGTGGTGAAATGTAAATTTTTAAACAGGTTTAACGCAGATCTTTTATTCGGCTCCCAGCCACCTGAGACAGCGCCCTGGGCCTGCAGACAAGCCACAGCCACCACGAGAATGGGCTCCATAGAAAATATTTATTCACGGCTATTCAGAACATAAGCTCCTTTGGGCTGCTCGGCCCGTCGCAGGCGGGGTGCACTGAGAACATTGACGGTTTTTGGTGTTTATAGAGGTTCAAGCATAGTTGATCGCAAAAGGATGAGTTAAGCATGCAATGTGAATGAAGTCTGCAGCAGGTATAAGCAGGGCCAATGGAATTATGTGGCTGAGGTAACTAAATTATGCGGCAACAGAAGCCAAAATATGTGGTATAATATGACACATTTTTAAAATAATATTTCTCCCTTGTGTCATTTTTACACATAGCACTGCCTACACAAATATTTCAACTGATTAGTACCAGTTTAAACCCCAAATGCAGAAATAAGCAGCTGAAGATAACCAGTTAACCTTTGCAAAGGGTCTTCCACTGCCCACAAACAGGTTGACACATTTTCAGTAACTTTTGATCCGTTTGAGTTAGAAAAAATTTGTTTTGCTAAAATCTGCAGATTATGTATCAGATCATGGAATAGGTGGAAAATGTGGCAAGTCCATATTTATAGAGGAAAAAAGCTGTGGCCGTAGACTTGCATAAGTCCATCCTGGGCGTAGTTCGCTGAGTTTTGCTACGCAGAACTCAGCGAAGTTACAAAAAACTTTGCGAAGTTCCACGAGTGGTGGAGTGCAGTGCAAACTGCAGTTTGTGCTGGTATTCCTGCCGCCCGGGTAGCAATTCTACCCGAACGGCAGATCGCGCTCGCGAACTTACCGTTTGCGTTCGGGGGAAAAAACTCAGCTGCACATCACGAAGTGGAGTTTTCTGCACTCCGCCAGCTCCGTGGAGTGCAGAAAACTGTGCAAACTCTGCAAATGGAGCAAAGTTCACCGCCCAGGTCTAAATTCCAGTGGCCCTTGGTATAAGGCCTTGACAGAACTACAACTGCTCTGTAGCCTGAATTATGCATTACTCTGTGGCAACTAGAATGGTAATAAGACTGAGGTTTGGTGAGATGTTGGCCTCATTTTACTTTTAGATAATAACACCACTTGAAACCACAGTCTTTCCGCGGCAGGGTCCTGTCAGGCAAGTGGTAAGGAAAGTGGCTTCCCTTCTACTGATACATCATGCACGGTCAATGTTTTGGAAGAGACCTTCTTCCTTTTGATGGCTTTCTACTTTAACATATCCAGATTAGACCTTCTGGCCTGTTCCGATATTCTTTGGAGCATACTAAAGGGTTGCCCCATTGGCATGCCTGCACTTCTCCTCCCAAATGCATTATTGTAAGTATGGTTCATACAATGTGCCACGTTAATTGAAACTTAATTAGTGACACAACAAAACTCTGTAAACAAACTAGTAAGTTATCTGATCTAGGGCCAATTCACAAAGTGGTCTTACTCCAGAAACGTCATCAGCACGTCACATCTAAGTCTGGGGCATTACACAACTGCTCTGAGAAAGGTTTTGCATGTAAGAGCTTACCTTTTTATATTAAGTCTTTAAGGAACTAGGACCCAACGTAGAAGGTTGGTCACAAAGCATTAGTGCTCTTGGCACAGAGACTGCATTGTGAGCTGACCTGAGTTGTGTGCTACAACTGATGTCATATTCATTGCAGCCCCACAGATACTCATGGCCCCTTTATATGGATGAGGCGGGAGCCTTTTTGGTATTCCCTGAGAATGATTACAAATAATGGGGGTAAATGAGGGACCCTCATCCCTAGATTTACATTCAGTTAATGTCTAGTTTTTTTCCATGCATCCTCTGTTCTATAAAGGGTGAGGAGCAGCTTTCACAGTGAAAGGTGGCATGCAACGACTCACATCTGGGGGAGCACACAGAGGTCCCCTGATCAACGGTCTGCTCCCCTATGCCAAACAAACACAAGGCGAAAGCCATGTGGACATCTTTGTGAATGGGCTACCATATGTTTAGGGAGCAGGCCATTGATATTTCAATTGCAGTGGTAAACCATTGCAATTTGGTCAGATAAAGGCCCCTTTATTCCAGTACTCAATTTGAGCAGGTGGTTACCAGTGCCCGGAACAGGCACTTAATTTTCAACACCCGCACTTATGACAGCTGCCACATGGTGGCGTTCTTTATCTTATTTTGAGATGAGCACAACAGCAGTTGTTTATGAAATCACTATATAATAAAAATAACTGACACCTGTCCCCCTAGCCATTCTTATAGCTTTGGGGGCCTGGAATAGTCTGAATTGTCAAACCTGTAGGAGTTTGATGGTTAGTGGTTTTGTTGTTACTATAATTGGCAGCATGGCAGGGGCAAATGTGTGGTGCAAGCTGCAGTGGCCTCCTGACGAGAGCCCTAGCAGTTATTTTGTTTAGAAATTAAGCACTACATTAACCCCCCACCCCCACCGCTTCTACTGTATCAGTACAAAGTATACTTTTGAGAGTCAGAAAGTAATTTCAGTCTGTAATGTGCCTTTTTGTGCATTGCAACTTACCTTTTTGTGATTGGAAAGCCTGTGATTTAGCAAATCCAGGCTTTGCAACTGCAAACATGCTCGCAACACCAGGCCCATTCTGAGGAGCCTTGGCGGGAAGTGGGTAAATTCGAAGCAGCAGAAGTAGTATCATGTGAAGAATAAGGGCTATTTTACTGGGTTTACTTTTACTTTTGGGACGTGGTGAATTAAAGGCTAAAATTCCACCATCTTTGAGTGTCATTTAATTTTTATTGTTTCTATTAGCTTGGAATGTACCATGTAGAGCATTTAAAGCAAAAATGCCTTCTTCATAAAGTCATGTTTGCAAAAGAAGTTATTCAACTTTTGTGGGATTTATCAATCTATCAATCAGGGGTTGATAAAGCACGCTACTCACCCGTGAGGGTCTCAAGGCACTGGGGGGAAGGAGGAGGGAGTGTTGCTCCGGTTCAGTCGAAGAGCCAGGTCTTGAGGTTCTTCCTGAAGGTGCGCAGGTTTGGAGAGCGCGTGTCTAATGTTGACTGGGAGATTGTTCCGGGTCTTGGCTGCGATGTAGGAGAAGTCTCTTCCACCTGCTCTGTTTCTGCAGATGCGCGGGGTCTCTGCCAGGGCGAGGACAGCGGACCGGAGGTTCCTTTTGGGTACGTGGAAGGAGACTCTCTCGTTGAGATATTTGGGTCCGATGTTGAGGTGGGATTTGTAGGCGTGGGTGAGAAGTTTGAAAGTTACTCTCTTGCCGACGGGGAGTATACGTAGCCCATGGAGTTGTCCTTGACATCTAAATCAGCCACAGATTTCTAGAACTCTAATGTGAAAAATGTACAGAGTAAGAATTTCTACCAGGTGGAAAATTCTGCCACCCCATACTACTCCATGAACTGTGGAGGCCTTCCCTCCCTGGAAAAGAGCTACGGGCTTACTGGAGGGAGAAGTATTGTATGTCTCTCTAGGGTGGGAAACCACATATTGGTGGCTTGAGAGTAAACAAAAATAGGTGGATGGCATTGTGAATGTTTTTAGAGCCAACCCCTCTGGAACACAGACACGGCTGACCCTGTCTTTACGAATGCAGAACATCTGCAGTTTACATGAGTCCAATTCCACCAATCCTAATTGCGCAAAGGAGATAGAACTCACACCTGGAAATAGATTGTTGGTGCAATAAACAGGCTTTATAAATGTAAATTGAGAAAGCCACTCAAGTGCTAAGCGTTCTTTTAAAACAGTGTGCAAGAAGTAGAGAGTAGCCCCTGATGGTGAATACATACATCCCTGAAAACCCTGGGTGGATCTGTGAAGATTCTGTATGTATAAGATGATCATTATTGGCTTTTGAACCCTAGGACTTTTGTGCAGTCCCTCTCCTGACATGGACTGTTCCTGTCCATGAATGATTCGGTTGGTTTCCTAATATTGGACAATCGTGTCTCACTGCACTGAGAGTCAACACTGCAAAAAGACTGAGGAAGTCCAAAGCCCAGGGACATAATTAATGCAAACATCACAATACAGTCGTCAGATGCACCCCTTGCTTATTATAACTCTGAAGTTGTTTCCAGGTGTCCATGGACTTCCTGTGGTCTGCTGTATGTATATTTTATCTCAAAGATTGTTGTGGTTTTATTAATTCCAGTCAGAATACCCATAGACAGGTTTATAGTTGGTGCTCCAGAGTCCACATTGAAATCAAGACATGCTTTGAGACCTAGTGCTTCTCTGCCCAGATGAAGGTCCACTGACAATGGTACGTGCTTTGAGACGTAGTGCTCCTCTGACTGGAAGAAGGCCCGTTGATAATAGTACATGCTTTGGGACCTAGTGCTCCTCTGCCCGTGAAAAGGCCCACTCATGGTGGCACATGATTTGACACCTCTTCTCCCCTGAAGAAGGCCCACTGATGATGGTACATGCTTTGAGACCTAGTGCTCCCCTGTCCTGAAGAAGGGTCACTGATGATGGCACATGCTTTGAGACCTAGTGCTCCCCTGTCCTGAAGAAGGGCCACTGATGATGGCACATGCTTTGAGACCTAGTGCTCCCCTGTCCTGAAGAAGGGCCACTGATGATGGCACATGCTTTGAGACCTAGTGCTCCGCTGCCCTGAAGAAGGCCCACTGATGATGGTACTTGCTTTGAGTCCTAGTGCTCCACTGCCCTGAAGAAGGCCCACTGATGATGGTACATGCTTTGAGTCCTAGTGCTCCGCTGCCCTGAAGAAGGCCCATTGATGATGGTACATGCTTTGAGTCCTAGTGCTCCGCTGCCCTGAAGAAGGCCCACTGATGATGGTACATGCTTTGAGTCCTAGTGCTCCTCTTCCTGGAAGAAGGCCCACTGATGATGGCACATGCTTTGAGACCTAGTGCTCCCCTGTCCTGAAGAAGGGCCACTGATGATGGTACATGCTTTGGGACCTAGTGCTCCCCTGTCCTGAAGAAGGTCAGCTGATGATGGTACATGCTTTGGAACCTAGTGCTCCCCTGTCCTGAAGAAGGACCACTGATGATGGCACATGCTTTGAGACCTAGTGCTCCCCTGTCCTGAAGAAGGTCAGCTGATGATGGTACATGCTTTGAGACCTAGTGCTCCCCTGTCCTGAAGAAGGACCACTGATGATGGTACATGCTTTGAGACCTAGTGCTCCCCTGTCCTGAAGAAGGTCAGCTGATGATGGTACATGCTTTGAGACCTAGTGCTCCTCTGCCTGGTAGAAGGCCCACTGATGATGGTACATGTTGGGTTGGGTGGCGCTGGAGAGGGCTGCAGTGTTTTGGGACTGACAGGCCTTTGGCTGCAGGTTTTAGATGCTAGATACCGGCAAACAACCTTTTGATGTAAAAGTGGCATTTTGTGTAATTTCACAACATTTTCATTGAGTTTGGAGTTTTGCAGTTAGGTAAATCCTCAGATTTCGCACATCCCTTTCTCTAAGGAGAGGTGGAAGGATGAATGCTGTGGAACTCATTGTAATTCTAATGTGGGTTTGGATCGGTCCCGGAGCATGGGAGTCTGTCCATGTGGCATCCGCGCTGTTCATATACCAATACATACATCAAACATACATAAAAAAGACCCTCCCAGATTCCAGCATCATCCTTGCACAACACTAAAGACATTCTAACTGTGACAACACAATTGCAAAGATCTCCCACCATCTCCTTGATAGACAGCGCCCTACACCGAACTCGCTTCTGCCTCAGCCATGTTAGAGCCTTACACATACCACAATGTATATACATATATAGGGCATGATTATAATAGCGGAGCAAAATGCTGCTCAAAACTGTTCACCTGCTAATTATGATTAACTCTGAGTGTGATAATTAACATTGGCACAAATTTCATCCGATTCAGAGTCTGATACCTTAGAACGGAGACTTATGCCTAAAAATGCCCCTATATTCACCCATCACCAGGTGCTCAAACTGGAGCAAATCTCACACCAAGAGCAATTTGCTCCCACCTTGGAATGCCATTTTGAGCACTCAAGGAAGTTTGCTTGCCTATTGTAATCAGACCTCCAGTGTGTTAACCTCTTTTCTCTGACAACCTCTGCTGTGACCTCTGCCCCAAACCCCTCTCCATTGTCCTGTTTGAACCAATCTTCTGCCTTTCCTCTCTGACAAAGCCAGACTCACTAAGTGCAGACTCAGGAACAAGCACTTCACTTTCAGGTCATAAAGGGTCAATGGACATAGCTTGAGAGGGACTATTGGAGTGACTTTTAGAGCCCTGCCTTGATGAGATGGCTCTTCCAAAGAAATGGCAGCACCACTTAGACAACCATTATATCCAGATATCCTCAAACTACCACCATGAGTTCAACTAGCTCGCCCCACTGTAGCCTGACGGTAAATATAGTTTTAACACAGTGTTAATGAGTGCTTCAGTAGTTTAAAATTAAATAACATGGACCACTCTTATCTACCGGGGTGGATATGTTTCTTATACATAGCATTGGAGGAATCCTACTTCTAATCTCTGTTTCTTTCATAGGCATCGATTAATTGCCATGTAGGTGTAGCCTGCTATAGATCCAGTAGAAATCCTATGAGTTCTAAAGGCTCCTGGCATGTACTCATTGGACGAATACTGCTTCACAGGTTCTAGAAACCATTTTTGGCAAGAAAGGGCAACACCTGAATTAGCATCATCAGAATAAGGAAATATCAAATCAGAGAAAAAAGGAGTCTTTATGGGGTGGAAGAACCCACAATCTAGTTTGGCACATGCTCTCATTCTGTGGAACTGCTTCACCTAGGAGTCCTCTCCACATTTCTGAAAAGGGGTCCAAAAGGTTCAGAGATGCCCTACAAACAAGCGTTCTATGTATCGGTCCTTTGTTCTGCTGGCACAGATGCCCAAACAAATTTGACCCAGCTGGTGGAGTTTACAGTGCGCATTAACCATGGAAAGCGAAGCAGATCCACTCATGCCACGGAGGCTGATATCCATTGGTGAAAATGGTGTCAGATCAATGGATTAGCAGATGGATCACAAAAACCAATATTTTCAACATTAGACCATGCAAGTTTTCAGTGGCGAGTTCTCATTGATACATCGTGATCGAAAATTGCCCTTACCTATGTCCCATGTGAGCGGGTTGTTTCCGGCCATCTCCATCTTCCCAAGCACATACCAGATGCAGGCCATCCAATGAGCCAGCAGTGCAAACATGGACATGAGGAGAGTCAGGACAATGGTGCTGTGCTGGGAGTACCGGTCCAGCTTTTGTAGGAGCCGCAGGAGCCGAAGAAGCCGGATCGTTTTCAGGAGATGCACCAGCGACACCTGCAAGAGGAAAGCACACCACGAGAACTGATCTTTACTGGTAAGACTGTGCCATGCAAAGGAAGGGCAGTCGTGATGTTGTCTAGCTGGAATGAACGATCCACCATGACAAAACTTCCATGTACTTGCATCAACAGACCAGACACCACGCTCCCGAAGTGCCACTGGCCACAGTCGGTGGCACCTCTGGTAGGAACTACCCTCAACTCACAGGTACCATCACAACACATCACTGTATTTAAACTTCAAGAGACACACAGGTGAGATGAACATTTGGACAATGTCACCGTGGCAGCCGTCAGGTCCCAGACATGGTGTGGCATACCCCGAGAAGTCAGATTGCCCACATTTCCTCCTGTTGACCCTTGTTGTACAAAATGTCACTTCTGACCACACCCAGAGAAGATGAGTTTAACGATAGCCATCTGGAATTGTTTTTGGCAGCGAGTTTGTTGACTCTATCTGTTAAGCAGAAGTCAACAGGACAAGTGACCACTCTTTTGTTCAGCAGGGACTTACAATGATAGCACAAATTGGTCTGAAACTCAAAAACACCTTCTCTTGTGCTTCAAAGCTTTTTAAAGCTTTGTTACTGGTGTTTAGAGTGCATGATATTTACAGAAGCACAAATTGTTGATTTTATGAAGATTTCAAGAGCTCTATTCGGATTTAGCACAACTACCAAGTGTAAATTAGTAGATGGGCATATTTTTTTTCATCTCTCAATTCCTAATCGCAGTATCAACAAGCATTGCCCGCGGCACAAAGCATGGAATCATAATCTTCGATACAGGTAACAAAGGGTAGTTAGTACATTGTTACTAATGCTTTGTTGAGCACCTGAAACAAAAAAAGTGATTTCCTGAAATGCTTGAGCCAACAACAGTTAACCACTGATGAATACTCTGGATGGTATTCCATTCCATCATATTACTAGCTTGACTGCACCATTACAGAAGGTGACCAACACCAGGCACATTTGTCTCCTACCTCCCCATAGGAGAAGCCAACCTGGCGTGCTAGGAAATGCCTTTTCTGCACAGGTGCACAAACAACCTCATGCACGCTTCACCTTGTGGGGCACCAGTGGTGCAGCCTGCATTCCTGACCTGGCAGTCTGGGTGAGCTGGCCTTTTAGACGCGTATCAGAACTGAATTCAAATTGTTCTCCTTCTACAATAGGGAATGAGTTACAGTAGGACATAATTGACTTTCCTATGGGCCAAGAGATGGGTTGACTCAAGCACTTCCATCTTTCACAGTTTGGAGTTGCAGAAAGTCTTTCCAGGATGTAGGAATATGCACATGCGTGAAGCATGAGCTTGCCACGCTTAGGGACTTCAGCCGCATGGACTGATGCAAAGCCGTAAAGCGGACCCATGTTGGATATTTCTTGTGCTCCTTTGCAAGGGGGACATGGCAGAGCAGTTCAAGCTAAAATCCTTCTTTAGGGTGTGGCAAGGCTAATTTGCATTTGGTTAGGTTTCTTCTATCAGCTAAATAGTTATGGAGTGGAATGCTGCCTTGAAAAATAGCAGGTGGGTAAAAGGCATTGGCTCAAACACACCTCTCCATCACATTTTTCTGTTTAAAGAATAGAATATCTGCATGAACGAGGCAATCATAGGCAGATTGTGGTCAGAGGTAAGCATGTGTCATATAAAAGAATACATGTGATCCACGCTGAGTGACACGCTTTATCTACTCACATTGGGTTGAGGCCAAATCAGTGAATATGTGTTTAGTGAGAGACAAGATTGGATGGGCAGTTTCTCATTGAACCCCAGAAGTATGCACGTGAAAAAAGATATGCCCATTAAAATCCACATTAGTTCATAAAATTTGAAAATAACCCCTTTGTCGAGCACACACCCTCCAATAACAAGTACCACAGCATTCTTCTGAACCCTGATGGCTGCATAAACGCTGATGCATTCAATGGGAGTTCTTCATGCTACAGAAATGTTTTCACTGTGGGGTGGGTGAGTGGTCCTTCCTTCCTATGAAATTTAGATATTTTTTACAAATGTAGCCAAATTTACACCCAAATTATCAAGAATTGTATGTGCACCAAGTTAAGTGCTCCCTAATAATTTCATATCTTTATGATAACAGCTGACTTAGATGTCAAATTGGATGAAAGAACACAAAGTGGGAAATACTCAAATTTGGGGGGTGAAAATTGATTAGACAAACAAGGGAGTTTTAGCCTTCAAAGTATCACTAATTTCACATCACTATGCAGCATGGGACTTACAGGGATTTTACAAGTTGACTAAGACATATTGGACAGCTTCACTAAATATAATATATATATAGTGGACTTTTGGGGTTATTTGGTCCAATAGTGTTCAAGGTTTGAAGGCTTTTACACTAAAGGCTGTTGCACATAGTGTGGTCCGTCTCTGGGAGGGATCCGGTACAAACGCAGCCATAGACATGTACACACCGTACTGTACCTTTCGTGACACAACCAAATCTTCTTGGCATTCAAGAACAGCCAGGGGACGCATTGGGTTTAAGACTTGATTTTCTCCAAAATCTGAACAGTGGATGGAAGCCTGGAGGAAACCCACAAGTCAGAATCAGCAGCCGGACCGCTGGTTAAGGGCACATCTTTTACTTGGCTTATACAGCACAGCATCACTTTCTGACCAAAAGAGCTCGTCAGTCAACAGGGATGGTCATGTGAACATCAACTGGGCTTAGCTGGGTCAATTCGACAAATTATATAATATACTTTTACACTGGCGGGGATGGTGGACATCAACTAGGCTTAGCTGGGTCAATTCGACAAATTATGTAATATACTTTTACACTGGCGGGAATTGGGAACATCAGCGGGGTTTGGCTAGGTCAGTTGGACCGATGATGTAAGTTATGATTAAACTAGTAGGAAGTACTTTCTGGAACAAATCGGTGGTGGAGAATGTGCAATTAATTTTAAGAAAGTGGCTCTTCGTTTACTCTGTGTCTTAGGAGACCCTGCTCCCTATAATGCGGATCTAACATCAAGAAAATCCCAAATTCGAGCTGTGAGTTAGGTCCATTCTGTGATAACATTTCTATTGCAAAATGAACTTTAGGCCCTGATAGGGCAAATTTCATTTTCCCCTCAAGGAAGGTTATATTTCTCCTTCCAGTAAATAGAGATGAGCTGACAAGGTAAACCTTTCTGGTGGAAACTATCTAGCAGGCAATGTTTGGATCTAGAAAGTTATGCGTTGGTTCACACAAATCACAAATCACAGTGGCTGGAAGGAAATATGACAACTCCCTTGTGAAGGCAGCTCCCAGTACTAAAATAGGAGATTGAGCCTTAAAACAGTAAATCCTAGATTGCATTACTATCGAATTTGTCAGGTTCTTGTTGTGGAGGCATGGGCCGAAGGGATCAGCGAAGAAAGTATAGTGATCAAAGAAAAAGACATATTAGTTCAGATGTTCTATGCAGTCAAGTACACAACACATATATTTAACAATTAGGAAGGCAATCAATACATGGATCATGCTAGGAAAAGGTGGGTCTCAACCCAGAGAAATACCTGCCACACTTTCTTAGCATCCATACATGCAGGGTGTTTTTCTCGTATGATGAGGCAGGGGTTTGTACACACTCACACATCACATATTAGTCACAACAATCATAATCTATTTCATCCAAAGCACTTATGGCGGAATGTCCCAAATGTGGGTAATTAAAAGAACTCTTAATTTTGTTGCTCCTTTTTTACTATGTTTACATTTTTCACACTGTTGTTACTTTGGAAACAAGGTCAACTAGCTGTTAACGTTTCCTGCTGGTTATAGGGGATGAACAATATTTGGATGACTTGAAACATCTTTTGTTTTACTTTGCTTGAGGTCAGGGAACTGAATAGCCATTGGAAGTTTGCCTTAACTGGAAATGACGGCAATGATAACAGGAGTTTGTAGTAAAAGTCCTCAAGCAGTTTAAGAGATCATAGTTCTGGACTGGTCTATAGACCCAGTCCGACCCTGTTCCTAAATGTTATAAATAAAACTTTTATAGAGTTCCCGAACACATGCCATTAGGCAACAGTTCTTAAAAGGTGCATAATTACTCCTAATTACTACAAGATTGCTCATAATTATGCGTAATTGTGTGAAAAGTTTAATCCAGTGTTTAGTGCTATTTTCTTAGTGCAAAATGAACCTTCATATCCAAACTGGGCCAGAGAATGCACTTTGTGCTATGAAAATTGCATTAAATGCTACAGGACACGAACAGCAGTACCCAGCAGCCGATCACCCTCTCTTAGTTGTTTGTTGTTGTGTTCCTGTGGTAGGATTTGTGCCCAGTACTACTCTTAATTTCTCAAGCTGGCATAGTCACGTAATATCGGTAATAACACATCACAAGAGTAAAGCATAATTACGAAAATTACTCTTATTACTCCAGTGTAATAAAAAATTCTTCCAAGCCTGCATGTGACCTCACGTAGACACATAAACTGGATATAGAATTCACATCCAAGCGTGTGCACTTTCTAAAAGACCGATAAAATAAGAGAGATGGTGACTCCTGTGAAAACGGAGTAAGCAGAAAATAGCTAAAGAAATAGGAGATTTACAGGAGTGGAGTTCATTAGGTGTGGTTAGATATATCATAAAACCGCTGCTAAACAGTGCACTCTGAGTAAAGTTTTATTTAAACTAAGTGAAGAAAAGCAGGGTATTACATCGGGATGGGTAAAAGTCTGAATGTGTCAATGAGCCGCAGTAGTGGCAATGAACATGTGAAAGCAGAGGACAACATGCACTGTGTACTTCAAGTGCTGAGTGATTCATGTCAGGATGCAGAAAATGAGGATTCCATGTATGGGAAGGAGATTGGGTAGGTGACGGCAGACGTTCTGGTGGACTGAGAGTCGTGGCATACTATAATATCTGCATTCAACTATATGACCAAAGTAGGGCAAAAAGATTTGTGAGATGACAAGTTTAGGGACATTGAGGTATTTAGTTGAGCTTTTTAGATATTTCACTTCAAACAAAAGATATCATTTGAGTGTTCAACTGAGAAAGAGTATGTCAAAAATAAGGAGGATGATATATATGGCTGAGTTGGAGATAAATTGGGGTTTAGGGAGCAAGTAATGGCTGTGGCTGGAGAAATGCTTCCTGCATTTAACTGATCAATTAGAACATGGGAGAAGATGTGGCGCAGTGCTTAGAGCTGCCAATTGGAGAGCTGGGTTCCAGTCTCAGCTCAATATTTACCTGGGCAAATCACTTAATCTACCTGTGCCCAATAGAGAGCACCTGGATACCCTCATGAATGATAAGCTGCGCTATATAAATCTACACATTTATTTAAATGTAATTTTAATTTACAATTGTACAACTGTCACCACTGAAGGTTCAACAAGTAAGGAGTGTTCCCCTTCATGTGAGAATACAGTGAAAAGAGTAGGTTAAATGATTATAAAGATGGAGTAATGAAACTAAATAAGTTATAGGACTTGTTGTTACCTATCATTGTTGCCTTTAAGCACAACTGCTTGCTATGTATGTGGGTTGACATCAGAGATCTTAAGCCGAAGGACTAGGTGAATACACACCTATAATAACTGAGAAATGTGGGTGCTTCGAATGGCCTTGTGGCTTTCCACTTTTGACTTGTTCTTAGTGCACCATCAAACTGAATTGCAATTGTTACTCTGTCATTGGACGTATTTTTTACACAATTTCTGGTGTACTGATCTTACTGCATGTTGCTTGGGTTGGTGTTGACCTCAGTGTTGTTGCAGAAGGAGTTTCAAATATTCTTTAATGAACAAACCAGTGGCGTACCCTATATGGTTGTGGAATAATGTTGCCTTGATAATACTGGGTTCAGTTCAGATTTTCGGGAAAGAAGGTAGTTTATTCTTGTTTTGAGAAGAATTTTGTGGAGTGAAAGAGCACTCCTTGGTTTATTATTTCATTCTTCTTTGCAACACAGCATATTAACCATGGATATTTTCTTTACATGTTTATCAGAAGTTTTTTTTTATTATCATGTTCTTTCTTTGTATGAATGAGGGACTTAGAGTTTCCCTCCTCATTGTACACTGTTTTTCTCTCTCCATATTACACCACTTCCCTTTCAAGGTGCTATTTGTTTTTTTATGTTTTAACCCCTCCCTGAAATTATTTCTCCTCTTGCCTATCTATGTCATGTTTGGTCCTTTGCCTCTCTTTCCATATGTCTGTCACTGAATCACTGACATGAGCAGAACATTTCAACAAAGGCACAGGGCTGACTATAATGAGTGTTTTCCTAATACCTGTATTTGTACATCGTACTACTAGTGTTTATTAAGAAGTAACAAAGAAAATCACTTTGGAACATTAGAGGTTACTGTTCCAATGAAGAGAAATAAGAATCTGTCTTAATACCAAATATGATAATTGTGATAGCGCCAGAGTCTTCCCTTACCTACAAGAGTTGTGGGTAGGTGGTGGCAAGAACCCCACTCATCTCCATAAAGAAGTCCCACTCAGTAACTGTATAACATTGAAAATGTGGACTGCCACTGTAAATACATGTTCTTCAAGGCTCCTGGTCCTTACTGTTGGCGCCCTCATGGTAAAACAAATACCTAGGCAGTGTTTGAACCTCCCTCCTTCGTTCAATGGTGAGCAATCACACACACACAGACATGCACACATATCACCTTCCAAGTTGCACTCAGTTTTTTAAGCAAGATAAGGCACAGGTAGTGTAGGGTTTATGTCACAGAGCTAGGGGGGAACATCACGGCAAGGTGACACATCACTTCACATGAGGTACACAATCTACCAATATTCAAATAATACTCTTAAATCTAAGAGGATCATAAACACAGCTAGTGGGTGCAGGAGGAAGGTGCATGAAGACTCTCCCAATGTGCTCAGATACTGGCATCTTGGTATGCAGATGCCACATTCCAGCATATTGCAGGTCATCCACTGCATATGTTGATCATATGCCCCAGCTGGACAGCTTTCTACTTCCACTGTGCACTTATGTTCGAAAGTTGTGCAAAATGGAGACACCAGTGTCCATTCTGGCGCATATTGCCATAAACGCAGTAAAATCAACATATACAATACCAGAAATCGCATGTTTATCTTCTGAGAAACATGGCTAATGTGGGCATGCCATTTTTCATCAGCACATAATCCAGTTTCAACAACAATGACCACAATGTTAGTTGGCCAGTCTGGGTTCTGGGTGATTTGGCCCAGCATTCCTTTGGCATTAGTCCAAAGCAGTTATTTGGGATTACAGCACTGATACCTCATATATATCACTGCGCCTCTCATTGCCCCAGACCCCTCTTCATTGAGCAAATATCTCAGCTACTGTACCACCTTTGCCACCCCAATCCCCGATAGCAGGGGGGCACACAAATGCCTGACGATGCAAAATGACCACAGCCTCTGCGGTCCTGACAGAGGTACGGCCTCAAAATGACGTCCCTCAAGAGGCCGTACACTTTTGCTCTTAGCATGCTCTGCTAGACCTGGGAAAGACACAGATAAGAACATTCATTGGATTGTTGAGAGTGTGGTAGCCAATCACATCCTTAGAATGAGATTGCAGCCAATGCAGGGAATGCACTCCATAACTGCTGGTATGGACCCTCAGTTGCAGCACTCAACACATACAATTGACTATTAATAGGGAGGAAATACATGTGAGCATAGTATTGACGGAGCAGAGCCTTTCGTGTGCTATTGGAAGTTTCTTTCTACCTTGGAATCGGTCAATAACTCTAATTATTAGCGCTTGCCCTCCTTGTTCCCTCTCTACTGTCACTTGGGCCAATCAGTGATGAAAAGGCCCATAACTACCATTATTGGCTTTCTCTACAGTCATTAATGCCCATGATCAACCAACATAGTAGCAGTCCTCATTGCACCCCGTAAACAATTTAGGACTCTTAGGGACTCATTTCAAGTATGGCATAAAGGGTACCTTGGCACAAATGTGGCAGAGTGAGTGCCCTGTCAACCAAACTGATGGTTGCTTCACTCTATATAGAGGCAGGCATGGTGTAATGATTATATTGGCTGAACCCCTGCTAGCACCAGGCAGAAACCTTACACCGACAGCCTGACGGATGTGTGCCCATCAGTGTAAATACCTCAGACCTGTCCACACTATTGAAGGTGGAGGTTCTGAGGTACTTTTTTCTGTTTAGGACTGCCAGGAAAAGTCAGGCAGTCACAAAAAGAAAAATGGTCTCCACACCCTGTGAGAAAACTCCCACTGGGCTATTGTCTTTAGTTTTTTTGTTTTTTTAAAAAACATATCTCTACTTTGGGAGTTAAAAAAAAACAACATTTTGCCGAACAGCTGCATGAAGCATGGCGGTTGCTCAGTAAAACTAAAATGCCTTGAGGAGCTGCCTAACCACGGCTCCTGTGAGAGATTTCTGCCAGGCAGGCATGGAACTCTAAACATGGCGGACTGTAATTCTCCAAGGTGGCAAAGGTTAGGACCACCCCCTCCTCCCCAATGATGGTCGGCTGCCCACTATATCTCTAAATAAGGCCCTCAGTCCCCACACCAATCCCCCCCAAAAACATTTCGGTAACACTTTGGGCCCACAAGGAATACGCGGGAAGGGACAAATATCCAGGGGTCACTCTCCGTCGAAGAAGCAAGTTGGTATGGGGGAGAAAAAGAAACCTTGGAAGAGTAGAAGCTGTGTACTCACCACAGTGACATTGAAAGCATATAGAAGATCAAAGGGTAGTGCAGCGATTAAATCAATCACGAACCAGGTGGTGACGTAGTGGATGCAAATGGATCTTGCTTCAAAGATTACCTGACCAGACTTGCTGACGTAGGTTGTTCGGAAATTTAATATGATATCTGCTTGGCAGAAAGAGAGAAGAGAGAGAGAGAGGGGGAAAAGACAAAATCAGCTCTGACATATTTTTCATCTCATGCCTACCTTTGATATCACACTTTGAGCAGCACTAGAAAGAAGGCGTAGAATTGATGTGGCACAACAGAAAGCAGAAGGTCAAGGCAACAAAGACCTGCACCAGCCGGCCTAGTATATATTAGTTAAATCGCAGGAAATGGTGCTAAGAGCCGGGAACGTGACCTACCTACACCGTCACTGATTGGAAAACCAAAAGCACAGAGAGAAGACTGGCTCAGCACACATATATTTTCATATATCATTTGAAAGTTTCTAGTAATTTGTGATGATCAACAATTAAACATTAACACAACGTCTTCCAAGGAAGTCAAATAGACTGTATTCTTCCTTTATTCTTTTGTTAAAGATTCTTTTTTTTAAAACCACAACACAAAATTCATAGCCAGCCGACGCAGCAAGTTTTGTCCCAACAGGACTTATTCAAGGCTTAGTAGTTAAGAAGAAAAGCATATGAGATACTGAAGTACAAGGGAATATTGAGTGCCCCAAAATAAGTGAAATGTAGCTCGGCAACGCGGACCATGGTCTAGAATCAAGAAACGAGTCAGAACCGAACACCTCGGTACGCTTGTTTATATACTCAAAGTTAAAGTCGAGCTCACCGAGGTGTTCGGATGTGATGGAGCGTGTGGGTCTCATTCACAAATCTTTTGCTGTTCATGAGATGGAAGTAGGTGGTAAAACTCTGGTGGCCACAACCACAAATCATCCTCCTATCTATGTTATACGCTTGTGCACTCCACTTTGTTTCCCTCCTCCATGTTGAAGTTTCCTATCTTCAACAACCTTCTCTCGCTCCATGATGGAGGCCCCAAATATTCAATAGTATCTAATCATATTTAGATCACACGACTTTGCTGATACAGTACCATAAGCAAGCGATGAAGCATAAACCTGGCTCAGTCAAATCTTTAAGACTGAAAGCTCTTCACCTGTTGATGATAATTAACATTATATATTAAATGTCTTGTAATATCACTCTAATGAATTGATGTCTTCTAATGCATACGGTGGAATAATGCTTATTGAAAAATGTTATAGTGTTACACAGCATTGAACAACCTAAAAACCTAACTCAAATTTTTTGAAATATAATTGGAGTTTTAAACCACTAGGGCATGTTCCTGAATTTTTACATGCCAATATGTCACTTTTGAGACATTCCACTAAGCATGCATTTTATTTCTGCACTCATACAAGTACCAGGTCTACCTCTCGGCGTGCCAGGGAAAAGATGGATACCAAGAAGGGTGTACACCAACAGAGGGTAATTACAAACATGTGCAGAGCCTTTCTCCTCCGGTTATGCACATCTAAACATTTAAATAAATTACTCATGTGGAAGAGGTGCAGGGATCGTGGGAAAACGTGTGGGCCACCGCCATTTTACAAAGGGCGTCACAGAAGGGGAAAGATCACATGAAACATTTTCCCATGTGATGCAAAAAAAGAATAAAGGTGACATTTCAAAAATATCCTAACACTTTGCATGGTGATGTTCTGCTGGCCTTGGAACCCACGCAAGTCGGGTTAGGGAAAACAGGCAGTGTCAAAAGAATTAAGAGGAGACAAACATTTCTGTTGTGTGTGTCTTAAAGTTTTGTGAAAAAAATAAGAAAATAAACATTGTAGAAAACACCTGACCGTCTTGCACACAAAACCTTGCCTACCAGCGGGCTAATGTTCAACTCATTAGCATGACAACTGGCCAGCTACTCAGCACAAGTCTTTATGTGATGAGCGTAACGTTACACTCTTGGGATGAAATCTAAAGAATTGAGAAACCTTGCAGATGAACTACGTCGAATGAGCAAAACATGTGTTTCCTGTAAAGAAATTCTGGGACAATCAGTATTCAGTTATGAATAATAAAGAACTAATCTTAGTAACACAAGAAAATAAAAAAATAAAAAATCCCCATGACCAAAAACCAGTACTTCAATGGCTCAATTCCTATTGAGCCAAGTAAAGTTCTATTGAGGAGTGTAATTAATTTCTAGATCGGATGTAAGTATAAAATGCCTCTCATTCAATGAACAAGCATGTAAAAGAAGAACGGAGTAATACATCTGATTGAAGAAGCCTTATGGATGAGTGAAGTGTTTCTCCATTTTGTAACTATGTGAAATGTGGTACTTTACATTTTTGTTTATATTCCTGTGCCTGAATATTTCTCTCAATTTAAAAAACCAGAAAGGGTTAAAATATATTACACACAAACATATAGTATGCATGATTTGTTTAGTTGACTAAGAAAAAAGTGCCTCAAGCATTACTATTTTGGGAAATTTTCCATGAATTAAACATAATCTGTTGTAAAGAAGTATACATTGTAATAAAAATTAAACTGACGTAAACCACCCGGATTTTAAAAATGTAAATTTCTAGCAAGACAATTGAAATGATACATTGGGTTATAAGGGGATTGATAGATTTTTTAGATAACATTTTTCATAGAAAAGCCAAACACGATTTTGAGGTTAAAATTAACTGGAATTCAATTGAGATTATCTACATCATCTGGGGTAAATAGCTATCTGAATGAATAACGCTATGGGGCCTATTACGATGTTACCGACCGACACCGTGGCGAAAAAACAGGACCAACCGACCTTTGGTCGGCGGTCCCGACCGCCTAATTAGGATGCAACTGCACATGGTGCGTTCGCATTCTCTCATTTCTCTATGAGAGCTTGTGTTACGGCCATAAACCAAGAGAAATTGGATGTTGTGTTAATCCTTGCACCCTGTAGCAGACACTTCAAGGTGACTGCCACAGGGTGCAGGGATTAACAGGGGGGCCCTAGGTGCCCCCTCGGCATCCAACCGGAGGCTGCAAGGGAAAGGAGGCCCTGCCAAGGGCCCCCAAACACACTCTCTGACAGGTTTTCCATGCAGAAAGGCTGGCATGGAAACCTTGCCGGAAACTGAACATCGCAATCTGGACAGCGTAAACCACTGTCCATAAGGATTACGGGCCGGTTCCTACTGGGCAATGGGCTCCTTGAGCCTGTCGGAAGCCAGCCGGTTTAAATTCTGACCGGCTGTATCGAAATCAGCCAGTTGGAATTGAAACTGACAATGTCAGTAATCGTCCCCTTTATTTTCTTCTCTTACATAAGAAGAAAAAGGCAGGAAATCTGAACAATTTGACTTATAGATGTAGTAGTGCCAATGTTCCACTATTCTTCCAATAGACATGGCAGCTCCACTTAGGAAATATAACAGTTTTTGTTGTGGAGATATATATATATATTTGACCATGGCTGAATATAATATATTACCTACTGGCGGTCGCCAGTAGGTATATATAGTTAGGATTTTTTCTCTATGGGATTTTTGAAAATTCCATATCTAATAACTTTGGCGTTTGTGGACGGAATTGGCTGAAATTTTCAGGAAAATGGAACATTTTGTTTCTGAGCAGCCCCTGACAATTTGGGGGGCTTTTCATCAAGGGGGGGCCGAGAAAAAAGGGGGGTCCCAAAACGCGGTTTTCCCATGTTAATTTCCGCAGGGCGGTTGGCCTCACTTTTAGCTCGAACGGCTGAATGGATTTGCACGAAACTTGGCAAAATTGTAGGGACTGTTAGCCCAATGTGCCTTTGCTAGGTCTCAATATATGTGCTCCAGTGGATTTTGAGTAATTTAGGTTCAAAAAAAGATATATATCTGGGCGGAGCCTAACCACACATCTGATCTGATTGGCTGTCAGCACTTCATCCAAGAAGTGTTGGCAGCCATCTTGGGACCAATATACATGATAGCACCTCATTAAAAAGCATTGTAGTTAATAGAGGGTTTTAGGACTTTAGTTACATTATAAATCATTTGTTGATGGTACCATACTCGTTTTAGGAATTGTGGTGGGTTCTAAGGTGATTTTACCATGTTAAAAAACCTTCTGCTGTGATATCATGAATATTGTTTGAAAGAAAACTAATATCTCATGATTTTCCCACAGTGGTTTGGAAGGGGATCTATAAGCTAAAATGAAAGCATATTTTCTGTAAATTCACATTATCTTTCTCAGTCATGTGAAAATGAAGTCTGACATTCTCAGTAAAACATGTACATCCAACAAGGACAGAGACTGTCAGTTGATTCCTTTGTGTTCTACTGCAGCCTCCTAGAGTGTTCTAAAGAACAACTAGAGCGCTAACAGTCCTACTTATTACAAAGGTATGGCACACCTGAAGCCATCTTGATTGGAATAAAGTGGTAACTCTTAAAACATTTAATTTAAAAAGAAACAACATGAGGGGGTATATTTTGCCATAGAAAGTATGATTAGTGCTGCAGAATGAAAAATTAGGGCACATTTTGAGTGACTTCTCAAATCCTTTTCTATTTCATTAAAACATTCTGACATGCAGTCTCCCAAAATGGCCACCAGAGACAAAAGAGCCCAAATGTAGCCCAAATATCACCCAGATGTAGCCCAAGTATAGCCCAATGACAGAATGTCCCAGAGTGTTCTAAAGAACAACTAGAGCGCTAACAGTCCTACTTATTACAAAGGTATGGCACACCTGAAGCCATCTTGATTGGAATAAAGTGGTAACTCTTAAAACATTTAATTTAAAAAGAAACAACATGAGGGGGTATATTTTGCCATAGAAAGTATGATTAGTGCTGCAGAATGAAAAATTAGGGCACATTTTGAGTGACTTCTCAAATCCTTTTCTATTTCATTAAAACATTCTGACATGCAGTCTCCCAAAATGGCCACCAGAGACAAAAGAGCCCAAATGTAGCCCAAATATCACCCAGATGTAGCCCAAGTATAGCCCAATGACAGGATGTCCCAGAGTGTTCTAAAGAACAACTAGAGCGCTAACAGTCCTACTTATTACAAAGGTATAACACGCCTGGAGCCATCGTGATGGGAATAAAGTGGTAACTCTTAAAACATTTAATTTAAAAAGGAACAAAATGAGGGGGTATATTATGCAATAGAATGTATTATTAGTGCTGCGGAAAGAAAAATTAGGGCACATTTTAGGTGACTTTTCAAATCCTCTTCTATTTCATTAAAAAATTCTGACATGCAGTCTCCCAAAATGGCCACCAGAGACAAAAGAGCCCAAATGTAGCCCAAATATCACCCAGATGTAGCCCAAGTATAGCCCAATGACAGAATGTCCCAGAGTGTTCTAAAGAACAACTAGAGCGCTAACAGTCCTACTTATTACAAAGGTATGGCACACCAGAAGCCATCTTGATTGGAATAAAGTGGTAACTCTTAAAACATTTAATTTAAAAAGGAACAAAATGAGGGGGTATATTTTGCCATATGAATTATGATTAGTGCTGCAGAAAGAAAAATTAGGGCACATTTTGAGTGACTTCTCAAACCCTCTTCAATTTCATTAAAAAATTCTGACATACAGTCTCCCAAGATGGCCACCAGAGACAAAAGAGCCTAAATGTAGCCCAAATGTCACCCAGATGTACCCCAAGTATAGCCCAATGACAGAATGTCCTAGAGTGTTCTAAAGAGCAACTAGAGCGCTAACAGTCTTACTTATGACAAAAGTATGGCACACCAGAAGCCATCTTGATTGGAATGAAGTGGTAAGTCTGAAAACACTCAATTTAAAAAGGAACAACATGAGGGGGTTAATTTTGCCATAGAAAGTATGATTAGTGCTTCAGAAAGAAAAACTAGGGATCATTTTGAGTGACTTCTCAAATCCTCTTCTATTTCATTAAAAAAATTCTGACATGCAGACTGAAACATGCACTTTGAATACCAGCAGCAGACGTCCCTGGTGAGCAGTAGCTTTACTACAGTGATCTAATGTGCAACTAGAGTGCTAACATTCAGAATTTATGGCAAATGTGTGACACATCTGAATGCCTTCTTGATGGAACCAAAGTAAACAAGCATTGAAAATGCAATAGATCTCGCCCTCGTTTAAGTTAAAGCCATTCTGTTTGTAATGAGGTGGCTTTTTAGCTTTGCTTTTATTAGTGTTTTTTCAACTTTCATGTAAATAACATGCATCTGTATGCATATAAGTATATGTATGCATGCATTTATGTTTGTATTTATATAGATATACAGATGATATATGTTTATATATGTATGTATATATATATATTCACTGAAAAAACCATAGGTTATAGACCATATATAGTTAGGAATTAGCATTTACAAAACCTTGAAAATTCACTGAAAAAACCATAGGTTATAGACCATATATAGTTAGGAATTCGCATTTACAAAACCTTATTTTACTCACACAAAACCATTGAAATTCCATATATAGTTAGTTGCACTAACTATATATCGCGCACCCGCAATCCACTGCTGATGATGTCACATATTACATCATTCATGACATGGTCAGTGACATCACTGATGACATCACTGATGACATCTCAAATGACATCACTGATGACATCTCAAATGACATCACTGATGACATCACTGATGACATCTCATTTGACATTACTGATCACATCACTGATGATATCATTCATGTGATAATACGATGAACCTCTTCAGACTCTAATATAACCTTAGATACAATCAGTGTAAACAGACACTCACAGACTGTCACTCATCCATGGAGTTACTCACACACCTAGTCAGTCATGCAAAGAATCAATCACACCTCCATTTCCTCAACTATACAGTTATACAAACTTTACTTATTCAAACATATACTAACACATATTTACTCTCTTATACAATCCCTGATACAAGTTCACAATGATCCATACAGCCACTCACACATTCACTGGCTCTTATGCACAGTTATTTATATATGTCAACTCTCACATGTACTGTGTTTTACATATGTACTTACTTTGACATGTAGCACTGAGATATCCATTCACTCACCAATACACTCATGCACACAGTCAACCGCCCATACAGCTGTGTCCACATGCACTTTTGAAACCATACATATAGTGAATCAACTGCTCACACATCTATGCACAGAGTCATACACCTCCCAGCCACCCACACACACACTCAGTCTCCCATACAAATACTTGGGCAACCAATCAATAACCCATATAGTTACTCATATAGCTACTTATCAACACATGCAACAGTTTACAGAACAACAGACATAATGATGCACAAATTAAGACAGTTTAGTCACTAACCCATGCACTCAGTGAGACACATTTAATCACTCACTCATACAGTCAGTCATGCACCTACTAAATCCTTCATCCAGACACTTATACATCCACTCATTCTTCAATATGTAAGACATATTTTAACTTTACAGAAACATACAGTCATCAGTGATGTCATCAGTGATGTCATTTGAGATGTCATCAGTGATGTCATCAGTGATGTCACTGACCATGTCATGAATGATGTAATATGTGACATCATCAGCAGTGGATTGCGGGTGCGCGATATATAGTTAGTGCAACTAACTATATATGGAATTTCAATGGTTTTGTGTGAGTAAAATAAGGTTTTGTAAATGCGAATTCCTAACTATATATGGTCTATAACCTATGGTTTTTTCAGTGAATTTTCAAGGTTTTGTAAATGCTAATTCCTAACTATATATGGTCTATAACCTATGGTTTTTTCAGTGAATATATATATATATATATACATATATATATATATATATATATATACTCCAAATGCTCAAGCATTCACTGCTGCCTCCAAACCGAGAGTTGCGTTGTTAAGAAATTAGACTTCTTGGGCCAAGTCTCAATTAATTCAAACAGAAGACCACGCCGTGTGAGATTTAAAATGGCTTCATTAATGTGCCGCTGCCAAACGTGTTTCGACTGCACAGCAGTCTTGATCACTGGTCATCGTTACACAAGCGCGCGGCCATTTAAAAAAGAAACTTTACGCAACGTCATTAGAACTACCTGTCAATAGACAGGGAAGACAGACTCGTAGTTTTTGCTTAAAGTGGATCACATTTCATTGGTAGCAATCAGAGTCTAAATTCATATTGCACTTTGTGCTCGCATACACAGCAAAAATTCGTAATTTATAACACAACGATACCAGTTAAAAAACATTCTGTCTTTTAAAGCATCTTGCTTGTCAATATCAATCAACTTTAACGACAATCTCGCGTGTGCACTCGCGTGCTGCTTGGAATTTACTGCAGCCACTGTAGCGCGCCGACTAATATAGCGCGCTTGCTCTAGTACTGCTCAAGTGAGCATATAACCTCAAGCGGCATATTAATATCTCTATGTGCAAGCACTAGCAATGAAATCAATTTTAGCAAGAATTAAAACCATAAGCCCCCAGTGGGGATCCACGCCAAATTTTTAGTGCAAAGTCTGTCCAAAAAAATATACCTGATCACAGTACATATGAATATTATTGCAGGTGGCTACTCATATTTAAAGACATTTATCCTCATAAATGTGTGTGCAAATCTTCCTTAATATTCAAACCGTTAGGTTGTTTGGAATTCAGCTTGATGATGTAACTGAAAAAACCATAGGTTTGACACCAGTTGAAGTATCTGGAAATTTTACTGACATAAAACCATTGAAATTCCCACGTTATAGTTAGTTGGACTCACTATAACTTGCGCGTGTAATGCACTGCTGATGATGACATCACATATTACATCACTCATGACATAGTCAGTGACATCACTCATGACATCACTGATGACACCATCCAGTGAATGTGTGTCTTTCTGAAAAATAAATATGTTTTATATATGTATATGTAAAGGTCGATGGAAGAATAAATGTTTAAATAAGTGTCTTAATGGATGTTTTTTTTAAAAGAAATTGATTGGTTAACTGGCTTATTAAGTGTATTTTAGTGAATACATATATTAGCGAGTATTGTTTATATATTTAAATGTTTGTATCAGTGTTTCACTTTGTGTATAAGTGGCTGCATGGGTTGGTGAGTAGCTACATGTGTGTATATGGGTTATTAGATTTTTTTTAGTATCAGTATGAGTGTCTGTATGGTTTGGTGGGGGTATTACTTAGTACATAGATGCATCAATGACTGACTCACTGTTTGTATGTGTTTGGAAGACGGCATATGTGCAGGACTGTATGGATGGATGTGTATATGTGTGTGTTAGTAAGTGAATGACTGTCTCACTAGTGTCTTTATCAGTAACTACATATGTTTTAATCTAGTATATGTGAGTATTGATGTATATAAGTGAGTATATGTGAGAGTGAGAGATTGAAAGAGTTCTTGTTTAAATAAGTATGTGTTTCTATAAGTGATTGTTTAAGAGAGTAAGTATGTGTAAGTTTCCTTAGACGTAAGGTGGTAGTGTGTGTATAGCTGTATATGCAAATAAATGGATATTCAATAGTTTATTTGCATGTGTGAGTATGTGTGTGAGCAACTTTTGGAAGACTGTTGGTTTGTTACAGGATGTATAGGTGCATCACTACATATGATGAGGGAGTATATGTATGAGTGACTATATAGAACTGTTGATGAATGAGTGGATGTGTATATAAATGGTGGAATTACTGAATTGGTTGTTGTAACTGGTATGGGTATCTCCACTTTTTTGAAAATGTTAGTTTCTATTTTTGAATATGTGTTTCAAGTGTTACTTTACAGTGAAAGGAGGTCTGTCACTCTGTCACAAGGATGGTGTCATCAGTGATGTCATGAGTGATGTCACTGACCATGTCATGAGTGATGTAATATGTGATGTCATCATCAGTGCATTACACGCGCAAGTTATAGTGAGTCCAACTAATTATAACGTGGGAATTTCAATGGTTTTATGTCAGTAAAATTTCCAGCTAACTATAACTGCGGTCAAACCTATGGTTTTTTCAGTGAATTTAATAGGTTTTTTAAATGCTAATTCCTAACCATAACTGATCTGAAACCTCTGTTTTTTTCAGTGAATTTTATAGGTTTTTTAAATGCTAATTCCTAACTATAACTGGTGTGAAACCTATGGTTTTTTCAGTGAATTTCATAGGTTTTTTAAATGCTAATTCCTAACTATATATAAGGCCCCAAACCTATGTTTTTTTCAGTGAATTTCAAAGTTTTTTAATAGCAAATGTCTATAGCTATGAAATGTAATATTTCTTTTATTTTTATTTTATTTTTTTTTGCTCTGGAGCGCTCCCGGTGCGCGCCCCGGTGAGCGCACTGGAAATCGCACTTTTTCGCACCGGTGAGCGTCCCGTTAGCGCTATTGCCGCGAACGAAAACATCATCGTGACATATCGCGCAGCCGCATCCGCGTGATACGCACGGCGTAAGCGCACCCGGAAGCACTCGAGCGAATACGATCGCGCAACGTAAGCATGTGACGCGCTTATGCGACGCGCCCCGGGGCGCGTAGCGTACGCGCGTCGGGTCATGTGACCTAAAAATAACACTTTTTATTGGTTCAGGACAGTTTTGGTTTCAAAATGATCAAAGCCCTGGTCATGTGTCCTTAAAATAACTCTTTTCATTGGTTGTTATCAGTTTTTTTTACAACTAATGAAAACCCCACCCATTTCCTTCATTTCTTCTTTCACTTTGGAGACAGCAAGACCTGTTTTTTTCTGTCCTACCATTTTGTGCAAAGAATGGCAGCTAGACCATCCAGCAGTAGTGAGGACTCAGATGGCTTCATTCATGAAGAGCCTCCTCAGCCCAAGATCAAGGAGCATTTTATTTGGAATTTTTTTTCAATACCTGAAGGATTTAAAAAGGTGAATGTTCCCAAAATAGAATGCCAAATCTGCCATACTGTGCTTTCCCGAGGAGACCCAAAAAGGAAGTACAGTTTTGGCAATTCGACAATGATTCACCACGTCCAATGCAGGCACCCCCAGAACTATGCCCGGGAGAGTGTCCGAGACCTGGCACGTAATCCCCCAAGGGATGGTGCCTCTACATCTTCAGGAGGACCCACAACATCAGGGAGCGGGCGTGCAGCGGAATTGGAGATGATTCCGAACATTCAACCTGTTTTTAGTGACATTACTATAAAATGCAAGCAATGTGATGAACTGCTTTGCTATGGTGAGCAGAGCATCAAGCTCATTGCACGAAAGAGGCAAGAACACTGCTGCCTTCCCCAGCCCTAATTTTTACCCTTTTTTGCTCCTGTTGAGCAGTTTTGTTTTTGTTCTGAAAAAAACAACAAAAAGAAAAAAAAAACAGTTCTTTTTAGAACTACCTCCAAATTATAAAAAAAGGCTACATTTTTTACAAACTCTGTCATTCTTTTTCCCCGATGGTACGCTCCCCGGTGCGCGTACCGCGCCCCCCCCCCCGCAAAATCAAAAAATAAATTACATTTTTTTGGCCCTGCGGGGCCCTTTTATGGCCCGCACATCAAACCTAGGGGGTCAGGGGGGGTCTACTCTGCCCCCTTATGGTCATTTCCCCCTTTGTTTTTGCCACCTCTTGTGTCTCGATTCTACCGAGACACAAGATGGCGGCCGCTCCGTACTGTTTCGAATGTTTACAGACACCCGAGAGCCAATCAGCTTTCCATGCGCAAGTCGCGTAGCGCGCCCGGTGCGCTCCCCGGTGCGCGTACCGGGGGGCTGCCATAGATATATATATTTTTTTGAACCTAAATTACTCAAAATCCACTGGAGCACATATCTTGATACATAGCAAAGGCACATCGGGCTACCAGTCCCTACAATTTTGCCAAGTTTGGTGAAAATCCATTCAGCCGTTCGGGCTAAAAGTGAGTTTGACCGCCCTATGGAAATTAACATGGGGAAAACACATTTTAGGACCCCCCTTTTATCTCGGACCCCGCTTGACGAATCCCCCCCAAACTTTCAGGGAAGGACCGGAGCTCGATGAGGCAAATTTGAGGACATTGTCCGGCAGATTCATCAACCGGCGCCAAAGTTATTCCAAATAGAATTTTGAGATTTTGCATTGAAAAAATCCTAACTATAACTACCTACTGGCGACCGCCAGTAGGTAATATATATATATATATATATATATATATATATATATATATATATATATATATATATATATATATATATATATATATATATATATATATATATATATATATATATATATATATTCACTGGAAAAACCATAGGTTATAGACCAAATATAGTTAGGAATTCGCATTTACAAAACCTTATTTTACTCACACAAAACCATTGAAATTCCATATATAGTTAGTTGCACTAACTATATACCGCGCACCCGCAATCCACTGCTGATGATGTCACATATTACATCATTCATGACATGGTCAGTGACATCACTGATGACATCACTGATGACATCTCAAATGACATCACTGATGACATCACTGATGACTGTATGTTTCTGTAAAGTTAAAATATGTCTTACATATTGAAGAATGAGTGGATGTATAAGTGTCTGGATGAAGGATTTAGTAGGTGCATGACTGACTGTATGAGTGAGTGATTAAATGTGTCTCACTGAGTGCATGGGTTAGTGACTAAACTGTCTTAATTTGTGCATCATTATGTCTGTTGTTCTGTAAACTGTTGCATGTGTTGATAAGTAGCTATATGAGTAACTATATGGGTTATTGATTGGTTGCCCAAGTATTTGTATGGGAGACTGAGTGTGTGTGTGGGTGGCTGGGAGGTGTATGACTCTGTGCATAGATGTGTGAGCAGTTGATTCACTATATGTATGGTTTCAAAAGTGCATGTGGAAACAGCTGTATGGGCGGTTGACTGTGTGCATGAGTGTATTGGTGAGTGAATGGATATCTCAGTGCTACATGTCAAAGTAAGTACATATGTAAAACACAGTACATGTGAGAGTTGACATATATAAATAACTGTGCATAAGAGCCAGTGAATGTGTGAGTGGCTGTATGGATCATTGTGAACTTGTATCAGGGATTGTATAAGAGAGTAAATATGTGTTAGTATATGTTTGAATAAGTAAAGTTTGTATAACTGTATAGTTGAGGAAATGGAGGTGTGATTGATTCTTTGCATGACTGACTAGGTGTGTGAGTAACTCCATGGATGAGTGACAGTCTGTGAGTGTCTGTTTACACTGATTGTATCTAAGGTTATATTAGAGTCTGAAGAGGTTCATCGTATTATCACATGAATGATATCATCAGTGATGTGATCAGTAATGTCAAATGAGATGTCATCAGTGATGTCATCAGTGATGTCATTTGAGATGTCATCAGTGATGTCATTTGAGATGTCATCAGTGATGTCATCAGTGATGTCACTGACCATGTCATGAATGATGTAATATGTGACATCATCAGCAGTGGATTGCGGGTGCGCGATATATAGTTAGTGCAACTAACTATATATGGAATTTCAATGGTTTTGTGTGAGTAAAATAAGGTTTTGTAAATGCGAATTCCTAACTATATATGGTCTATAACCTATGGTTTTTTCTGTGAATTTTCAAGGTTTTGTAAATGCTAATTCCTAACTATATATGGTCTATAACCTATGGTTTTTTCAGTGAATTTTCAAGGTTTTGTAAATGCTAATTCCTAACTATATATGGTCTATAACCTATGGTTTTTTCAGTGAATATATATATATATATACATACATATATCATCTGTATATCTATATAAATACAAACATAAATGCATGCATACATATACTTATATGCATACAGATACATGTTATTTACATGAAAGTTGAAAAAACACTAATAAAAGCAAAGCTAAAAAGCCACCTCATTACAAACAGAATGGCTTTAACTTAAACGAGGGCGAGATCTATTGCATTTTCAATGCTTGTTTACTTTGGTTCCATCAAGAAGGCATTCAGATGTGTCACACATTTGCCATAAATTCTGAATGTTAGCACTCTAGTTGCACATTAGATCACTGTAGTAAAGCTACTGCTCACCAGGGACGTCTGCTGCTGGTATTCAAAGTGCATGTTTCAGTCTGCATGTCAGAATTTTTTTAATGAAATAGAAGAGGATTTGAGAAGTCACTCAAAATGATCCCTAATTTTTCTTTCTGAAGCACTAATCATACTTTCTATGGCAAAATTAACCCCCTCATGTTGTTCCTTTTTAAATTGAGTGTTTTCAGACTTACCACTTCATTCCAATCAAGATGGCTTCTGGTGTGCCATACTTTTGTCATAAGTAAGACTGTTAGCGCTCTAGTTGCTCTTTAGAACACTCTGGGACATTCTGTCATTGGGCTATACTTGGGGTACATCTGGGTGATATTTGGGCTACATTTAGGCTCTTTTGTCTCTGGTGGCCATCTTGGGAGACTGTATGTCAGAATTTTTTAATGAAATTGAAGAGGGTTTGAGAAGTCACTCAAAATGTGCCCTAATTTTTCTTTCTGCAGCACTAATCATAATTCATATGGCAAAATATACCCCCTCATTTTGTTCCTTTTTAAATTAAATGTTTTAAGAGTTACCACTTTATTCCAATCAAGATGGCTTCAGGTGTGCCATACCTTTGTAATAAGTAGGACTGTTAGCGCTCTAGTTGTTCTTTAGAACACTCTGGTACATTCTGTCATTGGGCTATACTTGGGCTACATCTGGGTCATATTTGGGCTACATTTGGGCTCTTTTGTCTCTGGTGGCCATTTTGGGAGACTGCATGTCAGAATTTTTTAATGAAATAGAAGAGGATTTGAAAAGTCACTCAAAATGTGCCCTAATTTTTCTTTCCGCAGCACTAATAATACCTTCTATTGCATAATATACCCCCTCATTTTGCTCCTTTTTAAATTAAATGTTTTAAGAGTTACCACTTTATTCCCATCACGATGGCTCCAGGCGTGCTATACCTTTGTAATAAATAGGACTGTTAGCGCTCTAGTTGTTCTTTAGAACACTCTGGGACATTCTGTCATTGGGCTATACTTGGGCTACATCTGGGTGATATTTGGGCTACATTTGGGCTCTTTTGTCTCTGGTGGCCATTTTGGGAGACTGCATGTCAGAATGTTTTAATGAAATAGAAAAGGATTTGAGAAGTCACTCAAAATGTGCCCTAATTTTTCATTCTGCAGCACTAATCATACTTTCTATGGCAAAATATACCCCCTCATGTTGTTTCTTTTTAAATTAAATGTTTTAAGAGTTACCACTTTATTCCAATCAAGATGGCTTCAGGTGTGCCATACCTTTGTAATAAGTAGGACTGTTAGCGCTCTAGTTGTTCTTTAGAACACTCTGGGACATTCTGTCATTGGGCTATACTTGGGCTGCATCTGGGTGATATTTGGGCTACATTTGGGCTCTTTTGTCTCTGGTGGCCATTTTGGGAGACTGCATGTCAGAATGTTTTAATGAAATAGAAAAGGATTTGAGAAGTCACTGAAAATGTGCCCTAATTTTTCATTCTGCAGCACTAATCATACTTTCTATGGCAAAATATACCCCCTCATGTTGTTTCTTTTTAAATTAAATGTTTTAAGAGTTACCACTTTATTCCAATCAAGATGGCTTCAGGTGTGCCATACCTTTGTAATAAGTAGGACTGTTAGCGCTCTAGTTGTTCTTTAGAACACTCTAGGAGGCTGCAGTAGAACACAAAGGAATCAACTGACAGTCTCTGTCCTTGTTGGATGTACATGTTTTACTGAGAATGTCAGACTTCATTTTCACATGACTGAGAAAGATAATGTGAATTTACAGAAAATATGCTTTCAGTTTAGCTTATAGATCCCCTTCCAAACCACTGTGGGAAAATCATGAGATATTAGTTTTCTTTCAAACAATATTCATGATATCACAGCAGAAGGTTTTTTAACATGGTAAAATCACCTTAGAACCCACCACAATTCCTAAAACGAGTATGGTCCCATCAACAAATGATTTATAATGTAACTAAAGTCCTAAAACCCTCTACTAACTACAATGCTTTTTAATGAGGTGCTATCATGTATATTGGTCCCAAGATGGCTGCCAACACTTCTTGGATGAAGTGCTGACAGCCAATCAGATCAGATGTGTGGTTAGGCTCCGCCCAGATATATATCTTTTTTTGAACCTAAATTACTCAAAATCCACTGGAGCACATATATTGAGACCTAGCAAAGGCACATTGGGCTAACAGTCCCTACAATTTTGCCAAGTTTCGTGCAAATCCATTCAGCCGTTCGAGCTAAAAGTGAGGCCAACCGCCCTATGGAAATTAACATGGGAAAAACGCGTTTTGGGACCCCCCTTTTTTCTCGGCCCCCCCTTCATGAAACCCCCCCAAATTGTCAGGGGCTGCTCAGAAACAAAATGTTCCATTTTCCTGAAAATTTCAGCCAATTCCGTCCACAAACGCCAAAGTTATTAGACATAGAATTTTCAAAAATCCCATAGAGAAAAAATCCTAACTATATATACCTACTGGCGACCGCCAGTAGGTAATATATATATATATATATATATATATATATAGAGAGAGAGAGAGAGAGAAAAAAGCACAGTGATAACAAGTTCACTGCAGAAACTTCTCTTTGTCAGCTATGGGAAAGTTGAGACTGTAGACTTCTTGTTCGGGCTGAGGAGTCCTCAATCAGCCCAATCATCAATACCTGAAAGGATAGACCAATGTTCTGAAAGTTTTGCAAAGGTCACCCAGTAAGGCAACACATTGAGACAAGTACGCACAGGGTATGCGGTGTATCAACACAGCAAGTGGCAACCCAAGTCTAAAAGGAAGATCATTGTGTAGTAATTCTGTGGTCATCCGATGACTTCAGCCAGGCTATTCCTGTAATTATCTGGGGATGTCATCCCAAGCCACCCTGAAGTATGCCCATAAGGTGGAATATTTAAATGAGATGACTCTATACAGTCATCAGAGAAATTACTCAAGGATTAGCTCCCGATTACTTCAGTGGAAAACACCTGATGATCATTTACTACTGCAGGATGACCCCACACTGATTTCAGGGTTAGACTGAATTACTGCAGGATGGGTTCCTGATTACTTCAATGGAAAACGTGTGATTATCATTGACTACTGCTGGATGATCCCAGGATGATTCCAGGATTAGGCTGGATTACTCCAGGGTGGGTTCCTGATTTCTTCAGAAGAAAATGTGTGGTCATCATGTATTACTGCTGGATGAGCCATGATGATTTCAGGATTAGGCTGGTATTACTCCAGGATGATCCTGTGAGTATTTCAGAATTATTACAGAATAATCTTGTGATTACTTCAGAATAAGGCTGTATTACTCAAGGATGATTGTAGGATAAATGGGACTTTATAAAGTTACGATCTGATTTTTAGTAGGCCACGAACATCAGAATAAATAAAGATTCCTTTAAATTACGTGTTTAACTTGTTGCATTTGCCAGTGGTTTTTTACTTTCTCTAACTGCAAAGTGTGAGGTTTTTTTAAGTTAATTAAGTGGCAATGTAGGATGCTCATTTTTGAAAAACTTAACACAATATAAATAACTGCAAATTAACAATATGTAACCTGCAATTAGGAAAGCAAAAATGAAGTTTTTTTAAAATTCTGAAATGTACTTGAAACAAAGATTTTAATACGATCAAAACAAATCAATAGACTTACTTGGTGATGCACAAATGGAAAATATTTACGGAAAGCGGATTTCCACATATTATGATTTGTGTGCTATATAGTTTTATCAGTAAACCTGTATGCCTGTGTAAATTTCATGGTCATTTCGATGGAAAATGTGAGGTCTGTAAATGACAATGCACTGCCACACGATGCCTTAGTTGGATTCAAAAATCGCTCACCTCATGTCCATGAAAGGTAGGTAGGTTGCAAACCTTTGTCGTTCTAAAAAGTGGGATGTGGTTCAAAAAAGTTTGGGAACTACTGCTTTAAGATGACCTTGAGCGATATATATAAATTCATAATAAAACAAAAACCTTCCATGTGAAACTATATTGGAGGAAACCTAATCTGGGAAAACTAATTTTAAGGAAATACAAATGAATCAAAAATTAAAAGAAACATTTTAAAAAGAACAATTATTTTAAGGAAAAATCCAAAATTACATTAAACTTGTATGGAGTTTAGGACTAGGGGCTGATTTTTGGGTTCAAGGATGGCTAATCATTAGGGGTCCTGGGGTTTCTTTTGTGGTCAGGAAGGGGCACTGGAGTCAAGCTATCCTGGCTGAAGACGGCTGATAGCCGGAAACCGGTCCTAGGATGCTTGATTCCGGTCCAGGAAAGACATGGCTTGGCAGTTCGGGCTGGACTGTTCCCATGAGGCACAGGGTCAAGGTTGATTTGCATATGGCCATGTCTGAACTGGGGTGGTGTGGAGTGCAAAGAAATGATGGATTTAGGCCAAGATCTCTGTACTGGGGTGAATGTATGACATTGTTCTGCATTCTTCCATCAACTCTTATTTTTGCACAGGAAGGGGCACAGTCCAGGTATAGAAAGGGGGTTTATGAATGGGTGGAGTCTAGGGATGCTGAGGGTTTTTTAAGTTCACTGATGAGTAGAAGTTAGGGGGTGGTGAGTTTTTAGCATTCCGGATTGAGTGGAGTTTAGGTAGGTGAGGGGTTTAAGTATTCATGGGTAGGTGGAGTTTAGACGTAGAAAGCGATTTAGGGTTAAGGGAAGGGTAGAGTGTAGGGGTGTTAAGGATTTTTTAAGGTTGTGGATAAGTGCTGTTTAAGGGCATTGAGGGCTTATTTTTAGGGTTCATGGATGGGTCGAGCATGGGGGTGGTGAAAAGTAAACCAGAAAAAGCGGACTTGGCTTGGAATTCAATTCAGCTTACCACAGAAAATGTACCCAGCCTTAACTGTGAGGTCTTCAGGGTATGTTTAGGTTAATCACCATTCTGTGATCCTGTCTTGGCACCAAAACCACTTCCCTTTTAAACATATTTTTCTCCTCAAGTAAGGCTATCCCTTCTTGTACCATTTTGTGACACCCACCTCCGCCAATCCATATTATGAATCCCAAGTCCTTTCCTACCTACTGTACACCGCACCTCCCTTCTATCATGACTCAGTTCACCCCCGGTCATTCAACAGCTATATCACACCCTTTGCACCTCTTCCTTGTTCCCAACTGTGGTACATCCCCTGGCTGCCCATTGTGCTTTTGCCTTCAATTCACAGCGGTGTCCCATTTGATGGCATCTTCTCCCATCAAGTAACGTCAACTCGTTCCTTCTCTAAACTATTATTTACTTCTTCTGTGATCTGTTCCAGCGTTATTCTATTGACAGCACTCCCACATCTATCCAGTGTCACTCATTTGCTCTTGGACCAACAGTTGCGTATTGCTAATGGGTTGCTACCTAATCCTCAGGAATGATTTAATCTTTTTTAATGTTTCTGAAGTAATCAGAAACTCATTTTTGCATCATCCTCAAGTCATCTGTATTGATCCCATTGTAAAGTAATCAGATGCTCATTTTGAAGTCTTCCTCAAATCATTAGGCACAATACGGTCCTGAGAAGTCATCAAATGCTCATTTTTGGGTCATCCTCAAATCATCAGGTACAGGCTACTAAACTCTGCTGATGACTTCAGAAGCTTGATGATGTCTGATGATGGGAAAATTACTTCTACAGTAGTTGGATGATCATTCGATGACTCTGGGATTACTTCTAAAGTAATCCTGATGACCAGGGGAGTCAATTAAACGACTTACAAACCATACGTTTTTTAAAAAAAAAACAGTATTAAAAAAGTATAAAACGTTAATGCCCCCAGCTGCCCCAGATTGTATCGGCCAGTTAAAGTGGTATCTAGAGTGACCGGTCAACCACATGTCCGGCTTAGTTATCTCCAAGATAGGAGCCATGGAAATGGGTGTGGGGTTCTCTGGAGAGATTGTTGTTGCAGCTCTACCATGTTCGTGTGCCCCTGACTGCATGCTGGCAGGAATACTCCCTGGGTCTTGGCAGAGTGAGCCCAGTTTAGCACCGTGCCCCGCCCTCGCAGTGACTAGTAGAAATTCCACCCGCAATACCACCTGTTTCCTGTAAACATGTTTCTCCGCTCAAGTAGTTCCTTCCCTTCGGATGCAGACATTTTTTGGAGAAAACCCTGCCACTCTCATACTCAAAATGTAGCAGAGTTTGAACTGGTTTCACCCCCCCTTATCCTTCAGCAGAAAATAAGAGATTGCTCAGGGGCCAAGGTTCAGACTCCAAAGAGGACAAAAAGTGAGGGGCCATCTCAGTGTTGTCATTATTTCAGGGTCGAACTGTGAGTGACGTCACTTCCGCTTCCCTGGTTATTTGGGTGGATTGAGGCCTATTTCTGCCAGTGTGAAGAACCAGTCACTGAGAGCTGCATGCTGTTTTATGCGGTGCGCTGTACTTGCCCCGGGCAAGGCCAGACCACTCAGAGAGGGGGGTGGGGGGAGGGGGGTGCTGGTGGGAGGGGGAAGAGAGGGGGAGGACAGCTTGCCTTGAACTGATGCTGTCGAGGAAGCTTTGGTGAACGAGGCTCTCGCTTTCTCTCTGCAGATGAGAGACAGAGAACATCAGGGGCTTAAGAATGCCTAATCCACCCCCCCCCCACACCCCCCAAAGAGATCCTTGCCGAAGCCCCTGAATTGCAGCGATGATACAGACGGTCGGGCCGGGCGGGGTCAGTGCCTCTCCTCTGGCCCACTTTTCATTTGTTAAAAAAACAAACAAAGTCTCACAAAAACCGGGGATTATGACATTTCCCGCCTCAGCGCCACAGTCAATTATTATAATTGTATTTTGTCTAAGTGACTTCCCTCAAACATTACAAATATATTAATTACTGCTGTGTTCAGGGGCATATCTTATTACTGTGCTCGGTTAAATGAAGAGAGCCGTGCTGCACAGCCGCGCAGCTCGGCACTGAGGACTCCTCTGCTGGTACCTAGAGGTGGGCGAGCCAATCCATAAACAGGGAGAGCCGAGCCAGAGCCAAGGGTAGAGTCTGGCTCTAAGAGCCTGTGCACGAGCTGAGCCGAGCTGAGGGTAGACTCTGGCTCTAAGAGCCTGTGCACGAGCCAGAGCCAAGGGTAGACTCTGGCTCTAAGAGCCTGTGCACGAGCCGAGCCGATCCAAGGGTAGACTTCGGCTCTAAGAGCCTGTGCACGAGTCGAGCCGAGGGTAGAGTCTGTCTCTAAGAGCCTGTGCACGAGCCGAGCCAGAGTCGAGCTGAGGGTAGACTCTGGCTCCAAGAGCCTGTGCACGAGCCGACCTGAGGGCGGACTCTGGCTCTAAGAGCCTGTGCATGAGCAGAGCCGAGCCGAGGGTAGACTTCGGCTCTAAGAGCCTGTGCACGAGCCGAGCCGAGGGTAGACTCTGGCTCTAAGAGCCTGTGCACGAGCTGAGCCGAGGGTAGACTCTGGCTCTAAGAGCCTGTGCACGAGCCAAGCCGATCCATGGGTAGACTCCGGCTCTAAGAGCCTGTGCATGAGCCAAGCCAGAGACGAGCTGAGGGTAGACTCTGGCTCTAAGAGCCTGTGCACGAGCCTAGCCGAGGGTAGACTCTGGCTCTAAGAGCCTGTGCACGAGCCGAGCCGAGGGTAGACTCTGGCTCTAAGAGCCTGTGCACGAGCCGAGCCGAGGGTAGACTCTGGCTCTAAGAGCCTGTGCACGAGCCAAGCCGAGGGTAGACTCTGGCTCTAAGAGCCTGTGCACGAGCCGAGCCGAGGGTAGACTCTGGCTCTAAGAGCCTGTGCACGAGCCGAGCCGAGGGTAGACTCTGGCTCTAAGAGCCTGTGCACGAGCCGAGCCAGAGTCGAGCTGAGGGTAGACTCTGGCTCCAAGAGCCGACCTGAGCGCGGACTCTGGCTCTAAGAGCCTGTGCATGAGCAGAGCCGAGCCGAGGGTAGACTTCGGCTCTAAGAGCCTGTGCATGAGCCAAGCCAGAGACGAGCTGAGGGTAGACTCTGGCTCTAAGAGCCTGTGCCCGAGCCAGAGTCGAGCTGAGGGTAGACTCTGGCTCCAAGAGCCTGTGCACGAGCCGACCTGAGCACGGACTCTGGCTCTAAGAGCCTGTGCATGAGCAGAGCCGAGCCGAGGGTAGACTTCGGCTCTAAGAGCCTGTGCATGAGCCAAGCCAGAGACGAGCTGAGGGTAGACTCTGGCTCTAAGAGCCTGTGCACGAGCCGAGCCGAGGGTAGACTCTGGCTCTAAGAGCCTGTGCACAAGCCGAGCTGAGGACGGACTCTGGCTCTAAGAGCCTGTGCATGAGCAGAGCCGAGCCGAGGGTAGACTCTGGCTCTAAGAGCCTGTGCACGAGCCAAGCCAGAGACGAGCTGAGGGTAGACTCTGGCTCTAGGAGCCTGCGCACGAGCCGAGCCGATCCAAGGGTAGACTCTGGCTCTAAAAGCCTGTGCACGAGCCGAGCCGAGGGTAGACTCTGGCTCTAAGAGCCTGTGCACAAGCCGAGCTGAGGGCGGACTCTGGCTCTAAGAGCCTGTGCACGAGCCGAGCCAGAGCCGAGCCATGGGTAGACTCTGGCTCTAAGAGCCTGTGCACGAGCCAAGCCCTGAAAATACTTCACATGTAAATCATGTAGCAAACATCATGTTAGGTGTTATTGTGTATTCAAAATCCCCAAAAAGTATTTAAAACACTGAAGCTTTGCACTTTAGCACACCAGATTACATTTCTGCATTAAGAAGTATTTATTAGAAGTATTTGTTAAAAGTAAGAGTTTTCAAACATGGACTGTGTAACATTCTTGACCCAATCTGATTAGAATGTATTAGTGAACTAAGAGGCAAGTCAGGGCTCACGGCTACCCTATATGTGGCCTAGATTCTTACTTAGAGCAACATTATAGGCTATTACATCAAACCCAGGAGAGGTTTTGTACAGCGCACATCCAAAATCACCAATTTGAAGGTGCTCTCAAATGTGAGAATGAACAAAAAAGAGGCTTGGTGAATTACAATACTTGCCTAGGATCACATGACTTGGTAAAGTAGGGAAGCTGGGATTGAGTCCAGATTTTCTAGTTTCACATTGTTCAATTCTGCCACTGAAACTGCCCTCGTCGCCACCACGGATGACATTCGCATGACTATGGATAGAGAAGACACAGTGGCCCTCACCCGCCTGGACCTCTCTGCAGCATCTGAAACGGTCTCCCACCCCACTATGTGGAGAAGTGTGGCTCACTGGTTAGAGGAGGCAGACTTGGAAGCAGAGGTCAGCCCGGGACCAGGGTTCAATTCCCGGCTTGGCGGGGTCTTGAGTCCTAAAATGTCCATGGACTCGACAATTCTCGCTCTGGTGTCTACTCGATTCATGGGTTCACACTCTGCGACTCTGGGCAATAGCTTGCTTAATCACCACAACGGCCCCTCGCGGTGGGATGTCTGGCTTTCACCTTGTGGATAACCTGCCGGGGTTATCTCACAGGGGAATACCAGGACGGGTTCCCTAAGCAAGCGCTTAGAAACCGTTCGGTGATTTGCGCTATATAAATTCCTGTACATTTACATTTACTCCATCCTCATCCAACACCTACATGACATCGGAATCCGAGGACAAGCACTCCAATGGATTTGCTCCTTTCTGACTGGAAGGACCCAGTGACTCAGCCTGACACTGTACATCTCGGATGCCAGTAAATTCATCTGCAGAGTTCTGGAAGGATCCTCCGTGAGCCCAACCCTCTTCAGCACATACATGGTCCCTCTTGCCAGCATCATCCACTCTCATGAGATCAACGTCCACTCCTACGCTGACCACACACAAATCATTCTCTCCCTCGCTGACGAGACGCCCAGTACCTGGATCAAGTTCTCTGCCTGCAAGACTGAAATCACGCACTGGATGAAGAACAACTGTCTAAACACCGACAAAACCGAAATTGTTATCTTCAGAAACGGCAGATCACTGTAGGACTCCACCTGGTGGCCATCAGAGCTAGGACTCACATCCGCTCCCCTACCACCCACACCAAGAACCTCTGGATCATCATCTACAGCAAACTCAACATGACCGCTGAAGACAGAGCCATCACTGCCTCATGTTTTCATACTCTGAAGATACTGAGGAAGATTTTCAAATGGCTCACAAGCAGCACCCAGAAAACCACCACACACACCCTGGTCACAAGCAAGCTGGACTATGGAAACACTCTTGATGCCGAGATCAACAGCAAAATCACCAGAAGGCTGCAGACCATTCAGAACTCAGTTGCCAGACTCACGCTCAACCTCCCATGATGCAATCACATCATAACACACCTGAAGGAACTCTACTGGGTCTCTATTCATAAACAAGCACATTTTAAACTCTTCACCCACACATTCAAGGCACTACATAACACTAACCCTGGGCGTAGTTTGAGTAGTAGCGCTACGCGTAGCTACACAAAGTGCACTTCGCACTACGGGAGCTACGCGTAGCTACGCGAACTGCGTAGTGTGGTAGGAAAAATTATGTTTGCACTGATTGCACAGTGCCGGATGCTTGTCCGCACTGTGCAATCATTGCAAACGGCATCTTGCACTGTGCAAGCGGTCGTTTTCTGTCGCTCGAGTAGATTTGTACTCGAGCGGCAGCTTTCTGAACGCAGACTGGTAGTTTCTCATTGCGAGCGGTCGTGAGCATACGCAACCACTCGCAATGACAAACCTGACCTCCCCACATTGAGAATCTCATTGAGAATCTCACTGGGAGGTATATTTTCCACGCTTGCGATCGGCAACTTGATGTTGCTGATCGCGAATGAGGAAAAGTCTCGCCGGGATGTTGATTTTGCTCGCTCGCAGTCGGCAACTTGGCGTTGAGGACCGCAAGAAAGCAAAAAATTCCCACTACACTACGCTACATGTTTTTGCATAGTGCTACGTGCAATTTGTGCAGCGCGTAGTAGCACAAACTATGCACACTCCGCAAGTGTAGTCCTACGCCCAAGGTTTCATAACACTGGCCCAGCATACCTCAACAATCTCACCTGCTTTCACAAACCTATCAGACACATCCGCTCGTCCAGACTCCTACTTGCACAAATCCCACACATACAGTGAACCAGAAACAGCAGCTGAGCCTTCTCCTATATCAGTTATAAATCGCAGAACGACCTGCCCGTACACATAGTAGCCTCCGCCTCACTTCTTGAATTCCTCGAGAAGCTGAAGACCTGGCCACTAGGCCCTAGTTGTGGTTTCACACCTGCTCAGTGCCAGGATACCCTCTATGTGATACTGCACTCTAACCATTTGCATAACAGAACACAACATACCACTAGATGGCTGTCTCCTGTTGACATTAAACGTTACGCTTTGTCTTTAATTCTTGGAGGATGACATTTGTACATGGGTGACAAGCAGAATCCACATTCATTCCTGGAAGTTTTAGATTGCATTGATATTGCCAAAGAACACAAGAGCTCTTCACATCAGACACACATAATGTTACACCTTTCTTTAACAGCACTCTGGCATTCAAACCTGGTTCCGCATGTTGCATGCCCAGTAGCTATAGCCATTAGTTTTGGACTCAGGTTGCTAGAGCCTGGCTTGAGCTTGCAGTGGCTCGCCCACCTCTATCGGTACGTCAACAAGTCACAGAAAGCCTAGGCCTTAGGGCTGGACTATCATTAGTGCAACAGGTGCAGTGGCACTAGGGAGCAGGTGCTTGAGGGCAGCAGTGCACCCATCTATGGCTGACTTAAGGGTAGGACTGATTGTGACTTATTAGAGTTTGCTTGTATTAGGGCCCAGAGCACCCTAACTCAGCCACTCCTTGACCACTGCGATGGAAAGTTGAACGCCCTTGTTATTGGCAAACTTGGAATGACTTAGAACTCGTGTGTAGTCAGAATTCTTTTTCCTGCAAGAACCATCAACTCTACAACTGAGCTGAGACCTACATGAGTTACGTCAGAATGGTAAAAACTAAACAAATGCATGATAACACCCAAGCAGATACATGTCAAGCACACCCCTACTAATCCACTCACTTCTATGCACTCACACAAGTTTTTTATGTGTATAAAGTGGTTGATAACTCTGGTGTTGTGGCCTAGGTGGACATTATATAGCAGAAGATGGACATCACAGGGTCCGCTGTCAGTGCCACATAATTTTCTAGATGATTGTTTTAAAGTCTAATAAAAATGCTGTAAATTGAAAGTTGTAATATTTTTCACTACTTGTTTTAGTTTCTCTGTACACAATTCCTCCATGTCCTGATTTGAGCCCAGTACGAAGCAGCCACATGCCTGAGCTCTGCTTTAAGGTGAAGATCTAGGGCATAGAGAGAGACCCCCAAACAGCCTTCAATACGTCTCTGAGAGGCTGGTTCTGTCTTCAGGCACGCAGAGAGCCCCTGGAGGATGCAATGGTCATCAAGTGCCATAGGGGGCTGGAAATTCCAAATGGTGGCATACTATCTTCCTTCAGACACCCGCAATCTTCCATCTCACATGTTCCACTAGGAGCACACGCACCACCCTCTCCACAGCCAGCCATTCAAGAATGGACCCCCACCCCATGGTCTTTTACAGATGTGTATTTGATGTACCGCTTCTATGGCCAAGTCTACATTTGGTGTAATCAACCCGTATGCCATGCATAAAACTGCTGTATTGGCACCTATACGAATCTAATGACTGGAAATGCATGAAACACAATCTTATTTTTGATGACATTTTAGCTCATGTTCTTTTTTGCCTCCATCCCCTGGCCTGGACCAGCCGTTGAAACCACAACATCCCTGCCCTGTAAGGTGGCTCTCTAAAGAGCCGTAGTCTGGAACACAGAGTACAAGAATATCTTCATACCTTAATATCTTAACCAAAACCCTGAGGACCAAAATGTCGAAAGGTAAGTGCATATAGGGAAGTCTAGATTTACTATTCTTAACTTCAAATCTACGTACCTTTATGATATTTATAGTGTCTTGGTACATATATACAGAGTTAGGTGTAGAAAATCTATACCTTCTTACCTGGCGAAGTTTTTGTCCTTGATATTTTAGCTACGATTTTAAGTTATAACAATATTTCCTGCTCGAAATTCAGGATCCACACCCTTTCAAGACCCTAGAAGCAAACAGGGTATGGAGTGCACACCACACAAACAAACATAAAGATAATCACAAAAAAGATGGCAAATGCCTATGAGAGCATGTCCCTAAATCACTAAAGGGACTCAAGTCACATCCAACTGATGAGGCCCCAGCGGGTCGAAAGGGACGGGATCCGCTTGCTCTCTGGCCCGGCAGTACAGGTAGGCATGACCCTATAGGAGTAGGATCAAAACGAACTGCATATGGCTGATCACTTTGCTGAGAGTGACACAGTGGTTGAAAAACGATGGACTGGAATGCAGCCCTGAGTGAGTTTTTGCCAGTGGCTGAGATTAATCATTCTTCACTGCCATAACTTGGTTGCTTGGTGCAGCACATGCCCTAGATGTCCTGGGTAGGGTCAGACCTGGGCGTCATGCTCATTTTTGCCACAGGACTTACTGACGAGGCCCATGTAGACCAAAACTGGTCTGGAGTTGCTTGTGTCCTCAACTGGAAAGGATCTGTGCTCGACGGTCTAGTTGAACTATTCCTAGAAAAGCAAGGCCAAGACTGATGTGCACATGGTGGATCCCTGTCTAGTATGGGGCAGAGGAGGTGAAAAACGATGGACTGGAATGAGGCCTGAGCTTTTACCAGTGGCTGGGATTAATTCAAGTGTTCCTTTAATCACGCTGTTGTTTGTTGCTTATTTAACCAAAAATCAGTCTGTTTTTCAGCAGACCAGCGCTGCAGTGGAGGCTTATACAAGCAATAAGTGGTGGGCAGGGATGCAAGATGCTGGTGAGGGGGCATGAGGTGGTGCGCGGGGAGGCATAAGGGAGACTTAGCAGGGGGGGCTAATTCTTAATAAAAATAAGACTTACCTTACTCTGCCAGCAACGTCGGTGCTCCCCTGCTGCCGACACAGGTTCCCGGAGTCCCCTCCTAATACCGACTCTGCTCTCATGCTATACCAAGCATGAAAGAAGTATGGGGATTGGCCTACGTGGGCTGCTTTCACGCTCTGCTGAGGGCAGGGCCTTTTTCTCCAACCCAAGGCGGCTGGCCAAACCGACATGCGCACTTAAATGCACTTACCACTCTGCCTCCCAGTCCCAGTCTGCCCTGTTAACCTGGCCCCACCCGCTCTATGCTCACGTCGGCTGCGAGACAGTGAAAAATACAATGATAATAAAGTTGTTTTATTATCATTTTATTTTAAATTTTTGGGCTTTTTGCAGGAGGGACGACGCTCCTCCGCCATTGCTGAGGAGCCGCCACTGCAGCGCTGTCGTTGTCCACCAAGCTAGTAAATCGCCGCCCTCTGAGTTTGCAAGCTTCAGATGAGAAACCAGCCCTGTCAAGAGAAATTTAGCATCACTCCGAAACATTACTTTAATGGATGTGGCTTTCTCAGCCAAACCACCGGTCCCCAGCCACCACTTAACAAGCCGGCCTTCTTTTCTTTTGTATTTCTACCTCCCTGGCCCCCTTTGTTTCCCTGCGCTCTCATCACTTTTGTTGTTTTGCTTTCTGTAAAAATTAATTAGGCACACTTTTTAACTTTTTTTTATTTGTGCAGGCACGCTTGTCTCTAATTGGGCTCATGGCTGCTCCTCTTGACTCCCCTCATGCAGTGTGATGCCTGCAGAAGGGACGGACTGCGTTTGACAGATAGTTACTGGAATTTTGCCCATAATTACTGTGTGTTTTTTTGATTGGCCTGCTGTGCTCTGTATGTATTTCATGCTTGAGGCTGAGGCGCGACAGACAAAAAAAGAGAAGGAAAAATGGCCAAGGGATTTGTCAGAATGCGGCATCAAAAACTGAAGCTTATTAGGCAGACAGACCAGGAGAAATGCCTTCTCCAACCCCCAAGAAAGCCATGAAGCTAGAGTGTCCATTGTGTGCACTTCTTACAAGTGATGTCAACAGGCAGGAACATTTAAATAAATAAATAAATCAATAAAAGGCAACAAACTCACAGTAAAAATAAATAAATAAGGTTTTACTGTACAGACAATAGCATTTCCACTCCCTTACATGATTTGCAATCATGTGCCTTTGGGTTAAGGCCTTGTGGGACATATGTGTGGCTCTTACATCCTTTCCAGGTCATTCCTAGCCTGATTACTCTCTGCTTGAAAGCCTCCTCTCATCCACTTACTGCCTTTTTCACCAAGTGATATATCCTCTCAGGTGAGGAAATTTCTTTTTACTGGCGCGCCGACAGGTGGCGCTGGAATCCGCGCCCCTCCCTAGGTCACAGTCTCCGGTCCTCCACCGTGCTACTATCGAAGGTATGTGGTTTAAAAAGGACACAGACCAGAGCCGATTCCTTGGAATTCCCTGACCTTGTGATTGTCCATTTTGATGCTCGCCTTGTGTTTCATAGAATGAGTTGCTAGAGTGAGATGGTTTTCTTTTGGTGGTTTGAATAGGTTAACGCAGGGAAGTCCTTAGTAGCCTGCAAGAGCTCTGCAAGAGAAGGCGACATAAGATATAAGATGTCCACTCCTGTCTGCAAGTCCATTGTGTGGCTAAAAGATCGCGTTGTACTGACATACATCCCTGCAGGCATAAGCTGTTTCTTGAAGGCCCAGGCAAGCTTCGCTCAGGTGGCTCCAGGAAGCTGATGAGTCTTCTCTCGACTGTTGGAGCGTTTGGATTGCCATTTGGAAGGAGGGGGCCTGTCAACTTAGTACAGCATCTAACTAGGTCAAAACAGAGTTTCATTGTAAAAACCTAGGCTTGACCCCTACGGCCATCTCATGATGATCAGCCCCGTGGCTCAGTGTATAGCCGAGCGCCTGTATTTTTTCATCTGAGGCTTTTAACGTTCATACAGATAACTCAGAATTTCTAGGAGTGAATGCATGAACCTTAGGCAGAGTTGAAACTAGAGAGAGGTAATCTCTACTCACAGTTTCTGACTTGTTCTGTCTAAAGTTCATGCTTAACTCTGAGAACTTCGCAGTTATATGTATGAACCTTAGATGCCTCAAATGCAAAAGACGGGCGCTTGACTCTGCGCTGAGCCAGTGCAAGTGACCATGATGCGGACTCTGGTATCTATGGTGTAAAGCAGCAGCTTTTTCATTCGAGACACGCGTCAGTGCCTAATTTGAGCCGGTGGTTTCTGGTTCTCGGCACCAGCACTTAATTGTCAACACCCGCGCTTGTAACAGTCTACCAGCTCAAAACAGTTGTTTAATAATTCAATATACATACAAAAATGACTATTGATTGCTGCACAAGCCCATTATTATAGCTTTGGGTGCCTGGGCTAGACTGAATTGTCACACTTATAGGAGTGTGGTGGTTAGTAGTTATGTTGGTTCTGCCACTGGCAGCTCTGGCAGGGGCAATGGGTGGTGCAAGCTGCAGTGCCCCCCCGACGAGGACCCTGGTACTTTTTTAAACACTTCCTGAAAAGTATAAAAGTAAAAAACCAAATAGTAACATACTAAACCAACTTTTTTTTAAAGAAGTAACATTAACAAACAAACCAATGCAGACATTGTCCATATCATACTAAGGGAACAAGACATAACATTGTTTGAAGGAAATGTCAAAATTAAAATGCACACATGAAAAAAAAAATATATATATATAATTCTACGTTAATACTATCCTATAAATGCACTATGCAGAGTACACAACCTTAGTGTAGACAAGCACAATGACAATATGAGCTAGGAGGTCCTGGGTATAGCTGGATATCTGTAATAATGTGTATAGGAAATGAAACGAGTACCTTACTGTGACATTACAGCCATCAGCTTGAAAGACACTCTCACCCGTTTTGTAGAAATGTAAATAGTTTGTAAATACGTAGGTGTAAAATATATATACGTTATATGACTCACAATTAGTACTTTACTGTGAGATTATTATACATATGTATACACATACATTATGAACCACATACACCTGGAAAATGGCGATCACCAATGATCCAGAACCTGTAAGCAAGGTTGACAGTCTAGATGGACAATGGAAAGGAAAAAGGGTTAAACTGCACTGAGCACTTTAAAAATGGTCTAGACACCAGGGACTCTATGGTCCAGTGGAAGGCAAGCTGTTGCCGAAACGCGTAGGCCGTCTGATTTAATGCACGTTATTTTGCACATGGTGTGTGAATAAAGAAACTTTTGTATAATCCTACCTGCTTGCTGTGCCGTGACTTCTGCTGGGAGGGTCGAAGCAAGGAGAATCCAAGAAATATATATATATATATTATTTTTTTTTTTTATATACAAAGAACCAGAGCTTCGGAGAGCACACTGTTTTCCAACATAATTGCGCACGATGGTTCATGCTTCCTCGAGTAATTATTATGTGCCTTACGTGTTTCGGAGCATCCCTTCTCCTTGATCACAGGCTGTTCTCGGCTGGTACAGAAATGAAGCCGGCACCATTTTGACACGTTTTTATTCTTTACGTGGGTAATTCACATCCATTTGCATGATGGTACTTTGAGTCCGTGTTTTTTACTAAAATAGTCTGGGGTGCCTTTTTCTTAGTCAATTCACCTTGGTAGGTTCCATACTCAGTTCGAGTCTATAATTAACATTGTTATGCCCTTCAGTGGGCCCCCAGGACACGATGAACCATCGTGCGCAATTATGTTGGAAAACAGTTTGCTCTCCGAAGCTCTGGTTCTTTGTATAAAAATAAATTGACGGCAGTTCCATGTCGTGGAGAAGCACCACCGAAATGAGAGCCATGGAAACCACAGAACAATGCCGAGTTTCCTTTTGGAGTTTTCTAACAGCACCTGTGATGGTTCATCGTGTCCTGGGGGCCCACTGAAGGGCATAACAATGTTAATTATAGACTCGAACTGAGTATGGAACCTACCAAGGTGAATTGACTAAGAAAAAGGCACCCCAGACTATTTTAGTAAAAAACACGGACTCAAAGTACCATCATGCAAATGGATGTGAATTACCCACGTAAAGAATAAAAACGTGTCAAAATGGTGCCGGCTTCATTTCTGTACCAGCCGAGAACAGCCTGTGATCAAGGAGAAGGGATGCTCCGAAACGCGTAAGGCACATAATAATTACTCGAGGAAGCATGAACCATCGTGCGCAATTATGTTGGAAAACAGTGTGCTCTCCGAAGCTCTGGTTCTTTGTATAAAAAAAATATATATATATATATTGATGTGACCAAGGCCGCAGGGACGGTCGAAACGCGTCATGACAAACTGTTTATTGGGCAAATAAACTGAATACTGGTCCATGCCTTGTATTTCACCCGAGTGGTGGAGCGCTGCGAGGTATTTCAGATATATATATATCTATATAACAAAAATGCCAAACAAAACCAATAAAAGTTGCATGCAAACTGTTCGTCCTAGCAGAGGCAGAGAAGAGCCAGTTACCTTCAAAGCCGTTGAACCTCAAAGCTTTCAAACTTCCTAGGTAGTTGGATAACTTCTTTGTGTTTACTCGAAAGATCCCAAACAGATGGGAAGGCTTTTTGGATATAGGTCACAGTCAGAGGCGCAACTAGAGCCAAATATTGGGGGGGGGGGAAGGGGAGCTAGGAATTTTTTTTGGGTGGGGGCTAATTCTTTCAGAAATAGGCAGAGTGTAGATGCAGGGGCTGTAAGAAGGGGTGAAAACACAACAAAGCCTCGTTAGCAAGTTAATGGTCTTTTAAGGACCTGTGAAGTACTCGGATGCAGCTGTGTTATGTTATGTTATTTTGTGTCTTTTATAGCGCTCGGCTACTCAAAAGAGTGTCCCGGCGCTTTATTGACAACCTGAAAAAGACAAACACAACAGGCAGATTAAAAGAAAGCGGGTCAGCAAAATAGGGAAATCTAGGAAGCAAAAAGCCAAGTTTTCAGGCCCTTCCTGAAGGCCAACAGATCTGGGGTGCTACGCAATGTCAGGGGTAGGGAGTTCCAAAGCTGTGGGGCCCGGAGCATAAAGGAACGACCTCCCATACGGGCCTTCCTCACACGAGGAACCGTAGCAAGAAACATTGACTCTGACCTCAGAGATCAGGAAGGACGATAGGAAAAGAGCCTCTTCTGAAGGTATTTAGCCCCAGTGGCATAAAAGGCCTTGTGAGCAAGAGTTAAGGCTTTGAAAACTATCTGCTGTCGGATAGGCAGCCAATGAAGCAACTGCAACAAGCCAGAAACTCTGACTCGCCTATGCAGGCCAAAAATGGCACGCGCTGCCGCGTTCTGGACCACCTGCATCCGTTGCAGGAGATATTCCGGCAGGCCAATATATAGGAGATTAGAATAGTCCAATCTTGAACCGATCAAGGCCTGTACCGTAGTCCTCCTGTGGTCCTCAGAAAGCAAAGGGAAAAACATCCGAAGCATGCGGAGAAGACCAAAGCAGGTGCCAGTAAGGGCAAGGATCTGAGATCTTAAAGTCAGGCCATTGTCAATTTTGATCCCCAAATTCTTAGCTGACTGAGACGACCGCCCCAGAGGAGACATGTCAGCAGGCCACCATACCTGCCAGTCAGGATCGGATTGACAACCGAAGAAGAGCACCTCCGATTTATCTGAGTTGCACTTGAGGCTGTTCAGTTGGAGCCATTTAAAAACAGCCCCAAGGCACTCATGGATACTCTCTCCATCAAAGTCCTCTCCTTTCCGACAGGTAAAGAGCAGCTGGGTGTCATCTGCGTAGGATACTATCTGGGCCCCGAAGGACTCAGCCAGAGCCGCCAGAGGGGTCATAAAGATGTTAAAAAGAGTCGGGCTCAATACAGAGCCCTGCGGGACTCCGACTCCCAATGGCGGCATCTCAGCAGAGCTAGAGGAGGCCCCGACCGTTTGTCGGCGGCCGGCCAGAAAAGATGTAAACCAGCTGAGCACCGTCCCCCTCAGACCGATCTCATGAAGTCTGACGAGCAAATCCTCATGGGGGACGGTGTTGAAGGCCGCCGACAAGTCGAGCATGATCAGCATGGCTCTGCCCCCCGAGTCCAGCGTCTCCTTGATGGCTTCAGACACCTACAGCAACGCCGTCTCAGTGCTAAGATTAGGACGAAAGCCCGATTGGGTGGAATGAAGCAGATCGTGTGATTCCAAAAAATTAGAAAGCACATTATGCACGTGCTTCTCCAGGGTTTTAGCCAATGCAGGGAGGAGAGAGATAGGTCTGTAATTGGCCAAGACCTTGGGGTCTAGACCAGGCTTCTTAATAAGGGGAATGACCATAGCCTGTTTCCAAGCCGAAGGGACCACGCCCTGGCTCAGAGAAAGATTCAAGAGGGGATTGACCAGCGGATTTACCACTACCGCCATCTTCGCCAGAAATTTGGCCGGACATGGGTCGAGCGGCGATCCAGATTTAAGATTGGCCAAAAGTGTCAATGACGAAGCAGTTGAAATAGGCGGAAAGTCTGACAGGACTGGCCCAAGGGGAACCGATGGAACTGGTCCAACCTCAGAAGAAGGAAGGGCAACGGCCGGTCGCGATGGAAAGGAGTCCGGAATCAGCTTAATCTTTGTGGTGAAAAAGCATGCAAGATCCGATGCCCACGTCTCGGTGGCGGCAGTCTGGGTCACATTCGACCGTGGGACAATAAATTCCCTAACGATCGTGAAGATCTCTTTGCAGGAATTCGAGGCATCCTCAATCCTCTTAGCAAAGTAGCTCTTCTTCTCAAGGAGAATGTCTCGATGATAGGCTTTGACCACGGTTCTATATTCGAGTCTGGCAGCAGGATCGTACTGAGCTCGCCAGGCCCTTTCCGCCACCTTGCACGGCCTGCGGGAAGCAAGCAGCGCTCCGGTGAACCAAGGAGCAGAAACCCGCTAGGGCAATGAACGGGGGGCCCTCAAGGGGGCCAGATCATTCAACCTGTCCACAAACCAGGCCTGCAAGGACTCCAGGTCCCTATCCAAAACACCCGTCAGAGGGCAAGGATGTTCGCACAGTGCCTGTGACAACATTTCTGGGGTCACCCGATGGTATGCCCTTGACGTTGATCCTTGCTGTCTAGGGGCACTGCTCAGGGGTTTCTTATTGCCCAGTATGTGAAAGTTGACCAACCGATGGTCTGTCCACAAGACCGGCAGGAGTGCCATCACCTCTATGGGGGACGTAGAAAAGACCTGATCCAAAATATGGCCTTTGTCATGCGTTGGTTCAAAGAGATAGGGGGCTAAGCTCAAGGGAGCCGTGGTGTTGGGTAGTTTAATCACGTCTGGGTCCAAAGCCTCGTCCATGTGAAAATTGAGGTCACCAGCCAAAATACAATGGTCAGCTCTCATGGCCAACGTTGACATAACAGACTGGAGCTCATCGAAAAATGAACCTGCTGGACCAGGGGGTCTGTACACTAACAGCCCTTTCACTGACTGATGCGGCGTCAATGATAAAGAAAAGGCAAGGGATTCAGACCCTTTGATAGCCTCAGTGGGAATAATTGAGCATACGACGGATTTCTTCACCACGAGTGCTACACCACCACCCCTTCCTTCCAGTCTATCCTGCCTGTAAATACTATATTCTGGAGGGATTGCAGAAGCAATATCCGGGTTAGAAGAAGCTCCTAGCCAGGTCTCTGTTAGCATCAGGCACACCGGTTTTTCCGTAGTCAAGAGGTCAAAGAGCTCCTGAGCGTGACTGCGCACTGACCTGGTGTTTAACAGCATACAATGGTGCTTCACAGAGGCCATCTCCCGATCAGAGAGTGTCCGCAGAACATTGCCTGGCGACCAGCCGCAACCCGGGCATCTCCTCTTGCCCCTATAACGACCTGGAAACACCTTAAAGCAAACGCACGAAACCTTTTATAAGGACCGCAGTTGCGAAGATGTATGTGTGTGCCTGGGAAGCTTTTTCAGCCCGGGCTAACACATCAACCTGCAAAAAGATGAAAGGCTGAGTAGATCTGCTGGGGTTTGAACCTGTGACCAGGTCGAACACAGGCCCCAGCAGCATTAGTCCACTGAGCCAGCAGACCCGGCCGGCCAGATATATGCACATATATATCTCATCAAAGTAAGTTGATGTGGCGCATTCTAACCACTTGTTTGTAAGAATGTTGAGGTACATCTTATCAACCTGAATAAATATCAGCTCCAGAATGTCCACTGCTACTATACTCTCGAGGAAAGTATAAGTAGGTGCGTGTAAATTTACTTTTCTTAAGTCTACATCTACTTTCTTTGATGATATAAATTTACACCTACACTCGATGATACAGTGGTTGGAATGAATTTGTTGCAGGATGATAGTTTGTATAAGTGGTGGTGTCTTTTAATTGACAAACAAAGCAGTGTGCTGTCACGGTTGGGGTTTCACAGGGTTATTTGTAAGGGAAGTAAAGTATTGAGGCCTTGGCTCTGGGTCTTGAGAGCCAATAGACGCTGTTGTTGGTTCAGACCGGAGGATATTTTGGGGTGGCATCTTGGATTTTTTGCAGTACGTCTAGTTAGTAGCCAGCAAGGTCTGAGTACAGGGTGTTGGTGTAACACAGTATGTAATTTATTAGGGTTTTTGAGGCTGGAGTGTTCAAGATTTACATTTTCTACAACTACTAAACTGTCTAGGTGTGACAGGGATGGGGTGGCTTCAACTGGCAACATCCTTCAGACTAAAAGATTCCTAGATCACTTCCCTTCAAACCAGTGCCTAAATTGAGCCGGTGGTTTCCAGTGCTTGGTACCAGCACTTATTTTTCAGCACCGGCTCTAGTGAGTCCAACACAGGGTGGCGCTGTCTGTCCAATCTTGAGATGAGCAAAACAACAGTGTCTAACCCCTTCACTGCGGCGGCTACTCCGTCGCAGTGTTAAGGGGGTGGGGCGGCCGCGCGGCGGGCCATGCTGGTGACTGAACCGCTCCGTCACCAGCCGCGGTTGAGCTGTGCTCATGACGGACCGGTTCCGTCATGGCCCCGTCCGCTCAATAGCCATGGCGGCCGGGCCATGACGGAACCGCTCCGTCATCAGCACAGCGCCACCGCGGCTGATGACGGAGCGGTTCCGTCATCAGCATGGATAGGGTTAATAAGTCAACATCAATTACAAAAGAATAATGCCTGCCGCTCATGCCATTATCATGGCTATGGGTGGCCTGGAATAGTCTGAATTGTCACACTTGTAGGAGTGTGATGATTGGTAGTTGTGTTTGTACTGTCATTGGCAGCTCATTGGGTGGTGCGGGCTGCAATGGCCTCACGAGAAGGGCCCTGGCGCTTGAGTTTTTTCCCAAACTAATCAGTGCTTTGAACACTGACAGCACTGCTTCTCTTAGATCACCAACATTGATATTAATTATCCCGGGGATTTTTCTCATAGTTTATCTTCTGCTACTTTGTATTATTTTGTTTTTAACACAAAGACGTCTCCTTTATTAGCTTCGGGCCTTTTTAATGGATGTGATTGCACTTTTTGTGTTTATTTCATTGTGCAGCGCTTTGATGTCTACAGGTTTATGAAGAACTTAAAAAAATATATAAATAAATGCACCACGCAATGTCATTTATGACAGGTGTAAGGTTTTTGGCTTATTGTTAGGATATTTTTTATTAATACATGTGGAAAGTATGTTAAAAGAGCTTCCTGGAAATCGATTGATCACTTCGTGTTTGGTGCCAATGTTTGTCTACACATACCGACATCCAAGTAATGAGTAAAGCCATGTAGGCAGAAACACACACCAAGGTCACTGTACATCAGGCATGCTGTCCATTTGCTGCACCTGCTCTGTGTGTGGTTGCATTTTACTTTGCTGCTGGCTGTGCTGTGCTGTATCTGTTCTGTGTGTGAGAAGGGCTTTCAGTGCTGTGGGTCTCTCTGTGTATGTGGGGATGTGTGGGAGGTTTTTACCACTGTCGCCTGGCATATGCCAGTCACATGTGATGGAGGCTTGCATCACTGCTCCTTCCCATGATGTGGCACCATTGTGAGGGAATCTCATATTGCTTCTGCCAGTTCCCTTTGTGGAGAAAGCCTGCCCATATCCTATTCCTATCTGTGAGAGCGACATTTCACTGTATAGCCTATGTACATGTGAGGGAAGCTTGCACTTCTCCTTCCTGCATTCTGTGAAGGATGTTTGAACTGATTGTACATATACTGCACCTATTGTTTGTCGAGTGAGGAAAGCTTGCTCATATCCTAGCTGGGGTGGGTTGGACATTTAACTGTTTAGCATGTGTACATGTGAGGAAGCTTCCACTTCTGTTTCCTGCATTCTGTGAAGGTGTTTGTGCTGATTGTAAAGATACCGTACTTATTGTTTGTGTGTGAGGAAACCTTGCCCAGACCCTGTCTCGACTGCACGAGGGTCACTGCACTGCCTAGCCTATGTACTTGCGAGGGAAGCTTGCACTTCGCCTTCCTGCATTTTGTGAAGGTGTTTTTACTGATTGTACACATACTGTGCCTATTGTTTGTGTGTGAGGGAATCTTGCACTTCTGCTTCCTGTAGTCTGTGAAGGTGTTTGTGCTGTGTTGCAAAGTCATCCTGTGCCCTGGGCGCCCCCAACATTTTGCTGACTGATTCTGGTGGTAACTGATTTTGACTGACCCTGGGCTCTGCCTAACCAGGCCCAGGGCCAGTGCTAAGCTGAAAGAGACACATTAGAATACAGTTAAAACACCTAACAAACACTAGGGTACACTATGGTATGGTGGGGTACCCCCTGTAATTGGCATGACCTACCCCACAAGTCCCTGGTATATAATAGGGCAGGGGATTGAAATTACCTAGAAGTCCCCAGTACCCTGGGGCATGTCAGTATAGGGGCCAGCAGCCTTTTTCTGCACTTGCACTGCTGAAGCCCGAGGTCAGTTTAAAAACAGCCCTGGGTGCCAGGACTGCTTTAAAAAAGTAAATTTTGCCCAAACTCAACTTTGGTGGTAGGGACACTTAACAATGTATAGCCTACAATGTTTTAGCATATTAGGAACCCCTAGGGTCTCCCCTAGGTATCCCAGGGGTGCGGGGTCAGTTATCTATAAGGTACACCCTTATAAAATGAGTTTATATATGCCTGGGTAAAATGACATTTCACATTTCACTCCCCACATTGTGGTAAAGTGCTGCTCAAAGTCGACTTTGATGCTAGGAGCACAGTAAAGGGAGAATCTGCAATATTTCTACAGATTCAGAACCCATAAAGTCTCCCCTAGTTGCCCATTTGGTGGGGTTCCTGTAGATATAAGGCAAGTACTTATAAATTGTGTTTTTGTAAGTCCTGGTGCTGGAAAAACGGCCCAAGTCATTTTTCCATTGCAAATCCCTTGCTACATAGGTTAACATGGTAGGAAGTTATTGATTACTAACTATCGATAGGAGAGGACTAGACTGACCATTCAAAGACTTCACAGAATGGTAGTATAAAATCCAACAATATCATATTGTTGAATTTCTCCTAAAGTGTTCATACAAGAAGTTATAAGACTTTCTTGTTGGTAAATCCAAATTCAGCCTTCCAGTGGTCTGCCCTGATTGGTCAGAGTTAAGTGGATTAGCCAGGCTGCCTTGAAGAGGTGATAAAGAGCCCCTGGGGTTAATCAGCTCTGCTGGCAGAGTGGTGTGTTGTTCAAAAGGAATGCCAGGCCAGGGGGAAAGATTGTAAACCATGGTCTTCAAAGGCAGAGGGATGGCCAAAGTATCAGTTTCCACTTTACTCTTTTGACCCCCCTCCAGACCCAGGATCAGGGAAGGTTTGTGCAGATGGTAGGGGGAGAGTCTATGGAAATAAGCCACCCTTCGGGGGTTGTTTAGCCAGCTCTTACCTCCTTGCTGGAAAATCAGCCATTATGGATTTGAAAGATTTGATGCACTCTGGGACAAAATAATACCACACTCTACAGGATGTGGCCATAACTATGAGGAGTTACCCTGCTCCCATTGGTCAGAAATGACCTCCTGCTTGACCCAGATAACTTGGAATAAGTAGCTGAGAGGGGCAGAGCCCTCCAGATCTGCTGCTTGAAACTTACTGAAGCAAGAAGTGCCCTGCTAAGAAGTTTTGCTGCACAAATATTTCTAAGGCCTGACCTCTGAAGACTGCACAATCTGAAACTGCAACCCTGTGGATTACCTTGCTGCAAAAGGACTAAAGAGTGGACTCCCTGCAAGCTACAGGTTAACAGAGCTCACCTGGACAGCCCCACAAAGAATTCCCAGCCTGGATTACCAGTGGATTTGTAAGGGTTTTGTTCAGATGGATTGCGGAATTGAAGTTTCACACTTTCAAGGACCCTCTTGGAGATTCCTGAACCTTGGATTGTGTGTTGGATACTCTGGGACCCGCAAGCAGAACGCCAGGAAGGAGTTCTAACTGGACCCAGCCTGCTGGAGAAGGAGGCACAACACATTTGGTGAGAATTTCCAGAACAATTTCTAAAGGTGTCAATGTCTGAGAAAACGACACTGTTGGTTTCTAAGCACTAGAGAGTGACTACTCTTTAAAAATTCCCTACAGTGGATTTTTTCATTTTGGTGTCATTTAAAAGATTAAAATATTACCATCATTCGATCCTCCTGAGGGAGGCGCACTTAAAAACTCTCACACAGTGGTATATGGTCCCGACCCGGCTTCATCGTATCTACCCGGCTGTCTCGAATAAGTGTTGGAGGGGCTGTGGCCTTCTGGGGGATTTCCGCCACATTTGGTGGGACTGCCCAATCATCAAACCCTTCTGGGATGAGATTCTCTCACATATTAAAGATATTTTGCGGTATCCTATTGACAACTCTTTGGCATTCATACTACTGGGCTTGAGGGACCCCGGCCTTGAGCACCAGACACGCGCGGACAAGAAGATTCTATGGCTTTGTTTAGGCGCTGCCAAGCTCACGCTGGCTGCAGCTTGGAAGCGGAAGGAGGCACCGGCGATTTCACTCTGGCACGCGAGACTGTGGAGGCTCCTGAGTCTTGAGAGAATGGCGGACATCTTCCTCGGCAACTACAAAAACTTTAAACACATATGGGGTCCCTTGGTGTCCTTTCTTTCTACTGGTTTGCCCTCGGCAGTATGCCCAGCATCATTGAGGACCTTACACCTTTTTCAGCTTTAAGTATGCATGACGGATGACTGGGGAATGAGTGTGGCACCGTCACGGGGGGGGAGAGGGTGGGACGTGGGAAGTTATGTTTGTGTTCCCTTTGGTCTGCAGTAGGGGTGCCTATGCTTCATGGACGAGGCCCTTTTTTTGTGACTCCTGGCCTATTCCCAGCTTGCTTAGCAGAGACCTCCAGCTATGGAGCTACGTATAAGACTGCCTCTACCCTGCGACTGTTGAGCCTAGAGTTTGCTTCTTTTTCTTGCACTATATTACTGCCTCGTCCTGATCTACTGTTTTTCCCACTGTGTGGGACCATCTATGCGCCCGCTGTGGTACATTATGTTTACTGTTCCTTTGTACTATGCAAAATAAAAATTTTACAAAAAAAAAAAAAAGATTAAAATATTACCTATTTTTATAAATTGGTGTTGGATTTTTATTTTGTGTTGTGTATTAATAATTTACTGAAATTGTGTTTTTAAATGCTTCTAATACCTGTCTTTGAAGTTAAGCCTGTCTGTTCGCAGCCACGTTACCAAGGGTTGAGCATAGGAATAATTTTCTAAGACCTATGATGAGAACTACATTGTGTTAGTGGCCTTATTGCCAGTGGCAGGCCTACATTTGCCCCTACCAATAACCCATGTTCCAACATGCTGATTGTAAAGATACTTTACCTATTGTTTGTGTGTGAAGGGAGCTTGCCCAGACCTTGTCTGAGGTGTGGGTGGGGCATTGTACTGCCTAGCCTGTGTACTTGTGAGGGAAGCTTGCACTTCTGCCTCCTGCATTCTATGAAGGTGTTTGTAATGATTTTACGCATACTGTGCCTATTGTTTGTGTGTGAGGGAAGCTTGCCCAGACCCTGTCTGGGGTGTGGGAGGGAAACTGCACTGTATACCCTATTTACATGCGAGGGAAGCTTGCACTCCACCTTCCTGCATTTTGTGAAGGTGTTTTACTGATTGTACACATGCTGTACCTATTGTTTGTGTTTGAGGGAAGCTTGCCTAGACCCTGTCTGGGGTGTTGGAGGGAAGGACACTACACTGTATAGCATATATCCATGTGAGGGAAGCTTCTCCATTTTTCCTTCTGTGAAGGTGTTTACTGATTTTACACAAACTGTGCATATTGCTTGTGTGTAAGTTAAGCTTGCGTTATGCTTCAAATGCTTGTCTATTTTTGGTTGCCCGACCTACTAAGGTGTGTTCGTTCATTTCTATGATTGTTTCTGAAATAATGTCTTTTTCTATATCACTTGTTCTTTCTTGCCCTTGTACACTGATACTGTTTCGATTGTGATATAAAATAAATAAAGTTATTCAATTTCTGCTCACTTAACTTAATAATTGTCTACACATAAATTCCACACTAACCTCCAAACCGAGAAATATTAACATAAAACTAAATCTGTTGCATTTCAACCCATCTCATATTGAAAAACCTTAGGCAAAGCCAATTGGCCTAGCTAAAAAATAAAGAAAGGCTGGGTTGCAGTATAAAAAATGCATTATATGATTACTGTTTGCCTACAGTGTATCTAGTAGATGCATCATTTAATGTCTGTTGATTTATTGTACTTTTTCAGATGTAAAATAGTCTCTTGTGCTTTGCAATGCAAGTGCTCAATGATGAAGCAATGATGCATGGAAGCAGGAAGGAGGTGTCAGAATAGTAGTCCTCTGTAAGGAGCCTAAGACAGTCTGTATATTTTTAAGAACTTGTAACAATAGGTCTAGCAACCATCATGGATGGCTAGCCAGACCTAAAAGCTAAGGGGGCAATTTGTTTCCAAATCCACATCTTACTTATTACATACTGCCAATTGGTGCATTAAGATCTCTCTTAAATTACTTTTTACACCAGGTTCACATGTTGTTGAATTTCAAAACATGTGTAAGTTAGCCTGCATCATATACATGACATAGTGTAGCATCTAGTTTCTCAAAACTGGTTAGGAACTTGTCAAGCACAATACAAGAGACTTTAATGTCACTGAAAAGCACAAATGCAGAAAAACAAAATGGCTGCCTTGCCATTTAAACAGCAGGGGAAAGGTTTTACAGGCCCAGCATGGGCACAAAAGATTTCTGAGACCGAAATCGCTGTCTTTCTTCCATCACACAGGGTTGCCTTATTGTGTAACATTCTGCCATGCAGGGAGTCGTGATGGCCCAGATGCTAAGAAAGTCGTTTTGTCGACCGCAGCTTGCATGCTGGGAGTGTTCACAAACTTAATGGGAAATTCGAACAACTACATGTTCCAGAAGACAATGTGAGCCAGCGTTGGGCGACCATCGCTGCCCTGGGCCTCGCCTCTGAAGTTGCCACCACTTTGCAGCGTGGCATTTGGAGGTACCGCTGACACGAGGCGCCACATCACGTGGAGTGAGCACTGCAAGGACTAATTGAAGGCAGGTCTCAAAATAGTTTTTTGCTGACGGGTGCCTTAAAAAGTTGAAGAGCTGCAGCAGCGGTATTTTACCACCTTGGCAAGCGGTAAATGGATGCTTGTCACTGGAGCTTTAACACTTTAGCTGCGTCGAACGTTCAGCACCCAGTGCTGAACGTTCGAATAACGAGCGCTGGCCCATCGGCCAACGGTCGTGCGCAGCACTGGCAAGGTAGTGCTCGCGACGACCGTTGGCCGACGGCAGCGCTTAAGGGGCTAAAGGCATGTACTGATTTTGGCTGGAAATGTAGCAGCATTTGTTGACATGTCTAAGGTAAGCATAACACTCATAACATAATAGAATAAACAATAATGTACATAAAGCAGCATAACACAATTAAAGACCAAGGCACGCTACCAATAACAGTTAACACAGAATGCACCAAAACAATAACAGAACAACACAACAACATGACATTGAAATAAAACAGCGCAAATATACACAGTAGCTAAAACAATAACAGACTACGTTGCCACCACAGCAAATTACAGCAAAACAAATATGTAAAAAGATTCTTGTAACACATGACCACTTCCAGGATCCTATTTTCATGATGCAGTAATACAATTACCATTGGGGTGGGCGGAACTCGTGGAGTTTCGCTCCGCGGGAATTCCGCAGAGTTACCTTAAAACTCTGCAAGATTCCATGGAGTTCGTAGAATGGCAGCTTTGGAATGTCGCGCGGCTCAAGCTGATTTTTAGACCTGGAACTTGTCCTGCGCTTTAAAATCAGTGCAACAGCCACCACTTGGCACACCAGAGGCTACTGCTTCTTTCTGCCGCTTGAGTAAGTTTTCTACTTGAGCTACAGCTTTCTCAACGCGACTTGCAGCTTTCTCAACGAAAGCAGTAACAACCTGCTCCCCCCCCCCTGCATTGAGAAATCTTGGTGGGAGGTGGTCAAGTACTCGATATTCTCGCTCGCGCTCACCAACTTAATGTTGGCCAGCCAGGCACAAGAAAAAACCCCACCATACAGCGGTTGGTGGAGTTTTTCAAGAACTACACATTACAAATGGAGCACGGAGTGGACAAAACTCTGCAAGCTTCCCCAGAGGAGCGTAGTTTATCACCCATCCCTGCGTATTACCTGCCAGAACTTACCACCAAGGATATTAAATAGCACCACTCAAAAATGTTTTTTGATTGCCTGAGAACTGTAGGAAAATACGCAAAATGTATGCAAGGGTGTGTACCAATGCCGGAGAATATCTATCTTCAACTTTATATTGCCGACTAGATTGAAATTTATTGAACAAATATTGAAAAATCACACTTATTGGAAAGTTATTTCCACAATTAATGAGCATTGGCAAAGTTAATAGGTCTGGTGTTGGCTGCCAGCCTTCTCGCTTTGCTAATATTTGTTTTATTTTGTAATGGTTTTTGCAAAACATTATTGTTGGGGAAGACATTGAGCCCTCATTGGTCTAAAAACATTGGCTAAATGCAAATATGTTATTTGGTTTCAAAATTACATAAAACCATAGTGGCCCTGGCACGGAAGGCTACACCTTGCGTGTGGCTGCGCTTCTTGCGAAAAGGAAGAATGCTGTCACTCAAAGTGAAGTTGGCCAATGGCTGAGGTGGGCGGGCCCATTTCCCCATGGTGTGTGCTGTAGTGAGCAGAAGAAATATTTTGAATTACACAATAACAGACAGAGGGATGAAGAGGGCTGGTTAAAACTCCCAATAAGTAAGTATATTATGCATATATTTTTAAAAAATCAAACAATTGTGGCTAATGCCAGACCTAATAAAAATATTTTATGGCATGGAGAGAGTGCCTAAGGAGGGGAAGCATAATAATAGGAAATACTGGCCAGGGGTGGCTGTGGGCTGTTGAGGGATAGACACAGCTCTTATTCCCTTCTATGGCTGGCCGTGGAGAGGTCAGGTGTGGATCTGAAGGGGCTGGAGAACAAGCTGTCTCAGATTGGAAGAACATATGTGGCGTGAATTCAGGTCGGAACAACGAAGCAGGAGATACAAGGTAAGAGGCGACAATTTAAATGATGCATGGCAAAGCCTCCGAGCATGATCGCCAGGATGTTTATCTCTTTATTCCGAGATTCAAGAGACTGGTGCACAATTTATCTTTTGCTGAAGTGACACATTCATTTGGCTTGTGTACACAAATGTAACACAATGTGAAATGTTATGTAGCCTCCAGATATTACCTTATAATTTAGAGGCAGGCAGGCCGGTGCTGGATGCATTCTGCAGAAACCATTTTTCTTGTTCCTATCAATGTGAATGGTGTGGCGCATAACTCAGAAATTAAGTGGTAGTGGAGAAGCAAGAACTAACTGAGCTAAGAGAGAAGGGGGATAGAGATGGACAGAGAATGACACCGAGAGCCGCGGTAAAGATAAACAGTGGCCCGAAAGACTAGTGAACTAAGGACCATATTATCAAGAACGGCGATAACATTATCGCCATTTTAGCGGCAGGAAACTGCTGCTAAAGTGGCGATAAGGGGCTTGATAATAGGCCTTCAGAATTCCAATAGAAGTCCAGATTCTGGTGTGAAAGACAGCAAACCTGGGCTTCTATTGGAATTCTCTAGGGCATAGTATCAATCCCCTTATCGCCGCTTTAAAATGGTGATAATGTTTTTGCCGTTCTTGATAATATGGCCCTATATATCTTGGGGCTTCTTTTATAGTTTTGGTGGATGTAATACTTCCGCCATCCCAAGGGACCTCCACCCACCAATATTAGGGAGGTTGGTGCCGAATGAGAATAAAGTGCTTTCTTCAGAAATCATTTTTCTTGTTTCATACCTGCGTGAGCCGTGTAACCAGTGATTGAGAGCACAATGGTCGTTGAGACGTAAGTAATAATTGAGCTAACCGAGAAGGTGGCTAGAGATGGGCAGAGAAAGAGCAGGGGTAAAAATGAATAATAGCATGAAAGAAAAGTGAACTAAGGCCCGAAATACAGATTGGCAGACAAGGTACTCTATCACAGAATCAAGGGAGAGCTCTGCCTGCCAAACCCTTGGTCCATCCACCTTATTTAGAGATGGGCAGACTTTAAGTATTCCATAGAGAGAGCCCCCGTTGACTCCGTCCACAGAATACATCCTCCAATGGCTTGACTGAGTAGGGACCACTGGAGGAAGGATATTACACTGTCTTCCCTATCTGGAGTTGATGGTGAAATGCAATTTTTGTCTGTCACGGAAAGAAAAACCTGGTGGTGAAAGACAGGAAAAAACTAAATAACGACCCCAGGCCATTTGAAGATACACCCAGGACATGGGAGTCATTAGTTTGTTGTTTTTCATCAACAAAAGTCCTCTTTGTGAAAATAATGTTAAACGTTTGGTAGACAGTACTAAAATCTAACAGTAGCAGCACACCAAACTTTTAGCGCATTTAGTACATTGAAAGGAACTGACGTAATGGTGGTTCCAATCAATGTACACAGATGACTGCAGGGTCAGCGGTCGTTTCTAGATCTGGTCGATAGAGTCACTTCAGGATGGCAGAGGCCTTCTCCATCCCAACGAGCATTACTCTGTTCCCCAAACTTTAGAACAGTTGTTCCCAAACTTTTGACTCCTGAGGACCCCCACTGAATCACTATTGGAAGCCTGGGACCCCCAAGCAATTTGGACAATTTAAATTTCTTTTTAAAAATGCCTTTTGAAGCAGAGGCAATTTCAAGCGGGAGACAGCCTGAATTGGGTCTATTGGCTTGGACATGTATGCATACAGCAGTGTATTATTTAGTGGTACCCAAGGGCTTGTGGAAAGTGAGGAATCAGACAGCAGCACGAAAATCCTACTGATGATCCTGGCTGGATCTATTTTTACCTGCCTGCCAAGTAACGGTATTGTATTGCCTGTATTTTCATTGTTGTGTCTGTGACTGCTGTTGCCTGTCTTCCCCCACTGCCTGTATGTGGTCCGTGCCCCTTTTTCTTCTCTCTGTTCCCCTTGCTGTCCCCGTGCTCTTTCTGTCCGGTCTTTCGTTCTGTACCACTTGCTGCCTGAGTCTCTGCCCGGTTTTCCCTTCTGTTCCCCTTGCTGCCCCCGTGCCTCTCTGCCCGTTCTGCCTTCTGTTATTAGCTGCCCCTATATTTCTGTTTTCTGTATTTTGCCTCTGTGCCATTTGTTTTTTGTGCCCGTCTGCCCTCTGTGGTACTCGTTTTTCCCTCGTTTTTGTGCCCTTTTTGCCTTCCTTTCCACTCGTTTTTTGTGCCTTTCTGCCCTCTGTTCCACTCGTTTTTCCCTCATTTTTTGTGCTCTTCTGCCCTCTGTTTCACTCGTTTTTGTACCTTTATGCCCTCTGTTCCACTCGTTTTCCCTCGTTTTTGTGCCTTTTTGCCCACTGTTCCACTCGTTTTTCCCTCGTTTTTTGTGCCTTTCTGCCCTCTGTTCACCTCGTTATTTGTGACTTTCTGCCCTCTGTTCCACTCGTATTTCCCATGTTTTTTGTGCCCTTCTGCCCTCTGTTCCACTCGTTTTTTTAGCCTTTCTGCCCTCTGTTCCACTTGTTTTCCCCTCGTTTTTTGTACCCTTCTGCCCTCTGTTCCACTAGTTACTTGTGCCCTTCTGCCCTTTGTTCTACTCGTTTTTTGTGCCTTTTTGCCCTCTGTTCCACTCGTTTTTCCCTCATATTTTGTGCCTATCTGCCCTCTGTGCCACTCATTTTTTCCTCGTTTTTTTGTGCCTTTCTGCCCTCTGTTCCACTCATTTTTTGTGCCTTTCTGCCCTCTGTTCCACTCGTTTTTTATGCCTTTCTGCCCTCTCTTCTACTTGTTTTTCCCATGTTTTTTGTGCCCTTCTGACCTCTGTTCCACTCGTTTTTTGTGCCTTTCTGCCCTCTGTTCCACTTGTTTTCCCCTCGTTTTTTGTGCCCTTCTGCCCTCTGTTCCGCTCGTTTTTCGTGCCTTTCTGCCCTCTGTTCCACTCGTTTTTTGTGCCTTTCTCCCCTCTGTTCCACTTGTTTTCCCTTGTTTTTAGTGCCCTTCTGCCCTCTGTTCCACTCGTTTTTGTGCCTTTCTGCCCGCTGTTCCACTTCGTTTTCCCCTCGCTTTTTGTGCCCTTCTGTCCTCTGTTCCACTCGTTTTTTGTGCCTTTCTGCCTTCTGTTCCACTCGTTTTTGTGCCTTTCTGCCCTCAGTTCCATTCGTTTTTCCCTTGTTTTTTTGTGCCCTTCTGCCCTCTGTTCCACTCGTTTTTTGTGCCTTTCTGCCCTCTGTGCCACTCGTTTTTCCTTGTTTTTGTGCTCCTTTTGCCTTCTGTTCCACTCGTTTCCCCAGCCGCTGTGCACCCTGCGGCCACCCCCCTGACTGCCCATTGCCCATTCGCTGCCCCTGCCTCCCGATTGTATTGTTGCTGTCTCGCCGCCCCTGCGCCAACATTCACAGCTCTTGTGTGCTGTGAGGATGCATGGGCATTTCATTTTTCACTACGACAGGCACTCAAGTCCTGGGGACCCCCTGGGAATGTCTCACGGACCCCTTGGGGTCCGCGGACCACAGTTTGGAAAGGGGCGACCACTCGGTCCCCCCGAACGTATGGTAGGGGGCCCGGATCCCCCCGGGAAACCATTTTGGGCGGGGGGCGTGTCTTGGCTGGTATGCCCGAAGCGGTGCCTGGGCGCGCCTTTTCCCGCCCAAGAAGGGTTGTCCTAGACACCTACACCGTTGGCCACGCCCCATAGGCGTACCAGAGGAGGGTACACGCCCTCCCGAAGAGGAATAAAAGGAGCAACAATCCAAAGAAGCATCCTCTTCTTCCTGTGCTTGGAAGCTGCACCCTCTCGTTGCACGTGAGCCCGCGACGGAACAAGGAGCAATTTTGAGAACTTGTAATTTTTGTGCTTCTCTTTCAGCGACTCCGAATCTTTGGATCCAGGACCTCGTCGAGCAGCAAGGTTCGAATATCCGACAACGATGCCTGGCAAGAAGGTCGGAAAGAAGGCTGGAACTGAACAGATGCTTCGCATGCTGATGAAGGATATGGCGAGCATGAAAAAACAGATGGCGGCAATGAATAATACGGGCAGACCGAAGAAAGTCATCGGAAAAGCATTGCCGGGAGTAGTCCCCGCTGGGAGACGTAAACGGGCCAGGAATAGGGCGGCAGGAGGGGAGGCCCCGGTTCCCGAGTCACCCCCGACAAGCCCGGTTAGTCCAGTGGAGGCCCCGGTTCCGATCCCGGACGCGGGACAACCGATCCCTGCTGTAGTTACGCCCACTAACGAGGGGGATATGCCTCCGGAGTTGGCCGCCCAGTTAGCCGCATGGCTCCGCAAAAATACCGAGGGTGCTACGGCGCCAGGAGACACGGCTGAAGAGGCCAGGTTACTAATGAAGCAGTTGCGGCAATCGCGAGATGCCGCAAAGGCGAATCTCCCTCTTGTCCCCCCACAGGTTCCTTCGGAACGACCGGCGGCTGGCGTTGAGAAAACAGCGGGACCGGCTATGGATTCGGGTAAGCAGCCATTGCCAATGGCAAGGGAGGGGGTGTTACCTTCAAGAAGCGAAAAGGTGGTCCAACATATTCCGCTGGCCACGAAGGAATTGATTTGGGCTGTGAATATGTGAATATGTTTTCTCTCCTGACTGACCATCACGAGGTGGAGTATGTGAAATCTCAGAAGGATTTATGGCACCCGAGTGTATGGCGTGCAAAAATGGCGGGTTTCAGGGTTGATGAGACGATCTCAAATTGGGCCAGGGCATTTGCGATGTTTACTGCGATCATGGGGGAACGTAGGCCCGAGGTCTTGACTGAATTAGCCTGTTATCAGACACGTATAATGGATTTCTATGAAACGTATGAGGGCAATGAATGGTTGGGTTATGATAGTAAGTTTCGTAAGGCCAAGGAGCACGATTCATCTCTGACGTGGGATTGTCTCGACTCCATATCTTGGCAGAAGCAGCTCCTGCCGGGCGCGACGAAGTCGTCTTCTCTTGGCGGGAATGGGTTGGCGCCCTCCCGCCACCAATCGGCGGTGCCCTTTCGAGCAGGCCCCGCTGGTGACCACCAACCGAGGAGTGGTGGGAACGGGGGTAGAAAAGGGGTTTGTTGGAACTTTAACAGAGGCAAGTGCACGAGGCCACATGGGACATGTAAGTTCAGGCATGAGTGTGCAGGGTGCGGACACTCTTCGCACCCTGAGAGTTCGTGCAGAGCCAAGAATGGTGATACAGGGGGTAGAGGTGGGACCAAACAGGTCTAATGTCGACCGCTACCTACCCCCGTAGATATCCTGGCAATGATCCCCTGGCTAAATGAATACCCTGATCATGTCTCCGCCTGGGTGTTGCGGGACGGCTTCTCGTATGGTTTCCGCATCCCGGTGGGGGATTTTCGGGGGGAATCACTGTGTAAAAACCAACTGTCGGTTCAGCAGAATACGGCGGTGGTACAAGCTAAGATTGCAAAGGAGGTTGCCCGCGGCCGGGTTGCTGGCCCATATGGGCAACCGCCAGTCACTAACTTCATTTGTTCACCGTTGGGAATAGTCCCCAAGAAGGACCCAGGTGAGTTTAGGTTAATTCATAACTTGTCAGCTCCTAGGGGTCTTTCGGTGAACGATGCGATTGACCCAGGAGTTTGTTCGGTGCGGTACGCATCCTTCGATGAGGCCGTCGCCATGTTGAATCGCCTGGGGCCCGGAGCGCTGATGGCTAAATCGGATATTGAATCAGCATTCCGGTTGCTCCCGGTACACCCTCAGGATCAGCGTCTGTTAGGTTTTGTGTTTCAAGGACGCTACTACATGGATAAATGTATGCTAATGGGTTGCTCCATCTCTTGTGCTTATTTTGAGAAATTCAGCTGTTTTTTGCAATGGGCGTTCACCAGAGCTACGGGCTGTACACAAGTTATGCATTATTTAGATGATTTTTTGTTCTTGGGGCCGGCCGGTGACACGGAATGTGCACAGGCTTTACTGGAATTTTGCAATCTCATGAAACGATTCGGCGTGCCCTTGGCACCAGGGAAGACGGTGGGGCCATCTACTTCACTCGAGTTTCTTGGAATTGAGCTCGATTCAGTGGAGGGATGCTTCCGTTTGCCCAGGGACAAAGTAATGAAATTTAGGGCCTCTCTAGAATTGTGCATCAGCAAAGAAAAAGTGACTCTCCATCAGTTGCAACAAGCAGTGGGCCAGCTTAACTTTGCCCTTAGAGTGATACCAATGGCCCGCCCCTTTTCCCGCTCCATTGCACAGGCCATGGTCGGTCTCAAAGAAGGACACCACCGCACGAGACTGTCGGCAGAGGTTCGCCAGGATATGCGCATATGGTTGGCATTTCTGGCGGGTTTCAACGGTCGAGTGGTGTGGAGCAAGCCACCAGCATCCTCGGACGAGCTGGGTTTGTGGACTGACTCCGCAGGGAGCGTGGGATTTGGCGCCATCTTTGGTAATCGATGGTCGGCGCAAACATGGACGACGTGGTGGCACACCAGTGAGCTCACAGGTAACATTGGGTTTCTTGAGTTGTTCCCCATTTTTGTGGCTCTGAAATCATGGCCGGATGAGTTTCGTGATCGCTCAGTGGTGTTTTGGTCCAAGAACATGACCGTAGTTGAATGCATAAATAACCAGGCAGCACGCTGCAAGTGGATTTTGAGATTATTGAAGGAAAATGTACTACTTTGCATGAGACTGAACGTTCAGTTTAAGGCGAGGCATGTGCCGGGTGTGCTGAACCAGGCGGCTGATGCACTCTCTCGTTCCCACATGCAGGCCTTCAGGGGTTATCTACCTTCCGCGGACCTAGTGGCGGCACCATTTCCCGAAGCTCTCTGGTTACTCGGTGCCCCGGATTACAGGACCTCGTGGGAGCAAGCCTAGCCCCCAGGACATGGAAGGCGTACGAAGGAGCGTTTCGTTCCTATTGTGCATTTTTGGGTCCAGCAGGAGGGGATAATTGGGGGCAGGAGGAGTATGTACTAAAGTTTTTAGTAGCACTCCAAAAGGCAGGCCGATCAGCAGCAACGGCCAATAGGCACCGGGCCGCCATTGCATTCATGGCACAGGCGCATGGCATCAAGGACCCCACATCGTCCTTTTTGGTAAAGAAGGCACTGCGTGGGTGACAACGCCTCGAGGGTCATAGAGTAGACGAAAGGCGCCCGATTGGGTTAGAAAGGTTATCCCTGTTAATGTCGGTACTCCCCGCGACATGTTCCTCCCAGTCCGAGGCAGTGCTATTCCGGGCCGCTTTCGCATTAGCATTCCATGGGGCTATGCGGGTGAGCGAGCTGGTGGCAAAAAATAAGAAGGATATGGGGGGAGGTCTATGTCGGGAACACGTTCTGATCAAGGGTGATTCAATGGTAATCACAATAGCCAGGTCTAAGACCGATCAGGGTGCGATGGGGGACAGTATTGTTGTCCAGCGCATGCGAGGGTCCCCCATGTGCCCGGTGCAGTGCGTTGAGGAATATTTAGCGCAAAGGGCGGTAGCATGGGGGGGAAGCTTGCTGAGACACACCGACGCCACCCCACTGACAAGGTTTCAGTTTCAGCGGGTGTTAACATTGGCAATCGCGGCAGCGGGCTTGGACCCGGGCGATTTTGGGACCCATTCCTTTAGGATAGGGGCTGCTACAGAAGCTACAGCCAGGGGTCATAGTGTGGAAATGGTGAAACAATTGGGACAATGGTCCTCGAACTGTTATAAAAGGTATGTGCGGTTGCACATGTTGTGAAGCCGATGTTATGCACTCACGTTTCTTGTCTTTTGTTTGGTTTACAGTTTCGCGAGCTTACGATGCGGGGCGGACTGTGCAGTCGACCCGACACCTGGGGACCAGCGGTCAAAGACCACCGGCTGAGGAAAGAGTGGTGTGGGTCGTGGGCCACTCATACGTGAGGCGTGCCGCGGACGTATTCAAAGCAGGTGACACGATTCACTCAGCTGGGGAATACGGGTACAGGGTGACCTTCCACGGAAGGGGCGGGCTCTGTATTGACCAGTTTCAATGTTTTGTCGAGGGACTGTTAGGGCGGACAAGGTCACCGCCGTCTATAATCATAGTACACCTGGGAGGCAATGATTTGGTGGCGCTCGGTCGGCGAGTACTCCTCGAGCGGGTTCTATCCACTGTTAGCTGGTTGGCAAAAAGGATTCCGGGGTGCACGATAGCATGGTCACACATGATTCCAAGGAAGGTGTGGCGGGGGGCCCTCTCTGTATCAGCTTTGAATCATTCAGTAAAGAAAGTCAATAACAAGCTTGGTAGATTGTTTCGTTCAGCACAGTTGCACTGTATTCCGCATGGATGTATTCGGGGGGATCACATGTATCTCGAAGATGGGGTTCATTTGTCCCGGGAGGGGAATGTCTTACTCATAGGAGACTTCATAGCATGGTTAAGGGGTTTGTATAATCATGACCTTTAGTAGGAGTGTGGGGGGTCCAGATAGCCGGTCAACTATCCGGCCTGTGGCGGTAAGGTCATGATCGGTGAGCAGTAATTTCAAGGTTCCTAGAGGGGGGGGCGCCACCCACCATGGATGGGAGCGCCCGGGGGGAGGCGGCCATTGGCCCCTCCCACGGGGAGGCGGCACCCACTAAGTATGGGGTCGCCTAAGGGAAGGCGGTCATAGGCCCCTCCCAGGGGAGGAGGCGGCTCGATGCCCCTCCTAGGAATTTCCCGGGGCCAGGATATCCGCGACGGCGGGTGTGATGAACAGTGTGGGGTGGGAGGGGGGTCCACGCTACCTTCTAGACACCTCACACGAGTCCTCGGACGACCATTAAGATGGCGTCGAGTTAAATAAGGGGCCCCCGCTAAGACAAGGGAAATTGGAAGTTGGCACAGAGGTACAGTCCTCTGTGCGCCCGCCCCTCACACCGTGAGGGGGGAGTTCTGGTAGTAGGGATCTGACACCGGTTACGACCTTGCCGTTGGCCCGTAATGTTAGGATGTACAATTTTTATTTAGAAAGTATGCATTTGCAGGATGTTTAGACTCGGCTAGGAGAACCTTTGTATTAGAGATTTGTTAAGGTTAGCCAATAAACGTGTCTGCATCGTAATGTTATAAATGAAAAATTGTACATGATATGAAACTGTTATTTTAATGTTTTAATTTTGTTTCATATTTTAATAAATACGGCCGGGAGGGTAACTCCCTCCCGCCTTCCAAAAGTTCAGAACTGCGTCCGTCTTCCCATCCTTGGGGATTGTGTTGGGAGGGGGTGACAGGCATCCCGGCCATATGGAAAGGGGCGACCACTCGGTCCCCCCGAATGTATGGTAGGGGGCCCGGATCCCCCCGGGAAACCATTTTGGGCGGGGGCGTGTCTCGGCTGGTATGCCCGAAGCGGCGTAGCCGGGGCGCGCCTTTTCCCGCCCAAGAAGGGTTGTCCTAGACACCTACACCGTTGGCCACGCCCCGTAGGCGTACCAGAGGAGGGTACACGCCCTCCCGAAGAGGAATAAAAGGAGCAACAATCCAAAGAAGCATCCTCTTGTTCCTGTGCTTGGAAGCTGCACCCTCTCGTTGCACGTGAGCCCTCGACGGAACAAGGAGCAATTTTGACCCACCCACCAGCCCCTTATGGCAACGTTAGTAGTGCAATAAAATGATTTGCTTTGATAGTATCTTTTCCTCCGGGGTTTTGTGGGTAATAAAGATGTCAATGTTTGAACTGCAATAAAATGATTTGCTTCATAACAATTTTTCTCACTCAGTTGAGCGGAGTATCACAGTCTACTTGAAAGATGTGTTGAATGTGTAGATAAGAGGATAAATATTACAATGTTAAGTTTAACCGCTTTATCGCTTTCTTCAATAGGTACAAAAACGTCATATTAATTTTGGTCGGGCGGTAAGGTCATGATCGGTGAGCAGTAATTTCAAGATCCCTAGAGGAGGGGCGCCACCCATTATGGATGGGAGCGCCCGGGGGGAGGCGGCCATTGGCCCCTCACACGGGGAGGCGGCACCCACTAAGTATGGGGTCGCCTAAGGGAAGGCGGTCATAGGCCCCTCCCAGGGGAGGAGGCGGCTCGATGCCCCTCCTAGGAATTTCCCGGGGCCAGGATATCCGCGACGGCGGATGTGATGAACAGTGTGGGGTGGGAGGGGGGTCCACGCTACCTTCTAGACACCTCACACGAGTCCTCGGACGACCATTAAGATGGCGTCGAGTTAAATAAGGGGCCCCCGCTAAGACAAGGGAAATTGGAAGTTGGCACAGAGGTACAGTTCTCTGTGCGCCCGCCCTTCACACCGTGAGGGGGGAGTTCTGGTAGTAGGGATCTGACACCGGTTACGACCTTGCCGTTGGCCCGTAATGTTAGGATGTACAATTTTTATTTAGAAAGTATGCATTTGCAGGATGTTTAGACTCGGCTAGGAGAACCTTTGTGTTAGAGATTTGTTAAGGTTAGCCAATAAACGTGTCTGCATCGTAATGTTATAAATGAAAAATTGTACATGATATGAAACTGTTATTTTAATGTTTTAATTTTGTTTCATATTTTAATAAATACGGCCGGGAGGGTAACTCCCTCCCGCCTTCCAAAAGTTCAGAACTGCGTCCGTCTTCCCATCCTTGGGGATTGTGTTGGGAGGGGGTGACAGGCATCCCGGCCATATAGGAAACGCTGCTCTAGATCAGGGCCTAAATATCTTAAGGCCTGATTTAGAGTTTGGTGGGTGAGATACTCTGTCATAAAGGTGGCTGATAATGTGTCCACCTTGTTGCAAGTGAATGAAGGCAGATGGGATATCCATCACATTTGTGACCGCATACCCGTCCATCCAACTCTAAATGAGACCCTCAATCTGGAAGATTTGTAATTGGCGGTTTTTGAGTAGCGCCTTTACAGAAACGTATAATAGCAATGAAGTTGGCTTGCACTTTTCAGACAATATGATTATTGATTGTTATTGATTAGTTACACATCAATTTAGAGGTAAGGAACCCGTCTGATTATGCACCTTTAATCAAAGCCGAAAACTGGTACCTCTTTGCTCAAGGCTCTTGTGTCCACCCAAAATAATTGAAAATGAGTGCACCCAACGGGTAGCTAGTGAGATCAAGGAGAAACTGTCTTGCTATTGAAAGCTTTGAGACTGAAAAGAAATGCATGCTCCAAAGATTTCAAGAGAGAGCATACACTGAATTCGTTTTGTAAATATACCTAAATTAAAGTTGATGTTTAAGTAGCATCTGTTTACCCTTTTCATGTTCAAACATGTTGACTCAGCAGGACCTATTAGTTAACCTCCTCTCTTGATGGTATGGGGTGAAGCATCCAGTGCCTGATGTGGTAAAAAGGGCACAATGCGGCATATTTATATGAAAATGGCACAGCACGGTGCTACAAGCAATTTCACTGTGCTGAGGGGCGTCATTTGCAAAATGCAGGGATGCGCCGTATTAACAAGAATACAGTGCATCCCTGTGCTCATGCCTGTGCCTGTGATAAAAAAGCTGCCTAGCGCCAGCGAGGCCCCTTGCACCATGATGCAAGGGTGTCTGCATTGCAGGGATAATTGTGTTTGTGCAGGAAGAGACACCTTCCTGCACAAAAACAATTGTTAATGGTAATTTTACTCCTTCTATGTGTACCTCAAAATGAAGCACATATAGAAAGAGCAAAACACTAGGAGAAATAAAAGTATTTTTCCTCGTTGTGCCACATTAGCGCCTCCTTTTCAAAGACATTAGTTTTTGGCACTGACTCAGAATTAAAGACCCTTGTAAATCTGAAGCAGGGTCAAAAGGCTATAGGTGTGGATGGGAACCCCCACAACAACACTCCTTTGCTACAGAAAAATGTGTTGCAGAGGGCCATATTTACAAGGCTGTGGTAAGCCACGCAAAGTGGCTTGGCGCAACCTTGTAAACATGGGCTTGCATTGAGCGCCACCGGAGCTTTAAGAAACGGACGGTCTCGTGGCGCTAGGGGCTTGTAAATATGCCCCACTGATTTGTTGTATATCACTAGCCTTGGTATTACACCCACCTTCCTTCTGGGTAAGTCCTTAAAGAGGACTAGTTTTCAGTGATATGTGGCTGCCAAGTATTTTGCTTCATCTGAAAAAACACTGGGCCTGATTCACAAAGGCAACTTACACTTATGAGTAAGTTCGCTATGTTTTCAGAATTCACAAACTCTGAATGTAAGTTACTAGTAAAAAAAGAAAAAAAACTGTTATAAGTCCAAAGCTACACATGGCAAACACCTGGTCCTGTATCACACTCCCAAAGAAAATATTTGTGGGAGGGACTTAAACTAAAACCCCAAAGAGAATAATGTGAAATGAGTGACAATATTCAATATATTAAAAATATAAATTAATGATACAAATATATATACTTGGTACCTATTTATTATCTATACTACTATAATAAAGGAAGAACTTTCAGCCTTTGAGGCGGGTAAACTCGGGAACCAAAGCACCAATCCACACACCCGATACACTGTTGGAATCGTCAGGGTATGTAGATGGTTATAGGCTATATAAATAAAATAAAAGCTTGTTATTAAAAAATTTACAGTAAAAAAAAGGTAGTCCCTCTGAAGTAGCGCCGGCCGCGACGTGCGTGCTCACGTCAGGAGCGCGGGGAGAAGCAGCGTCCAGGAGCGCGACGAGGAGCGGCGGACATGGCGCAGGGGAGGAGCGGTAACGTGAGGAGCAGCGGACAGGCCAGCGGCGGCTGAGGTAAGGGGACTCATGTCGGGGCAGGCGGGGGTCGGGGTAGGCGGGGGTCGGGGCAGGCGGGGGATGGGCAGGGCGGGGGCCCGGGCTGATGGACAATGTCGGGGCGGGGGGGGGGGTCGGGGAAGCCTGTTGCTCCCGGACAAGGTCGGGACGGGCTGCTAGTTTAATTATAAAATATTTTAATAATGCATATTGAATAAAAAAATGATTTAATAATCCATGTTAATAAAAAAAAGTAATTTCAATTAATTCTCAACATCCCTTTTAACAAATATTAAAGCACCATATTTGTTTCTTTAGGTGAGAATTTATTTTTAATTTGAACTTCAGAAAAATAATTTTAATTTAATTTAACATATCTCCATTATTTAAAGTTTTAATTAAAAATTACTGTAATGGTCCTGTAATATTCCTCTTATTTGTTTTACATTAAAGTAAATATATACATTTATTCACATTAATATTTAACACAACATATTTTAATATTTACTTTAGAGTTAAATAAACTTTATTTTACCTTCCTTCTACTGTCTTGCGGAGACGCCCACCCTGACTTCCTTTATCATTCATTTACAAATTATATAACAACCAACCACCAACATTCCAGCATTCCTTTAACATTCATGGGTGAGAAAGCCACTGGCAGGACAGTAGTGGAGGACAATCAAGGGATAAAGAGTGTAATGCTTGGAAGAATGTATATATATTTCTATTAAACTTATATTATCGAGAAGCCAATAGAGAGTCGGGTTTGAAAAAAGGAACAATCAAGATAAAGAGTCAGTCAACTATTTGCATTCATTTGTACTCGAGTGCCAATACCTAAAGCCTTAGATTTGTAGTTATTGGCACCACTATTCAAATGGAGTACATGACGTCATTAAGGTCATTAAAGACTATGGTGGATATAAAGTGCTCAGGTTGATCTAAATGTGAATACAAGAGAAAGAATGTTTTGAAAAAGTCAAAACTTTCACGTGGATGTGGCCGAGCAAACCACTTTGCAAAGTTCTCCTTAAATCTTCATGCAGTTATAAGAAAGAGAAACCCTGCAGCCTCGCATGCCTGCTGATGACTTTGATTTTTGGACTCAGCAGATTGTTTGCCCAACTTTGGTGAATTGAGAGGAGGTTGCAGAGGGTGTCCAAGATAGGCTCCATGGCCTTGGGTCATTTTGTAACACATACATAACTGTACCCAATGTAAACAAATCTTGAAGGCAAGAGTGAACCAAGGTGGTAGAAGGCACAGCTAGAGACCAAAGCATGATGCCAGATGCTTAGGTCACATAAGAGGGTCCATTTGATGTATATTCCATCGAGCAGCCGACGGATGAAAATGAGTTTGAAGTAGAGATGTAAATGTAATTTATTTTTGCGTAATTGCGTAAAATTTCCCAAAAATTATGTTAACCACAAACCTGACATATAGTGCATTTTTTAGCATTAGATGCTGAACAAAATTTCGCTAAATCACATGCCGCAAAGAGCAGCTGCTCATGTTCTGTTTGTTTGCATTGTTCCTGTGCTCTCACATTAGGAATTTTCCCCAAATGGATGGAATATTACATAGCGTGGGATAGTGGCATAATTTTGGACATTTTGCATAACATAATGCTCGACAATGCTAGAAATTGTGCTAGGATACGTCGGCATAACACAAGTGTTGCCCTTTAAAGGAAGGTGGGCTGCTTTGAATGGGCTCAATTTGTCACCCTTGAGGAAGAGTATTGAAAACTGAAGACTTCTTTCAGCCGGCTTTCTTATTAGCTAGACTTGGTCAATGCACAGGTTTAAAGGCAGTGCTTTGCAATCTAGTCCGCTTTAAAAAACTGCAGGTTTCTTCTGGACAGAGTTTGTCTTAGTATTGCCGATCATTAGTAAAATGATGCTGTCTCCATGTTTTTGCTGCACTGAATGATGCATGAATCTAACATTCACCCCCAGTTAAGCGATTCGGGTTACATTCATTGTTCTTTTGCTCACTACACCACCCCAGTTTGGATCCAGCCATATGAAAATCAGTCTTGACTTTTCTCCTCATGGGAACAGTCCATCCCGATCTGCCAGGTCTTTTGCTCCTTGGACCAGAAACAAGCATCTAGGGACTGGTTTCAGGGCATCACCCCTCATCAACCAGGCTAGATTGAATCCAGTAGCACAGTGAGCAAGGGACCCAGATCTGGGCATACCATTGGCCACATAGGGTGAAAAGTGCTGTGACAACAAATGATGGACGAAATGCAGAATAAATCAAACATTCAGCCCTAGTCAAGAGATCTTATGAAACTGGTCCCTAGGATGCTTGTTTCCGGTCCAGTGAGGACCAAGCTTGGCGGTCCGGGCTGGACTGTTTCCATTGGACACAGGGTCAAGACTGATTTGCATATGGCTGGGTCCAAACTGGGGTGGGGGAGTGAGCAAAAAAGCAATAGATTCAACCCAGATCTCTTAGTTGGGGGTGAATGTTTGGTCTGGTCAGCATTCTGTCCATCATTTGTTGCTGGAACACTTTTTGCCCTAAGTAGGATGTGTCCATGCAAGTACCAACTTTCGGCCAGGAGTTCCACTGCACAACATCTCAAAGGGAGATTTAAGGGTGACATCTTGTTCTGGAGTGCGATAAGCCCACACCATCTCCAAAATCAATTTGCTCACATTCTCTCCATTCACCACACTCAACTGGATTGTCCCTTTGATCATCCTGTTTATCCTCTCAACAACACCATTGGCCTGTGGGTTATGTAAGGAAGTGCGCTTATGTTGAACTCTGCAAGGCATCTAAAAGGACCCCATCTCATTAGATGTCAACTATATACCATTATCAGTTATGATTACAGAAGGAATTCCTTCCTCAATAAAATACGTAGCTGTATGTACAATATTTATATCTGTTTTAGGAAAATACAAAATCATAATAAAATCTAATAAATTAATGTGTGTTAATGTAGTGTTCTAAATTTTTCTTTTCATTTTCACACAATAACACGCTGAGGTCCCCTGTCCTCTCTCCAAGGAGAAAGAAGTTTCATGGAAGATTTGTTCACTTTGCATTCTCTAGTCAGTGTTGGTAATAAAAAGGTGGATGTATGACGGTACAACGCGTACCGTCACAACGCATCCCTTTACACCGCATCCCTTACAACGCAAGTGGTTACCACGACTTGCGTTGGGGGTGCGGATTTCGAATAGTGTAATTTACTATTTTAACACCAGTCCCCGTGGACCCTAGAGAAGGTGTTGGGATAGTAAATTTACTATTTTTAATCCTTTAGCGCCCTCCAGCGCAAGTCGTGTTAACGACTTGCGTTGTAATGGATGCGTTGTAAAGGCCACGCGTAGTAAAATCCGCGTGGTAAAGGATGTTTACCTAAAAAGGTGGGTCAGACAAACATTGAAAAATCTCAGACATGCCAGTTCACAAAATGGCTGGCTTGATGGGACACTTATATTGCTGTTGAGTACAGTTTTGGCTTAAAAAAACACACAAGTGAAAATATGAGCTTTGTACTGAACAGATGTCTTCCTGATACTGCCCTGTGCATTAGAAGAGCTTCCTTCTGCAGGGTTTAGTGGTTTCTAACCAGGCCTCTAGGCTAAGTATAGTACTCTGTGCTGGTATGGAAACAACACAGAGGTATTTGCCAGTACTCCAACTACTTTATGTCAAATTCATCCTGGGGCAGGGACTACACTTTCAGGCCCTTTGCCTCCTCACTACATCACCCAGGGCCCATGTCCTTCTGGGTGGTCACAAACAGGTAGCTGAATTTTAATAAATATACATAAATATAATGTTAGTAATATACATTATAAAAAGTAAAGGAGATAGAAATGGAACTATTTCAATAAGATAATTAGATTAGCCTGCCCTATGTTCGCTGTAATAATAACACATTATTCCTGCTTTGTGAGTTTGGAAGAGCGCCCGCACAGCGGTGGAGCTGTTCCCGCGAGATAACCCTACGCAGCACGCCAAGAGTTATCGCATGCCTCTCAATCTGGGGAAGCGCGAGGCAGCGCGCTTGGGGATTACAAATAGCCCGTCCGCAGTCCAATGTAGGACACTGTGACGTGATTCAGAGGAACCTCTCTGTCCCAGAAGATGTAGAGCTAAAAATACTCCAACCGTATCAAGTCACATCATGCCGAGGGTCATGGGCGCCGGAATGGGGGCGTTTACTGGCGGAGACAGTGGATTGATAGGACACTGTGTTCTGCTCTGCTCATTCTGACACCCTTACATCGCTGCTTTGTCCTGCCAAGGAGATTGATGTGTGTATAAAGACATAAAAGTATCTACTGCCACATGTACGACCATTTCATTTTGCGACTCGCAAACTGCAATGTTTAGTGACTCGCAATGTGCGAGATGCATAATGAAATGTACGACAGTGTCTCTGACACTGTTTGCAATTTCCAAATGGGTGCAAGCAGCCTGCCTCATTAGTATTCATGAGGCAGGTCGCAATTTGGGACCCATTGGGAATGGCCGGCACGCACTGGCATGGTGGCCTGCCGGGGTCAGCAGACCATCATGTCTGTGACTGTTTTTTTTTTAAATAAAGCAGTTTTTTTAAAGAAGCCCATTTTTGTTAAAGGAAAACAGGATGCATTTAAAAAGAAAAATGAAGCCTTTCTGTTTCCTTTTGTTTTTAGTTGCCAGTGGTCCATGGGCTGAGGTAAGATGAGAAAAGCCATGTATTAGGAGGAACAGAGCAACCCTGTCGTAGGGAAAGCGAATATTGAAACCATCTTTATAAGGAAGACCTCATTGATGGGCAATAATCTTATAGTGCACCTCATAGGGTATGTTATACCATAAAGTACCAGTTTAACATAAATATCGCGTTCCCCTAACTGAAATGTTATTACTGTGCAAAATGGTAACCTCAGAAATAGACTTCTGCCCTGCAGCTCACACACACATTTCTGAAGGGGGGCCCACCTGCTAAGCTAACGAGACATGCCGGCTCAGGGCTGTCACATGCATGAGGTGAGGGGAGGCAACACCCTCAGGGCGCCATCTACTGGAAGTTCCTACTTATTGTGAAAGTCCTTGATAAAAAGGCCTTCTAGTGCATGAGGAATGCACCAGCAGCGAAATTGATTGTAAGAGCAGGCAGTGGCACAACGCTCCATTTGCAACTGCTAAAAATGGTTGAACATGTGGCCCCTAGGTCCTAGCAGCACCACCATGAGGTACAAGGAGTTTCAGCAGTCAAGGCAAATAGAAATGTGGCTGCTGGTGCGTTCCTCATGCACTAGAAGGCCTTTTTCCAGGACTTTCACAATACATAGGAACTTGCAGATGGCTGCCCAGGAAAATGGTGACCATTGTGTGGTACTATTAAGGAACAGCAAATAAGGACGTCCTTCTTCGGGTTCAACTGTGTCACACACAGACCACGGGGAAACTGGGGAAGGCTTGGGCCCTGTCACTGACCGGCCTGGGCCACTCTAACTTGAAACAACAAAACAAGAGCCGGACAGTATTGAGTTCGCGACAGAGTACACAGACCTAGTGTAATAAATCACTGGGTTGGACAACCATTTGTATTGACTGAATTATTTTTTATATAAAAAAATTTTTGCAAGAAGTTTTTGGCATCAAAAGATACACCACAACATTCATAAATATACAAGAACAAATTCAATGGACTAAACAAAAATTGTCAAAACAGTGCAAAAAACAAAAGAACTGTCATACATAAATAACATGAACAACTGTGAAAAGGCCTCAAATTAATCACTTTACAGAGGCTCCAATCCTCTAAATTCTAATTGTCATACATAAATGTTATTTATGTATGACAATTCTTTTGTTTTTTGCACTGTTTTGACAATTTTTGTTTAGTCCATTGAATTTGTTCTTGTATATTTATGAATGTTGTGGTGTATCTTTTGATGCCAAAAACTTCTTGCAAAAATTTTTTTATATAAAAAATAATTCAGTCAATACAAATGGTTGTCCAACCCAGTGATTTATTACACTAGGTCTGTGTACACACAGACCACAGCACCATTTGCATAATCCCCCTAAGCTGTCCGTACAGCTGGGACAAACGTCCTCTTCTGAAAGCCTAACTTCTCGGGACACTGAAGATGGTGTCCATTGGAGAATAGTGAGTGACTGTCTGAACCCAGAGCCACCGAGTCCCGGTCCAATTCGTGAAGGCTTCAGACTTGCTGCCACGGAAGTTACTGAGGCAGCGAGTCGCGGGAGTGCTCGAGCCGAACAACAAACCACGGCCGAGTGAGCCGATCCGTGGAGCCCGCGCTTTATTGCTGCCTTCCCCGACCATCCTTTGGAGCGGCAGGGCATCTGGTGTGCCTCGGTGAGTATCCTGGAGTGAGCAGTGGCGTAACACAGGCCCCCGCAGCCCCCGCAGCCCCCGCAGTGCGGGGGTGCCTCAAGCTCCAAGGGGCCCCCTCGACACTGCACTCTGGCCGGAGAGCTCCTGATTGAGCCCGGAGGGGACCCTTGACGTACTGTGCAGGGAGGCCCCCTCAGTTTTCGTTTCGCCAGTGGGAGTGAGGTGTGGACGAAGGAGGACTCGGATGGGTCATTCTGGGCAGTACGGGGCTGAAGCTGTGTACCTGTTGTGCAGCGTTGCTAGATTTTGAGACCTTCCTCGTCTTTCCTTATCCGTGCCTTATTTCCCCATCTCACATATCTCATCATTTCTCTTCTCTCTCTGCCCCCAACACACTCTTTTTTTTCATTTTAATAAGCACGGTACCGTAATCACGGACACCGCGCAATGCAATAGGTGTTGCTTGGTATTGTAAATAACAATACCTTTTAATTTTTTTTCAAGGCATTGACATTTACAATTTCAATAGCTCAAAATAATGTAATTGCGAGACCAATTGCATTGGAAATGCTTGTTATGGAGCAGATACTAGTTCAGAAATTGAATAGTTAAGGGGGGGGTGCTGGTACTTGAACAAACAAGGAGGAGGCGCTATGCATGTCCCCTGTCCGCACTGACTGTGAACTGTCAGAGAAAGATCAAAGATCTGGTCCGGCAGGACAGCCACACGCTCATTGAGTGACGTGGCTGCCACTAATGACGTCAGAGAGGTGTTTGTAATAGTGGAGGCCCAGAGGGCCAGCCCTATGTCTGCCAGAGACTTGTGACACAAAACACTCCTGTAATATTTAAATACAATAAACATTAACATTGACGTTACAGCGGAGAAAGAGAAGTCCGGGACATTCAGAGCATCACTCCAGCACCGGTAAACACTGCTCCGGTAAACACCGATCCGGTAAACATCGCGCTGGTAAACACTGCTCCGGTAAACACACTGCTGGAAAACACCGCTCCACTGTCCTTGTGACACGGCCCCAGAAGACACCAAACATTGCTCTGCTAAGCTATGCATAAAGACACACAAATGACTCACGGTACAACTCCTTTTAACAGAAGGACCAACATTTCATCGGGAATCAGGGGCGGGACGCACACAACTCCTGCTGTGAGCACCCCTGTTTCTGCTGCTGGAATTACACAGAATAGAACCTGAGACTGTACCTGGGTTTGCAGCTCGCTTAATGTCGGCCTGTGGCTAGTTGTGCAGTAGGGTGACCAACTGGCATGGGTGCAAATTCAGGACAGTGAGTGTAAAAATTCAGGACAAAGGGTCAAAATTCAGGACAAAAATTCAGGACAAGTGGTCCAAATTCAGGACAAAACTTCAGGACAAAAGGTAAGCATTACAGACACGTCAGAAGAGGTCGAGCAATAGTATATAAGTAAGTACATAGACAACCATTTAAGTACAAGTCAAAATACGTTTATAGTACGTTGAGACAATCGTGCTCTTCACGGTTTTTCAGTATGCCCTCAGCTTGCTACCTTAGACGATTCAAAACTCACATTTCACTCCAGCAGGTACATTAGTCACCAGACAGTGGTGAACCACACCTGAATATAAATTAGGCCACTTTTATTGTTGATTGAAAACTACTACATATACAAGGAACTTTGCAGTGCCAGCCACCCAGTAACAAAACTGCCCCCCTTTCCAGCCTCCCATGGAAACACCTGATGCCTGGTCCTGCCTGTTCGGCCTTTCTACCAACCTCCAATGGTGCCCCTCATCTTCACAAAGACCGTCTCTCATGTGTGTTTAATTTCTTTTATAGTGCTACTCATCCCAAATGTATTGCTGGGTGTCGGAGTGCGTTACATCACACACATATTATATAGAGACAATGACTCATATAAACGTGAAAGTCAATGTATAGGAAATGTTACTTAAGATAATGATTGCTACAAGGTGTGATCATTCTTTTATCTATCATTCAGTCTTTCAGCATTCATTCTGTCCTTCCATCTGTGTGGCCATCTATATCCAAACATTCAACCATTTGCAAACCTATCCATCATGTATCCTTCCATCCCTCCATCCACCCTTTCACTCATCCATCCATTATTTATTGATCCACCCTTTCATCCCATCCATCTGTGCAGTCATCCATCCACTCTTCCACCAATCCATCTATTCACTCATCCATCCAGCCATTTACCCGTTCACCCATCCAGACATCCTTTCACTTATCCATCCTTTCATTCATCCTGCCATCTGTTCTCCATCCATCCACCCTTTCACTTCTTCACTCATCTATCTATCCTTTTGTCCATCTACCCCTTTCACTCACTCATCAATCCTTACATCTACCTTTTCACGCCTCCATTCGTCCATCCATTCACCCTTTAACTTATCTATTCATCAATCCATCCATCCATCCACCCATTCACTTGCCCATCATCTACCCTTTCACTCATCCATCCATCCTTTTACACCCCCATCCACCCTTTTACCCATCCATCTACCCTTCCACCCATACATGCATCTATTTACCTTTTCTTACATCCATACGTCCACTAATTTACTCAACCATCCATCCTTTCTTTCATTATCTATCCATTCACCCTTCCATTCATCCATTCATCCTTTCACTAATCCATCCAGCCATTCACACATTCCTTCACTTATTTACTCACCCACCTTTTCACTTTTTGAGTTGAGCCTTTGTCGGCAGAGTTGCAGACAGAAGAGGCCCATCAAGAACTTCCCCTCAATGTAGTTCCTAAAGCAAGGGGTGGGGTGGGGTGGGGAGGGTTCACTATGCCCCTGCACATAGGCAATCTTAAAACGTAGAAGTCATAAGTCATGCATGATGCACAGTGCCAGGACGTGAGGTGACTTTGACATGGTGTTGTTTCCAGGGCTTTAAGTGGTGTTAAAAAATTGGGGGGTCTCTTCAAAGGGGGTGTTCTATGTAATTAAGGGCGTGATTTAAAAAGCCTAGGCTAAAAATCTGTGCTTAGCATAGTGTCCTGCCCGACTGGTATTATGTTGTTTTTGTCATTTCATCCAGATATATAATACTGCAAGTATCATTACACCAACAACAAGCCAGGACAATTGGCTTTGTCAATGGTTGTTAGTTGCGTAAAATAAAATACCAGCAACCATGGCCTTGTTGAATATAATATTTAAACTACTTCAGTTCTAAAATGATGAGACAGTGAAACAACGACAATCCGTTCTTTTGAACTTGTTTTACAGGCTTCTTTAACTGTTTCCTAACGTTGCAGCATTGGCGTTTTACCTTTTATGTAGCAGAATGCCTGCAGTACGCTGAGGCTGCAGGAGGTCACACCCCAGACGGCCCCATTGACATTCTGTGTGTGGCAATTAGCAGGCATCCAGAATGACAATGGGCGGGAGGGGCTGCTCTGGTGCTTCAGGAAGAGTGGGAGGCGCCAGCATCAAGGGCTGAGACCTCTCACAGGGCAGCAGGGCTGCTCCCTGTGATGACCAAAATTACGGACAAAAGGCGTCAGTGAAAGGTTTCCTCATGGACAACGGACGCGAGGTCCGAATTACGGACTGTCCGTGAAATTTACGGACGGTTGGCCACCCTATTGTGCAGCCCTGGCTTTCTTTTACAAAACCTGGCGTTCATGCGTCTGGTTTATTACATCAGACCGAGGGCTACATTTAGAGTTCGGAGGAGGCGACCCTATGTAGCGCGTGAAGACCTCTCGGCACTCTAAATAGTGTGGGCGGGGCATCCTGTGCTTTAGGGCTCTGACAAAGGTCCAAAGACCCACCACCACATACCAGAATGCACCTATTTGTTACAAGATGTTTTCGGCATCACCAGGATCTAGATATAAGCCATTTCAGGACACTTGTGAAGCATAAACTAATGTAAGTTATTACAGATAATGTCTGATGGAAGAACTAACTTGTAAGAAGTCGCAATAAGTTATTGAAATGTTGGTCAAGCATCGAATCTAACCTTATATATAAATTAAAGTACTGAATTTGAATTAAATTCAATCTTGCCGTAAGTCCAGGCACTAAAAAAGGTAAATTCAACCTCTACTGAGCATATACATGGTAGAGGGGCATTTTTACACACCAGAAGACATTGTTCGTGGGCTCCAAGACACATCCATCCCAGGCATCCGCGTTGTAAGGTGTCTGCATCCCGCTGGCGCGTGGTTGATTCGAGCTTGACATGAGGAGTCAGACTGGAGGTCAGGGGTTGAAATGACATTTATTATGAAGTGTTTGTGAGCATTCAACCAATCACAGAGCCTGATGGGAATGACCTGGCGGGTCAGCTCCCTCAGACACTGCACTGAGGGCAGCAGCGGGTGGCGCCCTCCCCAGCGCGTGCCAGGAAGGACCTGACGCACCCCGTGACGCTGGGGGTTAACCTGCTTTTACGTCTCAACTTGATGGTCGAAAATGCAACTGAAGCTTCTTTTATTTAGAGCGGCAAGTCAACTGCTTCATCCTTCACAGTCGGGTTTTGCGCCCGGGTTTTAGCGCAGAATCACTTTAGTTGAAGTCTCTGATGTTATTAAACTTGCAGTGGGTAGTGGAAAAAAGGCAGCTTTATTGCTGCTGGATCTTTCAGCGGCGTTTGACACGGTCCCCCACACTAACCTGCTTCAACGTTTGCAGGATATTGGGATAGGTGGGACCCCTTTGCGGTGGCTACATTCTTTCCTCTCGGATATATCTCAATCGATGTGGACACCACCGTTTGCTTCTGAGCCCGAGCTTTTGTAGTACGGAGTTCCTCAGAGCTCAGCACTGAGCCCGATATTGATTAATATATATATCTTGCTATACTATTAGCTCTAGTGCGGTCATTTGGGATGCAGACTATTTCTTATGCCGATGATACACTGTTAATGCTAACATGGGAGGGTGATGTTTTAGCTGTTCGGGTTAATTTCAAATCGTGCCTTTCTGCAGTGCTTAATTGGATTTCTCAGAACAATCTCCAATGGCACTAATAGGGCAGAGGTGCTGATTTTGATTCCTCCGCTCCGTGCTGGCCCAACTCATCCCCGACTCCTTCCACTGTAGTGCAAAAGTTAGGAGTAAAATTTGATAATCTCACCTTCAAATCCCAAGTTGAGAGCATGGTTTGGACATGTTTTGGTCTCCTCATGATTCTGAGGGAGGTTCTGTATAAGCTCCCCGCTTCCTCTCAAAAATTGGTGATCCATTCTTTGATAATGCCCTGGCTAGGTTATGTAAATGCTCTCTACTGATGTCTCCAGCAATGCTTGTTAAAAAGATTGCAGGTGGTGCAGAACGCTGCTGCTCGGCTTTTACTCAAGATTCCTAGGAGCAGCACAATGTTTGCTCAGGAAACAACATTTACAACACCGGTTTAACACCGCGTGCAAACACAACACGGTCGTTACAACAACCGCGTTGTTACAGCGCACTACCATTTCTACGAAAGTCGTTACAACGATTTGTGCTAGATGGCGCTCTAGGATAAGGATTAGTGTGATTAGGCTTTCCTGTTTTCAGTTTCTATTTTTGGTAAATTCTGGTGGGGGGTTTTCAGTACTTTCAAGTGATTTCAATACCTTAAAAAAACAGTTGTTATCAGTGGTTACACATTTTCGCGCCACTAAAAAACACCCAGAGTGTTTTCCCGGTGTTTATGTAATGTTTTGCTTTAATTATTGCTTGCTTCCTGTACTGATAGAACATGGTATATAGACAGTGTACGTATAGTGTATATGAGGTCTAAATAGACTTTTACAAATTAAACTTATTGTGGAACACCATAAAATACTTCCTCAGTGAGTCTTTGATCATGTGTGCTCACTCTTTCCTTCCCATGTAAACTTCTGTAAAAAGCCCCTCTCAACATTGGCACTTGAGACGGGCAACTCCAAAACAGCCAGTACACAATTTGTTAACTCTGGTCACTGACATAGCTTTCCATGCCACTACTGGTTCAAGATTGCAATTCTCAGGGCAGGTTCTGCAACTTCTGCATTGAGCTGGGCGGTTATGCCCTCAGAGTATTTGAAGCGGTCAAAAATTAAGCAGCACTTTTTAAACAACTAAGGGCCAGATGTAGGTGGCCTATTACCGGTCGGTAACGGCCAGTATTAGACTTTTCCTATGTAGGGGGCATATTTACCGATTCGGTAAATAAAGAATTGGTATTTACCAATTCGGTATTTACCGAATCATCATTTACCGATTCAGTATTTACCGAATCGATAATGAAATGTAAGAAGCGCTTCAAACAGTGCTTCTGGGTTTAAAGGATTCGTTATTTACCACCAACTATTAGTTGGTGGTAAATAACGAATTCCCATGTAAATGCAAATATGTGCATTTACACCTGTGCCATGTGACAGACATACATGCCCTTAGGGCATCTATGTGTGCCATATGTGCACACAAGCACTAATCAGGGGTGCAACAGGGTGTCAAAGTGACACCCTGCAACCCTTGACTTTTTCCCAATTTTACCGAATCAGTATTTACTGATTCGGTAATTGACATTGATTCCTATGGGCCTCCAGGCCCATAGGAATGAATGGTAAATACCGAATCGGTAATTACCGATTCAATAAATACCGAATCTTAACGATTCAGTATTTTTTACCGATTAATTACCCACAGAGGATTTACCGATTCGAAAATACCGAATCAGTAAAATTCAGTATTTTCGAATCGGTAAATTTAAATTACCTACATCTAGCCCTAAGGTGGAAATTCCCCTTTACTGAAGGGATCTAGAACTTGTACAGAGTACCACAGGGAGGTTTCATTGACTTCCAATGCCGTTGGTGGTGAAGGGACATTTCTATGCATCAATGCAAACCATTTCTCATACATTGTAAAATAAACATTCCTGAATTGCCCTTCAACATTGCTTTGCTTACCAAGTGGCTCTCAAGGAGATGTTTCACCTCTACACCAATTATGCTCAACACTCGGTAGACAAGGGTTTTTTCAGACTCTAGTTTTTTTATTATGTCCACTACAACAGTTATAATTTTCTGTACAAATCTAATAATGCAGTAGAGTGTCCTTTTTTCACATCACTATCAATATGCGACCAAGATCCTCACATTTCTTGCCTTTGGCATCATCACTCAGCAAAAATTCTGTAAACAGTTGCCACATGGATAATATAGCATTCAAAGGGGCACATGCATCAAGGTAGGCTTTTTCGATTCCTTAATTGCGATTATTAAGGAATCGCAATTAAGGAATCGCAAAAGCCTATGCATGTAGAAATCGCTAAAAAAATAGCGATTTCTAAACATTCCTTAATTGCGACTCACAAATTGCAATTAAGGAATGGCTTACCATTCATTCCTATGGGCCAATAGGCCCATAGGAATGAATAGGAATTGCATGCTCAGTGTGCGAGTAACCAATAGGTACTTGCAAATTGCGGATTCAATTTCAAGGGTGCCAAAAGGACACCCTGTTGCACCCCTGAAATTGTAATCTGAACACACGTTGTGCACACACATGCCCCAAGGGCATGTGTCTGTGTAACCAGGAACTTTGAAAAATGCACTTTAGTACATTTTTCAAAGTTTTTGCAAATGACCATCAAGTTCATTTTGATGGTAATTTGCGACCTCTATTTGCGAAACCGCAATTTGCAATTTCATCATGCATTGCATTCAGGGAATCGCAATTTGCGATTCCCTAAATGCAATCGCAATTAGGTAAACGTTATTTTAGCGATTTCTCTAATTGCGATTTTTGAATTTGGGATTATGCATACCAAATGCAAAAATACCAGTCACAAAGTGACAGATTCTGCCAATCTGCCCATTTGAGACTGTTTTTTTTCTTGATGCATGTGGCCCATAGCCCCCTGGACTGAGAAAGATCAGCTAAGGGACAAGGTTGGGATGACTCTTTCTTTGATGCCACACAAAGCACAAAATGATACATTTTTGCATTTTAGTTCCTGTGCATAAGAAAACAGTGCACCAGAATGGACTAAAAATTCAATAGCATCCCTCATTAACTCTGATGATTGTAAAGATGCTTCCAGCATACAATCTAACAAGTGGCAAGGATGTCCTACAGGGAATCACTTCAGCTCGGGTATTAATTTTGACAGGTCATCACACATCTTTTTCTTATACGCAGCTGAATCACTGCAAATACAAACAATATCATTCTAATCTTTGATGAACTTGGAAAGAACCTTTTTTTGCAGAGCATTCCAAGTGACACTGCATTCCATGTTTCCCAAAAGTCTGGTGTCATGTTTTCACCACTATCCCAGATGCTTGGTGATAACGCTCTTTATACATATACTTGTCGTCACTATACCTTGCATTGCATGTTTAAAGCCGGAGGTGTTGGAAATTCCCCTACTATCAATAATGACCCACTATAAACTGTGGGCTGATGTATTAAGGGTTTTGACAAATTCTCTGTGGGTAAATGTGATGACACATATTAGGAAAGATTCTTATAAAATCAGCCATTTTATCTATAAATGAAAGAATCAAACACAGCCAAAATATCAAATATGATTTTGCTATTTCCTGATTCTCTACAGTTTATAAAATAATTAAAACGAGACCTAAAACATGCTTCTAAAGCCTGCACCTTTAGACCAAAGACCACAAAACTGAAAAAAAACAAAAGGAAGAAGAAACAATATTTTAGTGGCATCTCTAAACAACACAACTCAAGCAGAATGTTAGCGCAGTCTTTCTTAATGCTAGCTTGTATAACAAAGCTGCATTGTATTAGCCCCTTTAGAAAGGAAAAAAAATACTCTTTCACTCTCTTTTTCCTTTCTTTGAATGGTATTTAGTTTGTGGTTGTGCAGGTTTTTTTCAGTGTTTATATGTTTTCACTGGGGAGGGCTATTTCTCTTTCATTGGGGTTTTATCAGTTATTATAAGTTTAAACCTAAAACTGCACAGCCTAAGTATGATTTACTATCCCAACACTTTCCCTAGTGTTGCACACACTGGAGTTGGAATAGTAAATCATACTATTCCTAAGTCCAGTGCGCCATCTAGCGCAAGCCATTGTAACGACTTGCGTTGTAATGGTAGTGCGTTGTGGCAACGCAGTCGTTGTAATGACCGCGTTGTGTTTGCATCACAGAGTAAAATCCGCAATGTAAAGAGATATATTCTGTTTGCTCACCTCAAAGACTTGCATTGGTTGCCAGTCAAGGCCAGAGTGAAACTTAAGTGACTGACCTTAGCCCACAAATTTTTCTATAGGCTGGGCCCCACCTATCTGCCCAAGAGCTAATGCACTATCAGCCTCCAAGAATATTGCGCTGTATGAAGGCTTTGCTGAGGCTCTACTGACAGCAGTGCCCAAGACAAAGAAGAAAAGATGGGTTGATTCTTCATTTTCTGCTATGGCTACATGAAGCTGGAATTAATTGCCCTTGTCTCCAGAGCCATCAAGGATTTGGAGTATTTTAGACATCAGCTGAAGACTTGGCTTTTTATTGAGGTGTTTTAATTTTCATTTGTAGATTCTCTCGCTTTTCTGGCCTGTTATTGCCGGGACACTCTATTGAGTAGCCAAGTGCTTTATACATGTTTTTGATTTGATTTTATCACACAGTTTGTTAGAGCAAGTAGGGTGGGGCTGAATCTAGTTACTCTCCCTGCAGGTGATACACTAGTGCTAACAGCATGCACTGCCCTGATGGGCGCACACTCAAGTCCGCCCGGCATCTGTTGGATGCTCCACAGGGCGAGTGGACAGCGCATCATTATAAAGTACGACATTTGGGTGGTAAGGATGCCTTTGCATCATTATTTATGAGACATCAGGCCCATATTACCTCCAGGGTGTAGCTCCAGAAGGCACACCTCCTAATAAATGTATCCTGGTGTGTGTAGTTGGGTGCATGCATTGCTCAATTTATAAAACAATAAGTGCCAGGGCCCTTGTCTGGAGTCCACTGCAGCTCGCACCACCTAGTGCCCCTGCCATGCTGCCAATGACAGAACCGACACAACTACTAACCATTACACTCCTACAATTGTGACAATTCAGACTATTTCAGGGCACAAACAATAGGAATGCCTTAGGGGGCAGGTAACAGTCATTTTCAATCTATATTTAATTAATAAGCAACTGTTTTTGTGCTTATCTCTAAATTAGACAAACAGCACTACCATGTGGCAGACTGTCACAAGCGCTGGTGTTGACAATTAAGTATGGGTGCTGAGCACCGGAAACCACAGGCTCAAATTAAGCACTGGGCCCAGGGGTCTCTAGTCAGGCTAGCAGTGTCTGTGGTTGGGTTTCCACTTGGATTAACAGCCCTCATAACACAGACACACATCTCTGTAAAACCTTGCAGAGCTTGTGTACACCCACCCCTCCTCTTCCCTGTCTCACAAAACGGGCCAAGAATAAACAGAGGACAGGATGGCTCCTATGTAGTGCAGAGAAGCCTTTTAAATGTAATAATCACTTCATCCATTTTGCGATTTCAATGGCGGTGATGGTTGGGAAATCTTTGTTCAATACCCCCCACCCCACAAATCTAACTGACTAAGATACACCACTGATTACTTCCGATCTGTGATGGATGACCCTGTTCCTAACGTGTTCCTATGTGTAAGGCCTACTTAAGGCATATGTGGGATTGCACTGCCATAATGTTCATTATTACTAGTGAGCCTATATTCCAAGTGTACACAATATGTGTCATTAGTGATGTAGAGGTCTGCCTTTATCCCTGCACAGCGTGTACGACAAATCCATTAGGGTACTGAGCGTATCACGTGAGCGCACACTTAGTGCATACTCTGCTGGTGCTGTTCTCACCACAGATCACTACGATGAGTGACACATTCTGAGACCCCCTGTGGGAATAATCTAGGGCTGGGCGTAGTTTGCAAAGTAGCGCTTTGCGAAGCTATGCAAAGTGCACTTTGCACTATGCTAGCTACGCGTAGCACTACGCGAACTGCGTAGTAGCATGTTCGCACTGTGCAAGATGCTGTTTTCAATGATTGCACAGTGCGGACAAGCATCCGGCACTGTGCAATCATTGAAAACGGCATCTTGCACAGTGTGAGCTGTAGTTTTCTGCCGCTTGAGGAGATTTTTACTCGAGCTGCAGCTTTCTCAATGCGGACTGGTAGTTTCTCATCGCAAACGGTCGCGAGCATACGCTACCACTCGCAATGAGAAACCAGACTTACCCGCGTTGAGAATCTCGTAGGGAGGTTTATTTTCCACGCTCGGGTCAGCAACTTGATGTTGCTGATCGTGAACGAGGAAAAAGTCTCGCTAGGATGTAATTTTGCTTGCTCGCGGTCTCAAACTTGACGTTGAGGACCGCGAGAAAGCAAAAAAAGACCGCTGCACTACGCTACACTATGCTACGCTATGCTACGCATGTTTGCACTGTGCTACGTGCAGTTCGCGTAGTGCGAAGTTGCGCAAACTTCACGAGCGTGGCCTAGTGCTTTGCCCAGGCCTAGAATAATCCCAGAGGTGTGGGGCTCCATTTTTCAGAGAGAGGGGCGGGGGGGTGAATGCCTTTAGGTGCCTCCAAGGACATCTGGCAACTCCCCCAAACGCCCTGGCTATGAAGGGCAAAGGTTGCACCCACAGCCCTCAGTCTTACTTCACATGGTAGAAGAACACACCTGCCAGCAAGTAGGGTTAGGATAAGGAGGGCAAATACCCCTGATTGCCTACCATGCCTAGGTACTTTTATGCGCTTTAGTCAAACCGCGTTCAATTGAATTAGCCTTTACTTTTGTAATGTAGCTGTTGATTCGCATCACAGTCACGGAAGGGCAGGCGAGGTCCCGCCCCAGAGGGCAGAGTGGAAGAAAGGTTTGGATGGAGAAGCAGAATTGACAGAGGTGAAACAGAGAGAACGTTCAATTTCCCAGGGTGCCCCTTCGAAGGTGGAGGCCCTGGGCAATTGCCAACGTTGCCCATGTCTTAAATAGTCCCTGGTGCAGTGGCCATCTTACTGCTGGCTTGGGAAACTGGCTGATGGGTGATGGCAGCAGGAGGTGGTAAATGGAGTCTTCTCCAGGACAACGGTGGTGTCAAGTACTGTACCACAGGAGTCCTGAGTCTGCACTCTTCCTTGTGTACATGGGTGATGCTGCAGAGGGGCTGCAGGAGGGGGTGACCCGGTGCCTTGCAGCTATGGTGATCAGGTAGGATATTAGGAGGGATTAAAGGAGGCAGCTGGACAATGTAAACATGTGGAAGGGATCTGTCGTGTGCCATAGAGGTCTCATGACAGGGACTCTACCCAGCATGACCTTCACTTCCCCTATTGTATGTAAAGGTGCAGTGCATGCTGAGAGACAGAGTGGGGAGAGCAGAGGGGGCAGGAGGGCGGCAGATGCTAGGTAGCAATTACCATGGGGCAGGGCAGGTGAGGAAGATAATGGTGAGGGACTGGACACCAAGTAATTAATATAAAAAGGTTTGAAAAGGGAGTGGGTTGGTGGGGGACATAGGGGTGGGTGACTGGACACCAAGTAGATAATTTAAAGAATATATGACATGTAGGAAAAGGGAGTGGGTTGGTGGAGGACTTAGGGTTGTATGGCAAGACGCCAAGTAAATCATGTAAAAATATATGATTTGTATGGAAAGGGGAGGGACTGCTGGGGGACATAGGCGCTGGTGCTAGGCCAGCAAGTAAACAATATAACTATAGGTGTAAGGGGGGAGGGGCAGCTGGAGAAGGGTGGCACAGGGGTCGCAATGCCAGGTAATTCCAGTTGAAAACTGTGCCAAGGAGAGGAGCGAGGGAGGAGCTGCTGAGGTAGAGCCAAGTAAATCATTAATATACAATCATATGGGAAGAGAGGCGGTCATGAGGGTGGTTGTGGAGGGAGGCAAGATGTCAGATAAGTTATATGAACATACGTGGGAAGGAGGGTCACTTTCGAAGCAGTTGAGGGAAGGTGACGTCATGCCAGGTAATTTATATGTTTAGTGCTTAGGGGAGTGTGTGTTAGGACTGGTAGTGCTCAAAGGGGCATATCATTATACCTTTGGACTCCACCCACCAGGTAGATGAGGAATGGGCATGGCAGATTTTATGGTCCTATGAGTGACCGAAAGTGGTTGTGTGGGCGTGGGTGAAGAAACAGTAAGTAAAACAATCTAAGAACACAGCTGAAAGTGTTCTTGAGGCACTGAGATATGATCTTGCAGATATGGAGGCAGGGAACTTCACCCAATCCAATCTGAGAGAAGAGAAACACCCGCGCTGCAGGCTCGGAATGTACATTCCACCATTTTTTGCACACAGATATTTTTTAATAAAATAGATCCTAATAAACATTATTTTCCATACTCATCTTTACCACTTTTGGATTTACTGATTATTATATGAATTATTTATAGCATAATTACATTTTACAAACATGCTAGCTTCAAAAGTTTCTATTTAAGGCCCAGGCCACACCTTGATGTATTACTTGTAAAGTTTCCCTATGAATCTTGCGCAACTAGAGAACGCGCACCTCCTCGCTGACGACTGCTGCACAACCCAAAGACATGTGCAACTTCAGATGCATAGGAAGATGCCATACATTAATGTCCATATCAACAGGCTCTCCCATCACTCTTGTGAAGCCGCTCCTCTTCCCGCTCTATCTGCTGTTGTAATATGGAGGACCTGTCAACGGTGCAAACTCCTCTGTCTCATCAACGATACTTGAGTTGCACGCAATGCAGCCTATCTTTCCCCGCTTCTTGATGAATGTTATCATGGTCTACAGCAACATTATGCATAATTTTTCCCCAAAAAATCCTGTTGATGAGGCGTTTCGGTAGGTTTAGATATGGTTCCCACCACCTTCATCAGGATGTATCAATTAAAAAATGATTTTGCTGCTAGCAATGGCTGATCGCTCTTTCAAGTATATTCTTTCCTTATGTCCCTCGTGTGCAGCCAAGTTCCGCCCCTCATTGCAAATATGCATGAGAATCTATGTTTACTCCTGCTGGCCACTCTTGTCGCTAATATTTGTTTTGTTTTTCTCTCCATAGAGCCAGGTCCTTTTTCACCCTCTCTCGGTTCTGCAGAACAACCTCTATGCTTATCCGAGGGGCACCTCTAAATCTGGCAGATTGAATATGTAATGAACTGTGTAGTGAAAGAATTGATTTATGTAAAAAAAGAAATTATTATTAATGTGCAATACGTTTTAAACATGTATTAGGACTTTTTAAAATTAATAAATGGTATTGTTTTTATAATTATAAGACAGAGAAAACTTTACATGAGTTCTGAGGTGAGAGCTGTATTCATGAAAGAGTGATGGTTTCAGGGGGGAATATTATAATACCCCAAAAAGTACAAAATGGAAATACTTTTGTTATGGTGGTCTAATCTTAATCTGATGTAGGAAGATGACAAGGGCAGCTGGGGGTGGTCCTTAACTTGGCATCAAGCATTTCATAATGCTGATCTCAGGGCAGGAGCCTGCTTCCTTCTCATGCTTCTCAGCAAGTGCAGCCATCACCTGGAGCTGCGCAATGCACTCCGGGTAAATGGTCTAACTAGCCATCAATGATCTGCAGCTTGAGGGATCGCCCCACCTTACTCAGGTCAATGGGAGGGGCTAAAAGGAACTCTACAGGCATGTGGCCCATACTGAGTTGTTATCAGCAATCAAGAGCTTCAATACAACTTTATTTCTGTTCTTCTATCGTGTTGGTCAACAGTGCCATGAGGTTTATTGGGGCAAATGTCAGAAGTGATGCCAGATGCCTTGACGCGTGAGCCCAGGTATAGAAAAAACAATCAGCGGTCAGCTCTGCTTGGCTATCTTCCTGCTTGCATGCTTCCCTGGTGGAAGAACAGAGGTTCAGGGAAGGGCAGAGCCAGACTTTTCTGTCTGGTGCACAGATTACAAAAAGACTGCCTGGTTGTGTTGGAGAATCCTCCCTAGACTAACTCATCCAAATGTGCTGCGATGCTTTATTAACAGGTGATTGTGCGCTATGCAGGTGCCAAAGAACAATAACAATTAATATTTCCAATACTCTCCTAACTGTCTGATTGATAAGTACCGTATTAATAATACACTAAAAGTCCAAACTAGCAACCAACATTTGTAAATTATATGTATTCAAGGAAGGTGAGCGAAGACAAAAGTTCAATTCCAATCATTACAATGATTACAATAAAAGTTTTTAGCGGTCTTAGCACTATAAAAAAGCAATGTAATCTCACGGTGATGTTACCATCACCAGATAGGTTAATCCCACATATTGTGGCATCATTAGTTGATGAGGGACTTCAATGTTATGTTATTAAAATATTTCTAAAGCGCGCTATCACCGATTGGTTGCTTGGCGCTGTGATCAGCAGTAACATGGACATAGAGGAGGGGTGTGTTTATTGAAATGCTTGTCTGAAGAGCCAGGTCTTCAAGGCTTTCCGGAAGGAGAGGAGGTCTTGACAATTCAGGGTCTCCACGGGGAGAGAATTCCACAAGCAGGAAGCGAGGGTCGCAAACCTACGGCCTCCTGCGCGCTTTAGTTTGAAAGAAGGCGTCTGCAGGAGGTTCAGGTGGAGTGAGCGTAGGTTGCGGGAAGGGGTGTATCTGGAGATCAGATGGTTGATGAATGATGGGCTTTTACAGTAGAGGGACTTGAAGATTATGCAGCCAGTCTTAAAGGCACAGCGCTGGGCTACTGGGAGCCAGTGTAATTTCCTTAAGAGGGGGGTAGCTGCCTGACGCCTTGGTTGGTTCAGGATTAGTCTTGCGGCATGGTTCTGTACCATCTGGAGTCGCTTAACTAGGTAGTTGGGAAGACCTAGGTAGATAGCATTCGCGTAGTCCAGATGGGACAGTACAGTAGAAATCACAACCTGGGTGATTGCCTCGGGTGTAAGCAGACGACGTACCTTCCGGATTTTTTTCAGTTGGAAGAAGCACTTGGAGACCACCTGACCTATTTGCGTTTTTAGAGATAGGTCACAGTCCACAGTGACTCCAAGTGTTTTAGCTGACAAGGAGGGCGTTGGAGCTTGGCCCAGTTCAGAAGGCCAGTAGTGTGGGCCCCAGTACTTGCCGCTATCGCCGGTCAGGACTAGCTCGGTTTTACCCGGATTTAGTTTGAGCTGGTTCTGGTCCATCCAGGTTTTAATAAAGCTCATGGTAGACTGGAAGTGCCGTATGGAGTCTTCGGTGTTGTCGATGGTAAAAAGCAGTTGTAAGTCGTCTGCGTAGTTGAAGACTCTCACCTGATTGTCTCTTAAGGTCTGAATCAGGGGGAGTATGTAAAGATTAAATAGGTGGGGAGACAGGGAGGAGCCCTGTGGCACTCCGCAAGTAATGGCCTGTTTGGCACCCATTAGGTCACCAAGGCGTAGCGTTTGGTTACGGTCTGTCAGGAAGGATCTCAGCCAACAGGCTGCTAGGTCCCGGACGCCAGCTTGTTCGACACGGTCGACCAGGATGTTGTGGTCGACCGTGTCGAAAGCGGCCGAAAGGTCCAGGAGCACCAGGGCTTGTGGGGAGCGTCTGTCGGCACAGTCACGCAGGGTGTCCAGAACTGTCGTGACTACTGCTTCAGTGGAGTGAGCAGGCCGAAAGCCTGCCTGATGGGGGTCGAAGCAGGAAGATTCCTCAAGAAAGTTAGAGAGGCATTTGGCCACGTGTGCCTCCAGAACTTTTGCCAAATAAGGCAACAGCGAGATGGGTCGAAAGTTGGCTTTACAGGCTGGGTCTGCCCCAGGTTTTTTTAGCAGCGGAATGACTATGGCTTCTTTAAATGCTGCGGGGACTAGGCCAAGAGATAAAGAATTGTTCAGGAGTGTAAGGGCAGGGGCAGGGTGTGTCAAGAAGCACTCTTTTAAGATGTGGGGCGGGCAGCTATCAGAGGGTGCACCAGATTTTACTCTTAACAGTAATTCCCGAAATTGGTCCTGGGTGATGGGTGGGAAGCTACTTAGGATGTTGTGATTAGACTTGATTGTCATACCAGATGTGAGGGGGGACACCGGTTGAGGAATACTGGCTTTGATGTCCAGTATTTTGTCAATAAAATAGACGTTGAGTGAGTCACATAGGGACTGAGTGGGGATGATCTTAGGTCGAACCGTGTCTAAGTTTGTAAGTTCGTTGAGGATGGAAAAGATGTCCTTGGATTTGTTTGTAGATTCCAGAATTTTAGAGGAAAAGTAGGACGCTTTCGCCGCCGAGATGGCAGTCATGTAATCGATGATGTTGTACCAGCTCTGACAGGTAGCCGCACCTCTACTGGTCTGAGACCTGTGTCAGGGACATGTTCCATCTCCTCAAGCATGTCCTTCAAAGACAAGGACCTGCCTATCTGCCACACCCCTTCTGGGCTGTGGCATGTCTTTATGCTCATGCCTCCAACACCCTACCTCAAACCCTTTGGAACCCTATTTTGAGGTGTTGGCCGCCCTTCCTTTCACTATTCTAAGAAGTCCAGACCTCATCCTACTGCGATTTATTTTGGGACATCTGAAGCTCTTCCTACACCATATTGCTTTAAAGAAACCAACACCTCGATCTAATTATGTTTATTTGAGAGTCCGTACTCTGATTACCAATCTATGCCCTACTGGTAGTCTTATCACCGACAGGTCTGTGGTTTAGAGGAAGGTAGTGCACCGCACCCTGGTATTGCGAAGGGCTCTGAATCATGTCGCTCACATCATCTGTCATTAGAGACATCTGCCTATGTTCTTCTAGCATGAATTCTAGCTGTAAGCTCCAACCAGCCTTCAGTCTCAAACCACCCTATACATTGTGCAGTAGATCTTCAATGGGGCCTGGTCAGGCCCTCCCATCCATGGTGTAAGTCCATTGAACAGTCCATCAAGAAAGTCAACTCTAAAAGAATTGCATGTGTGCTGCCTTTCACCTTACACAAATATGCATAGGACAACCAGGAAGGTAGAGAGAGGGGCTGGTATGCGACTGGCCGCACACACTGAGGCAAGTAAAAGCAGGCAGGTTGCGCATTTTGGAACGCGGATTGGCAATAACAACAATGTGCCCCTTTGCAATGGAATTCGCCTGCGGACAATGGCCGCCTGTGCAAGTGCATTGCAAATGGTCCATTTTGGGATTTTTTTACTAATAAGCTCATGGGGCTATTTGGGGTTTTCAACCCTGATGCTGAAGTATCGATCGATGGAGGTGCATATTTACAAGATATGGCTCTCTACTCCTGATTGGTCCTCAAATGCCTGTCATTTGTTCCTTGTTCCCCAGTGCCTGCATGTGACAAGGAGTTTGTTAAAAAAGACTTTGCGGTCACTTAAGGTTTAAACATCCAAAATATAAGTCCCCCGTCAGGCCATCAGGGGCCACCCCGCCTAAAGAGCGGAGCATCATCACCTTGCCTGCTGCAAGTGCAGCAGGCAAACACAAATAAATAAAATTGCATAATACTGCCATTTTATTTTGCCACCAGCTCGTGCTGTGTACAGCGCTAGCATGAGGCAGGGGGGCACAGCTGAATCCTGCGATTGCAGGACTACTTCTGCTCCTTTCAGTGCGCAAGTCGGATATGTCAGCTGGTTACCTATGTCCAACCTGAAGTGCGCACTTTAGACCCAGCAACCCAAGGGTGTGGAACAGCCAGGGGATTGCTGGCACAGACCCCAGCCTCAAAATGAGCACTGGGTTAGCCTGCTCCCACCAATCCTGGAGCTGCTCTCATGCTGGAAACAGCATGAGAGCAGCTCCAGTATTGGTTAGATTCACGTTCCACTGAGCAGGAAGGAAGTCCTTCCATTCCTTATCGCGGACTCCAGGGGAAAAGTGGCGCACTGGGTGAGTTTGGCGCCTCCCCATATTTTAGTCCTGCTAGCCGCCACTGCATAACATAAAATCCTACATGATGGGTAACCTGGTTATATCACAAGATTCTTATTTTAATCCCCCCCCTTGTTGAGGACATGTGCAGCAATGTTGCAGTGATGGAACCTCTAAACTGTTCAGTCAGAACTGAGTGTTGACAACATACTCTAGGGAACAGCCTAGTTTTCTAGAACCTTTCTAACCTGAGGCGTAACAACATAAATCCAACATAAATCTTTTTACATGAACAGTCAGTTATTACCTGTGATACTACTTTTGTAGTGTATGTAATTGTTTGTTCATGTAAAAAGATTTATGTGGGAAGTACTGTGAGAAGACTTAAAGATAGGATGATTGAACATTTTCGTGCCTTAAAAAATGGGGATACTAGATACCCGATTGCCTCCCACATAGTACAGAATTATGAGGAAAAAGGCAGACATCAATTTATGTATCATGGGATTGAACATGTTACAATGGATGCCCGTGGTGGAAACAGAGTACTAAAACTGCGACGAAGTGAGGCAAGATGGATCATGAAACTCAGAGCGGTTGAGGAGGGCCTCAATTTAGACTCTGAGCTACAGTATTTTTTAGGGGATTGAATAGAATATGATGTACCCATAGCTGAGTAAGATATATATACAAAATGTGAATTTTATGTTTGTGTTTTGCTCTGACCACTGAATGCAAATCGACAACTTTACTCTAATTTTTGAAAAATATCAGAAGTTATAATTAATATGTATTCACTATTAGTTATGCTATACTTTACTAGATATGTGTATATACAACACAGCTATACATAGGATAATTCAGATGTACTTTCTATTAATTTGCCTAATAATGAATTCTGAATGTACAAGATTGCTATTGCCTACGTAAATGACTTTCATTTAGAAATGTAGAATTTTTAATATTTTTTGTTTGTTTACTTTTTCCACTTCTCTTTGACTCTCCCCTTTTCCTTGAGTGAAATAATAATCTTTGTAAGTTTCCTTTTTCCTAATTTTTCATTAAGAGAATGTTGAAATTAGAGTGTAGGAGCCGTGACAAAGGTATACCTACCGGCCCACGATCCTAAATAACTGGCGTGGGTCTGGTGCTTTTCGTCAGACAATTACTTTTGGAATCACAGGTTTGAGTGAGCTATTATGCAGATTCTTTTTTCATCAATTGAAACTATCTTTAAATTTATCTTATTATGAAACCTATCTCTCTACAATATAACTCTACAAATATGAGTTGTATTGAAACGTGGAATGTCCAGACAGGCACAGATTATATATAATGTTATCCGTACTCGGAGGTCTTTAGAAACTAAGATAGGACTATAATACTTGATAGTGTTCTTTTTATTAATAACTAACCAGGAACACGAGTACGAACGAAAATTTGATTATATTCAACTTCCGATTAAAACTAGCATCTTACACGTAGTAAATAATAATAAAAGAAGTTGCGAAGCTTCGATTGTAAACTGACCAAAAACATCAAATAAACACATAATAATTAATCTACATAGTTATAAAATAACTATGATGCAGCAATTATACCACAATAAAGATTTATTCACTATTTATGTATTTCGTGCCTCGCTAATCATGGCGCGACTAGCTGGCAGTGCGCGTTTTAACATTTAAATATGGCGCCTTAACGGATCACGAACGCGAAAGCCGGGAAGCTGACGAGGAGGCGCTGCGATAACCTGATCAGGTAAACGCAGACAGAGTTTTGAATGCGGGCACGACTTAAGATTGTATCTTTATTCCTGAACGCTGCAGGATATTGCACATACTCGAACGCGGGCATTGTGTGTTTATTAATGAAATTGCCGATACCGTTTTTTTTGTACGCCCGAGCATAACTTAAAAATAAGGTACTTCAGTTTAATAATTTAGCCTGCTACTTTGATTAAAACACTTATTCCGCACAATGGTAAAGTACCTAATAAATATTTCGTTCTTTTTAGGTACACGTACTCGTGTATCCTGAAATTCTAATTGCTGCATCGGATCTGATGTACCCCTCAGTGAGAATACACCTATACTACTATAGGTGAGTCTTTCACATAACACTGTGAATAGGAAGTACCTTTGTTTATATATGATAATAGCTCCTATATACATATAATTTTAAATAAACTTACTATGAAAGTATACCTTTGTTCCAGGCTCTTCTAACTGATTTCTACTGATTAGAAAAGCATTTTGAAACATTGCTTTTGGCAAGATTTATTTGCGACTGAGGTAATACTCTGCTATTTTTATTAATGGAATGGTGCGTTTGGGACTACTTTTGCCTAGTATTGACTTGTGAGCACCCAGTGTATGATATACCTGTTTCATTGGAATAATTTCTTTTCTTAAGTTCTATGGGTTAATTTTGGTAGCCTCTTGAAGTGACGTGTTTGGCTCCTTTACACTTTTTTCGGTGGAATTGGTTATGGGTAACATAATATCTTGATGAGTTGGTACAACTAATAATGTAAATGTGTTTGGGTTTCAGCCCTGATGAAGTCTGTTGATGCAAGGATTTTAGCATCAGACGAAACACGTGTTGGCTGAAAGTCAATTAAGGACAAAACTGTGAATTGGAGTAAAGAAAAACCAATAAAGGAGATTGGAATACTGGAATTGTGGAATTTTCATTAACTAAAGACTTTACTTGGCAAGGAAGATATCACCTCTGCACTAAATATTATTGGACATTGTACCGGATGGGTGAATTGCAACCTAATGAATAATTTTGTGGAGCTCAGAGAGATACTGTTTTGATTGTTTAACTCCCTGGAGTTCCGGGGTTTCTTGGGTCACTGTTGGTAACCAGTACCTTTCTCTCTTGGAGTTCACTTCTCTGATTTTGCTGAATCTGTAATATATTCCTATACTTAGAGCTGTGCGCCTGATCATTGACTTGGTTGCCAAATTAGTTTTATGTACTCAATCATCCTCAATAGTTAATACACAAAGTATACATTTGTAATCAGTGCAATTTTAAGTGATGCAAGGCGGCTCAGTGAGCAAAAGATAATGGGAAATAATATCAGTGCATATGAGGAAAGTCCAAGCAGTCTTGTCGAAGCCACTCAGGTTCATTCATTTTTGTTGTCTAATTCTTTGGCTGCCATTTTCCAAAATGTAATGGCTTTGCAAGATAGTTCGATTGACAGGCCTCCAAGGCATTGTATGACTGTAGCTCTGCGTGTCCTTAGTTGGTTTTTTCTCAAAAGCTTGCGGAGGACAATTTTTCGAATTTTTAAAAGTGAGGGCCAAAGTATGGAATTCACTTCGAGGGGAAATTCTACCTGCTAAAAATCAGCTTGAGTTTGGAAAGATGCTGATAGCATTGCGATGTCCACCTGAACCTCAGACCATAAAGATCTCCCTGTCCACAGGAAGTGAGGACTTAGGGTAACAATGAGACACTGGGGGCCACATGTACGAAGCCTTTATGTGGTTGGAAACGACAGGTAGGGCCTTCTTTGACTGCTAAAATGCTTCGCAATGTAAAGAAAACAAATCCATCCGACTAATTCAAGCCTGCTGATGTTCTCTTCACCCGGATGGAAGTGGCAGGACTACTTCCACGGATAGTAGTGGCATCAATCAGTGCCCACTGGGACTATTTTATCAGTTACAATATAAGTTCAAGTTCAAGTTTAGCATTTGTATAGCGCACTACTCACCCAGAGGGTCCCAAGGCGCTTGAGGGAGGGGGGTACTTTACTTATCGAATATCCAAGTTTTTAGTTGTTTTCTGACCCAGGGGGCCCAGTGATCAGCAGGACCTCAGTCCTGCCAACCTCTCTCCTATCTTGGCCATCATTCTTCTGCCTCATTCTCCTTCTTATGTCTCTCAGCAAAGTGTCCTTTCTCACCCCTTTTTTAAACACTATCACAAAGAGGCTCTGCTTCACCTCATGAGCCCAGTCCATCATTAATATTAATTTAACACTGAAGACATTAGCTCATGCAAGTGCAGTACAGAAGCAGCTCCTAGAAGCCGGATGGAGGTAGTTGGCTCTACACGGTTACGCCTCTCCTCGGCCTGCAGTCCAATCTACAGTATTCTATGCTATGTTGTAGTTTATCAATGTGTTGTATCTTTATTTGGTCATCTAGTCTCTTTGAGAACCTTTCACAGCCCTCTCACACCCTGTGGAGCAGGGATCGTGCCATATAAACCTCACCAGGGCCCTTACTCTCAGCAAAGCTGCAGTCAGCATCAAGATGAGTGACTTCTCCCTCCAGCTGTCGCCTTTTCTTTGGGACCAATACCTCAAAGCAGTCAACTATCCTATATTATAGACTAGTGATTACACTTAATAGTTTCTAATGAGCTTCGGTGTAACTTCAAAAGACGCTTACCTCGCTTTATGGCAAGAGTAGTTAGGCTTAGATAGTATTTTTCTTTCACAGGGACAGCTTATTTCTGGAGAAGCTGCGACCGCTGCCCCTTTTTAAGGAAGAGCAAACAATGACGTGAGCAATGAAGTCCTTCTCGGATGGCAATACAAATACCTGGGTTGTATGTCAAAATATTGTTTACAAAATCATTCTCCCATTGGCTGTAGATTTTCTGGTATTAGCTCTGATGGGGTGATATTTTTATAGATTATAATTAGGACAGATATTTATGTCTGGTGATATTCTGGCAGCAATATTCTAGAGCCACATCTCAAAACTGAGGGCGTAAAGACCACCCGACGCTGAGAAACGATTGGCAATAAAAGGCTAAAAAGGGCAGTGTAGTAATGTGAAGGGAACTAGCTTTGTTGATGCCTAGCTCCACTGCACTGTCACACCTCTAGGCACTGAAGCAGTTTATAGGGAGCATGTAGCACATAACCCCACAATAAATAATTAGTGCAGCAATCTGGGTCGCCACTTGCTCCCCGTGTGTATAAAGTCACTGCTATTTAGCAACTTACGCCCTGATTCCGATCTAGGCGCACAGGGTTACTCCATCACAAACATGACAGATATCCCGAACGTCAAATTACTATTCCATTATATCCTATGGAACTTTTTTTTTTTAACATCTTTTTATTAAACAATAATGAGACATAGCACATTACAAAAACCGACCAGATTACGTTGAGTGACCGCCGATATATACAGTGAGAAAATAGACCTCCACTAGTGATAATTTAGCAGAATAAAAATGTAAAGACTAGGCTTAGGTGTCCTCCGGCTCCACGTTATCAGGATCTACAGCAGGTGGGGTACAGATATCACCCCAGAAGGCATTCCAAGCTCCCCAGACTTTGCCCCATTTGCGGGGTCGTCCCCTCGACACATACACGGATCTCTCCCGAAACATGCACCAGTCGAGGTCCTCCATCCATTTACCAACCCGAGGCGCTTGAGCCGCACCCCAGAGCTGTGCTATGTTACGTTTAGCTATCGCACAAGCAAGGGTGACCCAAAGTTTGCCATGAATCGAGAGATCGGAGGGCTCCTAAACATTCAACAAACAACGGCACGCCTCCACCTCAATCCGCAATCCCCAGACTTCACTCATCTTCAAATGTATCCTGGTCCAAAAGTCACGGACCCTCTTACACTCCCATTTTATATGGAGGAACGTACCAGGCATTCCACACCCTCTCCGACAATCCCCAGATGCAGCCAACCCCATCTTCAACAAACCAGGGCCTGTAGTGTAAGAGAGGTGAAGAATCCGTAGCTGGACCAAGCAGAGTCTCATCGGGACCGCCACTACTCTAGGGGAGGAGACCGCCTCCCTCCAATCTTCCTCGTCTAGGACCAAGCCGTCTGCCATCCACTTCTCCCTTAGTCGCACCAGGGGATCCCCGGAGTGATTAATAAGTTTCCTGTAGGTCAGCGATATCGCCTTGGTTGGTAAATAACCATCTTGCAAACTATCCTCCAATGGGGAGGCCACTGGTGGCGTTACACAACTAGGAACCACAGCATGTATGGCGTGGCTGACTTGAAGGTATCTAAACCGTTCAGCTTCATGGCAGCTGATACTTGGCCTGCAGCTCCTCAAACGTCAGTACCCTATCCTTACCCCACACATCTCACACTTGAGTGATTCCAAACAAATCCCACCGGTCAAACCCCTTCGTCTTCCAAAGAGTACCCAACTTCTCCGAGCTCCATAGAGGCGTGGCTAGCATTATTTGTCCCTCCCATTTGAGGGCCTCTTTACAACAACCTCATGCCATACCCTCATGGCCGTCAATGGAGGACCCACCAATGGGAAACGACCGCACCTCGCGTACAAAACTCTAGTATAATCTCAACCGGGTACCTGGCCCGTTCCATAGCGTAACCCGGATCAACCGGTAAAATGGCATGATTGATAGGAGTCAGTTGAGACGCCCAATAATATTTCCTGATATTAGGAAGACCAATGCCTCCATCATACCAGGGCAACATCAGTTTTGAATAGGACTATACGCGGTCTCCCCACCCACAACAAGCCGCGCTGTAGAGATTCCACCTCGTTGAAGTACGACGGAGGCACCGGGTCAAAGGAGTTTTGTAGAGCGCAATGAAAGCGCGGGAGGGCCATCATTTTGAAAAGAACCGCACGCCCCAACATAGAAATCGGCAATTCCTTCCATTTGGCGACATCACCTCGCAGTCTGGCCAACGGGGGAAGCAGATTCAGGCTAAAACGCACCTTGGGATCTTTCGAGATATGGATCCCCAGGTAACGGAAACTAATCAATTCTATCTTTACCGGGCAGCACTCTGGCACTGTGGGTGGATCACCGCTTAACACGAAAAGGACCGATTTCTCCCAGTTAATGGCGAAGCCGGAGAACCTACCAAGAATGGCGAGGATATCCATAAAGACCACCAGAGAGCTGCGAGGGGAGGTCAAATACAGCAGAATGTCGTCTGCGTAAAGCAAAATTTTGTCCTCCCACTCCGGTGTCCAGCACAGCCCTCTAATCGAGCGGTCCCATCGCACCCAAGCGGCGAGTGGCTCCAGTGCAAGGGCGAACAGTAACGGTGAGAGGGGGCAACCCTGGCGAGTTCCCCTCCCAAATGGAAAGTCACGGGATCTGTGGTTGTTAACGACTACACGAGAAAGGGGAGCAGAGTAGAGAAGGCGAACCCACCCAACAAATACGGGGCCAAACCTCAACTTCTCTAATACCGCAAAGAGGTACGGCCACTCCACTGTATCAAAGGCCATCATGGCATCTAGGGACAACAACACAGCAGGCTTGTGAATACGGGAAGCTCCCGCCAACACCCCGTGGAGCCGTCAAAGATTGAGGGCCGTGTTCCGACGCGGCATAAAACCGGACTGGTACGGATGCACCAGCGTTGTGATGACCTTCACCAGGCGGGCGGCAAGCAATTTAGCCAACACTTTAGGTTCCACATTTAACAGGGAAATCGGACGATACAAAGAGCACTCCAAGCGTGGTTTGCCTTCCTTATGAATAAGTATGATATTAGCGATGTGTTGATCATACGGTAATTCAACGCAGTCCCTGCTCTCGAGATACATATATTTCAGATGCGGAGCCAGACGGTCAGCATGGAGCTTAAACAATTCAATGGGAAGACCGTTTGGGCCCGATGCCTTGCCGGAACGAACCCCCCTGATGGCTACCTCGTCGTTTGTGATGTCGGAATCCCAAAAATCTCTATGCTCATCCGATACCCCCGGCATCGGAATATCACGGATCATGTTGGCATTTTCTCCCTCTGTGAAGTCCCCCGGAGAGGCATAAACCTCCTCAAAATAACGGGCGAATTCATCGACTATTAATTGAGGGTCCGACGAGACCGCCGCACCCGCAATACGCAGCTCCGGTACCAATCGAGATTCCCAATCGCCCTTTTCCAGCCACGCTATCAACTTTCCGGCCTTGTCACCATGTTCGTATATTCTACTCTGCGTGGTGGCGTATTGCATCTTTGCTCTATGACGTGTCAGGGTCTTGTACTCATCCCGGAGCAACCCAAGGCGGTGCCCCGCCCCAGGGTCCCCCCCGGAGGAGACAGCAGCCTCCAAAGCCAATAACTCCGCCTCCACTCTATCTACCTCTGCCCTGCTCTTTTTCTTCTGCCCAGAAACAAGGGATAGGACCTCCCCCCTTGCGACAGTTTTGTAGGCCTCCCACAGAGAACACTTCGATGTTACCGATCCCACGTTCTCCCTAAAATAGTGGTCTGTAATACGTACCAGTTCCTTCCTAACAGAGGGGTCTTTCAGACGCCACGCGTTAATAGGTGCCACCCTACTTACATCACCCTGTCCCATCCTCAATCAAAGATATATCGGTAAATGGTCAGACACCCCCCGCACCAAGTGAGTCACTTCCTGAACAAAGGCCGCCTGAGACGCCGGCAACAAAACGTAGTCTATCCTGGAAAGGGAGTGATGCGCTGCTGAGGCATGCGTATAGCTAACATTACTGGGGTGCCGAATGCGCCATCCAGCCACTAGACCCGAAGCGGAAGTAAAATCTGCCAGCCATCTATGGGAGGGCAACAACACACGGGAGGGATGCCTGTCTAGTACACCATCTAGTACTGCATTGAAGTCCCCACCCAGCACCATAGTCCCAATGGGCAAAGTCAAAAACACACGGCTCAAGTCACGGAGGGTATCAACCTGCAAAGCTGGGGGGACATATATAGACAAAAGGGTGACAGTCCTTCCCTCCCATAGCCCTGAGATTCCAACATATCGGCCTCTGTTGTCAGACCAAGTAGACTGGATGGTGAGGGGAAAGGAGTTCTTGACCAAGATCCCCACTCCTCTCGAGCCAGACGTAAAGCCAGCGTGGGCCAGTAGTTTGTAGCCCCCTCTGTGAAGTGCCATACAGCGCTTACCCATAAGATGGGTTTCCTGCAAAAGCACCATGTCGGGCGAATGCTTTCTAATCAGTTGACTCACCATGGTACGCTTGATCTTATCACCCAGGCCATTCACATTCCAACTGAGGACGGAAAACCCCAAGCCCAAACTAGCGGTGGCCATTCCTATCTCGAAAAAGGTACAGGATAACCTTAGGCACCCATCACAAGCTCTGGTCACACAAAACAAACAACCTAACAATCAAACACTCCCAAACAACAACCCCCCAACCTCCCTCCCTGCACCCCTGCATGTAGCAATCTCACATCCCCGACTCGCAGTGTGCCTGTCACCCCGAACTAACTACGAATATCTAAATGTACAAAACGGAGGAGGACCTTACAACAGGCCGCCCACCCCCACCACCCCGAACCAACCATTGTTCCCCCACTCAGCCACGCACAAAAGAAAAATTCACGGATAATAGTCCAGGAGGGAAAGATAAAAGTAACCCCAACCAGCGCCCCCGTGTCACTAGTAATGAATAGTACAGTGTTACGACAAGTTATTGTTCCTCCTCATCTGTCCGGGCCCGACCCGCAGGGTCCGAGCCCACGATTCGATCTAGCCAGTCTGCAGCGACCTCAGGATTGTCAAAGAACCAAGTTTTCCCCTCATGTTCAATCCGAAGACGGGCCGGAAACATCATCGAGTACTTTATCTCTCGGTCCCTCAATCGACGCTTGATGGCCATAAAGCTTTGCCGCTGCCTCTGCACCAACTGGGTGAAGTCTGGGAAGAACGATAGTGATGCGTTCTCGAAGGCCAATGGACCTGTCGATCTTGCCGTTTACAGGATCGCATCGCGGTCTCGAAAGTTCAGGACTCGAGCTATCATGGGACGGGGGGCGCCCCCGTCTTCGGACGACCACCAAGAACTCTGTGGGCCCTCTCGACCGTAAAACATTTACTGAGGCCCTTGGGCTTAAGATGTTGCATGACGAGTTCCTCAACAAAGAGATCCGGTGTCGGCCCTTCTGACCTCTCTGGCAGTCCCAGTATGCGGACATTATTGCGGCGAGCCCGTCCTTCATAATCATCGGGCTTTCGATCAAATTGTGTCCGGGCCACCCTTAGGACTTGCACCTCCTTCTGTAGCTCCGAGACATCCTCGATGAGGCTCGTTGTCTTGATCTCCAAGCCCTTAACCTTCCCGGACGTTTTGGTCAGATGCGCACGTATGAGGCCCACCTCGATCGACACCGAGTCCAATTTTGTGTCCATTTTACCCAGGGATGAGTGGACCCCGGTGATCGCCTCCATTAGATCTTTCATTGTGGGGTCATCAACGACCGAATCAACGTCCCGACTGCCAGTCGGAGGGTGCCTTGCCTCCACCGGGGACCCCTTGGAAAGGGCATACTTGTCAATTTTGTTGGATTGGACCTGCCTGGTATTCTTCGATGATTTTGATTGAGGCTTCTCAGAGTCTCCTTTCGACGCCATCGTCACCACCGATCGGGTCCCCGCCACTTCTTCGTCGGCGTGACCCTGAGCCAATGTAGACGAAATGAGGGCATCCGATCGAGACTCTCCCAGGATAGGCAGGATCCGATCGGCCACTTCCGGTCCCCGCGGCCGATGTTGTTGCACTACACCTCGGACCCCAATAAATTCAGGGTCTCGGCTTTCACTTCCGTAGGCCACAGAATTGCAAACGATGATATTCAACCACCAAAGCATCCAAAAGAGCCAGAATTTCACCTAGTGACTCAGGTGCTGGTCCCCCACCTGATGGTAGGGACGGGTGACAGGATAGTATGCCGGATGGCTAGTCAGGATGCGGCGGCCGGCAGAGCCGAGACTCAAGTGGCCATCTTCCAAAGGAATACCTTTAGTCATCCCCCTATGGAACTTTTAAGTGGTGTAGAAAGTTGTTTTATTCTGCAGGTCACCCCTCAATTGTAGCACCTGATGTCCTCAAAGTATACTGGACTTCACAGAAACCACTTTATTAAATGAATCTTAATATGCCTTTGCCAATCATTAGGGACGGGCGTCTCTTGCTCCATTAATCTCATTACATGTTCAACTTGAGCATCCTAGCCTCAAGACTTTGGAAAGCTCTGTTATAAAAGAGGAACGTAGCACAATTTACAAATTTCAAAACCAGTCTCCTTCAAAATATCAAATCTCACTTTAACTACATCTTCAGTTTCTTCAGCTTCCCTTGTCCTCTGACCTTTCCCCCCAACACCCCTCAAGTCTGTTGGGCGCAAGAGGTTTACTTGAAAAGGTGCTTCATTTTAAACAAAGAGGCAAGGGGTCTTATCCCACCTTGGATGCTTGGCCAAAACTCGTGTTATGTTGCTGTGTGAACATCCCTATGTGCTCTCCCTTTGCTGGAGTACAGCAGCCTGTCGAGCAGTGCCCTGATGACAACTTCCCCTAAGAGGCGGAAGGTTTAGGGAGTTTACCTCTGCAAAAACCTCTGAAGTCTAAACATATTTAAAAGAAGGTTTAAAAATTCAAACTTCGTAAAAACTACTCTTTGTAAGAGAATTCTCATCAAATAATGTAAGTAAGAAAATCACCTTCCAGAAAAAGAATTTGCATGTCCTACTCGTCACCAGGCTAGTTATTATAGGTCCACGAAATTCGTGAAGTGCAAAGTTGTGAACAATGCACAAGTTTCCTGGTAGATTGAATCCCACAACACCCTGCCTCCAGCCAGCCGTTACATTCTGGTTGTACAGCGCCAAGAAACCTTATGGTGTACGTGCCTTAAGCAGTTCCTTTAACATAACATAACATATCTGTGAGACATCAAGAACCTAGGAGAGCAGTGAATTTCAGACTGTTACTTCCCAAAACTAAAACAAATACCTACAAAGCAGCTGCCATTTTCTTCTCCATCTGACTCCAAGAAAACGGCTACACTCTGGCCATTACAGAATGTTACCCTTAGTAAAACTCTCCCCTCAAGCTTGGCCTATCCCTTAAACAGTTCTTTGTGTCCTTGGGCTCCTGACCAATGAGATGCTGCCTGAGGGACAGGGATCCATGACTGGTCAGGGAAGGACCAATGCTGAGTTTTCCTTTGGGGGATTCATAGTTCCATGTGCAGCATGACTCTGGTAAGACTGTTTGTCATCCTGATTCTGAATACCCCTGCAGTCACTGGCAGCTGCCAGCCTTCCAGCTCACACGGTGCCACCGTAGAACATACACTTTCTACACTCATCACACAACGACCTGATGAAGAGCCACAATCACATAATGAGGTCGAAACACTTGCAAAGAATAGGTTTCCAGCTCGGATGAGAATGCTCTGCTTCACTGTACTCTGATTAAACCAGGCCTTCCAACTCACATGGTACTACCATATAACATACAGTTTCTTCACTCATTACACGACGACCTGGTGAAGAGCCACTATCACATAGTGAGGTTGAAACACTTGCACAAATAGGTTTCCAGCTCAGGTGTGAACCCTCTGCACAGCTAGGCTCTAATTAAACCAGGCCTGCCAATCCACACAATGTATCTCTTAGCAAGCAGTTTCTTCACTCAGAACGCAGTGACCTGGTGAAGGTTCACTACCACGCGGTAAGCTAGAAAACATTGCGCAGAATAGGTTTCCATCTTAGGGTTAAATGCTCTGCACAGCTGGGCTCCAATTAAAACTCCTCCAGGATAAAGGAGGTGGCTCCATGTGATGGCATTCTTGCAGTTGGTGACTGGGAAGTACTGGGCCTAAACACCTGCTCCCTTCATCGCCCCCCTTCCTCCTCCCCCACCCCTATCCATCTTCCCTTTACAGTCTTACAGCGAACATTATTCCAAGTTTATCTACCCAGGGGTTTCTTTTCCCATGAAAGTGATGGACACAAACAGTGCATTCCTTTGAGTCTACACTGATCGCTGAGATTGAAAGGTTAGGCATGAGAGGAGACCTGTTCTTTCAGGAAATAGAGGAATCCTTTGCAGACTTAGAATAAAATGAGGTGAAATGTATTCCAGACGTGACAGCTCTGCCGTTGTGAAGAGCAGCCAGACACCCCCCCCCCTCACAGCTCCAAGTGTCATCTTGTAAGGTGCCAGGACCTGGCAGGTGTTACCCTATGCCGCAAGCACCCTATGCCTTTACTGTGCCCAGCCTTCATCGGCTCTCATTTAAGTCGTCCACACCCTAGTACAGTGACAACGGGGTGATGGTTCTACAACTGGGCATTATACGTCATCCTGGACTTCCACCTCCATACAGAGGCCTCCCGAGCCCCAGGCTCAGTGAATTATAAGAGCATCAACACCGAGGTAAATTGCTTTAGTAGCTGGTTTTGAGGAATTATCTTATATAATGTATACACTTCTCTGGTGCCAGGGGATGGAAGGCGATTTCTTTTTTTTACAGAGTTTTATATAGCTCAAATGTGACCCGGTATCAGAGCGCTTTACATGAGCACCAGTTGCATTACATGAGGACACATTCATTTTTTGTTAGGCACGGGGAGATTAAGGGCCATATGTATCAAGATACCAATTAGCGATTCTGTAATAGCGATTTTTAAGAAATCGCTATTTCAGAATCGCTAATTGGTATGTATCAAGAAAATCGCAATTTTTTGTGATTTCTTGATATTCCTTAATTGCGAATTCACAAATTGCGAATTCGCAATTAAGGAATACTTTCCCATTCATTTCTATGGGCCTCCTAGCCCATAGGAAGGAATGGGAATTTATTCTCAATTTGCGGTTCGCAATTTGCTAATCGCAAATTGAGAATAATTTCAAGGGTGCAGGGGTGTCCAAAGGACACCCTGTTGCACCCCTGAAATAAGTATGGGTGCACATGTGGTGCACATATATGCCCTAAGGCCATGTATGTGCCTCACATGGCACTTTGAAAAATGCAAAAATGGGCATTTTTCAAGAAATTCACAAATTACCACCAACTTGAAGTTGGTGGTAATTTGCGATTCCTTAGGGACAATTACCAATTTTTTTTAGCTTCATACATTGCATTTAAGGAATCGCAAAATTTGCAATTCCTTAAATGCAATTGCAAAATAAGGAATCGCAAATTTTGCGATTCCTTATTTTGCACCGGATTTTCATTCATACATCCCATTTAGCAAATTCGCATTTGCAAAGGTCGAAATTCAGCGAATTTCGGCCTTTGCATGATACATATGGCCCTAAGTGATTTGCCCAGTGACGTTCAGCATCAGTGCCGAGACTCGAATCCGGTTCCCCAGTTTCGAGGTTGACCGCCCTAGCCGTTAGGGCAACTTCTCTCCCCAATTTGATTAGGTGAATTACATGGCCCAGCATTGATGACAGGCCCCTGGGAAGTGACACATCTCTGTTCTTCGAGCTGCAGCATTGCCATGCACTGCCTCTTAAACCGCTGGAGCAGCGTTCAAGGCCTCTCCATGTGCAGAGGTTTGGCACCCCACTGCCTGACCTCTCTTCACAAATACCATTTCCTGCTTTCCGTAGTCTCCCCCACCCCCACAAGGGTGAGGTTTTGTAATGGGGATGGGGGTGAGTGAGACTATGTCTTGTGGAAGCATCAGATGCACATTTGCCGCACATTACTACTTACTGTAATAAGTGATTACAAGTGAGTAGCGATGCAATGTCCTAATTACATAAACATTCGAACATCAGAACGCAACTTTAACAAGAAAGTAACATAATGATAGGAAGAATACTATATCCTACGAAGCATAAACACATAAACTGGCAACAGAAGAGGGAGGCCAAGCCCATCACAACAGGTCCAATTTAAGAATTTGCAACACTGCACACCATACATGTTCTTAACTTTTCTGTTCTCCCTCTCAAATATTACATATGAACATGAGATGCAGGGTTTTCTACATAAATTCCCGGATTGCATGCATGATATCTACATATTTGTGCATTTGCATTTCAGCATGTGCATATGCTTTGCTGTACATGTATTATCTATTTCAATATGTATTATTTTTTTCATAACAAAGTGAAACAGATTTTGTTAAGAGCTAAACAGATAATCCAAAGTTAATTGTGGCAAAAAATACTCTGAATTCTAAGGTTTGCAGGCGGCTAATCATGTTTGGGGCAACCACATTTCTGAGTCACAATTTTCAGCCAGGGCACCCATATTTATATGGCAAAGGCACACAGCAGCCTTGCTTTATTCCTTGGGACTACCATTTTGTTGTATACTCCACCCCAAATTAAGAGGAGGTACATATGTAAATTGGTGTATATATATTTTTTCTTAAGGGTACAAAGAAGTGTTTTTTGGCATTGTAAGTGTTTTGTGTATTTGTATATTTGTATATAGTGTACATATGATGTGTTGTATATAGACTGTGTTAGTTGTTTACTGTGTGCCTCTCTGGCTGTTCGCTCATATATGTGTATATGAATTAATATATATTTTTGCTGCGTATAATTCGCATATCTCAAGACAATTAATTGAATCTTGTTTGATAATTAAAAGTGGATTGTTCCCTTCAGTACCATTTGTTTCTACTTTTTCATCTTTGGATGTCTCCTGCTCAGGTACGGGAGGGTGAGGTGGGCAGAACCCCTAACCATTCTTTCTAGCCTTGCTTTATTAAGGCACAGGGAGTGCTCCCATGATAAAATTATATTTTACCTCGAGTAAAGAAAAAGCTACCACCTCGTCTGTATACAATTGTAGTAAAAATCCCAAAATCAGACCACTTACCTATGATGAAGAGAATTTCCACTGATATGTCGCTGACAGTTGTGCTCCGCGTCGTGGACAGGTCGTCATTCCCGATGAAGGACACGTTATATGGGACTGTGACCGCAACATAAAACGTTGCCAGTAAGATCAGCCAGTCCCATCCCGCCTTGAAAGTGCTAAAATGCAGAATGATGAATTTGGACTTCTTAGCATCGGAGACCTTGTACTCGGGGAAGGCGGACTTGTCTACAAACACGTTCTGCACAGAAAGAGAAAAGGGAGGGGTTAGTGCTACCAGAACTTGAGCAGCTGCGTTGGCTGCAATTGTATTTTTCATTTTGTTTCCTGGGACTAAATGCGTTCACGCATCAAAAATTGACATGAGGGATAATTGCACACTAAAGTAGAAAGCTAAATTGCAGATTTGCATTTGCCTTAATTACGAGTAATTTTGCACTATATTTCTGAAATGTGACATAATTGTCTAAAGCCAAATTATGCAAACTTTGCACACCCCTTGTTTTGCGGGCGCAGTGACATTTCCAGAAGTCCTCCAATTTACCTAACAGCCAACCCACTGCCTCCTGAATTGGCCCCTCCTACAAAATCAGAAATGAATGCAATGTTAATCTTAAAACGAAGGGGCATATTAGCAAGAACTTGCGATATTTATCGCAAAACGTGCTTAGCGGGCTTATTTTTATTGCTGCCTATCGCTGGATATGTTAGCAGTGAAAACATGCTATTGACAACGTTTTTCTCCATTGTGCTAAAATATCCAGCAATAGCGACGAAATGCGTGAATATCGCTGGAAAACCAGCGATATTCACGCATTAACGCCAATGGGGGCTTAACCTCACAATCCACCTCCCATTGAATACACAGGTAAGTCATCCTATTAGCAGGCGTTAGATTCTAGCAATAATTGCGCTTAGCGCAACTTTTTTTATCGCTTCGCCTGCCTTGCTAATAGGCGATAGCTGTGTTAGTGACTACTTCCAGTCACTACCAGTTTGGGTACACCCACTTTGCATGTCATTAGCGATAAATATCGCTGACATGCAAAGCCGGCCCAAAACCAGTCGCTAACGCCTGGAAGATGTCACTAACTGCTGTTAGCGACATCTTGATGATAGGGCGATAGAAATATCGCCGTTTTGTTGGCAAAAAGTGCCGCTAAAGCAGCGATACTGCCCTTGCTAATATGCCCCGAAATTTTCTCAACTGAGAACTTAGGGGCATATTATCAACAACTAGCGATATTTATCGTTAAATGTGCTTAGCGCATTTTTTTTAATGCCGCCTATCGCTGGATATTATGGCAGAGATAACGTGCTATTAGCGACGTTTATCTCAAATGCGATAAAATATCCGGCGATAGCGGCTCAATGTGTGAATATCGCTGGAAATCCAGCGATATTCAGGAATCATCGCCAATAGGGTCTTAACCTGAATATCCACCTCCCATTGGATATTCAGGTTAAGAAGTGGTCTGAGCAGGCATTAGGTTCTGGCGATATTCGCGCTTAGCGCACATTTTTTTAATCGCTTCGCCTGCCTTGCTATTAGGCGATAGCGGTGTTAGCAACTGTTTTCAATCGCTAACAGGCTGGGTACGCCCACTTTGCATGTCATTAGCAATAAATATCGCTAACATGCAAAGCGGGCCCCAAACCTGTAGCTATTGCCTAAGAGCTGTCGCTAACTGCTGTTAGCGACAGGTTGCTAATAGGGCAATAAAATTATCGCTGCTTTAGCGGGAAAAAGTCCAGCTAAAGTGGCGATAATGTCCTTGATGATATGCTCCTTAGACATTTTGAATTTTTTTTTTGTGATATGGTATTTCAAATTGATAAGTACAGGAAAATCTCCCCCTCCGCAGCAATGAAAAAACAAACAATTCATGGAAGCTAAAACCCACAGCGTCCCATGAAAGTACGCTTCAACATTCTTTCCCTCAGGAGTGCCTTTTCTTCTGCTTCTCTAAGGCGACTTGATTGTACAAGGCTCCTTAAGACAGGTCTCGGAGTGCAGAGCATGCAAGATTTAAATGGCATAGCACGGGCTGAAATCATTCTTTTTTTTCTTCCATGCTGCATGCTGCTCACATCCATTCAAAGACAACTGGGGAAGGTGAAGGTTTTGCCATTCCTAAAAATGAGTGGAGGGGGAATGTAACAAACAGTCACACAGCGCAGCAAGTCACCTTGTGCGTTGCGAGACAGGGAAAGGACAGGAATGTGCCGTACTATTTTTAACGCGGTGCCACCATGCTGAGGACCACGGTTCCTGATGGCCGAATATAGTCCTGTAGATCATATTCTGCTGTACTTTAGATTGAGCCTCTGGTATATTGAAAAGCAGTCTTCTGGCGACAATCCGCAGTCGTGAAGACGCTCAAAATGGAAGTGAGGATGCATTTTGCTCTAAGAAATATCGCTAAATGTAAGAGAACATAAAAGACAGCGTGAGCAGCCTCTTGTGCTCACTAAAAGTGTTTTCGTGGTAGGGTTTTTTTGTCCAAGTTTCATGACCGGGTATAATCAGGTTTTTATGGGCAATTCTGCATCAAAAAGTAACTTGGAATGACTGAAATGACTCCCATTACCCTCGCGTAGTTAAAATATCAGCCAGGCCTAACAATTTCATGGTGGGCAAAACAAAATATGGAACAGAACACATTAGACACTTGTCTCTGTGCATCAGAATTGATGCCAAACATACCTGGCACCAGTAGTCACTAAGGAAGATAACATGTGGTAATCGATGTTGGGACGTAACTGGTAGCGGCAGTTCATTCGTGTTCAGTTCCATCGCTCCATCGATATAAATCGAAAAGGCTGGAGCTGCTTCAGGGTCATCACTGTGCTCATTTGAGACACTGTGGGACCCTCTCTCTTTGAAATCTGCTGGAAATCCCAACCTGGAATCCCTCCACAAAATCATAATTGGCTTTTTCTCAATCTAGGAAAGATTTTCACTGATTGGTTAAAGTGGAAAATCTATACATTGGAACGAAGAATGTTTTTTTCCAAATCTATTTCTCATTCAGAGGTTTTAGATGGGTACATGCTCTTCTGGGCCATTGCTAAATGTAATTTTTTGTAATCTAGTTTTTTGCTAAGATCAGTTAAAAATCTATGTTATAAATCAATAATGCTTCTTGTTATCTATATTATCTATGGTGCTGTGTGTGGGGTCAGATGCATGAGTTCTTGGGAGGTGTTATGGCTGCCCAGAAACCATAAATGGGGAATAATAGAGGTTGTAGGTTTTGAATCCTTACCCCATTGGTTTACCACAGGAGTAGAGTTCCTTCATGTGAGAACAACTAAAATAGATCAATCGATTTATTAGGCATTTTTTACAACAAGGTATCCAGATGGGATGCATATCTCTTAAATAACTTTGTTATGGGGAACCTGTGCTTCTTTCTTTAAAAGAGAAAAAAAGTTTGTTACTGAAAAAACTGTAATGCTCATCAGAGCTTCAGTTGAAGGTACCACATGGTTAGGATGGAAAACTTAAAAACCAGTGACATTTGTCATTTTTAGTAAGCAATGTGACCAAAGCTCCCACAATTCATCGCTCTTGACGTCACATGCTACGGATGACATCTCAAATGACAGCATTGATGACATCTATGTGCTTAAAATATATCTTATCACCTCTGACAATTTGGGAAATATGATGGGAGTCATAGAATGAACTGCAGAGGTAGCTATTGTTCCAAGTGTATAAGAGTATCAGGAGGGGATTATTGCTGTGGACCTATCATGCTGAAGCATAAACTGACTGAACACTTGTAGTTGGCATCTATTCAGATTTATTCATGACATGGGCTGGCCAACATCCTTTTGATGTATGGTGCCATGGCAGAGCTAATTTTCAAAATAAAAGGTAAGCAAAAAGTTATATGATAAGTAAATCTATAGGAAGACATTGAGGGGTTCAGGAAGCATGGACAGTAGTAGATTGTGTTTATGTTCTGCCCAATGAGTTGGTGAATTGGCCAGTAGGTGAAAGCTGAGAGTATCAAAATCTTCAATGATATTTAAGCTTTACACATTAGAAGAGTCATCAAGTCTCCAAGAACAAAGACTTGATTAGAGATGATTGAAAGTGTTTCACAAGGTCAAAGAGGTCAGAGGGGAAAGAAGGAGGACAGTTATTGGGAAGATGGTTCATAAATGCCCAAAGAAATGAGGTTGCCGGGCTGGTGTTATCCTTAATTAGATGATAGTTAAATTAGTTTTGTAATGGAAGGATATCTTCCTGAGAGAGAGTGAGTTGTAAGACACTAGGGCAACCATCCTCCCCTGCCTAGTTTCTTGTTCTTACCCCCCTCCGTGCTCGCCTCGGTCAACAGCCGTCGCGAGCACTACCTCGAAAGTGCTGCACACATCAGTTGGCCGACGCAGCCCCGCCCACTCATTAGAACTCCCGCACTGCGCCGGAATTTATGCTGCGGTTAAGGAGTTAACTAAGATATCATAGTTGTGTGGTAGAGAATGGCTATACCTTACTCTGATCGATTGGGCACTCTCGGTCCATTTAGGGATGGACTGCTTGGCCAGCCACGGCTGTTGTTTCAAGCAAATAGCTTCCACCCCGCTTGGACCGTCCGACTCAAGGTAGGGCCTGCCGCCTTGCGGTAGGTCGTTCACACTAACCCAGCAGAGCGAAGGCCGTGAGGCCCTGGCAGCTCATGTCCCCCAGTGGTCTGACCCGAGCGGAAGGGGTCGGGTGGCACCAGGTCCTTAGATGCTGCTGCCCAGCAGGTCCGAAGGCCCAGCGCGCCATGCCGTCACCCCTCTCTGCCCAGCACATTTCCACAGCAGCTCGGAACGACCGTTCCGAGGGGTGCCGCTGCCACCGGGCTCCGGCACCCCTGCCTCTTCACTCAGGCTGTGCCTCCGCCTGCCTCTCCCTCCCGGGGGACACAGCTGGGCCTGCCGGTGCTCATGTGATCGCACTTCTCCACACCCCTCCAGCGAGCCCTCCCGCCCCGGCGGTTGGGCTCCTTCCCCTGGCATGCTCCAGAGAGATGGAGGGGTGCGTGAAGGTTGCCGGTTGAGGAGATGGGCACGCGGCTCCAACCGCATCATCAGTTGTGGCTACCTGGTTGATCCTGCCAGAGATTAAGTCAAAGATTAAGTCATGCACATGTAAGTACACACGGCCGGTACAGTGAAACTGTGAATGGCTCATTAAATCAGTTATGGTTCCTTTGATCGCTCCATCTGTTACTTGGATAACTGTGGTAATTCTAGAGCAAATACATGCCGACGAGCGCTGGCCTCCCGGGATGCGAGCATTTATCAGACCAAGACCAATCCGGGCTCGCCCGGCTGCTTTGGTGACTCTAGATAGCCTTGGGTCGATCGCACATCCCCATGACGGCGACGATACATTCGGATGTCTGCCCTATCAACTTTCGATGGTACTTTCTGTGCCTACCATGGTGACCACGTGTAACAGGGAATCAGGGTTCGATTCTGGAGAGGGAGCCTGAGAAACGGCTACCACATCCAAGGAAGGCAGCAGGCGCGCAAATTACCCACTACCTACTCGGAGAGGTAGTGATGAAAAATAACAATACAGGACTCTTTGGAAGCCCTGTAATTGGAATGAGTACACTTTAAATCCTTTAACAAGGATCCATTGGAGGGCAAGTCTGGTGCCAGCAGCTATGGTTATTCCAGCTTCAATAGTGTATATTAAAGTTGCAGAGAAAAAAAAAGAGAATGGCTATACCTCATGCCGGAAAGTTGTGAACCATAATTAGTGATATCTAGAGGGTGAAGGACATATTTTGAGTGAGATAAAATATGTCATAGGCATTCTTGACTGCATTTCTGAAATTGAGGAGGGTTCCTATGAGGCATTTTCCCAGGAACATAAGGAGTAAAGTGTAGTATTGGAAGCATTATACAGCTGAGTAGGTAAAGCACGCTGGGCAGATTCCAGATCGGTATTGGGAGGAAACTAGGATAATGAGATCGAGAGTCAGAGAAGTGAGGCAGGATAATAAGAGCGATAGTCAGACAAGTCAGGCAGTGTCATTTTCGTTCAGTGAAACCCCCACTGGCAAGGTTGGTGTTGGGGACAGTGTATCATGAGAAGATGAGTGGGGCGAAGTGTGTGGTAGAAAGGTGCGAAAGGGACTGAAGTACATTTTGACTAACCCTGGGCAAAGTACTACGCTATGCTTGCATAGTTTGTGAAGTTTGCGCTACTTCGCACCAGGCAAATTGCACGTAGCACAGTGCAAACACGCGTAGCGTAGCGTAGTGCAGCGGTCATTTTATGTTGGCTCGTGGTCCTTGACAGCAAGTTGGCAACACGAGCGAGCAAAATGAATCCCAGCGAGACTTTTTCCTCGTTCGCGATCAGCAACATCAAGTTGCCGATCGCGAGCGTGGAAAATAAACCTCCCGGCGAGATTCTCAACGCGGGGAGGTCAGGTTTCTCATTGCGAGGGGTCACATATGCTCGCGACCGCTTATGATGAGAAACTACAAGTTGGCGTTGAGAAAGCTGCCGCTCGAGTAGAAATCCACTCAATATTGCCTTTTTTTGGAATTACAATTTGTCTTTTTCACATCAAGAAAGCAGATAACATCGCTGGTGACTCCACTTAGGTCCAGAAGGGCTAGATTCATGCCAGGGTTTCAGATTTATGCTGCAAACATTTATATACATTGGGCCATATTTCTGAGCTCGGCTACATCACTCTTCCACCATGCAACATGGAGCAAGAGTGACGCAACTCAAAAATGAGATTTATAAAGCTAAACAAGACCGCTGAGTGGCTTCATACTTCTGGAGTAATGCAACGCAGCGCAAATTGCTGCGTTGCGTCACTCTGCCCTGGGAAGGCGTCCCATGGGCGCTGCGTGGGAGTTCCCATTCAACTCCCATGGTTTTTGATGCAGTCCCAGATTTATCAAAAGTAGTAGACCTGGCAGATCTGATGTTTTTAACAGAGACGTAGTTAGATGAAACATCGGCACCTGAGACTTTGGAGGCCCTCCCTCCAGCATACAGTTTGCGGAGAATTGATAGAGGGGTCCAAAGAGGGGGAGGCATTGCAATGGTCTATAATACTCAGTTTGAGTGCTCATTCGAGCAAGTAAAAATTAGTAACTGTGAAGCAGGACTCTTTTCCATTAAAATTTCCCCTGATTGTACTATTATGGGCTATCTCGTATATCGCCCCCCTGGGGGCTCTACACAGTTTGCTGGCAGCCTACTGGAATCGGTGGTCCAACCGGCCTTACGCTACAGTAGGTTCCTCATACTAGGTGACCTTAACCTTCACTTTGAGGATGAGAAATGTGTAGAGGCCCAATCTATGATTTCCTCTCTGAAATCCCTGATGCTCACTCTTTCGGGTTAGATGCCTACGCATCAGGCAGGTCGTCTTCTTGATCCCATATTTTCTAACTGGAACGGAATTAGGGTGTTTCCCCCGATTAGGATTCTATGGTCTGACCATCATCTTATTACATTTACAAAAACAGGCAGACCCAGAAGGGATATACTTAAGAGACCTATCCTACCTAAACGCAGGAATTGGAACAAGTTCAGTCAGAAGACATTTGAATTTACGCTAAGGCATGGGAAACCTCCTCTTAGTAAAACCTTTAAGGAAGCACGGAAGGAGTACGATGAATGGGTATCGAAGGCTTTAGATAAGGTGGCCCCATGGACCCTCAAAGCCCCAGTGCGTAAGGCTAGGTCTGCCCCTTGGTACAATGAGAAACTGCGTCCTGCTAAAGCCAGATGTAAAAAACTGGAACGCCTGTGGTGCAAAGACTACGACATTGTTCGTAAAGAGTTATATAAGAATAGTCGGAAGGAGTATCATGGTTGGATTAATAAGGCGAAAAGACTATTCTTCAAAGAGAGGATTGAATCTGAGGAAAACTCCTCTAAGGAGCTCTTTTCCATCTATAAGGAGCTCACGGCACTTACTAGGATAGAGACCAAAGATCTTGTCTCCACAGAGATATGCGAATCGATCGCTGATCATTTTGTAAACAAAGTGGAGAAGGTTTATGTGTCTTTTCAGCAGGGGACAGCGTAAGAAGTATCGGCTAGGGCCACGGACCTACTAGGAATGTAGGTCTTAAAGAATTTATGGTGCCTCCGAGGGAGGAACTGATGAAGATAATTATGAGCATTCAGTCAGGTTCCCCGACGGATGTTGCTCCTCCTAAAATCCTTAGGAATCAGGTTCACCTCCTATGGAACTACATAGCCATTCTGGCCTCTCTTTCCTTCCAAGAAAGACAAGTGCCTGAGGAATGGAAACTTGCACAGGTAGTCCCGATTAAAAAGAAGGCTAACCTGAGTATCTCGCAATTGGACAATCTTAGGCCCATTTCTCTTTTACCGTTCTGTGCCAAAGTGGTGGAAAAATTGGTCACCAATCAGTTGGTTAAATTTGTGGAGGATAACCATCTTTTACATCCCACCCAATTTGGTTTTAGGGCGAAGTATTCAACTGAAACTGCCCTTCTTTTTTCCACAGAATTTCTTCGCCAGAAAGTGGATGAAGGACAGACAGCCGCCCTGATATTGCTGGACTTGAGTGCGGCATTTGATACCGTATCGCACTCTAGACTTCTTGCCCGTCTGAGCGAGTTGGAAGTTGCCGGTCCGGCGTATGAATGTATGGTTTCCTTCCTGGCGGGTAGAAAATTTCAAATTCACTGCCCCCCCTTTAGATCCACGCCTCGAACTTTAAAACAAGGAGTCCTGCAGGGTTCCATCCTCAGCCCTGTGCTGTTTAACCTATATATGGAGCCCTTGGCCAGGTTGGTGGAATCTTATGGGGTGGATATCGTATCATATGCGGATGATACGCAACTGGTGGTGACTCTGTCCCACAATCCAGTTGAGACGGCAGACAATTTTTCTGCATTTCTTGTGGCACTTACAGCTTGGATGAAGTGTAACTGCCTTTGCCTGAACGGTAATAAGACCGAACTTCTGGTGATTGGCTCCTCTCCTTCAATCTGGATATCAGCCTGGTGGCCCACTGATTTGGGTCCTACGCCCACGCCAGCTGATACGGTGAAGAATACACACATACTCCCAACACATTGGCAAGATGGCGGGGAAATGCTATGGCATACTGAAGGTCCTGCGTAAAATCTTGGATCTCCTACCTATCAGACACAGGAAAACTCTAGTACATGCACTGGTCATGTCCCATCTTGATTATGGGAATGCCTTGCTCTGTGGCCTGAGTAAAAAGGGACTGAACCAGCTGCAATGTGTCCAAAATGCGACGGCCAGGCTGGTTCTAAAGTTGCTGAGGAGGTCTTCGGGAAAACGTGCGTTACAAATCCTGCACTGGCTCCCAATGCGGGAACATATTCGGTTTAAGACCATGTGCATTAGTCACCGTATTTACTCATGGCAGGGGTCCGGCCTACCTTCACAGGATGCTACCTATTTACCGTCCTAGACGCCTTTTGAGATCCATGGGCAGTATGCAGTTTTCGATACCCCGCATTTATAAAGCACGGATGGGTGGGCGTTCTTTTAGGTTCCTGGCCAGCAAACAATGGAACAAACTTCCTGTTGAGTTGCGGATGGAACCGTCGGAAACCAGGTTCCGGCAAAAACTGAAGACCTATCTATTTCCTGAAGATTAGTTTAATTGCAGGGTTTCTCTTCCCCTGTCCTTTTTCCTCTCCGTGGATTGATCTTTATTTTTAGCTGTGTTGGACTGCATCCTAGCGCGGAGATGCACTGTCTTCAGTGTATTCAGGTGCTTAATAAATGTTTTTTATTATTATTATTATAGACCTGGGACTGAGTCAAAAAGATCTGCTTTCTCAGGGGAGGAGTAACGAGGAGCAATATCTTCATTTCTCCTCGTTGCTTCCTCTTTCTATGTCTGCAGCTCATATAGAAAGAGGGAAATGTCTCTTGTGATTGTTCTTGTGCAGGAGGTGTCCTTTCCCACATTCAAACAATGCTTCGTCCCGTGCAGGCCCCCTTGCTCCCTGTTGCGAGGGCGCCTCTATTGGCACTCGGCAGCCAAATTAGTTCCAGCGCAGGGACCGGCCCTCTCCCTATCCTGCATCCCAGCAAGGTGACTTTCTGCTCTGTGTAACTTGTTTTGTAAATAGGCCCCATCGTAGCTCCCTGAAATGCATTCACATAATCATCTGTTAACCAGAAATTCTGGCTTGGGCCTCAGTTGGCTATTCCTCTACTAGTTTTATTTTTTCCAGTGTCAATCTGCAGGCTGATCTAAAAGATCAAAGAAAAACTTGCCTTTCAAAATCCTAGCTATGACGTGTTGACTTTTAAGACACATCACTCGCACTAGGCAGAGTAATAAGACTACACCATGAAAGGGAAAAGGCCTAAACCCCTCGCCTCTGACACACACAGCTTCAAAGGAAGGGGCTCTGAATGGGGTATGGTCAATCTACATATTCCTCCATGCCAAGTTTCAGCCATGGAACCTTTCCACGACTGAGCAGAACCCAAGAATTGTTGAAGGTGAGAGCAGGAATTTTCTCGCATTAAAATAATCTGTTACAGGCAGCATCGTCACGTGCGGCTTATGAGACGCTTCAATCATTCTGACTCTGCGCTGACTTTCATTATGCAAACAAATGGGCTTGGTATGTAAAGACAGGGGCGCGCGCTGCTGCCAGCGCCTTTCTTCTGCGCCGCGGCTCCGTCTCCTGGAAATCAACGATAACACTCGAAGGATCTCTGCCACTGCTTGGCATTCTCTGGCTACCAAAGCAAACATTATTTCATTCATTGTGAGTTCTTTATGCTGCCTTCGAGCCAAGTATGAATCGAGGTATTCCCCGGGTGGATACTTAGGGAAATCTTTTAAAAATGACGTCTTACCTCAAGTAGGATGTACATTTGCCTTTGATGAGTTGGAAGCACAGCGTAGAAGCAGTTTTTTTTTTAATGGAATCTTTGGCCTGATTGAATACAATTTCCATTCACAAAATGGAAAGGAATTGTGTGCTCCAATCTATGTACTATTAGGTAGTTTCACAAAATGCAGAATTATAGCCAATCACAATCTGACCTACCTCATCAATATTCATGAGGTACTCACCATGATTAGATGCCATTACAGGTAAATTGGCCTGACGTGTTAGCAGACCACAGTGTCTGTGATCACATTTAAACATCATAAATGTAGCCCTTTTTCTTTAAAGGAAACGTGGCTGGATTTATATACAAAAAATGTTTTTAAAAAATATGTTTAGTTGCCCTGTGGACGGTGGCCTATTACCTGTTAGACCTGGCATTTTGGCGTGGTTTCCCCTGTCCTTTTGCCTCTACCTCCTGTATTTTTGATGTTGTGCTGGATTCGTTTTTGCTGGTTTAGATGCTTTGGACACTTTGCCACTGCTGATCAGTGCCAGAGTTTAAGTGCTCCCTGTGTAAATTGTTATGATGATTGGATATACATGATTGGCATATTCGTATCACCAAGAAGTCCCTAGTAAAGTGCACTGGGTGTGCCAGGGCTAGTGATGACAAATGCTACTAGTGGGCCTGCAGCATTGATTGTGCCACCCACATGAGTAGCCCTAAAATGGTGTCTCAGGCCTGCCACTGCAGTGCCTGTGTGCAGTCTGTGAACTGCCATGTCCTCCTGGTCAGTGTCCCCACTGACCAGGCCTAACCCTTCCCTTTTTGTGCACATTGGTCACCCCTATGGAAGGCCCATGGTACCCCCCTGGGCAGGGTGCAGTGTATGTGAAAGGTAGAGCATGTACTGGTGCAGGTCACATGCTCTGGTAATGAATTACAGCCATTTTCGTTTTTCACTATTGTAAGGCTATCTTGCTCCATAGGTTAACATGGGGGATGCTGGCTACAGTGGCTACCAGCATTTCTTCCCATAGGAACAAGTTAGGACATAAGAGTCTAGTATCCCTGAACTCAGAATTTAATAACACATCTTTTAGTAAAGGTTGTTTTTGAATCCTGTGTTTGAGAACAGCACTTTTAGAAAGTTGCTGTTCTCTTGTCTGACCTTCCTGTGTGCCTTGGTCCTGTTTGTGTATTGACTGTCTGGTTTGAGAGTGACAGGGGCTGGGGATTCCCCAGAAGGTTGGCTGAGTCAGCGCTAGGCTGAAAGTCTGCATCTGCAACTTGAGTGGTGGGAGGAGATAGCACCTGGGCCTGAATAGGCCTGTTCCTGCCTTCCACAATGCTGGCTCCACCTCCTGCTGGGCGGCTGAGGACCCTGCCCCTCACTCTGAAATGAAAGGAGAAGCCATAAAAACAAAGTGCTGGAAGTTGAACCTGTGCTGGGAAGCTGGAAACCAAAATTTGAGAGACTTTGCTACAGAAAAGTTATCGCATCGCTCGCTGCGGAGCGCATCCCCAACAGTGCGGGGAAATTCCCGCCGCTACAAAGGCCGAGCTCGTCGCAGCGCCTGTTGCCGCTGTCAGAACCGTCGCATCCTTCGTTTGCGGGACGCACCCGATCGGTGCGGGAAGCCAAACATCTCTGCAAGTGTCGTCGCAGGGCCTGTCATCGCTGGGTGAGATTGCCGCACCGCCTGCTTGCGGACCGCATCACGTCGCTGCGAGAGTCATCGCCGAAGCCATCGCATCGAGGAGATGCGAGTGAGAGATCGCCGCTGGATCGCGCATTGGCGCCCCGGAGATCATCGCAATCCCTACGAGATCGACGCATCGTGCCTTTGCCAGAACAAACTTCCTACGGAACCTACGCACCGGGATCCAAACAAGTGGCCTTCCTCCCCATACAGACTGGATTCATCGCAACACGCCAGCTGCTGCAGCGGGGCTGTCGCAATCGCCTCCTCAGGGTCTCAGGAGCAATGCATCGCTTGTTTTCCACCGCACCAGCTTCTGCTTTTGGAACTTTGTTGCAACTAAAGGTACTGTGTCTGAAACGTGACGCAACTGTGAACTTTTCACGCAACTGTGGATTATTTTATCGCAACCTAAAGAATTTTATCGCAACCTTAAGAACTCTTTTGAAACCCTATTCTTAAACTGTGTATGTTGGATTTTTGTCATTTTGGTCCTGTGTATATTAGATTAAATACCTTTATTTTTCTAAACTGTTGTGGAGTCAGTTTGTGGTGTTTTCACTGTGTTACTGTGAGTGTTGGTACAAATACTTTACACATTGCCTTCTGATTAACCTTGACTGCTCCTGTCAAGCTACCTAGAGGGTGAGCAGGTGTTATCTCAGAGGGTTTCTTCCTTATCCTGACTAGAAGCCAGGGTCCCTATTTGGACAGTGGTACCTACCTCTGTCAACTAGAGACCCCCCGGTTCTAACATTACCCAACAAACTTTTTTTCCCCACATTCACAAATTCGAGGAGTCAGTAAAATGTCAGTGTTTTGCAACAGATTGCAGTCGCAAAACAGTGGTACATACCCTAATGAACACCGTAAACATTCTCTTCTAAATAGCGACTGGTTATGGGTTTATAAACCCATCAGAAAATAGGTCTAATACATAACAGAAAGTCATTTTGCAGTCATAAACACTGATTTTCTGGATCACGGACTCGGCAACAGCAAAATGGCTTTTAATGTCAGAAGCTTCCCCCCTTATGGGCACTCTTCAGAACACTTTCTGCAATTTCAGACAGAACTATTGAAGACAAATTTGTAAGATACGAGTGGAAAGATGTGGTGGTCCTGGTAAGGCTCTCCTGCAGGCTCTCATGTACCTGACACATTGTTATGTTATGTTATGTTATGTTATGTTATGTTATGTTATGTTAAGTGGGAATTTGTTAAAGCGCACGTCCACCGACAGGTCTCTTGGCGCTAGGGAGTCTAAGCATAGAAACATTGTGGACTGCTGTGATGCATGCAGCCGCACCAGTGTCCCAGTTGCAAACAAACATGTTACCAAGCAGTGGGCGTGCTATTTATGACCCTCAAAGATGCAATATCCTGGACTTTAGTCAGATAGGAATTCGGTTATGAAAGCTTTGGGAATCGGTGGTCCTGGAACCGAAAGTCTCACGCTTTGGTGAGGGGCTGCTACGACTTTGGTCATGAAAGCAGCGCCTCTTGTGGCGGATCTGAAAGTTTCATACTTTGGTCAGGGGCGGTTACAACATCAGTTGTGAAAGGTTTTGGCGTGAGTGAATCTGAACGTTTCAGCACTTTGGCTGCTGCTTTGGGTCTGAACAAGATCGGTCCTTAGATGTGGTGTGCCGCTGAGAGGCCTGCACCCTGGACAGTGAGGGCTGCTGCAGCGAGAGTGCATCTGGTCAGCAGAGCCTTCTGGTTTGGGGTAAACATGCAGTACCTGGGCAGCCAGGCTGCGGGTGTGATCCTGAGGGTTTCAGCTGGGAAACGGCCACTACAACGCAACCGTTTCCACGAAAACCTTAACCACGCATGCATTACAACGCATGCGTGGTTACCACGAAAGCCTTTACCACGCATACATGTACTACGAGGTACGTAGTATAAGCATGTGTGGTAAAGGGTATAATTAAAAAAAGGAGGTGGAGGGGGCTCCCCCCCGCAAAAAAAAGCCTAACCTGAAGTCGAGATGTGCATGCAATCTGCGTCGTATAAGAGGAAACAGAAAGAAACTTCAGCTTCCTCTTTACGACGTATGACGTCACCACAGAAAAATACGTGGAGAAGGATAAGCGTGGAAATACCATTCCGTTGTAACGCGTGCGTGGTAAAGGGATGCGTTACAACGGAGTTCGTTGTAAGAACATACAACCGTTTCAGCCACAGGACATTATCGACTGCGCAGAGCAGAACCATTCAGCACAATGGACAGCGGCAACTGGCGGCACCGGCTGGGCCGTTCAGCACCGTGGACAGCAGCAACAGATGACGCGGCTGGGTTGCTCTGCACCTCGGTTAGGGGCAAGTGATGGAGCGGGCTGGGTCATACAGAACCACGGACAGCCGTAACTGATGCTGCCGGATAGGTCATTCAGCACCATGGACAATGGTAAGTAATGTCCTCGGCTGGGTCGGTGTGATGTTGCTTACATTGTTGTCCTTCTTCGTTTCTTATCGTTATGAACGTAATGGAATTATTTATGTTTGATATATGGTCCGTGCTTGTGCACTTTCACATGGTAATGCCTGATATAGTATTGTAATGCATGATGTAGAATTGTTGTGCTTTGATTAATGGCCCATGGCTGCTCGCCTGCTCTGTGGGCACTAAATGCGACTGAGGGCCAGTTGCAGCAGGAAGCTGCAGGACATGGAGGCATCCCTGCTTTTTACATTAAACTATTTTTGAAAGAGTAAAATTTCTTCGTTGTACAATTTTATCATTTTTACAGCAGGTCTGCATCATGAAGAGTGGTAACTGATTGGAACTGGTTGAGCTGGTTTAACTCATGCCTTTGTTTGAACGTTCAGCACCTAGCACTGAGTCTGCATTAGTGACCGCCTTGGATGACCTTCGTTCGCGTGTCGACCATGGTCGAGCAGCCTTCCTAGTGCTGCTCGACATGTCGGCCACGTTCGACACGGTCAACCATGCCACTCGGATCGGGAGACTAGAGGAGACTGGGGTCTCTGGCCTGGCCCTTAACTGGCTGGTCTCGTACCTTGATAACAGAAACCAGGTGGTTGCCTTGCCACCCTACCGCTCGGACACCAGGAGGGTGGGGCAGGGCGTGCCTCAAGGGTCGGCCATTAGCCCCATTCTATTCAATCTCTACCTCCGTCCCCTGATCAGCTTAATCAAGTCCTATGGCATTGCGGTCATCAATTATGCGGATGATACGCAACTTATCTTCTCGTTTGAGGGTAAGGACGCTGTGTCCCAGGAGACCTTCCACCGCTGCATGTCAGCCACTGCTGAATAGTTGTGCCTCAACTCATTGCAATTCAACAGTAAAGACCGAGGTACTGCACTGCTCCTCCGATCGCGTCCCTCGGCCTTTGCCACAAGACTTTTGGCCTTCCTCCTTCCAGAGCACGGGGGCAGTGGCAGTGTCCATCCGGAACTTGGGGGTGCTGTTCTAACCTAATCTCCAGCTCAACGTGTTTGTCAATAAAACCGTGGCAACGTGCATGCTGCTGCTTCGAACCTTGCAGAAGATCATCTCCTCTCTCCCGGGACATGCCCGCCCAGAGGTAGTGCGTATTATCATCTTAAGCAGGCTCGATTACTGCAACGCACTACTTCTGGGCGCCCCAGCCACCTTAGTGGGCAAATTCAGCGGGTGCAGAATATGGCTGCCAAGCTGGCACTCTCCAGACGGCGTCTTGATTCATCCTCTCTGGCGCTCACGGATCTCCACTGGCTGCCAATCGCCCGGCGCATTGACTTTAAGGCATTATTGTCTTGTTTTCAGGGCTCTTCATGGCCAGGGGCCTTCATCGCTGCAGACAATGTTCTTCTGGTACATTCCCACCAGATCCCTCCGCTCCTCTTCCGCCTGTTTGGTAGTTATTCCTAAAATCTTGAGGAAGAGGATGGGAGGTCGTTGCTTTAGGTTCACCGCAGCTAAACTGTGGAATGCCCTACCCTTGGCACTGAGAAGTAAGGAAGACTTTTCCTCCTTCAAAAAAGGACTAAAAACACACCTTTTTCCCAGGTCCCCGTAAAGTCCTAAAGTAGCACAAAAGCTGTGTATGGTTGATCAAGTCAAGCGCCAGGATACCCTTGGGGTGACAGTTTAGCGCTATACAAGTATGCCATACAATACAACTGATTCTAACTATTTCAGCACCAAGGACAGTGGTAAGTCATTGGAAGTGGTTCACCAGTTAGGACATCGGTAACTAATTGGAACTGGTTCCGCACCATGGACAGCAGTAACTGAGGTTGCCTACTTGGTGATTCAGCACAATGGACATCGGTAACTAATGCCATCGGCGGGTCAGTCAGCATTATGAAGAGTGTATTTGATCGAAAATGGTTCAGCTTGTTTACCTGATGCCTTTGGTTGAAAGTTCAGCACCTCGGACAGCGGTAACTGATTGGAACTGGTTTAGCACATAGGTCAGTCGAAACTGATGTCTTCGGCTGAGTTGGTCAGCATCGTGAAGAGTGGTAACTGATTGGAACTGATTCCGCTTGTTTAACTGATGCCTTTGCTTGACAGTTCTAGTTCAAGTTCAGTGCCTAGGACAGCAGTAACTGATTGCCACTGGTTTAGCACTTAGGACAGCAGTAACTGATTAAAATCGGAACAGAACCTAGGACAGGAATAACTCATTGGACCTGGTCCGGCACCTAGGACAGTGGTAACTGATTGGAACTGATTCAGCATCTAGGACAGCGGTAAGTGATTGGATGTTATTAAGCACCCAGGTCAGTGGTAACTGATTGGGACAGGTCCAGTACCTAAGACAGCGGTAACGGATTGGGACTGGTTCAGCACCTAGGACAGTGGTCATTTATTGGAAGGTATTCAGCACCTAGGACAGAGGTACCAGATTGAAACTGGGTCAGCACTTAGGACAGGGGTAACTGATTGGAATGTGTTCAGCACCTAGGCCAGGAGTAACTCTAGGACCTGGTCCAGCACCTAGGACAGTGGTAACTGATTGGATCTTGTTCAGCACCTAGAGCAGTGGTAACCGATTGAAACTGGTTCATCGCCTAGGACAGCGGTAACTGATTGGAATTGGTTCTGCGCCTAGGACAGTGGTAACTGATTGGAAATGGTTCAGCTCCTAGGACAGCAGTACCTGATTGGAATTGGTTCAGCTTCATAGGACAGCGGAAACCGATTGGACATTATTCAGCCCCCAAGACAATGGTAACTGATTGGGACTGGTCCAGCACCTAAGACAGCGGTAATTGATTGGAACTGTTTCCACCCCTAGGACAGTGGGAAGTGATTTGAATCAGTTTATCGTCTAGGACAGCGGTAACTGATTGGAACTGGTTCCACACCTAGGATAGCGGTCATTGATTAGACTTGGTCCAGCACCTACTGTAGCGATAACGGATTGCAACTGGTTCCTCACCTAAGATAGCGGTAACTCATTGGAATTGTTCAGGTAACTAAGACAGCAGTAACTGATTGGAACTAATTCAGCACCTAGGACAGCAGTAACTGATTGGGACAGGTCTAGAACCTAAGACACCAGTAACGGATTGGAACTGGTTCAGCACCTAAGACAGTGGTAATTGATTGGACGGTATTCAGCACCTAGGACAGAGGTACATGATTGAAACTGGTTCAGCACCTAGGACAGGGGTAACTGATTGGAATTGATCCAGCACCTAGGACAGGAGTAACTGATTGAAATTGATTTGCGCACTGAGGACAGCGGTAACTGATTTGATGTTATTCAGCCCCCAGGACATTGGTAACTGATTAGGACTGATCCAACACTTAACACAGTGGTAACTGATTGGAACTGGTTCAGCACCTAAGACAACATTAACTTATTGAAACTGGGTCAGCACTTCAGAGAGGGGTAACTGATTGGAATGTATTCAGCACCTAGGACAGTGGTAACCTAATGGAACTTGTTCAGCACCTAGGACAGTGGTAACTGATTGAAACTGATTTATCGCCTAGGACAGCGGTAACTGCTTTGAATTGGTCAGTGCCTAGGACAGGAGTAATGCATTGGAACTTGTACAGCACCTGTAACAGCAGTAACTGATTGGAATTGGTTCAGCACCTAGGACAGCGGAAACTGATTGGACATTATTCGGCCCCCAGGACAACAGTAACTGATTGCGACTGGTCCAGCACCTAAGACAGCGGTAACTGTTTGGAACTGATTCAGCACCTAGGACAGTGGTAACTGATTGAAACTGGTTCAGCACCCTGGACAGCAGTAACTGATTTGAATTGGTTCAGCACCTAGGACAGCGGTAACTGATTGGACGTTATTCAGCCCCCAGGACAACAGTAACTGATTGGGACTGGTCCAGCACCTAAGACATCGGTAACTGATTGGAACAGGTTCCACACCTAGGACAGTTGTAAGTGATTTGAATCTATTTAGCGTCTACCAATCAATCAATCAATCAAGAAATTTATATAGCGTGCTACTCACCCGGAGGGTCTCAAGGCGCTTGTGGGAGGTGGGTCTGCTACTGCTCGAACAGCCAGGTCTTGAGTTGCTTCCTGACGGAGATGTGGTCTTGGGTCTGACGGAGGTGGATGGGGAGGGAGTTCCATGTCTTGGCTGCCAGGTAGGAGAAGGATCTTCCTCCCATGGTGGCTCTTCGGATGCGTGGAACGGCGGCGAGGGCGTGGCAGGTCGATGGAAGCTGGCGGGTGGGAGTGTAGAAGGTCAGGCGGTTGTTGAGGTACCTGGGGCCCAGGTCGTGGAGAGCCTTGTGTGCGTGGGTGAGGAGTCGGAACGTGATTCTCTTGTTGACGGGAGCCAGTGCAGGTCTCTCAGGTGTCCAGAGATGTGGCGGTGACGGGGGATGTCCAGGATGAGTTGTGCAGAGGCGTTCTGGATGCATTGGAGTCTCTTCTGTAGTTTGGCTGTGGTTCCGGTGTAGAGGGTGTTTCCGTAGTCCAGTCGGCTGGTGAGGAGTGCCTGGGTGACCGTCTTCCTGGTTTCGGTGGGGATCCATTGGAAGATCTTACAGAGCATGCGTAGGATGTTGAAGCATGAAGATGAGACGGCGTTGACTTGTCTGGTCATCGAGAGGGAGGAGTCCAGGATGAAGCCCAGGTTGTGTGCGTGGTCCATTGGTTTGGGTGCGCTGCCCAGGGCAGGGGGCCACCAGGAGTCGTCCCAGGCGGAGGAAGATGGTCCCAGGATGAGGACTTCCGTCTTGTCTGAGTTGAGTTTCAGGCGGCTGTTCATCATCCACTCGGCTACGTCTTTCATTCCTTCGTGTAGGTTGGTTCTGGCGGTGACTGGGTCATTGGTGAGGGAGAGGATCAGCTGAGTGTCGTCGGCGTAGGAGATGATGTTAAGGTTGTGTTGGTGTGCGATGGCCGCGAGGGGGCTCATGTAGATGTTGAAGAGGGTGGGGCTGAGCGACGATCCTTGTGTTACGCCGCAGATGACTTCGGTGGCCTCGGATCTGAACGGGGGGAGCCGGACTCTCTGAGATCTTCCGGCGAGGAACGAGGTGATCCACTCCAGAGCCTTCTCTTGGATTCCGATGTTGCTGAGGCGTTGTGCTGGGGTGCGGTGGCAGACAGCGTCAAACGCTGCGGAGAGGTCCAGGAGGATGCGGGCAGCTGTTTCCCCGTTGTTGAGCAGGGCTCGGATGTCGTCAGTGGCTGCGATGAGGGCGGTCTTGGTGCTGTGATTGGCTCAGAAGCTGGACTGTGAGGGGTCGAGGGATCCGTTCGTCTCGAGGAAGGCGGCAAGCTGTCGGTTGACGGTCTTCTCGATGACTTTGGCAGGAAAAGGGAGGAGCGAGATGGGGCGGTAGTTCTTGAGGTCGGTGGGGTCTGCTGATGGTTTCTTCAGGAGGGCGCTGAGTTCGGCATGCTTCCAGCTCTCCGGGAAGGTGGCGGTGTTGAAGGAGCAGTTGATGACGTCTCGGAGTTGGGGTGCGATGACGGAGGCGGCCTTGTTGAAGACGTGAGGGGGCATGGGTCGGTTGGTGATCCGGAGTGGATGGTGTTCATTGTGTGGATGGTGTCTAGGACAGCTGTAAGTGATTGGAACTGGTTCAGCATCTAGGAGGTAACTGATTGAATCGGTTCAGCACCTAGGACAGCGGTAACTGATTGGACTTGGTCCAGCACCTACGGCAGCGAAAACTGATTGGAACTGGTTCATCACCTAAGACAGCGGTAACTCATTAAAGTTGTTCCAGTACCTAAGACAGCAATAACTGATTGGAAGTGATTCAGCACCTAGGACAGCGGTAAGTGATTGGATGGTATTAAGCCCCCAGGTCAGCGGTAACTGATTGGGACAGGTACAGCACCTAAGACACCGGTAACGGATTGGAACTGGTTCAGCACCTCGGACAGTGGTAATGGATTGAAAGGTATTCAGCAACTAGGACAGCGGTAACTGATTGGAATTGTTCCAGCACCTAGGACAGGAGTAACTGATTGGAATTGATTTCCGCACTGAGGACAGCGGTAACCGATTTGATGTTATTCAGCCCCTAGGACAACGGTAACTGATTAGGACTGACCCAGCACCTAAAACATTGGTAACTGATTGAAACAGGTTAATCGTCTAGGACAGCGGTAACTGATTAGAATTGGTTCAGCATCTAGGACAGCAGTAACTGATTGGAATTGGTTCAGCACCTAGAACAGCGGTAACTGATTGGAACTGGTTCCGCACCTAAGACAGCGGTAACTGATTTGAATTGGTTCAGCACCTAGGATAGCAGTAACTGATTGGTCATTGTTAAGCCCCCAGGACTACTGTAACTGATTGGGACTGGTCCAGCACCTAAGACACCGGTAACTGATTATAACTGGTTCAGCTCCTAGGACAGGGGTAATTGATTGGAAGGTATTTAGTACATGGGACAGAGGTAACTGATTAGAACTGGTTCAGCACCTAGGACAGCAGTAACTGATTGGAATTGGTTCAGCGCCAAGGACAGGAGTAACTCATTGGACCTGTTCCAGCAACTAGGAGAGTGGTAACTGATTGGAACTGGTTCAGCACCTAGGACAGCAGTAACTGCTGTTCAGCACATAAGACAGAGCTAACTGATTGCAACTGATTCAGCACCTAGGACAGCAGTAACTGATTGAAACTAGTTCGACACCTAGGACAGCTGTAACTGATTTGAATCGGTTCAGCACCTTGGACAGCTGTAACTGATTGGAACTGGTTCCGCACCTAGGACAACGGTAACTGATTCAACTTGTTCCAGCACCTAGGGTAGCGATTACTGATTGGAAATGGTTCAGCACCTAAGACAGCGGCAACTGATTGGAATTGTTCCAGTACCTAAGACAGTCGTAACTGATTGGAACTGATTCAGCACCTAGGATAGCAGTAAGCGATTGGACTTTATTAAGCCCCAGGACAGCGGTAACTGATTGGGACTGGTTGAGCTCCTAGGACAGTGGTGATTGATTGGAAGGTATTGAGCACCTAGGACAGAGGTAACTGATTGAAACTGGTTCAGAACCTAGGGCAGCGGTAACTGATTGCAATTGTTTCAGTTCCTAGGACAGGAGTAACTGATTGGGACCAGTTCAGCACCTACGACAGGGGTAATTGATTGGAAGGTATTCAGTACATACGATAGAGGTAACTGATTGGAAGTGGTTCAGCACCTAGGACAGCAGTAACTGATTGGAATTGTTTCAGCATCTAAGACAGCAGTAACTGATTGGAGTCCTAACTTTAGGACTCCTAAACTGACAAATATCCGAACTTTAAGACTTTCGGTATTCACAGAAGGCATTTAGGAGTCCTAAAGTTAGCAGTCCTAACTTTACTACTCCTAAACTGAGAAAAATCCTAACTTTAAGACTTTCGGTATTCACAGAAGGTATTTAAGAGGCCTAAAGTTAGGACTACTAACTTCTGTGAAAACAGAAATGAGAAAGTTCCTTCTGTGAATACGAAAATGAGTAAGTGCCTTCTGTGAATACCAAAAAGGTAGTTAGTTTAGGATGTTGTCTTAAGTTAGATCTGTGAATCGGGCCCCCAATGCTTGTAGCTCTGTGGGTGAGACACAGCATTCTGGAAACTGGATTTGATAAAGCTTGCTTGGTGATGCTCAACTATAGCGATACGTTGGAATGAATCATGGTACTGAGCATATAGCTGGTGTGTGCTGATTCTCCTCAGTATGGCTTGTTCACTGGCTAAGGCCAGGATACAGCCATCTGGATAGAGAAGCACAGCTTTGTATCACACCGACTAGGAGATGAGATGTGGCAGCTGCTGGGCATGGTTGCATCACTATGTGCTCTGGTGTCGGATGTCAGAATAAGTGAAGGGAACAGGAAATCCTATACCCAGAGTGTCCACAAGGAACGGACTGTTAATGCTGTTGAGATGGCACATTGTGTACCTAACAAGGGTCATGTGACCATAATATATAAGGAGGCCTTTAAATAGAGGTAAACTGGAAGAACTCAAATCCCATTCAGAAAAAATGCAATGGAGCTTTTAATGGGATTTGTTGTAAAGAGCATTCATGTACGTAAATGTACAGCATCTATTCTAATCCTGTTTGGTTAACTGTGCACCACTGACCGGAACAGCGGTAGCCATTATCTAAGGCTGCCAGACACTAATGCCTCTACTCGAGCACTCCGCTCTTCGGTAGTCACATCCCCGGGATTAGGATTCTTTGTATGTCAGCCTTGTTGTGATACCTGCCTCTCAGCAGCTCTCTCTACCAGCATTCAACAGGAATACACATAACAACCAATGCGTATATATATATATATTCACTGAAAAAACCATAGGTTATAGACCATATATAGTTAGGAATTAGCATTTACAAAACCTTGAAAATTCACTGAAAAAACCATAGGTTATAGACCATATATAGTTAGGAATTTGCATTTACAAAACCTTATTTTACTCACACAAAACCATTGAAATTCCATATATAGTTATTTGCACTAACTATATATTGCGCACCCGCAATCCACTGCTGATGATGTCACATATTACATCATTCATGACATGGTCGGTGACATCACTGATGACATCACTGATGAGATCTCAAATGACATCACTGATGAGATCTCAAATGACATCACTGATGACATCACTGATGACATCTCATTTGACATTACTGATCACATCACTGATGATATCATTCATGTGATAATACGATGAACCTCTTCAGACTCTAATATAACCTTAGATACAATCAGTGTAAACAGACACTCACAGACTGTCACTCATCCATGGAGTTACTCACACACCTAGTCAGTCATGCAAAGAATCAATCACACCTCCATTTCCTCAACTATACAGTTATACAAACTTTACTTATTCAAACATATACTAACACATATTTACTCTCTTATACAATCCCTGATACAAGTTCACAATGATTCATACAGCCACTCACACATTCACTGGCTCTTATGCACAGTTATTTCTATATGTCAACTCTCACATGTACTGTGTTTTACATATGTACTTACTTTGACATGTAGCACTGAGATATCCATTCACTCACCAATACACTCATGCACACAGTCAACCGCCCATACAGCTGTTTCCACATGCACTTTTGAAACCATACATCTAGTGAATCAACTGCTCACACATCTATGCACAGAGTCATACACCTCCCAGCCACCCACACACACACTCAGTCTCCCATACAAATACTTGGGCAACCAATCAATAACCCATATAGTTACTCATATAGCTACTTATCAACACATGCAACAGTTTACAGAACAACAGACATAATGATGCACAAATTAAGACAGTTTAGTCACTAACCCATGCACTCAGTGAGACACATTTAATCACTCACACAGTCAGTCATGCACCTTCTAAATCCTTCATCCAGACACTTATACATCCACTCATTCTTCAATATGTAAGACATATTTTAACTTTACAGAAACATACAGTCACTGGATGTTGTCATCAGTGATGTCATCAGTGATGTCATTTGAGATGTCATCAGTGATGTCATCAGTGATGTCACTGACCATGTCATGAATGATGTAATATGTGACATCATCAGCAGTGGATTGCGGGTGCGCGATATATAGTTAGTGCAACTAACTATATATGGAATTTCAATGGTTTTGTGTGAGTAAAATAAGGTTTTGTAAATGCAAATTCCTAACTATATATGGTCTATAACCTATGGTTTTTTCAGTGAATGTTCAAGGTTTTGTAAATGCTAATTCCTAACTATATATGGTCTATAACCTATGGTTTTTTCAGTGAATTTTCAAGGTTTTGTAAATGCTAATTCCTAACTATATATGGTCTATAACCTATGGTTTTTTCAGTGAATATATATATATACATACATATATAAACATATATCATCTGTATATCTATATAAATACAAACATAAATGCATGCATACATATACTTATATGCATACAGATGCATGTTATTTACATGAAAGTTGAAAAAACACTAATAAAAGCAAAGCTAAAAAGCCACCTCATTACAAACAGAATGGCTTTAACTTAAACGAGGGCGAGATCTATTGCATTTTCAATGCTTGTTTACTTTGGTTCCATCAAGAAGGCATTCAGATGTGTCACACATTTGCCATAAATTCTGAATGTTAGCACTCTAGTTGCACATTAGATCACTGTAGTAAAGCTACTGCTCACCAGGGACGTCTGCTGCTGGTATTCAAAGTGCATGTTTCAGTCTGCATGTCAGAATTTTTTTAATGAAATAGAAGAGGATTTGAGAAGTCACTCAAAATGATCCCTAATTTTTCTTTCTGAAGCACTAATCATACTTTCTATGGCAAAATTAACTCCCTCATGTTGTTCCTTTTTAAATTGAGTGTTTTCAGACTTACCACTTCATTCCAATTAAGATGGCTTCTGGTGTGCCATACTTTTGTCATAAGTAAGACTGTTAGCGCTCTAGTTGTTCTTTAGAACACTCTGGGACATTCTGTCATTGGGCTATACTTGGGGTACATCTGGGTGATATTTGGGCTACATTTAGGCTCTTTTGTCTCTGGTGGCCATCTTGGGAGACTGTATGTCAGAATTTTTTAATGAAATTGAAGAGGGTTTGAGAAGTCACTCAAAATGTGCACTAATTTTTCTTTCTGCAGCACTAATCATAATTCATATGGCAAAATATACCCCCTCATTTTGTTCCTTTTTAAATTAAATGTTTTAAGAGTTACCACTTTATTCCAATCAAGATGGCTTCAGGTGTGCCATACCTTTGTAATAAGTAGGACTGTTAGCGCTCTAGTTGTTCTTTAGAACACTCTGGGACATTCTGTCATTGGGCTATACTTGGGCTACATCTGGGTGATATTTGGGCTACATTTGGGCTCTTTTGTCTCTGGTGGCCATTTTGGGAGACTGCATGTCAGAATTTTTTAATGAAATAGAAGAGGATTTGAAAAGTCACTCAAAATGTGCCCTAATTTTTCTTTCTGCAGCACTAATAATACCTTCTATTGCATAATATACCCCCTCATTTTGTTCCTTTTTAAATTAAATGTTTTAAGAGTTACCACTTTATTCCCATCACGATGGCTCCAGGTGTGCTATACCTTTGTAATAAGTAGGACTGTTAGCGCTCTAGTTGTTCTTTAGAACACTCTGGGACATTCTGTCATTGGGCTATACTTGGGCTACATCTGGGTGATATTTGGGCTACATTTGGGCTCTTTTGTCTCTGGTGGCCATTTTGGGAGACTGCATGTCAGAATGTTTTAATGAAATAGAAAAGGATTTGAGAAGTCACTCAAAATGTGCCCTAATTTTTCATTCTGCAGCACTAATCATACTTTCTATGGCAAAATATACCCCCTCATGTTGTTTATTTTTAAATTAAATGTTTTAAGAGTTACCACTTTATTCCAATCAAGATGGCTTCAGGTGTGTCATACCTTTGTAATAAGTAGGACTGTTAGCGCTCTAGTTGTTCTTTAGAACACTCTGGGACATTCTGTCATTGGGCTATACTTGGGCTACATCTGGGTGATATTTGGGCTACATTTGGGCTCTTTTGTCTCTGGTGGCCATTTTGGGAGACTGCATGTCAGAATGTTTTAATGAAATAGAAAAGGATTTGAGAAGTCACTCAAAATGTGCCCTAATTTTTCATTCTGCAGCACTAATCATACTTTCTATGGCAAAATATACCCCCTCATGTTGGTTCTTTTCAAATTAAATGTTTTAAGAGTTACCACTTTATTCCAATCAAGATGGCTTCAGGTGTGCCATACCTTTGTAATAAGTAGGACTGTTAGTGCTCTAGTTGTTCTTTAGAACACTCTAGGAGGCTGCAGTAGAACACAAAGGAATCAACTGACAGTCTCTGTCCTTGTTGGATGTACATGTTTTACTGAGAATGTCAGACTTCATTTTCACATGACTGAGAAAGATAATGTGAATTTACAGAAAATATGCTTTCAGTTTAGCTTATAGATCCCCTTCCAAACCACTGTGGGAAAATCATGAGATATTAGTTTTCTTTCAAACAATATTCATGATATCACAGCAGAAGGTTTTTTCACATGGTAAAATCACCTTAGAACCCACCACAATTCCTAAAACGAGTATGGTACCATCAACAAATGATTTATAATGTAACTAAAGTCCTAAAACCCTCTATTAACTACAATGCTTTTTAATGAGGTGCTGATGGAGCAAGGATTCGCACGTAACGCGACTTGCTCTCTTTCATGAACCTCGCCTTAAATCATAACTGTACTAACTCCGATTGTTTGTCATTTATTTGTGTTTCCCCAACACACGGGTGTCCCTAGGAGGCTTGCCTATGTGTTTTTCATCGTAATCAAGCTTGCACATTAATAAAATGGCCGCTTTGCAGAAATTCAGTCTGCGCATGCGTAGGTCATACCCATGTGACGTGACGCACTCGCAATCTGGAGGGAAAAGTTCGCTCACGCGCAGTGGTGTTAAAATGGCCGCTTGTCACTAATCATGCTTCATGCTATCTTAAGCTGCTTTTGTCTATGCATCTTTTCTGCACTAACTCTTAATGCTATAAGTATTATAAAATGAGGGATTAAGAGTAGTTGGTCATGGTGTACAGTGTATTCATTTTATTCTGTGTTATTAATTTGTTTTCGCTTACTTTTCATGTACCGCGTAAATGAGGGCCTTGAAGTGGGGATGGGATCCATTTTGAAGCTGACGTATCCCTCATCACGTGATCAAAGATCTGGGACGTGCAGCAATGGAACCTGGCCAGTTGGCCATTGAAAAGGGGACTATCCTTTCCAGGAGCACCTTTGCCCTTGAAGACCTGCTATTTTTACTCTGAAATGCGCAACAATGTTGCAAACCTTTGTTTCACTATTGTACTTTCCCACACGTATGCCTGGGAACCCAGATGCTAGGGGGAGCGAATTACGTAATAGAAATATAGGTGGTGACAAATGTCTTAAACCACCTCCCTTGACCAATCAGAAGATGGGACTTTGTCATTTTGCAACATTTATGGGTGGTCTTGGGGACTTAAAACTGTATATATAGCCTAGCTTAGCTTAGAGAAATTGTCCGACTTGTCCGAGTAGCAGACCTGTCACTGACCCTACGAACTCTATAGGTGCCTGATACAGAGTGCTGCGGAGCATTCTGCCTGAAACTTTCCACAAACTCCAAGGGGTGGAAATTAGTCCTAAGTGCTAAGCGAAGCACTTTGCTGGGAGATTCGAAAACCCAATCGGGGTTATTGACGGATTCCGTGCAGAAGAGGGGGTAACGCTGGCGTTGCATCCGATGCTGTGAGGGGTTGGTCGTGCCTTGGTGAACCCAGTCCTGACCCAGACCTGAGGGGTATCCTGTCCTGACTGTCCATGAGCTGTACCTGCTCACCTTCTGGTATTTCCTGAATCCTTGAGGGTCCTTGTCCCGTTCTTTCCCCAACTGACCCGTGGCCAGGGTTAGTCCTCATTCTCACCTAGGTAAATATTGGCATAGGTGTCTGTCTATACTATACCCTCAACTTTTCCTCTTCTAATTAAAGCAAATCTTGCCTGTGATATTCTCCATATCTCCTTTGAATGTAATTTCATGCAATTTATTATTAGTGAATGTTCCACTTTTACCCTTCCCATAGGACATTGTTAAGCCCGACTGTTTATCTAGATTGTTCCACTTATTCCCTTTCCCTTAGCATGGTTGCCGTGAAATTAGAAAGATAGCATAAGGTTTAGGAAATAGTATAAAATTATTAGGTCACACATTAGGTTTTCCTCACGTCCTTGCCCTAGATTAAACTGTATTAAATAAATGTTCCTTACGATTCATGCCCTATAGTGTTCCCTTTTACTCTATGATACTCACTCTCATCCATAGTTACATTCTGGTCCTGATACTAATCATTGATGGATTACTTTGCATTTGCCTACTTGTAATGGCATTTTCGTTCTAAAACTTATACTATATAAAACCCTTAAAACCATCAAGGTGTCTGTGGTCATTATACATTAAAGAAATATTAAAGGTATTAAATGTGTAAATTAGAATTTTCTCCCTTGTAGGAAAACCCTTATCACCTGTCCCCTGCTAGCTCCTGATCCGTCAGGAGTAACGTGCCTGTGGTAAGTCAGGTACATGAATAGTGAGTGGTGTAAGAGTCGCCCACTCGATTACTGATAGTAGCGTGATAGAGGTTTCACCCGGTTCATTGCAAAACACTGTCATCGTATGCACGCCAGGGCCCAGTGCGTGGAAAATTTGGTAATCTAAGTGACCCGGGTGACCCGCGCGCTCTATCAGTAATTTCTGGTAAGCAGAGGAATGGTTAGGACTAGTAAGATAGGTAGATAAGATAGTTAGAAAAGAAACCGTGAAAAATAAATGTGCTGCTAAAATTGTTTTTAATATTGATTGTGTTACTTAATATTTTTTGCAAAAGAAATCGATTTCAAAATTGTTTTAAATGATTTTATATATGTATTGCTGCTAAATATTATATGTTTTATTAACCAATTGTGTGTGATTGTTGAGTGTTGTCTGAAATCCCCGGGGAATTGTATAACGGATGGTGAGTAGAATCCATCGCGTTCTGAGGTCATTTGTAGGGAGGAAAGGTTAGTGCATGGTTCAAGTGGAACTGGAAGCGCTAATTAGGTCTTTTTCGGAAAACTGTATGAATGAAAGTAACGGGACTGTTGATAGAAACCTTGGTCTGATATCACCTAGTAAGGGTCACACTAAGGGAGTAATAGAGTCATCGGAGCTTGTATGATAGCAAAGGGAAACGCTGACGAACCCCAGGCTTAGTATATATCCCGGAAAGAAGTGGATGAGACTGGGTAATAGCAGGTTTTCTAATGCTTGCGTGAGGGTAGGCAAGAGAAGTCTATCCGAAGTGTATGAAAAGTAGACAGAAGTGGTTTACTTGCAGTAAAAGAAGAACTTTCTATCTCTTTAGAACACTCCTACACAATGGCGAATGTTACACGTTGTTGACTAAAATTAACAATAGCACCTTAGAGAAAATACAAAGTTTCCGTTACCTTGTGAAGGAGGGAGTCAGTCGAAGGGCTGCTCTGACGTCACTCCGTGCCGCGCTGGTATTGGTTAAACCAGCGGGTGTGTAGTGAAGCCGAAATTGTAAGGGAGGGGTGAGTGCCTGAGCGTGAGAACGCGTCTCGCGAAAGGCCGCGCACCCATTGGTCAAGAACATTTGCAACCTCTGTACTGATTGGTTGTTGAGAAATTGGAGTCGCGCTAGCATTGGAAGCACAAACGAAGTAAAAATTTTCCGCACCGAGCTTATAGATTGTTACGAGCGGTGTATGTGGTACCCTGATTTTCTGCCTGATCCACGAAATCTAGGGTGTCATAAAGAGTTGATGAGCAGAGGCAGACCTCACAACATGTACGGAGGAAAGAGAAAAATGTCATTTGCCAGCAAAATAAAGAATTTCTTCAAAACTGACAAACCTGTACGAACTAGGGAGGGTGTGATCATTCCTCCGCCAGATACTCCAGCCTCTTTCATGATGTTAGAAAAAGGGTATCATACCTGTGTATGGTTAGAGAACTGGGTAAAGTACACTGCGGAGGATGGAGTTTTAGCCTTTCCCATTGATGGTACTTTTAACGGGAGAGTCCTATTTAACCTGAGGACCCGAATGAATGAATTACATCCCAGACCTAGATTAACTCAGTATGAAGCTTTAGAGGAATGGGAAATTGAGGCTCTAGAGCGAGACAGACCCCGAATGGACAAGGGAGTGACCCGATGGTATCCAAAAATGGTAAAAGAAACCAAGGAGCAGAAATTGAAACAGTGGAGACAAAATATGATGGTAGAAGGGTTATTCCCCATGTTCGGAGCTAATGAAATGATGGGAGGGAAGAAATGTACTGAGAAAACCCGACACATGATGCCCCTGGGTGAATCGGAAGATGAATTTTTAGAGGACTTATTTATGAAAGGTCCCCCGCCTTATAATGAAGACACCAGATCTCAAAGCTTAACTACTCCATTGAGACCTTCAGGAAGAAGAAGCACTAGTGAAGCCGATTCCACAGGGATAGAACAGAAAAGAGCGGGAGGAGAGGGATTTGGTAGACCAGACCCCGTGGTCCCGAATTACAACCCCTTTGGTGAGGAAAGATCAGTTTTATCCACTCCATCTGCTCCGAATTTATATCCTTCTCTAGTACCCCAAATGATACAGGATCCCCCCATGAATCGAGTATTACATGAGCAGGAAAGGGATGCCCTGAGAGGACAGCGGAATGATCTCATACATGCCATAGCTCAGATTAATCCAAATCCTGAAGCCCTGACGATCCCAGTAACCATTGGTCCAGTTTTTCCCCTATATGGGGACAGAATGAATACTCCAAAAACTCCAGTCATAACCCCGATGATGCCCCCGCCCAGAAGGGAACCACTCATTATTGATGACCAAGCAAGTGAATGTGAGTCCATGGCTTCCTTGATGGATCTGCCTAATAGGGAGCAGGGACCTAGTATGTCTCGAATGGGAACTCAGACTGGGAACAAAGACGTACTAATAGAGTCTTCATCAGGAACTCAAAGTGCGACAGTGGTAACTCCCGAGGAAATAGAAAGATGGACCCGAGAATTAGAAAAGGGAACCCCTCATCCAAAACCACTAGATATTTATAAACTAAGAATAGAGCTAGAGGAACTGAGCGCAGGGAATGTGGGCTTAGAACGATTGAATGTCCGGGAGGAAGATGAGTTGTTGTTCATGTGCAAACACCTTACTCGGAACGCAAAAATATACTATGACAAATTAATGGACACGGCAGTATGTATGGGAATAGATATCAGCAGATCCAAAGTACTACAGAAATCCTATAGGGTAGAATTTTCAGACAAAGATCTAGAAAACCTGAATACCGCAGGGAAGAAGACGCAGATTAAAGAACTGATAAACTTAGCACAGAAATGGGGAGATCTGGACAAGTGGAAAGCCAGATGGGCAAAGAAAAAGGAGGATAGCAAGGAGAGACCACGGACTGCTGAGTACGTCTTACAAGAAGCTGACAAACCAGAAAAATTATGTCCCATGAGAGAAGTCCCAGGGGGAAAATATGTCCATGTCCCTTGGTCCAGACAAGATATAGTATCTTTTACCAATGACTTTCCAAAATTACGGGAGAAACCCGTTGATTGGTACCGACAGGTCGAACGCTTCATAAAAGTTCAGAAATGTCTTCTGAAAGACCTGGATGGTTTTTTCGACATTGTGGTCCCTGTAGATTTGTGGACCGACTGCAAAATTGAAATTGATTGGCCTAGCGAAGAATATGCGAGAGACGAGCACACAGGAGCTCCCGCACCTGAAGTAATGAGGAAGTATGAGCAAGTCATACAGTATCTCAAGAAGAAGGTGCCCGCAAAAGAAACTGATTGGACCAGAATAGATAGAACTACCCAAGAGCGTGATGAATCAGTCCACTCCTTTTATGAAAGGTTACTACAGGTGTTCAAAACTTACAGTGGAATCGATAATGTGGACATGAAGGATATGACCCATTTCAGTTATCGATTCGTGTTAGGATTAAGACCTGAAATATCCCAGTGGATTAGGGATAACAAAATCAGTTGGCAAGGGAAACCCATTGATGATGTTCTCAAATATGCCAAATACTGCGAAGATGAGATCGAGAACAAAAAGAAAGCCCTAAAGGAGAAAGTAATGTGGGCTCAGGTGAAGTTAGCTGAACAACAAGAAAAACAGTTAAGTAAAATGACTAACAGTAATAATGCTCCAAATCCGAATGCTGTGGGTGGAGGCAGGCCCCGGGTAAAAATGAGTAGAGAAGAGGCTATGGGAAAATTCCCCTGTCACGGATGTGGTCAGATGGGGCATTGGAGAGATAAATGTCCGCATTCGCAGGCTGATAATGCCCCCGTAAATGGTTTAAATCCACAGGTGCAGAAAGAGGGGATCCGAAAGACCCAACAGCAGGTAAATCAACCCCCGGTGCCACGCGCACCTAGACAGAATTATAGGAATCAGGGTCAACAGAATGAAAGGGTCGAAGTGTGGGAAGGAGAGAATGAAAGAAATGCACCCATTCCACAGTACCTGTTAAATTATACTTTTCTCTGTGATGATCAATACTGACGGGGCCTGAGAGGGGAGGACAAGGAGTGCGTGCTTTACGCCTCCTTACCAGTAGACCAGACTGGACCATACATTGAAGGAAAGGTTGAAGGGACAGATGTCACCTTTCTGTTGGACACTGGTGCTACCCGTTCCACTGTGAGAACAGCGGACGTTCCTAACCTACCCCTCTCGGGAGAAGCTATCCAAGTAGTGGGAGTTTCAAATCAGATAATCAGTACTCCAGTAACAGAACCTATGGAAATTTCCATAGGAAATTTCAAGGAAATGCACAGATTTGTGGTCTGTGATTCCAGTCCTGTAAACCTATTAGGACGAGATTTGCTATGCAAAATGCGTTGCACCATCTTTTGCTCACCAAATGGTGTTGAAATCCAGACCCCAGATGAAGATGGCCTATATAAATTGATGTTACTAAGGCCCGACACAGAAATTAAGCCCATGACCATTGAAAGTCTACCTGAAGAACTGCAATCAAGCGTAATTCCTGAAGTTTGGGATTTTACTGGGAAAGATGTAGGCTTAATGGCAAATGTAGACCCAGTTAAAATAGCTATAAAAGCAAATGCTGTATACCCAAATACCAAACAGTATAAAATGAGTGCAGAAGTGAAAGAAGGAGTCGCAAGGGAATTAAACAGATTGCTCAAAGCAAACATCATTCAGGAAGTGATGAGCAGTCCCTGTAATTCACCCATACTTGGAATTAAGAAGCCTAGCGGAAAATATAGGGTAGTGCAGGACCTGCGCAAGGTAAACCAAATTGTAGTACCTTGCTGTCCCATAGTGCCTAACCCCGCAGTAATACTGTATCAAATTCCTTGGGATGTGGAATGGTTCACTGTCATAGACTTGTGCCATGCGTTCTTTTCCATCCCATTGCATCCAGAAAGCAAATTCCTTTTCAGTTTTGAATTCAACAGCCAGGTCTATGTCTGGAATCGTGTCCTCCAGGGGTACACCGAAAGTCCATCGATTCTAAAGAAATGTCTTGAATCCTTAGTACTGCCTAAAGAGTCTGTCCTGGTACAGTACATAGATGACCTGCTGGTAGCATCTAGAAGTCAAGACGACTGTGTCACTGATACCATTGCCTTGCTGAATCACCTAGGAAAAGGAGGACATAAGGTCTCACCAGACAAATTACAGTTCTGCAAAACCTCAGTAAAATATCTGGGGCACCAAATAGAGAAAGGGATCCGGAAAGTCACTACAGAAAGAATTAAAATAATTCGAGAAATGTCACTACCAGTAACCCAGAAAGAAGTAAGAATGTTCCTAGGAGTTGTGGGGTACTGCAGACAGTGGATCGTGGGTTTCGCGGCTATAGCTAAACCCTTGATTAACATGACAAAGAAAGGAGCGGAAGACCCAGTTTGTTGGAATGATGAATGCATGACTGCTTGGGTAACATTGCGAAATTGTCTGTGCACAGCTCCAGCCTTAGGAATGCCTGACTATTCGAAGAACTTTGAACTGTTCTGTGACACGAGAGACAATTGTGCGCTCTCGGTCTTAACCCAGGAACATGGTCTGATTAGACGTCCCGTGGCCTACTTTTCGGCCGCCCTAGATCCAGTGGCTGCTGGACTACCTGGGTGCCTGAAAGCAGTAGCTGCTACCTGTACTAGTCTAGAGCAAAGTGAGAACATTGTGATGGGACATCCTGTCACTGTATTTGTTCCACATTCAGTTGTGATCTTGCTCACCCGAACAAAGACACAGTATCTCACCCCTAGTCGGCTGACTAAGTATGAGAGGATTCTCATTGGTGCAGAAAATGTCATAATCTCCCGATGTAATACTCTAAACCCCGCCACTCTATTGCCCCTTCCCATTGATGTAGAGGCAGGAGATGAAATTGACCATAGCTGCATAGACTTGACTGAATTTAGCACAAAACCCCGTCCTGATATCAGAGAAGTGGCCTTGGTTGATGAAGACCTCAAAATGTTTGTGGATGGTTCATGCTTGAGACATGAGAATGGAGGTTTGAGTGCTGCCTATGCTGTAGTCACTTTGGAAAAGACCCTGGAAGCTTCCTATCTTTGCGAAGTTAAATCTGCTCAAGTAGCGGAGCTCATTGCTCTAACAAGAGCTTGTAAAATAGGGAAAAACAAAAGAGTAACTGTTTATACTGACAGTCAGTACTGTTATGGGGTTGTTCATGACTTCGGCCAGCTTTGGTTGCAAAGAGAATTCATGACTTCCTCAGGTTCTCCTATCCGTAATGGAAAACCAGTACAAAACTTACTAGAAGCCATCCAATTGCCCAAAGAATTGGCTGTGGTCAAGTGTGCGGCTCACCGATCTGGAAATGACGAGGTGACAGCCGGAAACAGATATGCTGACCAAATTGCCCAGTACTGCGCCCGACACAAAATGTCCCTCCTAATTAAATTATGGGGAGGTGAAAGCAGCTGCCAACTGATGTTGTTTGAAAGATTGGGAACATGGGATGAATTGAGAGAACTACAACAGACCACAGACAGGAAAGAAAAGGACATGTGGAGGCAGGATGAATGTCGACCAAGGGAAGGAGATGGTGTTGTGGTTCACGTGACTGGTAAGCCTGTACTACCTGAACGACTGGTTACCGCAATGGCACGGATAATACATGAACCAACACATATTGGGAGGGATGCCATGTGCCGAATGTTTGAAAAGGTGTTCTACAGTCCAAAATTCAGGAGCACAGCAGACAAACTTTGTCAGAGGTGTTTAGTGTGTCAACAATTCAATGCAGGAAAGAAGACAGTAGTGGAGCAAAGTACCATTGGGAGAGCAGAAGGTCCCTTCATTAGGATGCAGGCAGACTTCATAACAATGCCCCTGTGCAAAGGATATAGATATGTCCTGGTCATAGTTTGCTTGTTTTCCCGGTGGGTGGAGGCTTACCCAGCAAAGAAGAATGATGCCCTGACTGTAGCTAAATTATTACTTAGGGAACTGATACCACGCTTTGGAATTCCTGAGACGATTGAAACAGACCAAGGTGGACATTTTTCAAACGAGGTCCTAAAGGAACTCTGCAGAGCATTCAAAATGGAGCAAAGACTGCACTGTGCCTATCATCCAGAGGCTTCTGGAATAGTCGAGCAGATAAACGGCACTCTCAAGTCCAGGCTGGCAAAACTGTGTGACTCCACAAAAATGAATTGGATAGAAGCTTTGCCCATGGTACTGATGAGCTTGAGAAGTATTCCAAACAGAAAGACAGGCCTAAGCCCCCATGAAGTGCTGATGGGAAGAATGATGCGACAGGCATGGGTACCTGGACACAAACTGCTAAGTATTTCTGATGATATGGTGCTAGAATACTGTAGGCAGTTGGGTGACCAAGTGCGTTCTATCTCTCACCAGATTGGAGAGACTGCTGTCGAATGGCCTACAACTCCAGCACACAATCTGAAACCAGGTGATTGGGTGGTGTTAAAGAAACACACCCGGACGAGTTGCCTTGGACCGAAGTGGGGCAGGCCTCGACAAGTGATCCTTGTCACCACAACTGCTGTGAAGTGTGCTGGTGTACCAAAGTGGATCCATGCAAGTCACACGAAGAAGGTGACTGGAGAAAACGCGACTGAAGCCGGAGGTAGACCAGCTGAGGAGACTCCAGAAGAGGGTCCGGATCCCGCTGACATCGAACTACCAGGCACAAGTCAAGAAATTGAATGGTTTCCTGCTGATGACCAGGTTCTTGATCCAATAAGAACCAGAAAATACTCTTACCTAGGTAGTGAGTGGGACAGTGTAGGTGAGTCAGAACAAGAAGAAGAAGGTCAGATCATCAAAGCCATCATAAAATCTGATCAGGGAATAGGCCAAGTAGGGACAGATCAAGTCATCGACACTCCTTCTGAGAAAGAGGAGACTGGAAAGGGACAGATAGTAGTCAAAGCAGAAGTTCATGCGGAAGAAAATCAAGAGATCGAAGAGCATGAACAAGGCCAGTTAGTAATAGATGAACGTGTTCAGGAAGAGGAGTCCAGTGAATCACTCACAAACGAAGATCAAATACAGTCTAAACCTGAACTAGGTCAGCTTAAGGACCAGGCAGAAGAAATAGATGAAAGACCTGGAACTTGTCAGACAGGAAGGGAAAGAGACACTGCTGAAGCAATAGTGCGACAAAGAAGAAAAAGCAAAAGAGTTCACGAGGAAGAGCAAGTTTCCTCGACTACAAAAAGGATCGAAAAGAAGGATGAACCCCGATATGTAAAAAGACTAAGAATAAGAATAAAAACAGTCGAAGAAAAACTAAAGGACCGAAAAAGGGCTGAAAGTGAAAGAAAAGAAGCCCGAGGAAAATCCATCCGAAAGGGCGGCAGAGTAAAGAAACAAAACAGACTGTATCGTAGCCCTGAGTGGACCTATTTGGTGTTGGAAGAAATTGATGAGCCCGAAGCTTGTTGCAAAAGCGACGAAGGGTCCATTGCTGATCGGAGTTCTGACGAAGACCCTCCTTGAGGTGAAGCAAAGTAAAACCTCAGCTGAGAAGAAACGAAGAGGGGTTGAGAAAGCCACCTGTAAGATAAAATGTCTGATTCAAATGTCACTGGAAGGTCCAGATTTAGCTGTTGCAGAACTTGCTGTAAAATATGCATCTGTAGTGTAGTGGTGCTAGTAATGATATGGATAGGGTTAACAGTGTTTATACCTTTTATGATAAGCAAAGACCCTAACATATATCCTACAGACTTGACGACACAAGACGCAGAAGTTGTACATACTGAAGAAACACCACGAAGAGTAGAAAGACGTGACAATGCAATGAGTCTGAGACATACACGACCTGACTTAGAAGCATCAGATGAGGGAGAACTACATTATCACCAAATGAAGAACAAGACACACTTAAATGTTTTCGCAAACCTTTTAGTGCACTATGTAGAAGCTATGGAAATAGAAGATTGCTATGTCTGCATGATGCTACCTACTTCAGTAGCTGAAGGCGTGACATACCACCATTTACCCCTGACCTATGGAATTTCCTGTAGTATTTTAGCTAGTTTATTTTATAGAAGCACTTTACAGTATTATTACTCAAACACTGACGTTATCTTTTCAGAACTTCCTATTAGAGGGAATCTGAACCTTGTACATACCCTTGGTGGAGTGACTCGCTACATGGGGGAATATTTCCTGACTATAGGTGACATAGATCTGAATGAAGCTCGTAGAGACAACTTGACGTGTTCCTTACATGCACAAGAGAAAATGTTCTTGAAAATGGCAGAGAAGAGAAGGGAAAAGTTTCAGAAAAAGGCAAATGACGAACAGAACAGAACCCCTAGATGGGCAGAAAACATGGATAACACCTCACAAAGCGAAGTTACTCCTGCTCTGTTGCTGGATTTTGAACGGAAAGGGAAACTCTGTCTTCATAGAGAAAAGACTAGTTATTATAACAATGTATTCATTGGTTCCAGCGAGTGTGAACATAATTACAAGGTAATTGGAGGTTGGGGTTTCAAAAATGGGTCAGAACCTGTGTTTCCAGGAATTTATTATATATGTGGAAACAAGGCTTATTTCAAATTGCCGGATCACTGGTATGGAAGCTGCTACTTTGGCATTGTCTTCTCGAAAATATACCATGTGAACAATGCAGCTGGAAGCAATGAGATTACTAATGGCTTAGTGCGTAGAAAACGTGAAAGTGTAGGAGAAATTATAGGTGATATTTTTAGTGCACTGATACCTGGAATGGGGGTAGCTCTGAATACTCATAGAATCTGCAAATTATCTACAGTAGTGGATCGGTTATCAACTGACACTGCTGCTGGATTTCTGATGATCAATACCGAAATGGTTGCAATCAGATCAATGGTTTTACAGAATCGCCTTGCTCTTGATACCTTATTGGCAAAAGAGGGCGGAGTCTGCAGGATGCTGAGGGCACAACATTGTTGCACTTACATTCCTGATAAAAGTGTAGAAATTAAGAAGTATATAAGAAACATTACTAATTTGGAAAAAGAACTCAAACCATTAGAGGTTGACAGTGCCTGGAAGAGACTGACTGATGGTCTCTCCTCTGTAGGTAGTTGGTTCTCTAACTTAGGTAAAAGTCTTTTATGGAAAATACTGATGCCAATAGCTGGAATAGGTTTGATTGTTCTGATCATATTCATCTGTTGCAAATGCCAGAAGTGCAGAAAATATATAGTGAATAAAAGAGGAAAGCGAAAGACTGAAGAATTAGAATTAGAAGAATTAAGAAACCAGATATATAAGAAAATAAAGAACAATCATACACACAGAGAGGCGGAGAGAAAGCTCAACAATAAGTTCATTGAGATTGAGATGGATGAATTGGATGAATGAAGTTGGCATCTGTTTTCATGTGTAGTGATGATAGTAAATATCATCAAAGAGGGGATTGATGGAGCAAGGATTCGCACGTAACGCGACTTGCTCTCTTTCATGAACCTCGCCTTAAATCATAACTGTACTAACTCCGATTGTTTGTCATTTATTTGTGTTTCCCCAACACACGGGTGTCCCTAGGAGGCTTGCCTATGTGTTTTTCATCGTAATCAAGCTTGCACATTAATAAAATGGCCGCTTTGCAGAAATTCAGTCTGCGCATGCGTCGGTCATACCCATGTGACGTGACGCACTCGCAATCTGGAGGGAAAAGTTTGCTCATGCGCAGTGGTGTTAAAATGGCCGCTTGTCACTAATCATGCTTCATGCTATCTTAAGCTGCTTTTGTCTATGCATCTTTTCTGCACTAACTCTTAATGCTATAAGTATTATAAAATGAGGGATTAAGAGTAGTTGGTCATGGTGTACAGTGTATTCATTTTATTCTGTGTTATTAATTTGTTTTCGCTTACTTTTCATGTACCGCGTAAATGAGGGCCTTGAAGTGGGGATGGGATCCATTTTGAAGCTGACGTATCCCTCATCACGTGATCAAAGATCTGGGACGTGCAGCAATGGAACCTGGCCAGTTGGCCATTGAAAAGGGGACTATCCTTTCCAGGAGCACCTTTGCCCTTGAAGACCTGCTATTTTTACTCTGAAATGCGCAACAATGTTGCAAACCTTTGTTTCACTATTGTACTTTCCCACACGTATGCCTGGGAACCCAGATGCTAGGGGGAGGGTAATGTCACGTGAATTACGTAATAGAAATATAGGTGGTGACAAATGTCTTAAACCACCTCCCTTGACCAATCAGAAGATGGGACTTTGTCATTTTGCAACATTTATGGGTGGTCTTGGGGACTTAAAACTGTATATATAGCCTAGCTTAGCTTAGAGAAATTGTCCGACTTGTCCGAGTAGCAGACCTGTCACTGACCCTACGAACTCTATAGGTGCCTGATACAGAGTGCTGCGGAGCATTCTGCCTGAAACTTTCCACAAACTCCAAGGGGTGGAAATTAGTCCTAAGTGCTAAGCGAAGCACTTTGCTGGGAGATTCGAAAACCCAATCGGGGTTATTGACGGATTCCGTGCAGAAGAGGGGGTAACGCTGGCGTTGCATCCGATGCTGTGAGGGGTTGGTCGTGCCTTGGTGAACCCAGTCCTGACCCAGACCTGAGGGGTATCCTGTCCTGACTGTCCATGAGCTGTACCTGCTCACCTTCTGGTATTTCCTGAATCCTTGAGGGTCCTTGTCCCGTTCTTTCCCCAACTGACCCGTGGCCAGGGTTAGTCCTCATTCTCACCTAGGTAAATATTGGCATAGGTGTCTGTCTATACTATACCCTCAACTTTTCCTCTTCTAATTAAAGCAAATCTTGCCTGTGATATTCTCCATATCTTCTTTGAATGTAATTTCATGCAATTGATTATTAGTGAATGTTCCACTTTTACCCTTCCCATAGGACATTGTTAAGCCCGACTGTTTATCTAGATTGTTCCACTTATTCCCTTTCCCTTAGCATGGTTGCCGTGAAATTAGAAAGATAGCATAAGGTTTAGGAAATAGTATAAAATTATTAGGTCACACATTAGGTTTTCCTCACGTCCTTGCCCTAGATTAAACTGTATTAAATAAATGTTCCTTATGATTCATGCCCTATAGTGTTCCCTTTTACTCTATGATACTCACTCTCATCCATAGTTACATTCTGGTCCTGATACTAATCATTGATGGATTACTTTGCATTTGCCTACTTGTAATGGCATTTTCGTTCTAAAACTTATACTATATAAAACCCTTAAAACCATCAAGGTGTCTGTGGTCATTATACATTAAAGAAATATTAAAGGTATTAAATGTGTAAATTAGAATTTTCTCCCTTGTAGGAAAACCCTTATCACCTGTCCCCTGCTAGCTCCTGATCCGTCAGGAGTAACGTGCCTGTGGTAAGTCAGGTACATGAATAGTGAGTGGTGTAAGAGTCGCCCACTCGATTACTGATAGTAGCGTGATAGAGGTTTCACCCGATTCATTGCAAAACACTGTCATCGTATGCACGCCAGGGCCCAGTGCGTGGAAAATTTGGTAATCTATGTGACCCGGGTGACCCGCGCGCTCTATCAGTGCTATCATGTATATTGGTCCCAAGATGGCTGCCAACACTTCCTGGATGAAGTGCTGACAGCCAATCAGATCAGATGTGTGGTTAGGCTCCGCCCAGATATATATCTTTTTTTGAACCTAAATTACTCAAAATCCACTGGAGCACATATATTGAGACCTAGCAAAGGCACATCGGGCTAACAGTCCCTACAATTTTGCCAAGTTTCGTGCAAATCCATTCAGCCGTTCGAGCTAAAAGTGAGGCCAACCGCCCTATGGAAATTAACATGGGAAAAACGCGTTTTGGGACCCCCCTTTTTTCTCGGCCCCCCCTTGATGAAACCCCCCAAATTGTCAGGGGCTGCTCAGAAACAAAATGTTCCATTTTCCTGAAAATTTCAGCCAATTCCGTCCACAAACGCCAAAGTTATTAGACATAGAATTTTCAAAAATCCCATAGAGAAAAAAATCCTAACTATATATACCTACTGGCGACTGCCAGTAGGTAATATATATATATATATATATCGAACGATAAGAAGACTCCCTCTTGCTTCCTGGTCGGAAAGAGAGTCAAGGACCCAAACTTCGTGGCAGAAACAGTTTATTAATACATAAGCCGGATACATATATATATATATATATATGTGTATATATATATATATATATATTTATTTAGGACTCCTAAATACCTTCTATAAATATCGAAAGTCTTTAAATTAGGATTTTTCTCAGTTTAGGAGTAGTAAAGTTAGGACTCCTAACTTTAGGACTCCTAAATGCCATCTGTGAATACAGAAAGTCTTAAAGTTAGGATAATTCTCAGTTTAGGAGTCCTAAAGTTAGGAGTCCTAACTTCTGTGAATACCAACATGAGTAAGTGCCTTCTGTGAATACCGAAATGAGTAAGTGACTTCTGTGAATACCAAAATGTTAGTAAGTTTAGGATTTTGTCTTAAGTCACTTCTGTGAATCGGGTCCTTGGTGATGCCTGACGATGCTTAGGTAGTCCATCTTGGCTTGTGATTCAATGTGTAACCAGCTCAGTCTGGAACACTCTATGAAGAGATGTTCATGTGTTTGTCCAGGGTGAAGATGAGTTTGTCATCTCTGTGCTGCACAGATTATACATTTGACAGGAGATTCTAGGATTCATTGAGGTGATCAGTGGAAGAGTACAACTGTCAGGAGAACACAAAAGCATGGATGTGAAGGATTTGTTGAAATATACCTAACATGGAACTGACTTTTGATAGTGGCATGGATGGAAGCCAGCATCCTTCATCACAAGTGAGATGCTGGAATCAAACAAGATTCCAGGATCTCATGCTGATTGAGTTGGTGGTCAAGGGTCATGACCTGGCAGCAGTTGAACAGAATCGCCTTGGGGTGCAATTTTCCAATAGTCAGGATCTCCATTATTTTTGTGCAGAGAAAGAGGAAGCTTCACTTCATCAAGCATTGATGGCTCGCACTCATGGGAGAGATTAGGATGGAAAGGTCCAATGCTGTCTTTGGAGAACCTACGCTCCTGCCCTGTTTTAGATTGCTGATCAAGCCTTGATTTGTCTTAGCGGGATTTTCATTCTTCACTAAAGTGAATTGAAGAATCATGCATGCTCGCTGACGGCCTCCCACGAAAGGGATTGCGAAGCCACGGCCTTACTCTGAGGTCAAGAGAGGAACCCAATGTGCACCAGTCATAGGGGCAGTAACTACTGCACACTCACAGGGCACAGAGACACTGACAGTGGAGGCAGCATTCATTGTAGGAGTAGGACAGAGGGGTTTTGCCTGTTGCCTTCAAGGGAGCGACGCCTACTGCTCTCTCCTGCTCCTCGCCCTCTTTTGAGGCCTTTGCTTGACCAATACAAGACATGGGGGGAATGCTGCATCTTCACCTTTGCATATCTGAGCAAAAGTGCAAGTGGAGTGGGTGTTGTACATGGCTGCCTGGACCCAGGGATCCATCTTGGAACTCCTTTGTATGGATGACTACACAAAATGTAGGCCTTAAGTAAGGCTGCTCAGGTCACTTTGTTTAATGTGCCCTCATGGCTGGAATTTTCCTGAACTTTCACCCGGAGGTGTTTACTCTTTCTAGGCTCTGATGATATGTGGGAGGGGTGCTATAAATCCTAAATCAAAGGCGCAGCTGCGGAAGTGGGTGAATATGTGTGCGCTATTGGTTTTTTATGAAACAGGCGGACTGTGCCACAGGGCTACTGTTTTGTGATGTCATAGCTGTTGTAGTGGCCAATGGCATTTGTTCGGACAAAGCTGAGATTAACAGGAAGGGCACATACATAACCCTAACAGCAAAGAATGCCGGGCGTTTAATTGCATTGCTAGAAACCAGTGGGGCGTGACAGAGTTTGTGTGGTTTCGAGTGCCTCCCTCTACAGAGCGTTATAATCCTGACGCTGGAGCCCAGAGACAAGAGTTTAATTCTTATCTTTGGTGTTTGTCTAAAAAACACACATGTAAGACCTTTCCTGGTGCCTAAAGCTGTGTGCATGTACTGTGTAAATATGAGCAATCCAACGCTGGGGGCGTTTAAGAGCATTGGGCTTCCCTTCCAAATGGATGAAGATAGTGGGAGACTGCAAGTGTATGGGGCATTCAGACCTCACGGAATATTATTGTAATGTAGGAACAAAATAGGAAGCTGAAAAAAGGTTAGAATGCTGAGAGTGTGAACTATTAAGTAGGCCTGGGGGGTAAATTCTGTTCCGCTCGCTGAATTTGCGGAATTTGGGTAATTTCGCGCTCTGCGGAGAACGCGAAATTGCCCAAAATTCTGCATTCTGCGACTTCGCTAATTTTTTTGCTTGTTCGCATTCTCAAATGCGTGTTTGCAAGATATTTGCCCCCGAGCACGCAAACAGCAATTGCGAACAGTAAAAATGCATTGCGAGCAAGCAATTCAGTGTGTTCGCAGATATCTTTTTACCGTTTCGCAGAGATTTGCGTAACACGATTACGCAAATTCCACCCACCCCTACTATTATGTTAGTATTTATGGGCGAGTGAGATAATTGTAAATTGTCCACTGCAATGTAAAGAGCCACCCAGTGCAGTTCATAATAATGTTTAACAACTCTGTAATCAACAATTTATTAATATTTAATAATGAATTTAGAAGAGCCAAATGCTATAATATCACAGACATGCTACACCGCGTACAAGCCCCAGCTCGCGTGCAAGCCCCTGCTCCACCCCTCTCTAGCCCCGCCCCGTCCCCTCTCTGACCCCGCGCCAAGCCCCTCCCCCCAATATGCGCTGCACGTACATTGTTCAGCTTCAGCTTGTTCTTTTCTCGCCTTTGGAGGTGCCCCGAGATGTGATAAAGGACCGCCCGGCTGCGTCTCCGCGCTGTCTCAAAGTGGGACCCCGCTTTCCCTCGGCCCTTGAACTTCTCTGTAGAACAAAAGAGACAACCAATCAGACTGAAGCAGGGTCGACATCTTGGGGGGTCACAATAAGAACAAAATCAGACACGTTTCAGAAGAAAAATAACATATTGCAGGAAGGTTCTGGGGTTCATCTTACACACTGCTTTGTATCAAGAAACATTTCCCTCTCTTCATATAGAGAAGATTTCCTTTTTTTTAAGAAGAAGAAATTATTGGTTTCAAGGAATGTATGAAAGTGCACACCGTCCCAGAGCCGCTGTTATATCCGATAATGTTACAGTTAATTAGATGCTGATTATTTTATTCAGGTTTTAATGTGAGGTCCCCAGGTCTCGAGCTTTTTAAATTATTGTTATTTGGATGTTGGCTTCAAAATGCATCACAACTGGCAAGATAAAACATTTTTACGACTATACAAACTTTGCCTTTGTTGAAGCTATACGTGCTAAGAAGGTGATCCGATATGTCCACAGTGTTAGGTGTAAATTTATTTTAAGAAAGATAATCTCCATACTTATCGACCATGGATCGCGACCATCTGTGACCATAAGGTCCACCAAAAATCCCCCCGCTTCAGACATGCCTGTTTTGCTTCATACATTTTAGCAGTATACAACCTTTACAACAAATCTTTTACCACGCACTACTATTACAACGCAGTCATTACAACGCAAACCATTACAATGCATTGCGCTGGGGGGCGCTCTAGGATAGGGAATAAGTTTAATTTACTATCCAACACCTTATCTAGTGTCCACGGGGACTGGAGTTGGAATAGTAAATTAAACTATTCACTATCCAGCACCCCAAGCGCTATGCGTTGTAATGGTATGCGTTGTAAATACCGCGTTGTAATGGTATGTGTGGTAAAAGTATGTGTTGTAACGTCATACATCCCATTTTAGCACACAAGCACCCCATTTTTTTCACAGCCACATTCTACATCCTTTTTCTCCAGTGACACACAAGCACTCACCACATATCTCTCTTCACACTCACACGCTCACAAAAAAACGAAAAATACTACCCCACAACAAACTTCTTCACAATTCGGTGCTCCCAAGAATTCTGTCTCAACCTATCCTCACCGTCTGCTGAAAACTGACCAACTTCCATTTCTGGCCACTATGCCCCTAAAGTACCTCTCTTACGACCCATAACACCGTCTCCTCTTCTCCTGGCACCCCCTGACCTTCTGTTTCATTTCATCATTTTTAACAAGCACGTTCTCATTCCTCTCTCTATTAATTAGCCACCAAGGAGCCAATTTAGTTGTTGGCTTTTGGACCTTTAATACGACCCCTTAATAGTTCAAATTGTATTTTCACAGCTACATTGTTAGATGTTGTACCATGTGACAGAAAGGCAGCTTGTGACGCTTTCAGCCATCTAATTGAAGTCTTGGGAGTCAACTGACTAGACTCCTTTATCATCCTATTAAAACACTCTACCTGCCCATTCGCTTCTGGCTGATATTATCACACCCAAGAGTGTCTGACACCACTACTTTTCAAGAAATTCCACACTTTATCCGATGTGATTTGAACCTCATGGTCCAAAAATATTTCTTCATGACGAAATCCGTCTACTAAAATATTTAATATCAACCTCCATGGTGATGCTTCCTGCAATCTCTATTTACAGCAATATTTTTTTGGGGGGGGGGCAACACAGAAAAAGCCCCTACAAATCTATTACTAATTTCCTCCACAGACCCACTGCTATTTCTGCTTATCTGGCCAGAACCCTGCATACATTAGCAGACTTGTAACTCCTAGAGAGAGGTGTGGTGCAGTGGCCAGAGCAGCTGATTCTGGCGGACAGGGCTCATGGTTCAATCGCCAGTGGCAGCTCAGCTCTTCACCCTAAGACTCTGGGCATTAGCTCTCTTAATCTCCCCGACGGCCCCAGCTCCTTGAGACACAAAGGATTTAGGCCCAGATCTCTGTACTGGGGTGAATGTACGACATTGTTCTGCATTCTGTCCATCAACTGTTGTTTTTGCTTTTGTCACCCAGAGTGGGGCGGGTATGCCCAGAAGTGGGTCCCCTGCATTCCATGCCACTAGTGTCAAACTATCCTCGCTAATGAGGGGTGATGGCCTGAAACCGGTCCCAGGATGCTTGTTTCCAGTCCAGGGAGGACCTGGCTAGGCAGGTAGGTCTGGACTGTTCCCATGAGGCACAGGGTCAAGACTGATTTGCATATGGCTGGGTTTAAACTGGGGTAGCATGCTGAGCAAAAGAACAATGGATTTAACCAAGATCTATTGACTGGGGGTGAATGTTTGAATTGCTCTGCATTCCATCCATCATCTGTGTGTCTTTTGCTTTCTATCCCTATGTGCACGGGTTATGCCTAGACGTTGGTCCTGGGCTCACTCTGCCACTGGATTCAAGCAAGCCTGGCTGATGAGGGGTGATGCCCCAAAACCGATCCCAGGATGTTTTTTTCCAGTCCAGGGAGGACCTGGTATGGCAGTTTGGGCTGAATTGTTGCCATTGGTTGCAGGGCCAAGACTGATTTGCATATAGCTGGGTCCAAACTGGAATGGCATGGTGAGAATAAAAATGTATTTAGGCCCAGATCTCTGTACAGGGGTGAATGTATGACGTTGCTGTGCGCTCCATACCACTGGAGTCAAGTTATCCTGGCTGATGGGGGCTGAAATCCAAAACCGGTCCTAGAATGCTTGTTTCCAGTCCAGGGAGGACCTGGCCTGGCAGTTCAGGATGGACTGTTCCCATTGCATATGGCTAGGTTCAAACTGGAATGGCATGGTGAGCAAACAAACGATGGATTTAGGCCCAGATCTTTATACTGGGGTGAATGTAGGACATTGTTCTGCATTCTGTCCATCAATTGTTATTTTTGCAGTAATCCATATGTATACACAAGATGAGTTGTGAGGCCAAAACACCAAACTATATAACAGTGATGTGTTTGTTCTTGTGCACTTGATTGAGAAATACATAGGATATGTACCCTTCTGATTCAAAACAAGCAAACCATTAATTTCAAGGAAAATTAAAACAGCTGCTGTAGTTATCCAGTCTTCTTGAATGCATAGCTGTACATTAGAATACGAATCATGAACAGACCAGAAAGCCCTTCGGCAGGAATTGTGCCAAAGAAATCAAGACCAGAAGATAATTGGCGGCAAATTTAAATAAACAGCGTTAAAGGACCATTCAAAACACTGTAAAGCAATGCAAAGGCTCACAGGAGATTTTTACATAATCCTTACTTTCATTTGTGGCAGCTGTCACACTGTCTCTCAGTTCACTGACTCTGACTGAAGTTCTGCATTTACTGAAACTCGTCCAGGTGTAGACAAAAAAACGATGTACATTTGCATTCTGTATTCATGCCCACGCCTAACATTGCACATTTCTCACCGAAAGATATTGAAGCTGACTTCGCGAGTGCCACCATATTCCAACTATTTATTGTAATTTTATACTTGCCAAATGCAGTATTTTCATAAGTTTATTGGCTGCATTAATCTATATATTTTTACTGTTTAGAGTTGGCGGCTCCACCATGTACACTATTTTTGTGAGTTTGTTGGGTTCATCGTTGTGACTCACTGTGTGATTGCGGGTTAATTGCCACATACACTATCTTCATGAGGTTGTTAATTTTTATATTTTTCATATATATCATTGTGTTGGTTCTCCCATAAACTATCTTTGTGAGTTTGTTTTGATTATTGCTATGCATATCTTTGGGTGATTAGGATGTAATCGCCACATATTGTTCATGAGGGTGTTGAGTCTACCATTGCATTTATTATTAGTCTGAGTCATAATTCCGTAGCTGTGTGTTTCTTCACAACATACACTAACTTCTTAATTTTTAATTTCGATGGGTTGATTGTATCATATCTCACAATTGCATCTCATATCTCATTGGCACATAGCCTTTCTTTATGAGGTTTTTGAATCTACATTTGCAAATATTTTATATGTTGTTGTCAGCTTTTTAATTCCCTGAGCTATTTTCATGATGTGGTTGGTTCACCCTGGCACACCCCCACACCATTCCAAGTTACCCAAGTGGGGTTCCTCCTGCCACTGTAGATCTTCTTCAATGAAGCATGTATTTACCCTGCATGGCTAAGACCCGTAACCCCTGCTGGTGTATTTATTGCCCACCCTCCATGTTGACCACCTGAAGGAAAGTATATTTTACTCACAGTGTTCTGAAGATTGCATGGTGGCTGATAGAGCTGTGCATGCTATTCTTGGGGTCAATGTAGTGTTTTAGGCTCCTCTAGGGTGAAGCCAAGGCCTTTACAGTGGCCACCTTAGGTGCAAAGGGGCAGAATATTGAGTCGTCAGCCTGCTCTGCCCTGGTGGAGTTAATGTCCACATGCACCAGTTAGTTCACCGAGAAAACAGAGAGTGAAAGGGCACAGTACTCATGTAATAGAGCCAGTGTGGTCTAGACCTTTAAAAATCACACACAATTGTCCTCCTAGTGTAGATTTGGTCTTCAGTTGTCCATGAAAACTATTTACTTATGTATCTATTTAACATTTTTATATAGCACTTCTGCACTAAAAGAGTATCAATGCACTGTTAGCGCGCTTTCCATTCTGGTGTATGGTAATGGAAAATACGATTTCTACCATATATTTATCCCAAGTGTACATGCATTCTGGGATAGAAAGATAAGAGTCAGAAAATTACTCACCTGTTCAGTAGCCTCAAAGAGATGTTAGGATAGGAATACTCACAGTGTGAAGCAACGGATTATAAAGTACCCGCATGATCAGCCTGTCAGTGTCTTATTAGTGAAATATCTTTTGGCACATAGGACCCGATTCACAGAACTAACTTAAGACAAAATCCTAAACTTACTACCATTTTGGTATTCACAGAAGGCACTTACTCATTTTGGTATTCACAGAAGGCACTTACTCATTTCGGTATTCACAGAAGTTAGGAGTCCTAACTTTAGGACTCCTAAATGCCTCCCGTGAATACCGAAAGTCTTAAAGTTAGGATTTTTCTCAGTTTAGGAGTGGTAAAGTTAGGACTCTTAACTTTAGGACTCCTAAACTGTTATGCTGAATGTTCTCAGGATCGTTTTGAAGTATATGTTCCACCTCTAAATCTAGCCAATGTCTGAATTGCCAAAATGGTAGTAAGTTTAGAATTTTGGTTTGAGTTAGTTCTGTGAATCGGGCCCATAGAGAATAGGTTGAAGAATGTGGCCTAGCACACCACATGATCAGTGCAAGTGATTCTCCAGGTGCAGCATCAGTACTGAACGGGACGCGATAGTCCTGGTAAAGACTCCGTCATGCGTAGACGCAATCTTCCAGTCTTGTCTGACGACTAATAAGAAGCACTGCTGCTGTTGAGGTTTCTTTCAAATGTGGATGCATTTCTTCATGCCCCCCTCCCCCCACCGCTGGCTAGAGATCGTACTCCAGCCAGAGAGGGTCATCACATTTGTGAAAATGACTGATCAGAATACTCTAAATGACGTCTTAAAAATGAAAGGACAAAATGTTCAATTGACATATCACTGTTGAATGAAGACAGTGCCCTTTTTAAGGACAGTCCTACAGGGGAGGGTGGACAAACTGTTCCAAACAGAGTCTCAATGATCAGTAGACACAGTACTCCAAGCCAGTTTGTGGCAGTAACGGCACAAAATATGCCATAAACAAGTCTCAACTATGACTCGAACCAATAGTCTAGATGAGGTCCTTCTTGAGTAGACACAATATTCCTTTCAAGGGCTCACACAATAGCCATGTTGAGGTCTTTGTAATGAATTGACTGAATAATGAAACATACAAAAGGTGAAGGGAGGAATGCCTCCAATTCATCTAACCTCTGGCCATCAGGGTAGCATTCTAACCCATCACATTTTTGCCCACCATGCCACACAGATTGGACCCAGCCATGTGCAAACCAGTCTTGCTCCAGCTCCAATAGGAGTACAGCCGCAACTGCTAATCCAGGTCCCTTCTGAACCAAAGAAAACCAAGGCCTGTGTCTGTCTGATTGGTCCTCTTCAGTCGGATGCAGTTAGTTCTAGTGGCACAGTGAGCATGGGACCCACGTCTGGGAATACCCTTGGCCATGCAGGGTGTTAGATTAAACACACAAAAGGTGATGGACTGTTCCCATGAGGAGCAGGGTCAGTTCCTATTTACATAAGGCGGGCCTTTGCCTAGAGTGGTACATAGGGTGAAAAACGATGGTTTGGAATGCTACCTCGAGGGATTGCCAGTCGTTAGACTATTTGCAAGCATTCCTCCCGTCATAATTTGTGTGATTGTTGCAATGCCCTAAGTGGCGAAGGGTATGTCCATGTATGGGTCTCTTACTCATAGAAACCGAGTCCTCACTAATGAGTTGAGACAACTGCCTTGATGAAGGCAGAAACTGAGGTCTCACTAATGAGTTGATACAACTGCCTTGATGCAGGCAGAGACCGAGGTCTCACTAATGAGTTGATACAACTGCCTTGATGCAGGCAGAAACCGAGGTCTCACTAATGAGTTGATACAACTGCCTTGATGCAGGTAGAAACCGAGGTCTCACTAATGAGTTGATACAACTGCCTTGATGCAGGCAGAAACCGAGTCCTCACTAATGAGTTGAGACAACTACCTTGATGAAGGCAGAAACCAAGGTCTAACTAAATGAGTTGATACAACTACCTTGATGCAGGCAGAAACTGAGGTCTCACTAATGAGTTGATACAACTGCCTTGATGAAGGCAGAAACTGAGGTCTCACTAATGAGTTGATACGATTGCCTTGAGGAAGGCATAATACTTACTGAAAAACCAAAGGAAATGATGGACGGAGCGTTGACAATACAAGCACTCACCCCCAGTCAACTGATCTGGGTTTAATCCATCACCGTTCTTTAGCTCACTCCGTCACCCCAGTTCAGACATGGCCATTTGCAAATCAATCTGACCCTGTGCCTCATGGGAACAGTCCAGCCCGAACTGCCAAGCCATGCCTTCCCTGGACCGGAAACAAGCTACTGAGGACCGGTTTCTGGCATAATACTTAGTGCACATAATTCTTCACCTGAAGCCCCACTGATGAGTTGGCATTACAATTCAGGCAATTTTCCAGCTAACTCCCTGCCAATGAGGCGACAGAATACCCGAGCTGAGTTCTCTCTAGTGAAGAGGACACTATGATTTAGCTGAAATTCAGGGAATAATTTAACACAAAAGTTCCGATGAGGTTGATCTGATGAATCAATGCAATGCTCTCGTTGAGTCTCTATAGAGGTGGGCGGAACTCGTGGAGTTTCACTCTGCAGAACTCAGCAGAGTTACACAAAAACTCAGCGAGATTCCCCTGCATTAATCAAGCGGGCAGAAATCGACACATCGCGCTGATTTTTAATGTCAGGAGCTTGTTATGTGCTGCCATATCAGCGCGAACAGCACCACGTGCTGTGCCAGAGGTCCCTGTTTCTTTGCTGCCACGCAAGTAGATTTTCTACTCAAGCAGCAGCTTTCTCACCGTGAACAGTCACTACGGCCCGTGCTGAGAAGATCTCACCAGATGCCCTCCTAGAGCCTGAAAATGTTGCTAAGGGATGCCAATTCTTGCTCATGCTCACAAACGTACCGTTGGCAAGCCGCACATGAGAAAAACTCCACTACGAGGCAGTGGAGGAAGTTTGCCTGGAACTCCAAGAGTAGCCAAAACTCAGTGAACTCTGCGGGCGGAGTGGAATGTATCGCTCACCCCTTTCAACAAATGAGTTTACCTAGAGTGAAGTTTAATGCATGAGCTGACAGAGTAGTGGAGGTGAAGCATCAGTAATGAGATGGTACAATGCCCAGACTGTTCTCTCTTCAAGTTCACATTACGTTTAGTAATGCTTTAACACAATAGTCCATGAGAAGGGTCTGTAATGAGTAGGCACAGCACTACATTTGCTCCGCTGATGAGTTATTACAGTAGCTAATGTGATGGCTCTCATGCGAGTTCCTTCAGAGCTGTCACCGCATTGCTGCACTCACTGGGCAGCCAGTCCAAGGTCTCTCTTTCATGTATTGAAAACGTTAATGCCAACCCTTGCATTCCCACATTGAATTCCTCCTTGGTTCTCCTCTGCACCAGAGCTCAGGTATCATTTTAACCTGGACTGTATGTCATAGCCTGTCATGGAGCTATTACTGTTCCACCTCTGATCACTCACACTCCTCTCCCTGATGGGTCTTTGTGAGATATGTGAACACTTCAGGGTGATTTCTTTCCTCACTCTCCTGATCTTCATTTTTATTTTGTCTACCAAATGTCAAGTAACGTATGGCTCATGTTTATGTTACTGAGATAATATTATGGCATTTGCTCATTTCCACGTGTTGATGGCCCTTCAGAGGATTAACCCCTTAGCTGCGGCGGCTATTCCGCCGCAGTGCTAAGGGGGACGGGGGGGCCGCACGGCGCTCCCGTACTCGTGTCGGAACCGCTCCGTCATGAGTCTCGGGTGGGCTGTGCTTGTGACGGAACGGTTCCGTCACGGCCCCGCCCGCCTAATAGAACGATCAGCGCAGGCGTGGAATTTGCGCCGCGCAGGCGTAGAATTCGCGCCACGCAGGCGCGGCGAGCCGGCCGTGACGGAACCGTTCCGTCACCAGCACAGCCCACCCAAGGCTCGTGATGGAACGGTTCCGTCATGAGCACGCAAGGGGTTAAGCTGATCTGTAATAGCCGGAGTCAACCAAAGAACCCCTTCATGCATCCTTCATCTGTTCTATCACCTGGGCACGGCGAGCGATTAATGTGAGTGCCAGGGGGAAGCTAATGTGATTCTCTCTCCCATGACACAGAACATTATTCAGGGAATGCCCCGATGGGCACTGACAGAGATGTGTATATTTGAGCGAATGACCATATCACAAACACTTGGAGAAGTCTGAGCTGCATGACCACCCGACAACTATGGGGGTGAGGGCTTTCAGATGGTTCATGGAGCTTTTCCAATGGGTGAGTGTCATGCAAGGATAATATCGTAACTACTGTGTACTCTACCTAGGCATTGATGTAGAAGTCCATGCATATCAAAGTGCAAGTGGCAGGTCCTGTGTCAATATAACCAGCACCCATTTCCACTATGTTTACAAGTGAAATGAAAAAGAAAGTTATAAAGTGCAAAACATTCACCCGAGGGTGTCAAGGCGAAGAGCTTTAGGGTAATAACCAATAATTACTGCATGTCTCCTTCAAGAGGAGAAGACTATCAAGGTCCTCAGAGACATTTCTGAGAATCAGGGGAAGGTGAGCTCTATGAACATCACACTTATCTGTAACATCTAAAAATATTTGTAATGAAGGTTGGAGGAGAAAATTGATGTTAACCTGAGCAATGGACATTATTCTCTTCCAGATACATGTGCGGGAGATGCTACACGACCCAGAGAGAGTTAAGTGTAACATGCAAAGGTTCCACCTGGGTGGGGGACCTTCTGAAGTTATAGGCTTCCCATGGTTGTTTTGATGTTGCTGTTGTGGTCAGGGAAATACAAGGCAAATGAGCCGGATGGCCACACAATCCTGACTTCATGGGTGAGCTTACAAACATTTGTCATGGATTTCTCTCAGTTCTCTCCACTTCTAAACTTGCATTCAAATGCTGCAGGTTGATGTGGTGTTCAAAAAATTGCACTTACATTCGCAATTTTCACAGTGGGTGTCGTTAAAGAAAACACGTTTCTTGCGAAACAATTTCCAAGAAAAGAAAAAGGAAAAAGCTAATTATAATGTTTGACTTTTCCCCCCAATTAAAGAATGAGGAATGTCCACTTTACAAGATTTTGCACTCGTGGCTTAGAGAAACCTGGAGTGTGACAAGAACGTATATTAGTTTATCTCTCTCTTACTGTGACTCTGTCACCCACCCACACATATATACACACAAAGATGCACACGTAGAAAGTGACTTTGAATAGCTTTGGTTTAATGTGCTAGCATTTTCCCAGGCAAAGATACAAATGATGGATTTTAATTATATGCCTGTTCATGAAGAGTGTAACTGAAACTACACAATGAACACAGCTTTAAAATATTTAGTGACTGTCTACAAATGTTTACCCTACTTGGCAAAGACACGTTTCCTTTTCTTGTGTGACTGCAGTGCTTTGAAACTACATCCCAGCAAAAGTATAATGGTGTTCCCTGTGCCATATATCTTTGTCATATATGTGGGTGGTGCAAATACATACTACAGTCTACATATGACATTTTACCTCAATGCCATTGGAACATTTTCTGTGCCATCTGCTATGACTCTACTAAAAAAGTTAAATGAACCAGTTGGGTGACACCAATTTTGACAGTATAATTGTAGGGCTAAAGCACACCCTCTGTGGCATGGAATAGGTTTGTCACAATGCAGAGAGTTGAAAGACCAGCCAAAATTGGGTCCAGAATAAAAGCCAATAATCTGGGGTGACAATGCAGGAAAGGTAGATTTCAAACACATGCCACCCCTAATGAAAAGTCAAGGTACACATACATTCCTTGATGAACTTTCGTGCTCAGGAGATAGAACACGGACCATACGTGCCCTTCTCAACCTAGCAATACCCTTCAGTCAATATCTGTCGTAACCCTTAGCCCTGCCCACGGAGTTCCCACGGACAGGCGAATGCAGAAATCCTGTCCCTTTGTTAGGCTTCACTTTGAGCCTGCGTGTTGACAAGGCATCAGCATCTCCTATATGTTCCCTGGGTCGACATTGATGCAGTCCAGACCTTTCATCACACTCCATTTTGGGGGCCCACAGTGATAAGCCTTCCAAGCTAGAGTCAGACACAGGCTCTAATACTTCCTATGTAACTTTCACCATCAGGTCCACACAAGGGCGCCCTGGAGGTTTTATGGGAGGACAATACAGGTGACTCCTTACATTCCTTCCCATGGGGAAATGCTATGATCCTGAACCACAGGCAAGGAACCGCCTTGAGGTCACTCAGACCTCCTAGTGCTTTAAAAGTGGTGGCCTCAGGCGGCAGACAACATCCTTCCACTCACACGTCTATTATCTCAGGGTGGGAGGCGCTCAGAGATGCCACTCTGCTTACGGGTTGTACCATGAGGCTGAACACTTGGATGATGCTCCTGGACTTCCTGTGTGGACACGCAGTCCACATTTACGGGAGCGCACTCTGTCGATGCTGTCAGGGCTCTGCCTGGTCCAGGTGTCCTCTTGCACTTCTGTGACAGTGTAGGCAGCACCCCCAGAGCAGAAGTGGCCTCACCAGTGCCAATTTTTGGGTCATATTCTGTCGGAGTGGGAAACCTGTGGGCCACTGATTCTGTCTTTACAATTTGCACTTGTTTCCTTTTTACTTTCTTCTTGAATTCCTTTACCCAACTCTTAGGGACAGTGCCCTCAGAAACCATCTGCCAGGAAACCTGGATAGTCCCAACAACTTGATCCCTTCCCGCAAGCTATAACTTACTACAGATGATGAAACCTATCAGTAAGTGGGTATACACAACTTCCTACCCTGGGTTACTATTTTAGGATACCATTCCAGTAGTATGGTTATACTCCCCTGTGGATATGTCTTACCCCACAGATTCTTCCTGCAGGAACTGTTCTGGGAATCAGGTTCAGCGGACACAGATACCTCACGGAGCAGTGACAGAGACCCTGTGACTCTCTGGGGTCACCCGTTACTTTCTGGACCCTATGGGTCCTTATGGCATGCTTCTCCCTCATCTCCTGGGAATCACGTCTTCCAAGCATACAGCTTCCTGTGGAATACCCACCACTGAGCGCCTTCCTAGATGAGTGTCAATCCTTCTGACCTGACTGAAGAGAGTTGAACAGCTGCCCTTCTAAATGGACTTCTTCCCTACATGGTTCCTTCCTTCCTGATTCCCTGTAGTAAGTTTAAACTATTTTTCCCTCGCCGAAGGTTAGGGCTACAGTAGGTTCTCACTTTTATCTTTTGACTAGTGTCCTGACCCATCTTTCTTATTGTCTCTCTTGGTACCTGCTTTGACAATCTGTTGGTAAGCCAGAGGTCAGCCTCTTTCTCATGCTCTCAGGGATCAGTGAGGTTAGAATGTATCAGGTGTGTGGTGCAACTTTGCAAAACATTGATTAAAAATGTGCTCTAATGTAAACAAATTAAAAGCCCATAGCAATCATGTACCTTGCTGCCCTTCACCCAACCTTCTATTCACTTCAATTACTCATATACACAACCTTATTAGACTGCTGAGACTGCTAAGGGTTCCCTGAATTCTCCCCTGGGCCTTTTGTAATAGTTTTCAGCAACAAGAACCAACTTCCTAATGAGCTCAGCCTTCATGTGCGTGCACTGATACCTCTCTGACTCCTCTAAGTTCAGGAGCATCCCTCACAAGAAAGATATGTCAGCCCAAATTTCTTCTCCCTTCTCCTTCTCAATCCTATGCCTTTTCCAGGCAATCTCACATGCTGCAAACCACTTGTCAAGATCATCCCCAACCACATAGCCAGGCACAATAATAATCAGGAAGTTGTGTGTGTGAATCAGCCCTCATTGGAACCTCGTTGTCGCTGCCACTTCCTCAGCGGACTCCGATGCACTCCTGCACCTCTGGCTCTGGCTGCTCCAATGAGCATGTATGGCCTGATGATCCTCCAAGGATAATTTCCTCTCACCAGGTGCCAGGTTACCTGATGTTTGCTTCTACTCAGCAGCCAGGGATGAAGCAGCTGCCAGCCTCAATCCCCCATGGGTAACTGCCTCCTTTTTCTCACCTAGAGTCCCCGTGCTGTCCTTTTCGCTTCTACAACGTATAACATTGCGGTCCTACTGGCATTCACTTAGACTCGAAATACGATCCGTAGCTTTGTTTTTGCAATATAGGTTTGCCAGAAAAACCGTGAACAAATCACACATAGAACTGATTGAAATCATAAAACTTAGGGCCATAATATCAAGAACAGGTGATAACATTATCACCGCTTAAGCGGCAGGAAACTGACGCTAAAGCCGCGATAAGGGGCTTGACAATATGCCCTAGAGAATTCCAATAGAAGCCCAGGTTTTGGTGTGAAGGACCACAAACTTGGGCTTCTATTGGAATTCTCTAGGGCATATTATCAAGCCCCTTATCGCCGCTTTAGCGGCAGTTTCCTGCCGCTAAAGCAGCGACAATTTTACGCCGCTTTCTTGATAATATGGCCCTTAATTTTATTTTTTCTTGACAATTTCTTTAAATAAATTTTCTTATAGCAGTTGCTCCAAAGAAAGCGCTGAGTGTTTTTAGAAGTGCTCTTGTGCAAAGTGATCAGAAAGAGAAAGAAATTTACAAAACATTCACAAATCTAGACATTTAATTATCATTTTCACCAATGGCTGAGAAAGACCAACTTAGCCAAGGTCAATAGCCTGAAGAAATTGATTCCTTCGTTAAATGTCAAAAGTCCTCATACAATGAGTGGTGAGAACTGAATCATAACGCACCACTCATGGGGACAAGTATATTCCATCCAGGCTGAATGATTATTAGAATTTACAGATGTTTTGAATTTTATGACTGCTTTGCCGTTTCTGATCACTTTGCAAACAAGCACTTCTAAAAACACTCTTATTCGAACTTTCTTTGGAGCAACGACAATTAAAAAAAATGTATATCTTTGAAAAAAAGTGTTTTAAAATAAAATAAAATTATATTTTATGATTCAAAACAACTCTATGTGTTATTTGTTCACTGTGTTTCTCGCAAGCCTATATTACAAATACGAAGGTATTGATTGTATTTCATGTCTAAATCAATGCCGGTAGGACCGCATTGCTATATGTACTATAAGTTGCCCAGGTGCTAGGGCTTTCTTGGGTTACCCCGTTAGCTTATAATGGCTTTTTTCTGCTAAAGCCGGTGTAGCCTCTGTCCACTTCTCTTCAAAGACCAGGGCTACTTTTTCTACTGCACTGAAAAATGACAGAAATTTACTGTCAGGTCCCCTCAGTCTTCCTGTCCTCATACCAATCTCTGAGCCTCAAGCTCTGATGGGGAAAAACCTAAGCAGGACACACGGCTCCCAACCCCGGACATGTGAAGCGCCTCCTTGAGGTAAACCCCGCTGCACGGGTTCTTACCCAACCTCCTCCTCATTCTCCTCTCAGATTATCTGTGCTCTGCTGGCCTCCTCCCAACCCCTGAGGGATTTCTTACAATCCCCCCTTCTTGGCCTTCAGGCCCACTTTCAGGTTCCTGTCATTGCAGGTGGCTCTCATTACCAACAGTTAGGCCAGTCAGGGTAACCAAATCCCCCTCCAAGTCCCCACAAAAAATTAATTAGGAAACATTTTTTTGAAAAATTTAAAAATCTGAAATATGATTTAATCAAACTTTAATCAAAAATATTTCCAATTAAACATCAAAATGTTTGCCTCTAAATCTGGAATTAGAATTTTAATTTTTCTTCAGTTAATACTGATTGGCAACTGGCTTACAAAGTCCTATTCCACTGCTGAACAATGTCATAAAATGGATTAAGCGTTTGGGATGGATAATTCTTACTCATTTAATGAAACACACCCTGCGATAGACATTTCACTTCACACCAGTCTAAAGATTTCACTTCGGACCTAGCCACTTTTTTAGTTCACAGAATCCTTCAACCGAGCAAAGCTGGAAGCAGTAGACAGGCAAGGCTCAATGAGATAGAATCCCATTTTCCTGAGGTCTTGCTCAACCCATTTTTGTCGTGTCAAAAGGCTCTGGTTGGCGCAAACAGAGGGCCAGATTCACAAGAAAGTGACGCATCTGTAGAGATGTGTCACTTTCCCTGTGCCACCATGCAAAACCCTTGCGTCACCATGGATGCGCTGTATTTACAATACGGCGCTCCATGGCACAAAGATTGACAGGTGTGTCAGACATTCTGATGCATCTGTTGACGGAAAAGTCGCGCATGGCTGGTGTTGTGTCACAAGCACGACTCAATTCCAGGAATGCGTGTTGCGACCTATTCCCAATAAACTGCGTCGCTCCTTATGCCTGCTTCAAGCAGACGCAAGGTTTTGACGCAGTGGCGTCCTAAAAGTCACGCAGTGAAATCTTGTAGATTTCACTGCGTCACTTTTACGAGGCTTTCCTGCGTGGGAACGCCCCTGCAAACATTACACCTGATGCAGGTATAATGTCACGCAGGGCTTTACAGCGTGATGCATCTCTCTAGATGCGTCACGTTGTAAATGGCCCGCAACTTTTACGCCACCACTGCGTCACAAAAGTGATGCAACAATGGCGCAAAAGTGACGCAAGGGGCTTGCAAATCTGTCCCAGAGTTTTCTTGCCTGCCTTGAGTGCCCTACTTCTAGGCAAACCTCAGCATCTTGTCCTGGTTTTCAGGAGGTGGAAAAACTACTAAGTGCCACTTTTCTCCCCCTGCTGGGACCCTTCCTCAGGCCTGCTCATGCAGTCCCCAGGACAGGTCTTTTGTCACCAAGCCTCTCTCTGCAGCCCACGTGGAATCAGAAGCACTTCTTTGTGTCCCTGGAGAAAGCAAATTCGAGATTAGCCATCTAAGCCTCAGAAATCAGCTCCAGCCAGTCCTTGAGTGCCTGCAGGAATCTGGAATCCTCGAGCCTTCTTTCTCTCAGCAGGGCCTTCTTCTTCTGCTGTAATCTTCCAAGTCCAGGAATATTTTGAGGAGTTGGTGTTGAGGGCCCAATCTTATCTTGTGCACCAGCCAGCAATTGTAAAATATAAATTTCCCTACCCAATCCTGTTTACAGTCTCACCCCAACCCCACCTCCTGCTGCAGTTCTTCCTCTTTGCTTCACTGTAAAACTTCCAGGCCTGAGCGAAATTTAAATTACGCCAGCATAATCGTGAGTAAGTTCCAGCATTTCACGTTACTATTGTCATGTGAAATGCCCAAGGTTATGCCAGTTCGCCACATTGAGTAATTGTAATTTTATGTGAGTAAAAAAATATTGGGAGAGCATTGGAAGAAAGTGAACTAACTGAGGGGCAGATTTACAAGCCCCCTGCGGCTCTTTTACGCCACCGTTGCGTCACTTTTGTGACGCAGTGGTGGCGCAAAAGATGAGCCATGGTGCGGGGTATTTACAACGTGACGCATCTCCCAGATGCGTCACGTTGTAAAGCCCTGCGCCAGAAGGAGGCGTTCCATCGCAGGGGGAGGCGTTCTGGCGCAGGAACGCCTCCCAAACGTGGCTGAGTGAAATCTACAAGATTTCACTCAGTCACTTTTGGGCCCATGCTGCGTCAGAACCCTGCGCCTGCTTGGAGCAGGCATAAGGATTGATGCAGCATTGTGGAGATAGGGCCCCCCAAAGCATTGCTGGAGCAATGCGCCGCTTTTACGCCTTTTTGCCCCATGGTGCGCCACATTGTAAATGCTGCGCATTCAGGGTGGCGGAGCCGTGACGCACAATAACTGGCGCATCCCTGCTGATATGCAGGGATGCTCTAGTTATTGTAAATCTGCCCCTTAATGTGTGTAGCTGTTGAACACATCATGCGTAAAATGTGCACTAGTGTCCATATTGGAGGACATGCCTGGAAGAGAATCATGTACCATGTACATGTGCAAACATCAGAAGCTCAAGTGAGTGCAGCGCCTCCTCTCGGGACCCCTCTGAAGTGAGCCTTGAGCAGCCCCAGACAGACTCTCTGGAGGCAGCTGTGCGATGACTTCTGTCCTAGGATGCTGATGCAGCAGGAACTGCCCCTGCAGTGACCTTTCATGCTGGGAGGCAGTGGTCCCGGTCACACATTATAACTCAGGGCTCAGGACAGGAGTGAACGCTCCAGTGACTGAGCAGTGTGCTGGCCTGCGCGCCAGGGCCTGTGCATTCCTTATAATCTGTCCAAATGTGGAACGGACAGAGTTCAGAGCCATATCCCTCCGCCTGCCTGACCTTGAGCCTCTGGGGGAAGGTTCCGCAACTTCACAGAGAACAAAAAGAGTCCGTCGACATAATCCAAGTGACATATAGGACTGCAGGGACCACTAAATCATACTACACACCCTGAACTCAATAAACTGACAATCCTGAAAATGTCAATGATGTTTTTTTCAACAAAAAAACATGACAGTGCGTTTACTGGCGCAGTTCATTGATGCGGCCACTGTGATGTCTAAAGTTCTCCATAACTTATTCCGATAAATATGGAGGTGGGAGGCGCCAAATTCCTTGTAAACTATCAAAATATTTCCAAAAAGCAGCCTGCGAAGAGTAGCCCTCTCTCACATGCCAACAACACAAATGGAAAGGGATCTGACGTTTTTTCCCACGATGGAATCTCTTATACACCTTATTCTAGGACCTCTCAATATCTGGGCAGACCCAGCATGCACTTTGCCTTTTGCTGCGTGCTCTTCACCAGCCACTGAGGGCTCTCCATCACCCGCTGTGGGCTCTCCACCAACCGCTGTTGTCTCTCCACCACCCACTGAGGGCTCTCCATCACCCGCTGTGGGCTCTTCACCACCCACTGAGGGCTCTCCACCACCCGCTGTGGGCTCTCCACCACCCACTGAGGGCTCTCCACCACCCGCTGTGGGCTCTCCACCACCCGCTGTGGGCTCTTCACCACCCACTGAGGGCTCTCCACCACCTGCTGTGGGCTCTCCACCACCTGCTGTGGGCTCTCCATCACCCGCTGTGGGCTCTCCACCACCCACTGAGGGCTCTCCACCACCCGCTGTGGGCTCTCCACCACCCGCTGTGGGCTCTTCACCACCCACTGTGGGCTCTCCATCACCCGCTGTGGGCTCTTCACCACCCACTGTGGGCTCTCCACCACCTGCTGTGGGCTCTCCACCACCTGCTGTGGGCTCTCCATCACCCGCTGTGGGCTCTCCACCACCCGCTGTGGGCTCTCTGCCACCCGCTGTGGGCTCTCCACCACCCGCTGTGGGCTCTCCACCACCCACTGTGGGCTCTCCACCACCTGCTGTGGGCTCTCCACCACCCACTGTGGGCTCTCCACCACCCACTGAGGGCTCTCCACCACCCGCTGTGGGCTCTCCACCACCTGCTGTGGGCTTTCCACCACCCGCTGTGGGCTCTCCACCACCCGCTGTGGGCTCTCCACCACCCACTGTGGGCTCTCCACCACCCGCTGTGGGCTCTCTGCCACCCGCTGTGGGCTCTCCACCACCCGCTGAGGGCTCTCCACCACCCGCTGTGGGCTCTCCACCACCCGCTGTGGGCTCTCCACCACCCGCTGTGGGCTCTTCACCACCCACTGTGGGCTCTCCACCACCCGCTGTGGGCTCTCTGCCACCCGCTGTGGGCTCTACACCACCCGCTGTGGGCTCTCCACCACCCACTGAGGGCTCTCCACCACCCGCTGTGGGCTCTCCACCACCCACTGTGGGCTCTTCACCACCCACTGTGGGCTCTCCACCACCTGCTGTGGGCTCTCCACCACCCGCTGTGGGCTCTCTGCCACCCGCTGTGGGCTCTCCGCCACCCACTGTGGGCTCTTCACCACCCACTGTGGGCTCTCCACCACCCGCTGTGGGCTCTCCACCACCCGCTGTGGACTCCATCACCCGCTGTGGGCTCTCCACCACCCGCTGTGGGCTCTCCACCACCCGCTGTGGACTCCATCACCCGCTGTGGGCTCTCCACCACCCGCTGTGGGCTCTCCACCACCCACTGTGGGCTCTCCACCACCCACTGAGGGCTCTCCACCACCCGCTGTGGACACTCCACCACCCGCTGTGGACACTCCACCACCTGCTGTGGAATCTCCCTTTTTGCTGGATTGTAAACACTGTGTTGATTGGTTTGGATTTCTCAAACCTTTTCTCACCTATCTGAGGGTATTCCCTGCCACTTGTGCTAGGGACTAACCCTTTGTATAGTAACCCACTTATAACACAGATCAGCCGCTTGTTACTACTGGCTAGAAACCGAGACCGGATGTAACCTCCCTCTTGCCGCCATCTTCAGTCCTGGGGTCATATTACACACTGCGGCGCATTTTTCTTGTTTGTGCGACGCTCCTTTCAAAAGGTGCAGCTCGCACAAACAAGGAGAGTGCGCAGTATTATATTGAATGCGCTGCCCCCAGGGAGGTCACATAGTAATTCTGCGTGTGGGGGCCGCGCAATCAGGCGAAATACAGAGCGGCTTTGAAGCAGCCCCTCCTTGTTTCACTGTGCCTACGGTTCCCACCGGCACTTTTAAAAGGGGTGAGAGATCCCCTTGAAGGCGGGTGCAGTGAGTGACGGCACCTGTCTGCAAGGGGATGTCTGGGGGGTCCATAGGACCTCCTTCACCGCCTTCAGGGGCTGCCATCAGAGGGCGCGCTGATAGTGCACCATTGGTTAGGTGGCGCACTGTCAGTACTCCTCCTGACAGTTTTTTTGCTGCTGCACTCGCCTTATAATACAGCACGGGTGCAGAAGCAAAGGGATTCCCTCATTTGCATGGGCGCACTCCCTCATGCAAATGAGAGAATGCACTCTGGTGGGAGCGCTGGCACTGTATGTGCACCAGCACTACCAGTATTGCCGAAGAGGCAGTACAAATGCCTGCGGACCCTTCTGTAATTCCAAGGAGCCCAAGGGTGCGCAAAGTGGGCGCAAATACCTGTTGCGCCTCCAAGGGGACTATGTATATTGCTGCCCCTGGTGTTCATAAACAGTGGGTGCACCACCATCTCTCCCTGCGGTGCACTGTCCAGGCTGAACGACCTTACACGCCTAATACACGGCTTTTGTTTTAGCAAAATCTGCCACATGCTTGTTCACCTCGTCATCCTAGACCTAAAACTGGCACAGAAGAAAACTCAAAAGTCAGGATGTACAAAGCTCTTTACCAGTCGCAAATCATCTGATTCGCTAAATCAAAGCTTTGTGAGAGGTAAAAAGCTTGTGCTAATGTGCTAAATATGTTTTATGAGTCAGTAAAGTTTCACTGACTCATGAAAACGGCTTATGCATGGTTACCATCTTCCAATTTGTATGTGACGAGCTTTGGGCTTTCCTTCCAAATTTTCGAATCAGTACTATCCCCCAGATTCATCAAAGTAACGTTTTGCGAGTCCTTAATAGCAAATTTTAAGGAATCGCTACTAAAGACTCGCAAAACGGGATGCATGTAGAAATCGCAATATTTTATGTGATTTCTACTGCTTCCTTATTTGCGATTCGCTAATTGCTAATCGCAAATAAGGAATGGCTTTCCCATTCATTCCTATGGGCCTAACGGCCCATAGGAATGAATGGGGAGCCATTCCTTATTTGCGATTTGCAATTAGCGAATTGCAAATAAGATAGCAATTTCAAGGGTGCCAGGGTGTCCAAAGGACACCCTATAGCACCCCTGAAATGGTAATGTACACTGGTGTTGCGCACACACATGTCTAAAGGACATTTGTGTGTGTACCATACAACTTAGAAAAATGCACTAAAGTGCATTTTTCTAAGTTTTTGCTATTTACCACGTAGTTAGACTTCACAGTAAATAGCGGCCCCAGATTATGAATTCACAATTCTAAAATGGTTCATGAATTGCATTTAAGGAATCTCAAATTGAGATTCCTTAAATGCAATTAATCGCAATTTAGCGATTTCTAGAATTGCGATTTTTTTATTTGGGATGATGAATCCCAAATGCAAAAATAGTGCTCGCAAAGGGCCAGATTCTCAGAATCTGGCCCTTTGCGAGCCGATTTCGGCTTGATGAATCTACCTGTTAATGTCATTGCAGTTTGCAATTGTAATTCTGGGCTCAAACGATCGACCAGTTACCGTCTTCCAAGTTGGGAAAGTTACTGATTGAAAGGCGAAGGGGCTCTTTTTGGACCCATTCCCATTTGTCAAACATAGTTATTGCTTCAGGGGGAGTAGCTAGTGCTTCAGGGGCCACTGCTTGCTCACAATGAAGTTTTTCAAAATGGAAAAACATTTTTTGAAGTATCCCTGTTTCCTTAAACAACTTGGGCTGCTTGAAAAAATCCATTTTGAAATACTTACACAACCTTTGTTTGCTAGCAGGGCGCCATACTGTGTAGGTAGCCAATCAAAGTGAGTCGCAATGAATATTAATGAGGTCATTATGTGACCACATCCAATTTGATATTTTCTTTACTCAGATTTTAACACATAGGTCAGTTTGCAAAATTAGATACTGGCCACAAAAAGTCAGGTTGCAAATTGCAGCCACTTTTTGCAACCAGTAGCTTTGTATATCTGTCCCTTTACTACAAAATACAGGGGCAAATGGCAAGGGGTGGCATACCTTATACCTCCTCACCCCTTGATTTCCGTTGCCAGTGGAAATGTGGAGGGCAGAACCAACTCTATGGGCCAGATTTTCAAAAAAGGCGCACAGCACAGACCCCAAAGACGCTGTGCTGTGTCGCATGACAAGGAGGGAGCAGGAAAGCTCCATATCGACAGCGATATGGCTCTCGCCTCCCCTTTCCCTCGCAGCAGCACTGATTTCGGCTGCCGTGTGCCAGGCACACACCTTACTGCCATAGTTCTAAGCTGCGTACCTGAGTCTAGCAAAGGTTCTGTACTGGAAGGGTACCCTTCGTGCACAAAGTACTATGCCTGGAAAAGTTCAAACACTATTCCAACTTTGACGTGTGCAGCACATATGCAAAGTAAGAAAAAAAAGGGTAAATGAAAACATTTCTCCTCTTAACGCCTCCTTTCAGATGGCGTTAACTGTTGGTGCTAAACCTTCTCTACAATTGTTTGTAGATAGGTTTATGGGTCAAAAGGCATGGGTGGTTGCCCAGGAATGCCCATTTATCAACCATGTAAGGTCCACTTAGTGCTAAGTAATGCAAAGCAGTGCTTTGCGCTGCTTTGCGTTACGTGTAAGTTACTTTCCAATGCAAAATAAGTTTTGCACTGAGAAGTAAATTGGTAAAAAACATTTTGTGCTGGTTAACATCACTTTTGTGAGGCTAACCCAGTGCAAAATGTTAGAAAATCTACCCTCAAATTTGCTCTCGTATCCTTGAACAATCCAGTTTCCGACTCAGTTACTAACGACCTGTCCCTTCGATGCTCGTGTGTTTCTTCTTTCTTCTCTTCCCTCCTTTCCACAGCCTGTCTCAGATAGCCAGCGTTTCCGCGCCTAAAAATGGTCGGGACCTGTCGGTCCCACCCCTTCATTTTGGAACTCCATAACACTTTATATAAGACACACAGCTTCTAGTTTCCTCATATTCAATTCCTTATCTTCTAGGAGTTAGAGGGCTTCAATTAAATGGAGAATGTTAATCTAGAAGCCCAATATTCTTATCTTCAAACATCTCTTATGCTTATCTCAAACATGCCGCAATTCAATGGACCTCTGAAACAATCCAAGTATTTTCTGGATTACCACTGTTGTTCTCTTTGAAATTCAATTTTCCCCTTTGCTCTGGGTTGAGGCCTGACATACAGGCCCAGTCTCATGTACCCTGTAGTAATGATACTCGCATGTCCTCTCAACTCAGCTAGTTCTGATGAAGACCTAGTGCTTGACGGTCACTACTAGACTGGCACTGAGACCAGTGAAGGCATCATTAACTCCCTCTTTCTAAGGCACCCCTAAAAGAAAAAAATTGCATGGTGTGCTGTCCATCAGGGCATGAGCTTTTCCAAATAATTTCCCAACCCAGAAACCAGCAGAAGAGCTCCTAAAGCCTTGGGTCATTGCATCGGGGAGCTGTCCAAGAGACGCAAAAGGTTTGTGAAATGGGAACCAACCTCTTGAGGGCGGTGACAAGTACGGTTCAGGAACTGCCAGCAATGTCCAACGAGAAACTGGATAACAGATATACAATTCTTCTGGTCGCAAATTTGCAACCATTGTTTTTGTGACCGGTGTGGGATTGTGCAAGCCGACCAATGTACTAATAGGTTGGTTTGCAACATTCCAAATAAGAGTGGGTCGCAATCTGACCTACCTCATTAATAAAACAGAGATAGATTGCAAATAATGACTCGCTATGATTCTCTACAAGCACAGGGAGGTTGCCTAGAAGGGTCAGGAGGCCTCATTGGCTATGATTGTGTATGGGTAAAGTATTTTTAAAGCATCCTCCTTTCTTCAAGTGACACATGCTGCTTTAAAAAATACTTTAAAAAAAGTTTCATCGAGAGCAGACAGTGGTCCCTGAGACAAGGACCTACTACAAACAATTTATTTTTATTTCATGAAGGGGAAGGAGTCTAAACAGAACCCATTCCCCTTTGGAAATGGGTTGGCACCCCAACGTCGGGGCTGATAGCTTTTCAATGGTTTGTGAAAGCAACTGGGGCAAACCATTGATACATTGAATACTAATTTAGTATTTGGAGAGGATGCCCACAACATGTCCCTTCCAAGTATTGAATCTGTATCCATTAACAATACTACTTCACAAGTCAGTAAAACTTTACAGACTGCTAAAATGGGATCGCTACACATTTTATTTTGTTTCGAATGCTCCTCTTTTGCTATTCAGAGCTTTGCAGCTGCAAAATTGGTTCAAACATCTGGCCCTCAATTCTCTCAGAAAGTGGTCACTGGGCAATAGAGAAGAATTAAATCACTGTGAGACCCGAAACTATAGATTTCCAACTCTAAATGAATCCGGCTTTTAAATCTTCTTTTTTCTGGATCTTCACCATGAGCTTCGATCAAATTGAATCGTATCCATCATAACCACTGCAAACCAGTCTGTAGCCATCAGTCACGTAAAACAATTGTGTACAAAACTGATTGTGAAAACTGAACATGGTAAATAATATAGGGCCATAAGTCCCACTTTGCCAACTATTATCACCCGGTGATCTTTCATTCTTTGTATTGCACCCTTTGTATAGTGCTGTGGGGGCAAAAGAGCTTGTAGCGTACCCCACGGATGTACGTTGTTACAACGCATGCTTTTACCACAAATGTCTTTACAACGCAGGTTTTTCAACGCAAGTCGTTACAATGACTTGCTTTGGGGGGTGCTGGATAGTGAATAGTTTAATTTACTATTCCAACTCCAGTCCCCGTGGATAGTAGGGATGGTGTTGGATAGTAAATTAAACTATTCCCTATCCTACAGCGCCCCAAAGCGCAATTCGTTGTTATGACTTGCGTTGAAAAACCTGCGTTGTAAAGACACTGCGTGGTAAAAGCTGCGTCATAAAGGATGTTTCCTGTGCCCCACCATGTACGGTGTGTGGTTGTTGTCTCCATTTTGATCCTGTGTAGAAATGTTTCCATGTCATGCGTGAGAACCACCGAGATGCAGTTATTGTGTTATGAGATGCATCACCTAACACTGTGACCGATGAAGAAGGGTGGGAGAGAGGCTCTCAGCAAGCTGGCAGCTTTGAGCAGGTCCCTTTATAGCTGGGGTCTTGAACCTGGGGAGCAGCAGCCCACTACGGCAGCCTCAAGTGATCCGTGGGCGAGGGGGCACCAGGCTCTGGCCAAAAGAAGCTTTATGCTGATAACAGTGCTTTGTTTCAAGCTGAAAACAACCAGCAGCAGTAATCCACTCTGTAATGGTCCATCCCTGACAAGGGCTAAGATTAATATCTTGGCTGGGAGAAGGTGTCCAATGGGAAGGGACTGCAAGTATTCTTCAAAACCTCCACTTCTGATAGTCACTCTGGATACTTGAACGCGCCAGAAAGGCCTGCCTGACGAGAATAGCATTGTTTGGCAACCATGCATCTGATTGCAGTTTTAAAACGGTAGCAGAACTGAACTGCAATGTTTAAATAAGTCTATACATATTTAAACATTGCCAATATAATAGAGTAGTTGTGAAAAATTCTGAGGCACCCAATGGTTTTATTTTTCATTGGGGGTGCACAGCATTAAAAGGTTTGAAGACTGCTGCTTTATAGCATTTTTAAGAATGTAGTCAACTTAGTCGATTACTGCCCCGGGCTGTCCGTTCTAAGACATTTTGTTTAACCCCTTGCATGCTTATGACGAGCTCAGCTCGTCATGACTGCCACGGACTGCCCACGCGGGGCTAATTCCCCGACTTTGTGGGCATTTTAAAGGAGCGGGCAAAGTCGTGACGAGCTCAGCTCGTCATGAGATCAACTCCACTGTGCAGCATGATGAGCTGGGCTCGTCACCAGCACCGTGGCGCCGTGCGCAGCCTCTCCCCCCCGCACCACGGGGGAATTAGCCCCGCGTGGAAGGGGTTAAAGTTTTATGGACCTGAGCAGGCATAGGTTGGAGGAATGACTGGAAGAGAGATCTCCTGGCCTGGACCTTTTTTACTCTCATCCCACATCTGATAGCCCATGTGAGATGTCAAGAAGCGGACTCGATATGTATCTCTTTGGGACCAAAAGTGGTGGACTAAATGAGGTTCCTTCGTTGGCCAGCGGCATATGGCAGATCTGTTCAGTTTTTCCATGGGGGTTTTGGTGGTGTGGTGAGTGGTTTATTGCTGTCACTCTGCCTTTCTTGTGAGCACATGTTCACTTGATGAAAGTTGTAGAACTTTCTTCCGACATCTGTGATACCCGTGTCGCGAATGGACATATGTGTGTATGTGTTCACTCTTACCTTCACCTCTTCAGCAAATAATACCTATCGCTACATTTTATTTGGGAAAACATTTACTGGGTTGCACATTTTAAAATCGCCGAGTACGTTTGGTGTCTTTGCACCTGGTTACTAAGGGCCACTTGACGTCAAATGTTCGTCAGGGACAGATTGATGTACTTTAAATTCATGATTGAGCAGTTTTGCACTGGTGACTGGGCACTTTTACACTAGAACATGTGCTGACGTAACATTGCTAGTACCAAAAACGGGTATGGCTCTAATCAGTAAGACTGAGCTCAATACAGGATACAACAAAGATAGTGCCAGTACTGATTGCTATTCAAAAACTATTTACCCAAAATGCATAGACCATACACATTTGGAAGCTCATTAGTAGCTTTTTTATTTTTCAAATATTTGATATTTTCATCTCATAAAAGATTCAACATAGTTTTCAGTTTATAAAAAAAGACAACACCAAAACATGGGGTAAATTGAAGACAAGGGGACCGATAGAAAATCACACAACCACTCGTACATTCAATCACATTTACTGTTACACAACATACCACTCCCATCCAACCTTCAAGGTACACACACACAGCAAAGGTAGTTAAAATAAACCAATGGAAGAACGCATGGTCTGCCAAAACCACTGAATTAACAACAGAATTCCATTATATGTATAACAGATGTGCATCAATACAACTTAACAAAAATCCTCTTCTAAATTAAGTGTGGCACTGTCACAACTCAATAGAAAACAAACTATTTTGGCAGAACCGATGGTCTACGCGTTTCGAATCTCTAAAGTCTTGGGATTGTCTTCAGGACCACAAAAGATCAGTGTCTCAGAGAACAACAAAGGCTGTATTGTTAAAACGTTCTTCACCAGTGATTCTAAAGACCTCCCCCAATGTCCTTATTCTTTCCTTGAGCGCAGTGGTCGCTATGAAGTCACAAAACACGGCAGTCTGAACGCACCTGGTGACGCGACTACTCCAACCTAGCCCGACAGTCCTACCTGGCTACGCGTAAAGAATACAAAGCTGCCATTAGCCTAGCCAAAACGGAACTCTTCTCTAACAGGATCTCGGCGGCTGCCGACAAATCCAAGGAGGTGTTCAGAGTCATGGATGAACTCACTACAGATGACAGGACCCTCCCAGCCCAGACCCCCACTCAAGAGGCCTGTGATACCCTCAACTTCTTCTTTTTAGACAAAATTACAAAAATTAAAAACTCTATCCTCCCATCTCCCCAGTTACCCCCACCGGTCTCTTGCTCTAATAATCCCTCGACCTTCTCTTCCTTCCCGCTCCTAGACCCCACTTCTCTAGCTGAACTGGCAATTCGAGTAAAATCTGGTTCCCCGAACAACTGCTGCCCGCCATCTGTCCTGCGGAGTATATGTCTGCACCTACCAGACTGTATCCTACCTTTACTCAACGGGGCACTTAGCTGCGGCACCGTTCCGACTTCCTTCAAGGAGGCTATCTTAGTGCCCCTCCTCAAAAAACCCGGCGCCGACCCCGCGGAGCCTTCGAATTACCGTCCCATCTCCCTCCTCCCGTACTTTTCTAAACTGATGGAGGCCCACGTTACCCGGTGCCTGTCAAATTTCATTGAATCATCCCATTATCTCGAGCCTAATCAAGCCGGCTTCAGACCTACCCACTCTACTGAGCAAGTCATCCTGGCAGTTCTGGACACACTTAGGAGCAACTCGGATGTGGGGTCCCCCCAAGCCCTCGTCCTCCTGGATCTGTCAGCCGCGTTCGACACGGTGGACCATAACATCCTTCTCCACCGTGTCGGGCAGGCTGGCATCCAGGGCACCGCTCTTGACTGGGTCAAGTCTTTCCTTACTGGAAGAACACAGGCGGTCCGTCTGGGGTCCTACACTGCCACTAAAACACCCACGAACTGCGGAGTCCCCCAGGGCTCCTCTCTATCGCCGCTCTTATTTAACCTATACCTCCGGCCTCTGATCCAATCCCTTCAAAATTGGGACATTGTCGTCTACAATTACACTGACGACTTACAGATCATCCTCCCGCTTAACTCTCCTCATGCTATCAATACCTTCCATGCAGTCATGACCCACATCCAATGTTGGATGAACCAGAACCAATTGAAACTTAACCCCAGGAAACCTGAGCTCCTCCTCCCGGGACTCAGTCTCGCTTACTGGGGCCCGCAGTTCTGGCCTTCGGAGCTAGGCCCCTCCCCCAGTCCCAGTGAAAACTGTAAAGAGTCTGGGAGTGATCATTGATGCTGAACTTTCCCTCAGAACACAGGTGGGAGCGGTAATCTCCTCCTGCATGTACGAGCTCCGGAAGATCCGCAAAGTCCGCCGCTTACTCCCCCCCGCTGCACTTACCCAAGTTGTAATCTCACTTGTGCTCTCCCGTCTAGACTTTTCTAACTCAATCTACCATGGTCTCCCATCCTCCCTGACTCACCGCCTCCAAGTTGTCCAGAACCAAGCGGCCCGCCTAATTCATAGTATCCCTAGATGGCAATCTGCCAAACCCCTACTCCACAGTCTTCATTGGCTCCCAATAGCCCAAAGGGCAGCCTTCAAGGTGGCATGTCTCACTTTCAAAACCCTTCACTGCCCTGGCCCTGCGTTTGTAAAATCTCTTATTAGCTCCTATTGTCCACAGCGTGACCTCCGCTCGGCCCACCATCACCTGCTAGTCACTCCCAAAATTAAAACTAAGAAACTCGGCGGTCGTCGCTTCTCCTATTTGGCCCCTGCACTCTGGAACCCCCTCCTTCTCTCCATCAAATCCTCATTCTCTCTCCTGAACTTCAGAAAACTACTTAAAACTTTTCTCTTCCATCCCCTCTGCTAGAACCCCGCTACTTTGCTTCCCCTCACCCACTCTGTCTCTCAGCGCCAGGAAGCCTCAGCGTCAGTGCGCTTTACAAATGGCACCTAAGATAAGATAAGATAAGATCAGTATCTCAACAACTAATCTCCATCCTCCTTGCGGCGTGGAGTTGGGTATACTTCTTGTTGTTTCTTTCTACGTTGTTTTGTTCCTCAGTGCGTAAAAAGAGTAAATCGTCCATTCGTTCGTGGAAAACACAGCCGCAGCCAGTTTGCAATTCAACGCTGGTTTATTTTAACTACCTTTGCTGTGTGTGTGTACCTTGAAGGTTGGATGTGAGTGGTATGTTGTGTAACAGTAAATGTGATTGAATGTACAAGTGGTTGTGTGATTTTCTATCGGTCCCCTTTCTTCAATTTACCCCATGTTTTGGTGTTGTCTTTTTTATAAAGTGAAAACTATGTTGAATCTTTTATGAGATGAAAATATCAAATATTTGAAAAATAAAAAAGCTACTAATGAGCTTCCAAATGTGTATGGTCTATGCATTTTGGGTAAATAGTTTTTGAATAGCAATCAGTATTGACGTAACACTGCAGCATGACTTTTGCACTAGTAAATGCAAGAACAAGATTCGCACCACCTGAAAGCGACTTTTGCATTGATCGATCAGCGCGCATATCAGTAGTGCATGGGTGCAAGACGTGCAGTACAGCCCCTGATTGGCTAATGGCTGCATATTGGCTTAGGACAGAGGTGTACAATGTAGGTCCAAGAATACTAGACCATGCCAGATTTTATGGATTAACACTGACAATGTAAATAGGATTAATTTATATTCAATGTATGTGAGTGTACTTGATGTGGATATCCTGATAAGTGAGCATTGAGAAAAGCCCCCCTGGATGTACACTGGACACCGCAGCTTTAGACGGATCAGGATGAAGGCGGATCTTTTAGTTCCTCAGCCTCTGTACCCTCTCCACCACATGAGTTGTGTAGGTACCCACCTTCCTGTTTGTCCGCCTGTGCCGCCTTCACTTTCATGTCCGTGATGTCCTTGAAGGAGGCCAAGAAGAGCACCACGTCCCCCTTCTCATTCTTGATGGGCACAATGTCCAGCAGGCACCAGAAAGAGGTTCCTGGAAGGAGAAAAGGAAAGTTATCATGTGAATCAGAAGCTTAGGTTTTATGTGATCAAGTACAGTCCACATTACAAATACTTTGCACAGGTGCAAAATAGGGGTGTACAAAACCTCTAAAGTTTGCGTTTGCCAACTTGGTAAAGTTTATTCTAGAACTTCAGGAAACTCAACAGCTTTGCCAAGAGATTTTTTTTCACAAATCATGAAAAAATCTATCCAGGAATAGGTTTTCCAGAAGAAACATCATGCACAACCTGTTTTTGCTAAATATGTTTCCAGCATAAAATACTCTCCTGCCTTTGTGTAGGACGTTTGACCAGTGGGTGAAAGTTTTCAGGTGAAGGTTTTCCATGGGGACAAATAATAACTTTATGAGACCACAACATCTGTCGTATGCACAAGACTTTTTGCAGGTCAAATTGTCCTTATTCATGACCGTAATAGCACTTTTCTGCTGCTTGCTTGAACGGGAATTCTTCAAACTGAGGGGACATATTTAGAAAGAAATGGCAGAGCATTGCGCTGTGGCAAATTTTGCAGTGCCACACTTTTCCATTTCCAAAATGGAGCTATGCACAATATTTACAACAATACGGCACACCCCTGTGTTTTCCCTAGTGCTGAGGCTAAAAATAGCTGCCTATCACCAACACAAACACCCTTACACCACAGTGCAAATGTGCCTGCATTGCAGGGACTGATTGTTTATATGCAGGAAGGTGTCTCTTCCTGCACATGAACAATCAGTAATGGCGATGTGTTCCTTCTAGGTGTGCTGCATTCTGCAGCAAACATAGAATTAGCAAATCAGCATTATTTCATTATTGTTTATGTGCCGGAAGGGACACCTTCCTGAACATAAACAATCATTCATGGCTTTCAGCTCTTTTTATGTGCGCTGCAGAATGTAGCACACATGGAAAAATGCAAAAATGAGGAGAAATAAAAGTATTTCTCCTCGTATCGTTATTCTTGTTCTTGCATTAGTTTTTGTCACTGCCACAGATTCACAGATCCTTGTAAATTGGGGGAGTGTAAAAAAGCAGTGGGTGTTGCGGTGGAACACCCACAGCAGCACCATTAGCACGCCCCTGCGTGAAAGTATTCCATATTTACAAAGCAGCGTTAAGCCACAAAAAGTGGAATAACGCCACTTTGTAAATATGGAGCAGGGCTTTGACCCCAGGAACGCCAGTGAAAGTGACGTCCCTGTAGGGCTGATGCCCTTGTAAATATGGAGCAGGGCTTTGCACCACAGGAACGCCAGTAAAGGTGATGTTCCTGTGGGGCTGATGCCCTTGTAAATATGCGCCGAGTTTTCTTCTGTCTACATCAAATAAAAAAAAACTGCACTAGAGTAAAACATGCAATAAGTCTCCACCTGCTCTGTTTTGTCCTGTTTACATAATGAGAAGTGGAATAAACAGATTTTTCACCTTTGAAACAGGGCGAATGAAGCATGTCTATCAAACGCCGTTTGGGCCGTCTCTTGTGAGGATTGCTTCATTTTTTATACAAAGGGCACTCATTGGTCAGTTTTTGTCCTTTTTACAACTGTGGTACACTTGTGAAATTATTTATGAGCAAAGATGTAATATATTATGATCAGTTATTTCACAATCTGTTCTCCTCTTTTTTTCATTGATCCAAAACGTGCTGATGCAAATGTAGACAGGAGCAGCATCTGTTTCATTCTAAATATGATGTTCGCTGTAACGTTTGTTGAAGCTGTTCTAGAACACCTAAAAGTTGTAAACTATCAAACTTATGCTTAGGGCATAAGGAGGTGTAAAGTTGTTTCTCTAGAAATTGTATAATTTATTTGTAATCTTCAAAGGTTTGCAAAGTTTGAAAAAAATCTAAACATTGAAGGAAACGTCTGCCAGAAGTTGGAGTGCAGGAGAAAACTTGACAAAAAACATAAACCCCATTTTTAGAGAAAGAATTCTCTTACAAAATCTTTCTCGCAAAACATATTTTTGTAAAAATGTGCATGGCTTTAAGCGCAAAATGTGAAACTTCACGCACGCCCATACCAAAACGCTTGTAGGGTGACAGAATAAACGAATGTATTCACTCCAAAGGCCTGTGTTTTGCTGTGGAATCAACGCTGTAAATCCCAAAGGCTCCATCAGCCTTTCATCCTTCCCAGGTTGATTACGTGAGCTCCATTAGGTAGGATAACAATTAAGAGCAATATAGTCCGTTACCAAGGGGTAAAAAGGTGGTTACATGTCCTCAATGTGAGCCTATAAGAGATCTTAAGACATATTATAACAGGAATAGCCCTAGCAAAAGGCTGTAATGCTATTAGAATATTGCACTAACTAAGGGTAGAAAGTTCTCAATTAAAAAGAGAGAAAGAGAAAAAGCAAACATTGGAATGTTGGTGCAAAAGTCTTTACCAGCAATTATTGGCCAACAGCCATCCCATTGTTTTAGTGGAGCTTCCAACTTTGCAATTTTCCAATATAGCATTCTTGTCCATTGTTACAAGCCCTCTACATGACGTATAGGCCTGAGCAGGACGTATAGGCCTGAGCAGGACGTATAGGCCTGAGCAGGCAGTGGCCTTTATGAGGCAAAATAACATTTTGGTACAGGCTGGAGGAGACGTTATATAGTGCTATTAGCTAATTCCACCCACTGATGGTGGAATGTTCAAACTTAAGCAGGGAGAAACCGACGAGATATATTAGACTACTGAAGTGGAGAGCCCTTAGGAGCCACTGTAGACCCTCTGCTGCCTCACTGCCTTCCATGGAACTCTCAACATTCCAGTTTTCTTATACAGCTTTATTGCCCACTGCTGGGGGCTTTACTGGGCGTTAAAGGCCCTGAACCCGAGGTGGGGGTGACCTTTTACAAGCAAGAGGGCCGCTTACGTGCTTTTACAAGCATGAGGCCAAAGGGAAATAACCATATAGGAACTGTCCACCCACTGAGAGCAGAACGTGCTCAATTACAAAGAGAAAACAGAAAAACAAACATTGGAATGTTGGAGCTGAAGGCCTCTATCAGCCATTATTGGCCCCGGACTACTGCACTGTCTTCAATGCCTCTCCCAACATTTCAATGTTCTCACAGCAACTTTTATCTAAACATTATCTGTCTGTTGTATGCACGATCAATATTATGAAGAGCTCAAAGGTCACAGGATGCCAAAGCTGAGGCACAGCTCCCTGCATCACTGGTCCATTTAAAGATGCCGCATTCTGCCAGCATCCATTTAAATACAACACCCTGGCATCATTAGCGGTGAGTGATGAAGAGGCTCATTTCTTTCGCATCAAATTTCGTGCACCATTGAAGTCTTTCATTGGTGTCGGTCATCCCAGTTTTAATGGGGCTTTTCCCAGCATGTTAGCAGACTTCTGAAGCTCGCTGTTTACTGCTGGCTGCCCTGCCTTCAGTTAATGATGCATCGTGCGCCTTTGTCAGCAACCAAAGCGTCGCTCCACTAATTGAAATATCTTCATGCCCTACACATGCCAGTCTAACACAGGCATAGAGTGCCTGGCCTGGAAACTGCTGACGTCACAGGAGCATTGAATCCAGAAGGCCGGATTGGACGGAAACAACCTTTACAACGCAACCATTACATTACACTACACTTACAGCGCAGGCGTTACATTGCAACATCCTTTACAACGCATGACACTACACAGCAGGCATTACAATGCATACCATTAAAACGCATGACACTACATCGCATGTCACTACAATGCAGGCATTACAACGCATACCATTACAATGCAAACCATTGGAGTTAGAATAGTAATTTTTAACTCCTACACTATCCAACATTTACCCTACTGTTCCACCCCTGGAGTTAGAATAGTAATTTTTACCCCTATACTATCCAATACTTACCTTAAATGCAATAATGGTATGCAATGTAATGGTATGTGTTGTTTGGTATGCGTTGTAAAGGTAGTATGCAATGTAATGGAATGTGTTGTAAAGGTAGTTTTTTAAAATGTGATGTAGTGTCATGTGATGTAATGGAATGTGTTGTAGTGGATGTTGCAATGTAAAAACTGCGTTGTAAGCGCATGCGTTGTAAATGTATGCGTTGTAAGATCATACATTCGATTGGACACCTGCCCCTCTGCGTTTCCCCAGTAGCCTGCATGCTAAGGGGCTACTTTAAGATGAAGAAGGGTTACATGAGCAAATCGTGCCCCAACCATGCCCCAATCTAGTCTACTGCAGCCAGCAGCTGGTCTGAACTTTGTTTGCACAGCTGGGTTTGCTTTCCGGTACAGCCTGACCTGGTTGGAGTAGAATTAGTGAGTTTCCTTAAGATGAAGGGCGGAGATCGCTGCCTTGAGCTGGCCTTGCTGTTTGAGAGATGCAACGTAAAGACCTCTGGGTGAGTGTCATAGACATTTCACCTCTAGTGCAGAGCTTGCTTCTGCCTGTATCTACACTACTGGGGCAGTTTCTGTGGCAGAAGAGACTGCAGCTGTGTGCGATGTTCCTTTCCAAATACCCATTACACAGATGCCAAGTTAGTGTCCCAACAGACCCAAGACCTGCTGACCTTCAGGAGGATACTCAAGACCTGGCTGTTCGATCAGTAGCGCCCCCCACCCCGAGCCTTGAGCCCATCGCGGGTTTGTAGTGCGCTTTACAAATGATTGATTGATTGATTTATTGATTGAGTGTCCGCAAAGTGGAAAGTGGCCATGTCTTCTTTTGTGCACGAGGCACCTGGAAAATGAGGGAATGCCTTTGTCTGCTGCAGTGTCCGCCCCGCCCGGGAGCTTGCAAAATGAATCACCACCCAGGGAGCTCTGTAACAGACGTCTGTATTCCTCCGCATAGGATCACCCACTGCACTCTGCTTACATCATAACCTTTCACAGCCACACCTTAACACCTCCCGGCATGCTACGTAATTCCTCTGTTGAGTCCGTCCAGAACCGCAAGGCTCCTAGCGCACAGAATCACGACACTACCCCTGTGTTCAGGCTCTATAGTACTAGAAGACATGAGTAAAAGGGTACTTGAGGGGGGGGGTAAATCTGCACCCCCCAGGAGGGGTAGGCTGCTAAAATCTTGTGCTTTAAATAAAGCACAAACTAAATATTGTAGCAGTAACATCAACTACCACAATATTGTGAAGGTGAGAATATGTAGAGATTTCCTATTCCATGTACATGTAAGTTGGCGATAGATATCTTTAAGGTACGTAGATGTGGAGGTAGGAGTAGTAAATCAGTGTGTAAATACTGTCACAATATTGTGATAATCCGTAACCTGGCTTCAATATTTTTGTAGAGCTCTGTTCTTCTACTCAATACTGTGACCTTCAGTGTCGAAGAAGTGGCATCCAGTCCCCCCCTCCAACCCCCATCATAGGGTCTTTGAGGGTGGATTTCATCTAGGGTTTGCCAGGAGTAAAAACATCCTGGGGCCCCTCTTGTAGGGGCCCCGGGGTGTCAGTTTCATTGATGATCTGGCTGGAGGCCAATGGAGAGCAGGCACCCTGCACTAATGTGTCAATCAAACCGGATGCCAGATTGTCTTCCTCTCATGTCCTTGTCTAGTTGTCGCACCCTCTTGATGTCAAGTCAATATTTCTTCTTCCTGCCCTTCGAGCAAGAGCTTCTATCATCTGAGGGTCTCCCTGTTACATCACAAGGTCTCAGTCTTCAGTCCAGGGGTCCTGCGCTGGGCCCTACATGATCAAGCCTCCAATAAGCGCCACGGCACTCTCCGAGTAGCTGCGCGCTGCATAAGAACTTCTCATTCATTCAATCATCCATTCATTCATAGTGTTAGTACTACAGAACAGATCTACTGGAACCAGATACATTTCTATCATGGTCTCTTGATCTCTACCCGTCTCTGAACCCTCCCCGCAACCTCTGCCCCATTTTGGGATCTGAGCCTGAGACTGGCCCCGCCCTGACGAGTGGCGAGCAGCCATCTGGGGGGGGTATCATGGTGCCAGCGCAGAAGGCGCCTTTGCGCATCTTTTTGACAACTTGAGTGCATGCATTAACTTGAGATATCTCTGACTTAATGCATGTTTTGCAGACAGCACAGTTTCGAGACTCAGGGCCTCTTACCAGAAAAAACATGCCTTAACTTCGAGATCTTTTGAGTTAATGCTCGAAGCTTGAGGCCAGCGCCTCCCAATGTCAGAAGTGAAGACCCCCAGGCTGTGAATGCTTGATTTCACCTGTTGCCCCTTTCCTCCCACATCACTCTGTTTGCCTTTATTTCACTCTTGCAGGTTCTTTTTCACCCCAGCTTTGTTTCTTTGTCCCTGTTTTCCCAACTTTTTCTTCCTTTTCCCCCTTTTACGCGTTTCTCTTGTGCTGCTTAAAAAAGGTAATTTGTTTGTGTTGAGTGAGGCATGACACACAAACCCATTACCTTTCCATAACAGTGCATATGATTTACATAGTTGCAGCTTGCTGAAGGTTGCTATTAAGATGCACATATGGTCTCAATAGAAGCCTTTCTGCTGATCACTTTAACAAACACCCTGACAGAAGGCAGCTGGAATGGGTTCCTTGGAAGAATGGACATTTCACCATCTCCCGGTGCCCCAGGCAAACACCAGGGCCTTCTGGGTCTCAGGGAAGGCCCTGATCACAGGCTTTTGCCACTGAGTTACAGCCTTAGGACTTAGTCTTAAGGGGCAGTTGCATAGTGCTCCCCTTGTCCCGAGGGGGGACTGGGCAGTGCTTAATTTGAGCAGGTGGTGTCTCCTACTCAGTAGCAGTAATTAATTTATTTCTGGTGTCGGCACCGGCACTTAAATGTCAACACTGCAGTTATGACAGTCTGCCACATGGCGGGGCTGCTCACATAATTAAGGGATGATCCGAACAACGGTTTTTTATAAATTCAATATACATTACAAATTACTGATACCTGCCTCTCCAGCCATTCCTTTAGCTTTGGGGGCCTGGAATAATCTGCACTGTCGCACTTGCAGGCGAGAGAGATGGTTAGTAGTTGTTTTGGCAGCGATGACAAGGGAGATGGGTGGTGCGAGCTGCAGTGGCCTCCTGGTCAGGGCCCTGGCCATTATTATTTTACTAATTAAGCACTGGGGCTGGGCCTGCCACGTTTCTTGCTTTCAACGCTTCACAAACAATGCAAAACACATGGGGGCAGATTTACAATTACTGGCGCATCCCTGCATATCGGCAGGGATGCGCCAGTAATTGTGCGCCGCAGCTCCGCCACCCTTTCTGCACCGCATTTACAATACGGCGCACCATGGGGCAAAAACGACACAGATGCGTCACGCATCTGTGCCGTAAAAGCGGCGCATTGCTGGAGTTGCGTCGCAAGCGCGATGAAGCTCCAGCAATGATCAGGGGGCCATATGTGCACAATGCTGCGTCAATCCTTACGCCTGCTTCAAGCAGGCGCAGGGTTTTGACGCAGCATGGGCCCAAAAGTGACATCTTGTAGATTTCACTCAGCCACTTTTGGGAGGCTTTCCTGCGCCGGAACGCCTCCCCCTGCGATGGTACGCCTCTTCTGGTGCCAGTCTTTACAACGTGATGCATCTGGGAGATGCGTCACGTTGTAAATACCCCGCACCATGGCGCATCTTTTGCGCCGCCGTTGCATCACAAAAGTGACTCAACGGCGGCGTAAAAGCGGTGCAAGGGGCTTGTAAATATGCCCCTTGGTTTTAAAGCGTGTTGGTTGGACCACAATACTTTCCAACCATTGGTGTTTGCACTTGGCCGGTTCCTGCTCCAAGCAGGGTCCACACCAGCTGCAGTGACCTTCAGAGGGAAGAAGGGGGAGGGGTCTGCTTTTGCTTGGCTCAGAGAGTCCATTACATTGCTAACAAAGACTCTTTAAAACTAACAGAGTACTTCTTTAATTTGTGAATGTTGCATCATATTTCAGTTTGTTATATTAAATTATATTGCTGAAGTGAGTGACAGTTGTTACAAGTGATTCAAATAATGAACTTAGAAACATTCATTCACCACCACTATTGACTGGCAACAGTGCTATTGGTGAACTAAAAGGAAAGTCAGTTGTCTTGTGCCACCTATACGTGGTCTTGAGATATTACTCAATCTATGGATTGAGTAAAATTCTAGTAATTTAATTTTGTGCAGCATATACCCTTGACTGATGTATTTCAAAGTGCTTTAACGTGATGATGAAAGAAAATGAGGTAGCGTGAAAATAGTAGTTGCCTAAGATCACACTATGGGGCAGAATTACAAGGCCCCTGCGCCACCAGTACGTCACTTTTTGTGACGTACTGGTGGCGCAGGGGACCTCCTCCATATTTACAAGGACAGGAAAAGCCACCCTGCGTGACTTTTCATCTCCTTGTAAATACGGCCCCTTCATACGCATTGAAGGGGCGTTCCATGGGTGTTGCTGTGGGTGTTTCCAGGCAAAACCCATGGAACAAGACACATCTCCAGATTTACGAGAAATCGTGTATCTGGAGATGCGTCAGAATGCTACACCACCCTAGAGGTGGTGAAGGGAGGCGCAACGAGGAGAAATGTTTTCATTTCTCCTCATTTTTTCCTCTTTCAATGCGTGCTGCATTCTACATCATGCATTGATAGAGGAAAAAAGCCTTTAGTGATTGTTTTTGTGCAGGAAGGGGCCCCTTTCTTCACAGAAGCAATCTCCCCATGACGCAGGAATCCTTGCTCCATGGTGCAAGGGTGCCTGCCCCGGGAACTTGGCAGCTTTTTGTGCGCCAGCGCAGGGGAACGCACAGGAATGCAACATAATCTTGTAAATATGTTGCATTCCTGTACTCTGAAAGTGCCACAGCGTGGAGCAGCCTAGGGCTTGCGGTGCCACGCTGCAGCACTTTCTTGTAGATCTGTTGCCAAGTAAAAGCCTGGATTGACGCATGGTTTCCTGGCTTTTTGTTGTGCAATTTGGCCACTACATGGTTATCTCTTTATCTCTCCTGTTTTTGACCAAAGCTTAATGCTTTGCGTTTAATTCCTTGAAGCGCTAAATCAGTGCACTGTGTTAAATGCAGTCAGGCTGTTCGTTGCCACCCATTCTTGAATGAATTTGTGCACCCTCTCCTCATCTATCCAAATATTCATTCATTCATTATTTAAGCCATGCAGACACGTCTCTACTCTCCATCCATCCATCCATCCATTCAATGATCGACAAGGTCATTTAATGAAACCTGTTGTAAAACAGACCATGTTTGCAATTGTTTTCAAACTTTTCTTGGGGAAGGACCCCTTTCTGCCCCATGCACCCTTAGCAGTGGTCTGGCTCTCTCTCTGAACTGGCTGGCTATGTAGTGTGAGGGCTGAACTAACAAAATGTGCCAGGGCTGCTTTTGGTTCCCAGTCCAGCCCTGTACCTCTCAACGCCCATGTTAGTGGTGGTGGTCGTAGCAAATATTCAAACGAGAACTTTGAAGGCTGAAGTTGAGAAGGTTCCATGTGAACAGCAGTTGAACATGGGTCAGTCGATCCTAGGAGATTAAAGGGGCCATCTGGTGAATAGTGCCAAAGACCATGTCAGCTGATGTCATCAAACCAAGTCACCTTCTAGAAGGTCTGTTGCTGGTGATTGTTAGAAATGCAGGACTAGGAGAAGAGAACAGTCTTTTCTCTACACCGGGCAGCCACATTAACACCCTCTGAGATGAGCCCATAGGTGTGCGCCCTATGGTGGTGAACAGGAGTGGGATGTCCCTGTGTGTGGTTGTGTCAAAGGAGGGTTCCCCAAGTTCACTATCCTAGTCCACCCGCATTAGGCATGGTAGCCCCAGCTGATGCTTAGGCAGCCCAGAAACTGCAATCTGCTTGGGGTGCACAGGCTGTGCACTTCACACACCTCTCGAAACAACATCTCAGCAGAACAATCAGAGGAAAATGTAGTCATGTTAAGAAGAACTGTGGTGGTCATAAGAGAGTGATAAAACAGGAAGCTCGAGCCAGAGACCAGGTAGCGTTTGCACGAGAAGCTGTGAAGGGAAGGAGTTGAAGGCCTCACCCTGCAGGTCTTTTTTCCCACCAGACTGTGGTCGTAAAGTTCTTTCTAAAGACCTGGTGCTGTGGGCAGTGGCACAGTGAGGGGGCCCATGGGCACCGCTCCAAGCAAGAACCTAGGGTCCAAAAACCCGTCTCCAGTTCACTAGTAAAAAAGGGGTACCACTGGGTTTCAGTCGGCCCTGGTGCCCTAATTTTAACCATTATGTTTGTTATGCGCTTGTTACCGAGATACCACTAAGGGCCTTATTATGATGTTGGTTGGAGTTGTCTCCGACCGACACCATCTCAGGACTGAAAGACGGGCGTCCGGTCTGTAGTCCTGACATCGCAATTACAATGCAACCGCACATGGTGTGGTTGCATATTCCCATTTCTCTATGGGAGCTTGCACTACAGCCGTAAACTGACAGTAGCACAAGCTCCCAATGAGAAATGGGAGATTGTATTCATTCCTGCACCGTGTGGAAGGCCCCTCAAGGTGCCTGCCACATGGTGCAGGGATCAACAGGGGCACCATAGGTGCCCGCTCCGCCCCAACCGGTGGTGGCAGTGGCTTGGAAAGCCTGTGAGAAACCGAGCATAGTAATCGCAATGGTGGAAACACTGTCCATTGGGATTACGGTCCGGTCTCTGACTGGCCCATGGGCTCCTTGAGCCTGTCAGAAGCCAGCTGGAATGACCGGCAAGTTTCCATTCCACCTGCCTGGATTGTAATTGTGCGATCGGAAGTGAAACTAATGATGGGTGTCGGAAAGCCTCCTACATGAGCTCGGAGGCTTTCCGACACTCATCATAATCGGCCCTTAAGAGATGGTCTGTGCCTTACAAGTATCTTTAAAAGAGGTTTTCATCTTTTTCTTGAAAGACAGGAAGTCTTCACAGACAGTGGACCTTTCCAGACCTACGCCAGCGCCTGTAGAAGTATATTTACACCAGGGTGCCAGAATAGCTCAAGATGTCTGAGGGAAGAGAACACCTTGACAAGCTGAGCCTCTAAACTTCAAAACAGCATCATGCTGTGCCTGCAGAGATGCATTATGGGTATACTTCTGTGTCTGGGAGCATGGGTGGTGCAGTCACTGTGACAACTTAAGTATTCCCATGATTACAAATTACCATTTGTCTACAATTACCGACTCCTAGACTGTAAATACCCCTAATTGTGCATGCAAGTGTCTTGATTTAAATGTAGATGAACAGTGTTTGAATCAAGTAATAACCCAAGCCTTGCAAAGGTAAGTGCTAAAATCTAAAAGTGCAGCCTCTGTGCAAGCATGGTCACCACACTAACAACAATAATGTATGTATGTAGTATTTGTGTAGCACAAATCAGCGAAAAGGCACTGGAGCGCTGTAGAGGGCTGGAATCAAAGATACAGGCAACAAGTGCTGAGGAATAACTGGCCTCTGGGAGCAGAAGAGCTGCACTGCAACTGCTTTGTGATGAGTTGTTCTCTAAAGAGGTGCATCTTCAACTCTTTCCTAAACTGGAGCAGTGTCGGGTCGAACCTGATGGATGCAGGGATACTGTTCCCCGTTGTGGGTGCATAGATGGAAAAGGCCTACTGCTTTGGTTTTTTCCTTTAAGACTTTTTAGTCTCTAGCTTGGGGGTGGCCTGGTTTCGGGTTGGGTGGTTGGGAATACTGAAAACACACTTTATTGTTTAATTTAACTTTAACAGTATGTCGATACGTGTGATCTTAGCTGTTTTAGCCCTGGGGTTCTGCAAGTCAGTTCTCTAATAATAAGATCTAGGCCTAGATGTAGGTAATTTTATTTTACCACTTCTTAAATACCGAATTTTACCGATTCGGTATTTAAGAAGTGGTAAAATAGAGGGGGGGGGATGTAGGTATTACAGAATCGGTAAATTCCGAATCGTTAAGATTCGGTATTTACCGATTCTGTAAATACCGATTCGGTAATGCCCATTGATTCCTATGGGCATTGAAGCCCATAGGAATCAATGGGCATTAATGAATCAGTATTTACCGATTCGGTAAATACCGATTCCAGCAAGGGTGCAGGGGTTGTCACTTTGACTCCCTCTAGCACCCCAAATACAGGCATGTCTGACTGTCACATGGCATAGGTGTGCATGCACACAGTTTTATTGATAGGTGTACAGTTGTACAAAGAGGTTCCCGGTAGGATTAACTAGCACCCCACCCTCTGCTTTGAATTAATTACATTGAAAGAGAACAGTGACATGGAAGGTGCTTGCATCCACTCAAGAGGCAGCCTACTCAGGAGAACAAAAAACATCTCTCCTTGCCAGAAGATAGCCACACTTAGGGGATGGCGCACCTGAAGCCCACCCTCATCAACTCAGCCAGGACACATGCACTCAGCCCCAGTGAGGACACTTTCACAAATATTTTAAATGTGCCAGTCCCACGGAGTAGCCAGAGAGAAAGATGAACAAGTTAGATACCTCGGTTAAAGGCCCAGGGCCGGACAGGATACTGATAGTTGTCAGCAGCTGGAAGCCTCCACTGACCAGAAAATCTGAAAACAGCTTCTGAGATATCTTCATCCAAACGTCACCAAATATAGAGAAGCCATCAAAGCCTACAAGGCAGAAATTAGAACTGCCCAAGCTGGGTATTATGGAAAGAAGATTACCTCAGCTTCTAACTCCCCCCATGAAATTTTCAAAATCATGATAGCCCTTCTTAAGCCTCCTGCGCCCCCTTTGCCGGCGGAGGACACCTTAGGACGCTGTACTAAGCCGGCACATTTTTTCTATAGGAAAATTGATGGCATCTACTCCACCTTTGCCCCTATCAGCTTCTCTTAATTACCTCCCCGGCAGAGGCTAAATCCCGATTGTTAGAACCTCTTATTAAGACCATCACTCTTATGGATACGAAATCCTTAAAAATTTACTTGGAGCAGTTGAAATCTGGCTCCCCAAGTGATGTTGTACCCCTCACTACTCTTAACCGGGTCTTTGACTCTGTTGCTCCAATTATTCTGGATCTCATCAACATTTCGCTGTCTTCCGGGATCGTTCTGTCTCCATGGAAGCGAGCCATGGTCAGAGCCCTTTTGAAGAAACCCTCCCTTGACCCTGAAGTCTTTGCTAACTATCTGCCGATTTCACTCCTACCTGGGATTGCAAAAATAGGTGAAAAATATGTCAACTCCGTTCTCTCCACTTTTCTGGAGGAGAATGAACGCCTTCACCTCTCTCAAACAGGTTTTAGACCCCAAAAAGGCACGGAGACGGCCTTGTTAGCGGTGGTCGAAGAATCCAGAAATATTCTGGACATCGGCGGGTCTGCAGCTATTATATTGCTCGACCTCAGTGCGGCCTTCAACACTGTTAATCACCAACTTTTGATCACCAGACTTAGAGAGATCGGGGTGACAGGAATTTTACTTAAATGGTTGAGTCTTTCCTGGTGGATAGGTCATTCCAGGACTTCGAGGACAATTTCAGCTCCGAAAGAATGCCATTACCATGTGGGGTTCCGCATGGCTCCTTCCTGAGCCCCACACTCTTTAATGTCTATCTGCACCCTCTGGCAGAGGTGGTCAAGCCCTTTGGGGTCAGGATCATTTCTTACGCTGATGCTACCCAGCTGGTTGTGTCCCTCAATATTTTGGACAATGCTAAGAGCAATTTGGCCAGCTGCTTGGAAAGGGTCTCCACGTCGATGGATGACTCTTTCCTAAAGCTGAACACAGTTAAAACCGAGCTGATGTACTTGGGAAAGACCATAACTTGGACACCAGCACATTTTGGCCCATATGCTTAGGGGTGATACCCACCCCCAAAGCTCAAATAAAAAGTCTTGGGGTTTGGCTGGACCACAGCCTACATTTCAAGGAACAGGTGCGTAGGGTGGCAGGTACCTGTTATGGTATCTTAAAAATGATCAGGAAGTTTCTTCCACTTCTGCCGTTTATTGCCAGGAAACTTTTGGTGCAAGCTATGATTCTCTTGAGGCTTGATTATGCCAATGTGCTTTACCTAGGGTCTCCTGCTGCAACCATTAAAAAGCTGCAAACTGTTCAAAACTGTGCGGCGGGACTTCTTATGCACGTTCGTAAGCGGGAATTGGCCCAGCCTCATATAATTTCTCTGCGCTGGCTTCCGGTGGCCGAGAGAATCCTGTTCGAGGCTCTGTGTATTGCCCATAAGTCACTTTCAGCTAGGGCTCCTCCGATTCTTCAATCCATTATTTCCCCTTACCTCCCTAAAAGATCTTTGCGCTCTGAGAAAAAACATGTAGCAGCTGTTCCTAGAATATACCGAGTTCGGAGTGGGGGACGTCTGTTCTCCTTCATCGCGGCCAAAGGCTGGAATCAGCTTCCAGATCATATCCGGATCGAGGCCAATAACCTCCCTTTCCGCAAATGGCTGAAGACTCTGCTGTTCTCTGGAACCCTCTGGTCGTTTCTGATTGAGTGTTGGCTCTGTCTCTAGCGCTGAGAGGCCTTTGGCAGCCATGCGCTTCACAAGTGTCTATTCATTCATTCATTCACCAAGGGCTACCTGCAACTTAACAATGGGCGGGAAACTCGAAGGAACCAAGGCCAGTGTAACCAGCTCCTCCTGCAGCAACTGGTGAGTGACTGCTCCTGTAAAGCACGCTAGAACGGAGCAGAGAGGCTTGCGGGCGGTGTCAAAATATTGTAAATTAGGCCCTAAATACATTGGAGCAGCAAGGATGGCAGATTTCACCAACGATGAAATAGCAATTCTGGATTAGAAGATCAAACCACAGGTGTGGTTGCTCTGCCATACTGTCAGTAAACAAAAAGCCATCCAAAAGGCTCCGGGGACCAGCTTCTGAAACAGATTTTGTGCCCAAGTGAAACAAAGCTGAACAGTGGCACAGCTGGAGAGGAGCTCCAGCCTTTCCAAACTGTGCCCGCACCTGGTCTCACTTCCAATGTCTTTTGGTTCCCATTGTCCTCCATGGCATGGGCGCTGTGCATCTAAATTGTTTTCCTAGAGCTTAAACCAAGTCTGCCAGAAAGTGCCTGGGAGTCCTATTGTCTTTCAGTGACATGCATTTGTAACCATGTTCAGGGGACCAAGATATCACACTTCAGAGCCTTTCCTTGATCGGCACCACCCCTTTTCCATGGGTATGTGTAAAAGTGCTTTCACACTTCTACATCTCTTCCACGTGTAGACTCAACATCTAAGGTCAAGGTTCAAAAATGCTATTGCCAAATGAGACAAATGCTGCAACCATAAGCACCACCTGAGATAACCTTACAACACAGATACACATCTGTTATTTACACAGTTTCAGGATGCTTTTGGTTTCAGGTAAGCTTCCTGTGAAAAGAAGGCGAGAAGGAGCAGAGATGTTCCAGATCTCTCCGCTTCAGAAAACAGGAATCTGGTGGCGCTCCTTGCTCAAGGATAGCACGTGCTTGTTTCTAGGGATACATTCGATGGTGTTTGGGAGCTTGAGTGCCAAATAAAGACTTTATTATTATTAGAATTTGTATTGTCAAGTCAAGTCAAGTCAGAGAATTTATATAGCGCACTACATACCCAGAGGGTCTCAAGGCGCTTAGGAAGGGGAGGGGGATTACTTGTCAAATATCCATGTTTTAAGTTGCTTTCTGAATGCTAGGTGGTTCTGGGTAAGGCGAAGGTAAGTGGGGAGTGAGTTCCATGTTCTAGCAGCCAGGTATGAGAAGGATCTGCCTCCCATGGTGGTCTTGTTGATGCGAGGTACAGTGGCGAGGGCTTGGCTGGAGGAACGTAGTTGGCGGGAGGGGGTGTAGAAGGACAGTCGTGAGTTGAGGCATTCTGGTCCGATGTCGTAGAGTGATTTGTGTGCGTGGGTTAGCAGTCGGAAAGTGATTCTCTTATTGACGGGTAGCCAGTGGAGGTCTTTCAGGTGACCAGAAATGTGTTCGTTGCGTGGGATGTCTAATATGATCCTGGCTGAGGCGTTTTGGATTCGTTGGAGTTTCTTCTGGAGTTTAGCGGTGGTACCTGCGTAGAGGGTGTTTCCGTAGTCAAGTCGGCTCGTGACCAGAGCATGGGTGACAGTTTTCCTGGTTTCGGTGGGGATCCAGCAAAATGTTTTTTTGAGCATGCGAAGAATGTTGAAGCAGGATGAGGATACGGCGCTGACTTGTCTGTTCATTGAGAGTGAAGAATCCAGGATGAAGCCTAGGTTCCGTGCGTGGTCTGTCGGGATGGGTGCTTTTCCAAGGGCTTCCGGCCACCAAGAGTCATCCCATGCAGAGGGGGATGGACCTAAGATGAGGACTTCTGTTTTATCTGAGTTCAGTTTCAGACGGCTGTGTTTCATCCATTCGGCAACTTCTTTCATTCCTTCGTGTAGGTTCGTTTTGGCGGTGCTGGGGTCATTGGTGAGAGAAAGGATTAGTTGAGTGTCATCCGCGTAAGAGATGATGTTGAGGTTGTGTTGGCGGGCGATGGCCGCGAGGGGGCTCATGTATACGTTGAAGAGGGTGGGGCTGAGTGAGGACCCTTGGGGTACGCCACAGATGACTTCAGTGGCCTCGGATTTGAATGGTGGAAGGCGGACTCTCTGGGTTCTTCCGGTGAGGAACGAGGTGATCCATTCAAGTGCTTTTCCTTGTATTCCGATGTTACTGAGGCGTTGTAAAAGGGTGCTGTGGCAGACTGTGTCGAATGCTGCAGAGAGGTCGAGGAGGATTAGGGCGACTGTGTCTCCATCGTCCAGTAGAGTTCGAATGTCGTCTGTTGCTGCGATGAGGGCGGTCTCAGTGCTGTGTTTTGCTCGGAAGCCAGATTGTGAGGAGTCGAGGGATTTGTTGGCTTCGAGAAAGCGGCGAGTTGGTTGTTGACAGCTTTCTCGATTACTTTGGCCGGGAATGGAAGGAGCGAAATGGGGCGGTAATTTTTGAGTTCGGTGGGGTCCGCTGTGGGTTTTTTCAGAAGGGCGGTGAGTTCAGCGTGTTTCCAGTTTTCCGGGAAGGTGGCGGAGTTGAAGGAGCAGTTGATGACGTCTCGGAGGTGCGGTGCTATGACGGAGTCTGCTTTGTTGAAGATGTGGTGAGGACATGGGTCTGTGGGGGATCCTGAGTGGATGGAGTTCATCAGGCGGATGGTGTCCTCGGTGGAGATTGGGTTCCAGTCATTAAGGGTGTTCACGGGGGGAGAGTGTTCAGCAAATGGTTGGGTGGGTTGGTCTCCGGGTTGGTTGTCGAAGCTGTTGTGGATGTCTGCAATCTTGTTGTGGAAGAATGAGGCTAGGGAGTCGCAGAGGGCTTGAGAGGGGGTGATGTCGTTGGAGTTGGCTGAGGGATTGGAAAATTCCTTGACGATGTTGAAAAGTTCCTTGCTGTTGTGGGCGTTGTTGTCAAGTCGATCCTTGAATGCTGTTTTCTTGGCCTTTCGGATAAGTTGGTGGTGAGTGCGGGTGGCGTTTTTGAAGGCGTCCTTGGTGCTAGTGGTTGGGTCTTTTTTCCAGGCCTTTTCAAGGGAGCGGCAGAGTTTCTTGGACTTCTTAAGATCATCGTTGAACCATGAGGCCTTCTTGTTGCCAGGTTTGCTTTGACGTTTTTTCAGTGGTGCTAAGGTGTCGGCGGTGTTGGATAACCATAGGGTGAGGTTGGCGGCGGCTTGGTCTGGGTTAGAAGAGTGGGCTGGGGTGTTTAGAAGGAGCGATGAGGAGATCTGGTCGGTGGTGATTTTGTTCCAGTTTCTTTGCAGAGTTGGTTGGAGGTGGTTGATGGGTTTTGGCTTGTTGTAGGTGAAGTGAACGCAGCTGTGGTCAGTCCAGAGGAGATCCGTAGTGTGGCTGAAGGAGACATGATTGCTGGAGGTGAAGATGGGGTCGAGTGTGTGACCTGCGATGTGGGTGGGGGAAGTGACCAGTTGTTTAAGTCCGAGGTTGGCGAGGTTGTCCAAGAGGGTGGTGGTGTTGCGGTCGTTGATCTTTTCAAGGTGAAAGTTGAGGTCTCCCAGAAGGATGTAGTCTTTGGAGGGGAGCGCGTGAGGAGTGATGAAGTCCGTGATGTCTTCACTAAATTTTGCGCGGGGTCCTGGTGGTCTGTAGAGGAGGGTGCCTCTGAGTGTGGTCTTGGGGTCAATGTGGATCTGGAAGTGAAGGTGTTCGGAGTTGACGAGGTTGGTGTCAGAGCTGGTTGAGATGCGGATTGATTTCTTATGGACGATAGCGATTCCTCCTCCTGTGTGGCCGGTACGGTCCTTGCGTGTGATCTTATAGTCTTCAGGGATGGCAATGGTGATGTCTGGGGCGGAGGAAGCGTTCATCCATGTTTCTGTTAGGAAGGCGACGTCCGGAGAGATGGTGTCTAGTAGATTCCATAGGTCAATGGCGTGTCTGTGGATCGAGCGGGTATTGAGAAGGATGCATTGTAGGTGGTTGGGATTCAGAAAAGGGGGTGGTGATGAACAGAGTGTCTGAATTAAGCAGACCACTCTTACCCAGTCCAAAGATCAGGGCTTGATCCATCACCGTTATTTATCTCACTGCCCCATCCCAGCTCAGAACCTGGCTATATGCAAATCAGTCTGTCCCTGGCCCAGTGCATCATGGGAACAGGGCAGACTAAACTACCAAGCCAATTCTTCACCAGAAAGGAGACAAGCTACCGGGGACCGGTTTCTGGCATTTCAGCCGTCTTCGGCCCGGCTTGCTTGAATCCTGATGGAGCAGTGAGAAAGGGACTCATGTCTGAGTATACCCTGCCACACCTACAGTGGCCAAAAACTATTCAGAAAAGGGGGTGGTGATGAACAGAGTGTCTGAATTAAGCAGACCACTCTTACCCAGTCCAAAGATCAGGGCTTGATCCATCACCGTTATTTATCTCACTGCCCCATCCCAGCTCAGAACCTGGCTATATGCAAATCAGTCTGTCCCTGGCCCAGTGCATCATGGGAACAGGGCAGACTAAACTACCAAGCCAATTCTTCACCAGAAAGGAGACAAGCTACCGGGGACCGGTTTCTGGCAGTTCAGCCGTCTTCGGCCCGGCTTGCTTGAATCCTGATGGAGCAGTGAGAAAGGGACTCATGTCGGAGTATACCCTGCCACACCTACAGTGGCCAAAAACGATTCAGAAAAGGGGGTGGTGATAAACAGAGTGTCTGAATTAAGCAGACCACTCTTACCCAGTCCAAAGATCAGGGCTTGATCCATCACCGTTATTTATCTCACTGCCCCATCCCAGCTCAGAACCTGGCTATATGCAAATCAGTCTGTCCCTGGCCCAGTGCATCATGGGAACAGGGCAGACTAAACTACCAAGCCAATTCTTCACCAGAAAGGAGACAAGCTACCGGGGACCGGTTTCTGGCATTTCATCCGTCTTCGGCCCGGCTTGCTTGAATCCTGATGGAGCAGTGAGAAAGGGACTCATGTCTGAGTATACCCTGCCACACCTACAGTGGCCAAAAACGATTCAGAAAAGGGGGTGGTGATGAACAGAGTGTCTGAATTAAGCAGACCACTCTTACCCAGTCCAAAAATCAGGGCTTGATCCATCACCGTTATTTATCTCACTGCCCCATCCCAGCTCAGAACCTGGCTATATGCAAATCAGTCTGTCCCTGGCCCAGTGCATCATGGGAACAGGGCAGACTAAACTACCAAGCCAATTCTTCACCAGAAAGGAGACAAGCTACCGTGGACCGGTTTCTGGCATTTCAGCCGTCTTCGGCCCGGCTTGCTTGAATCCTGATGGAGCAGTGAGAAAGGGACTCATGTCTGAGTATACCCTGCCACACCTACAGTGGCCAAAAACGATTCAGAAAAGGGGGTGGTGATGAACAGAGTGTCTGAATTAAGCAGACCAGTGAGCTAAAAAACGGTGTTGGATCTAGCCCTGATCTCTTGACTGGGTGAGAGCTTTCTGCTTAATTCAGAGACTCTGTCCCTCACCACCCCTTGTTGTAAATATTTTTGTCCACCCTAAGCGTGGAAGGGTATTCTCAGATGTGAGACCCTTGCTCATTGCACCATCAGGATTCAAGCAAACCGGGCCGAAGACGGCTGTAATGCCAGAAACCGGTCCCCGGGAGCTTGTTTCCTTCCCAGTGTAAGAATTGGCTTTTGTAGTTTGGTTTGCCCTGTTCCCATCATGCACTGGGACAGGAACAGACTAATTTGCATACAGCCAGGTTCTGAAACTGGGATGGTGCAGTGAGCTAAAAAACGGTGTTGGATCTAGCCCTGATCTCTTGACTGGGTGAGAGCTTTCTGCTTAATTCAGAGACTCTGTCCCTCACCACCCCTTGTTGTAAATATTTTTGTCCACCCTAAGCGTGGAAGGGTATTCTCAGATGTGAGACCCTTGCTCATTGCACCATCAGGATTCAAGCAAACCGGGCCGAAGACGGCTGTAATGCCAGAAACCGGTCCCCGGGAGCTTGTTTCCTTCCCAGTGTAAGAATTGGCTTTTGTAGTTTGGTTTGCCCTGTTCCCATCATGCACTGGGACAGGAACAGACTAATTTGCATACAGCCAGGTTCTGAAACTGGGATGGTGCAGTGAGCTAAAAAACGGTGTTGGATCTAGCCCTGATCTCTTGACTGGGTGAGAGCTTTCTGCTTAATTCAGAGACTCTGTCCCTCACCACCCCTTGTTGTAAATATTTTTGTCCACCCTAAGCGTGGAAGGGTATTCTCAGATGTGAGACCCTTGCTCATTGCACCATCAGGATTCAAGCAAACCGGGCCGAAGATGGCTGTAATGCCAGAAACCGGTCCCCGGGAGCTTGTTTCCTTCCCAGTGTAAGAATTGGCTTTTGTAGTTTGGTTTGCCCTGTTCCCATCATGCACTGGGACAGGAACAGACTAATTTGCATACAGCCAGGTTCTGAAACTGAGATGGTGCAGTGAGCTAAAAAACGGTGTTGGATCTAGCCCTGATCTCTTGACTGGGTGAGAGCTTTCTGCTCAATTCAGAGACTCTGTCCCTCACCACCCCTTGTTGTAAATATTTTTGTCCACCCTAAGCGTGGAAGGGTATTCTCAGATGTGAGACCCTTGCTCATTGCACCATCAGGATTCAAGCAAACCGGGCCGAAGACGGCTGTAATGCCAGAAACCGGTCCCCGGGAGCTTGTTTCCTTCCCAGTGTAAGAATTGGCTTTTGTAGTTTGGTTTGCCCTGTTCCCATCATGCACTGGGACAGGAACAGACTAATTTGCATACAGCCAGGTTCTGAAACTGGGATGGTGCAGTGAGCTAAAAAACGGTGTTGGATCTAGCCCTGATCTCTTGACTGGGTGAGAGCTTTCTGCTTAATTCAGAGACTCTGTCCCTCACCACCCCTTGTTGTAAATATTGTAGGTGGTTGGGGTCGGGAATCTGTGGTGTGGTTGTAGCGGAGATGTTGTCGGTGCCGATGAATTTGCAGGAGTAGCAGGAGAAAGGTCCATGGGTGTGTCCAGGAGCGGCTTGGACGCAGTTGGGGCCGCGACCGGGGTTAAGGGCTAGGAGGGTGGCGGCATTGTAGGTAATGCGGGAGGGCTGGGCAGCGCGAGGGGCAGGGGGTCTGGCGCTGGGCGCGGTCCAGGCGCGGACGGGCGTAGACGGGCTTACCTTTGGCGCGGATTGGGCGCGGTCGCTGCGCGTGAACGCTGCGCACGGGAACTCCTGTCATATATGGATAGTGGAGGGGGAGGGGCGAGGGCGGCTCAGCTGGGAGGTGGGGCGGGCTCCAGGGATCACAATAACAACAAAATGGAGGCGGAGGGGGGAGCACAGCGTCGCGCTAGTGAAAACGCGCACAAACAGTGAAAGCGGCTGATAGAATTAATTAAAGTGCAAATAGATCAACTCGGCAAGCAGGCACACAGCAGGCAATTGAAATTAGGCAGTTCTAATGAGCAAAAGCAGCACAACGATACCGAGTGTCACGAGGGGACACTGGGGAGCGACCACTCAGCCTGAGGGACAGGAGCGAGTCACGGCGCTCTTAGGTACTGGAGCGCTGATCTGGTCAGTGGGAGGGCGGCTCAGCTGGGAGGCGGGGCGGGCTCCAGGGATCACAATAACAACAAAATGGAGGCGGAGGGGGGAGCACAGCATCGCGCTAGTGAAAACGCGCACAAACAGTGAAAGCCGCTGATAGAATTAATTAAAGTGCAAATAGATCAACTCGGCAAGCAGGCACACAGCAGGCAATTGAAATTAGGCAGTTCTAATGAGCAAAAGCAGCACAACGATACCGAGTGTCACGAGGGGACACTGGGGAGCGACCACTCAGCCTGAGGGACAGGAGCGAGTCACGGCGCTCTTAGGTACTGGAGCGCTGATCTGGTCAGTGGGAGGGCGGCTCAGCTGGGAGGCGGGGCGGACTCCAGGGATCACAATAACAACAAAATGGAGGCGGAGGGGGGAGCACAGCGTCGCGCTAGTGAAAACGCGCACAAACAGTGAAAGCGGCTGATAGAATTAATTAAAGTGCAAATAGATCAACTCGGCAAGCAGGCACACAGCAGGCAATTGAAATTAGGCATTTCTAATTAGCAAAAGCAGCACAACGATACCGAGTGTCACGAGGGGACACTGGGGAGCGGGTTTCTCGTCGCATGTAATGAAGCCGTAACACGTGGAATCCTGGACAGTTTATTTATCGAACAGCCAAGTTTTCAGCAATTTACGAAACTTGGAATAGCAATTTTCATTCCTAAGTGAAATCGGGAGGGAATTCTAGTATGACGGCCCTAGGTATGTGCAGGAGCTAGCTTGTATTTTGGGACCGCAAAGCGTCCATGGGAGACTGATCTAAGATTTCTAAAATGGGATGTAGGGTGTGGCTAGGGCGCAAAGGTAGTTGGGGGCTGTTCCAGACTTGATTCTGTGCATGTAAGTGAGTGCTTTAAATTTTACTCGATTTTCTATGGTTAGCCAATGCAGTTTCCGTCTGAAAGCGGAGATAGATTCTTTGTTAGGCACTTTGCATAAAAGTCTGACTGCTGCATTTTGGGCCATCTGTAGTCTATGCGTAATTTGTTTGTTTGGGCCCACATATAGGATGTTTCCGTAGTCAAGCTGGGAGGTGATTAGGGCGTTGACTATGGTTTTATTTGTAGTTTATGGTAACATCCAACAGATTTGTCTCAGCCACTTGATGATAGAAAAACAAGTGGCTACGACTTTTACAGATTGGGCCTGCATGCTCAGTGTGTCATCAAGGAGTACGCCTAGGTTACGTACATGCGGTACAGGGGTGGGGAGAGTCCCCATTTTGTCTGGCCAATATTGTGTGCGCCAGAGGTTTTTTGTTTTTACCCAATATAAGTACCTCTGTTTTTTTTCTGTTCAATTTAAGAAAGTTGGATTGCATCCAGGCTGCTATGTTGGTGAGTCCTGTCTTGAGTGTAGAGGTGTCATTAGGGTTTTGTGCAGCTAATGAGAACATGATTTGAGAATCATCTGTATAGGAAAAGATTGACAGCCCTGATTTTTCGGCCAGCTCTGCCAAGGGTTTGACATAGAGGTTGAAGAGTAATGGACTTAGGATGGAGCCTTGTGGTACTCCATGTACAAAGGAGTGTGTTTTGGAGCAGGCTTTTTGGGAAAAGACTTGGAAAATTCTGTTTGAGAGGAAAGCATGGATCCATTTGAGAGACGATTCCACCTATACCAATTTTTCTCAGTGTGTTTAAGAGCACTGTGTGGAAGATGGTGTGAAAAGTGGCGCTCAGATCAAGTAGGATGAGCGCCACTGTTTCTCCTTTATCTAAATTGTGGCGGATAGTTTCCGTGACACCTAAGAGGGTGGTTTCTGTCCAGAAACCTGCTCTAAAACCTGACTGAGAGGGGTGAAGTAAATGAGTCGTAGTTACATATTGTTTCAGATGAATGTGTATGTGTATTTCTAAGACTTTAGACAGAGTTGGCAGCAGTGATATTGGACTTTAATTTTTAGTGTCAGCGGGATCTGCATTAGGTTTTTTTAGTAGTGGCTGGATCATGGCATGTTTCCATGTGGGGGGAATGTCTGCTTCTTTAATCGATGTATTAAGAAGATGCGTTAGGACTGATAGCACAGAGTGATTTAATTGTTTCAAGATGTTGGCTGGCAATGGGTCCATACGTGAACCAGATTTTATAGATTTCAGGAGTGTGTCCATGCTTTCGGTTGTTAGATTTGGCCAGTCCCTTAGGGCATGGTTTGCGGCTGTTTCATTGTACTCGGGTACATCCGGGGGGGTGACGTGCTGTAGGTATGGGTGTATTGTTGTACACAGCGCTGTCAGGTGCATACTCCTGAGAGAAAATCTCTTGGTAAATACCTTCAACTTTATTTATGAAGAAGGCTGCTAGGTCCTCGCATCTGGTTTGAGATAGTATGGGAGGTTTGGCTATGGTCGCTGAGCCGGCAAGTTCTTTTACTGTGGTGAAGAGTGTTTTAGCACAGTTAGAAGCATTACAGAGTGTTAGGTTTACAAAAGTTGAGCGAGCTTGTTTGCATTCCTTGTGATATTTAATCAGAGCTGCCTTATAGATCTGTTTGCATGATTGATCATAATTTCTCCTCCACCTTCTTTCGAGGATCTTGCAGCTAGTTTTAAAAGTTTTTAGAGAGTCGTTATACCCCGGCGCTGGGGGCGATGGATAGTTCTTTTGTGTTTGGTGGTGGGAAGGCAGGTGTCTATGGCTTCAGAGAGCCATTTTTGGACGGACTCAGCAAGGGGGCCAACTTTTTGTCTAGGATTGGTTTGTGGCTCTCAAGACATTAGTTAAGTTTACCGATGTCGAGTTTTTTCCAGTTTCTTTGTGCTTTTCCTACTCCTCTGGAGTTATTGGGGTTAAACTTAGCGTACGGGGAGATCAGATTGAAATTTATCTTATAATGGTCGGACCAGCTAGTAGGTAATGCAGGGGAACTGGTGATAGTACTAAGGTTGGAAAAAATGGGATCAAGAAAATGTCCTGCTATGTGGGTGGGACCAGAGTTTAGGAGCTTTAGATTTAGGGAGGCCATGTCAGATATAAGCCTAGTACTATTAGTACAGGTGAGATCTTCCAGATGTAAATGTATGTCGCCTAATACTGTGAAATTAGCATTATTAGTGGCAAAGGATGAGATCTCTTCCTCAAATGTAGGGATCCAGTTAGCATGGTAATCAGGGGGTCGGTATATTAGTACCCCTTAGAAGGTGAAATTAGGAGAGAGAGAAAGTTTGAATAGAGCCGCTTGGCACGTGGTGATGGTTAGTTGCTCAAGAGTTCAGCAGTAGACTTGAGGCACATTATGAAAGACTACAAGTTTGTATTGTTCAAAATAAAGTTGCAGGTCAAACTCCAAGAGTATTGATAGGACATTTTTTATAAAAATATAGACAATTGGTGAAATCACCGTGAGTGCGGTCAATTCGTCCAAAAAAGGGGTTGGCTGCGTGAAATTAAGAGTCCATATTGGGATACTTGTTCTTCTGTGGACTATAACTCAGCATACCACGAATGGTGAAACCTGCAAAAGAGTCTTATTACTATTGGTGTAACCCACAGCAGGTGCCTTGCGGTCCTGCTGTTAGAAGCGAACCCAAGGATGAAGCATTTCACCTTTGGGTGAGAGAGGGTTCCTACCCTAAAGACTACACACCTTTGACATTTCTTTACCAGGCGTTCTTTTTGGGTGTGAATTCATATTACTAGGGAGCACTACGACATTGGTTTGGTCCTCGCTCACCTTGTGACCCCCTGTCCCGTGCTCTTTCCTTCTCACGCAACGCAGCATTTGGAGCTGCTGCGCTGCGTGCATGAGACACAGGTAAATCGGACCCTGAAGTGCGAAGGGGTGTGAGTAGGTATGATTTACACTTGTACTACTCCTGGCTACCACTTCATTTCAAGTAAGTCTAAATCTTTTGAGGCTGAGGCACTGGGAATCTGTCTGACCCTTGAAAATTCTGGAGTTCGTCCCAGACGAGCCAGGAGTAAGAGATAAATATTAAAAGAAAAAGGTTTGTGAATAAAGCTGCAGGGTGACAAAAATATGGAGGCATGTGAGTCACGCTGACGCAAAACCCTGCCACCACCCCGCACTAACACAATACCATGGAAAGTACAGCACACATTCAGCAAACAGCCAATCAGAGAGGCTGCTCGGATCGCTCGTCATCTTTTCATGAACACTAAATACACAATCCCATGGACTGGACATCACGAAGACACAGAGACCTGCTAAGCGCTGCTTTGCGATACTTTTATGTTATTTCCAGCACTAAACAAGTTTAGAGCTGGAAGGCAAATCGGAAAAGAAGATTTTGCGCCAATATGTGCCATTTTTGTGATGCAAACACGGCGTAAAATCTTAGTTAATCTGCCCTACAGTGTCTGCGATAAACATAAGTTATTACACTTCAAGTGCCAATACATTTCAGGTGATATAATAATGTATAACTCACACGTGCTTTGCTAAATGTTTATCATTTGTACAGGTGTACATTTTGCATCCACTGAGGATGATTTTCCATTATTACCAGCACAATGATCCGCTGCTCTTCTTTTCTGACGTTGATGCTTTTGACGTCAATGTGGCATATAATATTATGATTTTGAGGACATAAATATACATTGGCTGCCAGTTGCAGCTGTGTTGTGTCTCCTGCCTCTCTCGCTTTAGTATTCCTTGGCTGCTGGTCAGTCAGCCCCGATGGGCAGCGCTTCTGCTTCTGAGTTCTGTGCAGGAGGCCCTGCTGGGGGGGAGGGGCAGTGTTCATCCTCTAGATCATAAAACACCTAGGGGCTGATTTACAAGCCCCTTGCGCCACTTTTGCGTCATTTTTAACATGGGAAAAGTGGATCAAAAGTGGCGCAAGGGGCTTGTAAATCTGCCCCCCTAATATTTAAGCGCCAAGAGGCAGTTCAAATTCAATGAGTGTGTGAAATATCTGCAAATCATAACCCGTATCTTTAATAATTAAAGGCCAGAGTAGGGTCCAGCTGCGAGTCACTCAGTCGAATTAGAAAGTAGAGTAATCTAATCCCCAGGAGCCCTTAACCCGGAGTTCAGTCCAGGCACTCGATACAACATGCTTCAAAAGGTGTACACACTACACAGAGCGGTGGTCAATAAATGACTAACACAGCCAGCATACTCCCTTTGGGAAGCTGTCTCACGAAATGAGGCTGTTGGGCATTAGTTTAATGCAAACATCACAGCTATGACACCATTAGCTCCACTATGCGCTATAAATAGCACCCCTTTTGCCTGTCAATAACAGCGCTATTGATTGTCAATTTAGAATAGGATCTGGCTTCTGCCCTGACAGTCTGATAGACAGAAGGTTTCTGCGGCTGTTAGGAAATGATAGCGTCTCTCTGAAGAATGGACTCTTTGGAAATATCTCTCCTGGGAAGAACCAAAAATGGCAGCAAAGATATACCTGCTCACAAAGTATTGTGGCAAAGATTAGGAAGTGGACAGGTGCAAAGAGAGAAAATATCTGGGAATTTGGAAATTTCCCTTCATCTCACTAAGATCAAAAATTTAATTCCATAAAATGCTAATTGTTATTATGTACACTAAACTACAGCTAAATTCTGTCAAGCTAATTTAGCAATGATCGCTTTCACCAATATTAACCAAAACTTGCATTTTGTATGGTGTGGCTGTATCATGCAGATGATTCCATCATTCTTTTCTGCATCGACCAAGCGGCGGCTACGTATCTTGGAACACAGCACCGAATGAACAAAGGAATTCCCAATCTACACAATTTCAGAACCTTGCAATGGGAATAAACCTAAACAATTGCATCAAAGACATAATCCATCAAGAACAGAAGTGTATACACTGGGCACAAAAAACAAAAGGTAAGACACTGACTCAGAACATGGGCATTGAATCCAAGGTGACGCATCTCCACCATCTGAAGCGCTCTTCCTCTTGGACGTCATGGAATCCAAGGTGACACATCTCCACCATCAGACGGTCTCTTCCTCTTGGACGTCATGGGATCCAAGGTGACGCATCTCCACCATCAGACGCTCTCTTCCTCTTGGACGTCATGGTATCCAAGATGACGCATCTCCACCATCTGATGCTCTCTTCTTCTTCGACGTCATGGGATCCAAGGTGACGCATCTCCACCATCTGACGCTCTCTTCTTCTTGGACGTCATGGGATCCAAGGTGACGCATCTCCACAATCTGACGCTCTCTTCCTCTTGGACGTCATGGGATCCAAGGTAACGCATCTCCTCCATCTGAAGCTCGCTTCCTCTTGGACGTCATGGGATCCAAGGTGACACATCTCCACCATCTGATGCTCTCTTCTTCTTGGACGTCATGGGATCCAAGGTGACGCATCTCCACCATCGGACGCTCTCTTCCTCTTGGACGTCATGGGATCCAAAGTGACACATCTCCACTATCTGACGCTCTCTTCCTCTTGGATGTCATGGGATCCAAGGTGACATATCTCCACCATCTGACGCTGTCTTCCTCTTGGACATCAAGGGATCCAAGGTGACGTATCTCCACTATCTGAAGCTCGCTTCCTCTTGGGCGTCATGGGATCCAAGGTGACGCATCTCCACCATCTGGAGCGCGCTTCCTCTTGGACACCATGGGATCCAAGGTGACGCATCTCCACCATCTGAAGCTCGCTTCCTCCTGGACGTCATGGGATCCAAGGTGACGCATCTCCACCATCTGATGCTCTCTTCCTTTTGGACGTCAAGTCAGTACTTCCCAGCAAGACTATACTATTTTTTCTGTATAAATTACTTTATTGTTTTTGACAACAAAATTATCCACACCATTTCCAGCTGTCGCTGGTCATCAGCAAAAGAAATCATAACATCGTCTTGCACAGACAATAGCAGTAAGTCCACAATAAGAACACTCGGTGGAACAACCCCGATACACTTACAATAGCGAGCCCAGCCCAAAGCGGTCCAACCATTTACTTCAGATCTTTGCATTTTTTTTGGAGCAACCCATGGCTTCATATACTGGTTTTCCCTGTTGGGCATACCAGTCCACTTCAGGACGCCATTGGGACACCAAGGACAGACTAGGAGATTTCCTGCTACATGCTATGTCTCTTTTGGTCACAATGTTGACTACACCAAAAAAGGGGGATGATGGACGGAGTGTTGAACATTGCAAGCACTCACCCCCAGTCAAATGATCTGGGTTTAATCCATCATCATTCTTTAGCTCACTCTGCCACTCCAGTTCAGACATGGCCATATGTAAATCAGTATGACCCTGTGTATCATAGGAACAGTCCAGCCTGAACTGCCAAGTCATGTCTTCCTTGGACCGGAAACAAGAACCCTGGGACCGGTTTCTGGCTAATCAGCCGTCATCAGCCAGGATAGCTTGAACCCAGTGGCAAAGTGAGCAAGGGACCCACGTCTGGGCATACCCTGCCAACTTAGGGCGAACAAAGCAAAACCAAACAGGATGATGGATGGCGTGTCGAACATTGCAACACTCCGTCCATCATCCCCTTTGGTTTCACAATGTTGACCACCCCAAGTAATGCCCAATCAGCCTTCCGTCCCTTCAAAGATACCCAGGAGGATTGACCTTAGTGACTGTTCCACATCCCACCCCAGTAAATCTGACCATTCTGCAGCCACTGCATTCCAGTAGTTCACAATAACAGGACAAGTCCAGACCATATGATAGACATCTGCAGGAGCCTATGGACATCTTTAAGCATGCTGGGCTTGGGAGGAGACATGCCTTGTGGAGGCAGCTGGGGTTGAGGAAGGCACTGTGAAGGTAGTACGTCTACATCAGCCTTAGTCCAGAGGAAATCATGACAATACAGGGGCATTCATGGCACAACGTCAATTGTCATCCTACTTTGTCCCACCCATCCTTCCCACTGAGTCTCCAGGGTTTTCATTGTTTCAGGTGTGTTAATAACCAATGAATGGTAGATCTAGGAATTAGCCCCTTTTGATATTGCAGCAGTCAGGATTTTAGCCTCTAGGGAATTAAATTCAAGGTGTGTCGTGCCTAGAGAAATGTGTGCTGTCCGTGCGTGCCATAATTGAAGATATTTATGAAATTGTGTATGTGATAGGGCATAAGTTGACTGAAGTTCCTGAAAGAAACATACTCGGTGCTATACCAAGCATTCCCCATCAGGAAAATGCCTTTAGTATCGCAGTGAGTAAATCCCTCCAGGCCCGTTGTTTTGGGTAGGCACTTCCCCCTCCACAAGGGGGTTTGTTGCAGGAGTATGGAGTCCCAATCGGTGTGCCGAACCACAGCACATCAGCTGAGAAACACCATGTGGGTCTCATCTGGCATGCTGTTAGTGATGCAGGTGCCGTAAAGCTATCCCAGCACAACCTCAAATCTCACTGAGGTCAGTTGCACCCTATCCGCTGACTCTGACCATCCCGCATGAAGCAAATCATTTATAACCAGGACCTGAGATGGGGAGTAATAGCGGTACGGATTAGCCACAGTGGGACTATATCACTTCGAAAGGGAAAGCCCCAGCAATTCCCCTTATTTCAAGGAGAGGTGAGACCTATGGCCAAACACAACCTTGCTGAGGAGAACACATAGTCCTGTGTGTGACCTGTCCATGTCACAGCAACTATGAGAGTGGTGTCCAGGAGGCACCACCATTTTTGGTCATTGATTAATCTGTCTATCATCCCCTTTGGATTTGCTAAATTCACCCTAAATTGGCAGGGTATGCCCAGACATGGGTTCCCTTCTCACTTTGCCACTGGATTCAAGATAGCCTGGCTGATGAGGGTTATGAACCCGAAACTGGTCCCAGGATGCTTGTTTCCGGTCCAGGGAAGACATGGCTTGGCAGTTCGGGCTGGACTGTTCCCATGAGGCACAGGGTCAGGCTGGTTTGCATATGGCCATGTCTGAACTGGGGTGGCGGAGTGAGCTAAAGAATGATGATGGATTAAACCCAGATCAGTTGACTGTGGGTGAGTGCTTGCAATGTTCAACACTCCGTCCACCATTCCCTTTGGTTTTGCTTTGATTAATCATGCCATATGACGAGCGATTTACCTTCGTCTTCCCCTGAAACATATTCTCGGATGCCAGCGCAAGCTACCCACCGACGCGCCACGTCGAGCTGCCCCGGCATCGCTGCCCTGTAACGGAGAGAATCCGACTTTAGCAGCTTTGCGCTAATCTGATTAATCCTGAGCCATCTCATTTTCTGCAGTGGATTTAGGGTCTTGCTGGACTGACATGGGATGGATGTATGCATTTTTCATTAGGATAAATATGTACATTAAACCAGGTCGTCCGGAGAAAAAAAAACAGGCCAGCTGATAATAGAAAAGTACACTGAACTGGCCAAGTTACACATTCATCCCCTTTACCATTGAAATATATCTGTAATGGCGGGATTTACGTGCGTGGACCGACGCACGCGTTGTGATGAGTCAGGACGTTGCCCCAAACGAGGACCAATGAGCATGTGGGACGGGTGGGGCGCGGGGGCCCAGCGCCCGACTTCATCATCCGCTTCCATTAACAAAGCATAATCAACTTGAGTGGCGAATCCCCTGATCCACGCTGGTGACGTGCGCCCCCGGCGCTAAACCCCTCCAATCAGAGCCAGAGCAGGAAATGACCCGCTGATCGCCAACATCTGCAGGTCGCAAAGAATGATAGCTTGGGGGCTCGGCGACCTTTTGACCTTCTGCTCTCTGTGGCTTGCAACAGGGGGGGATTTTGTTTCTTGATGACGTAGGTTGCAGGGCTTTGAGGTGGAGGCAGAGCTCGGTGCAATAATGAGAGGAAAAACCCCAGACCGGTGCATTTTGACAGGTAAATTGAAGTGACAGTGACTTTGTTCAGTTTCCTTTGAAGAATGTTTTGCTGGCATGCCAATAATAAGTGCCCAATTAAGGACCTTTGTTCCTCTTTTGCTCCTCCTGCCAAAGAGGGAAAGTGGGTTCCTTACTTAATCACATTCTGTGATTTTTGACCAATTTTATTGTCTGCCTGTGCCTTAGTTCTCTCAATTAGAAGAGTGTAGATATGGGTCAGATCAGGGATTCGTTTCTTCGGGGGGCCACAGGTGGGGGGCAAAAGTGCTCTTTTTGAGGACCAGGACTTAATTTCCAGCATCAGACTTTGATTCAGAGCAAGAGAGAGAAAAACTGAGGAAGAGAAGGATGGGAAACAGTGACAAGCAGAGAATGAATGAATGAAAAAGAACCTACAAGAGTGAAATAAAGAGGAAGTGGAGGGGTGGAAGGAAAAAGCACGGGGTTGAATCGAACTAGTCACCCTTGGTACTTGGGCGGTTCCTGCGAAAAACCTAGAGACCGTGGGGCAGATTTACAAGCCGCTTGCGCCACTTTTGCATCACTTTAACATGGGAAAAGTGACGCAAAAGTGGCGCAAGGGGCTTGCAAATCTGCTCCTGTAGATTTACTTTAATGAAGCTGTGGAGACAGAAGTAAAACAAGTTCACTGAACATTGGCCTGACCACTTCGAGTCATTTGATTCCATTCCCCTCCAGTTCGTGGCGCCTCTGCTGAGACTTCTAGTATGAGTGATGATTTATGTCAAAAGTTATACTTTTTATTTTGGAATATAGAGAACTCCCCAATTTCAAATTAACCAGATTGTTGTCTTACATTTGCAAAATAACAAAGCAAAGTTGCAAGACAATGGTGCCTTTTTTTCCAAGATCAAATAATGTTTTCATGTGCACTGGCAAGGAAAAAGCCCCAAATTCCTTGCCCTACTTCAATAGTTGGCAACTTGATGATAAGAAAATGCCGGCTATTTAATGCACTTTGGGGATTCATCAAAACAGAGGAAGCCTTTGTTTGTGGATGGAGACCATTCATTCTCCTTAGAAGCAGCTACTTAAAATATAAGTATTGACAAAGCCATTAGGTCGGAGTTTAAAGTGCTAACACATTCAGTTTTACTATATTTGAAGAAGAAACACAAGAGGGACTCAGCAGGTGTGGATAGAGATGGCTATAGTTGTAAAATAATCCCTCATGCAATTCAATGCAAGTACTCAAGTGGAGGCAGAAAGATACACTCGAGCAAGTAGTAGAATTAGATGAGAGATGAATACCTTATTGGTCTGAACCAAAATATGACGACCTGCTTAATATTTTGCCCGTTAAGATACTCTGTTGCGATGATGACAGAGTATCCTTACAACAAACTAAATTGTCCTCCCCCCACCAAATTTAAAAGTGGATGAACCATTGCTTGTAGACTTCAGAGACTACTTAGTCTCTGTTGTGACCAAACTTCTCAAACGAAGTAAGAGCCATTGGAGAATTGGCTATATGTCTGCCCACCTAATTTAGATGGACAGAAATGTAGCCATTTTTTACTGCCTGTCACCGTCAATTGTTCCATTAGATGGAAGATAACCACATTTTTCACCTCAGCCAATCAGGTTTCCGACCCCACTTTAGCACAGAGACAGCACTTCAGGAAGTTGTGGAGCATGTTAGAAGCACTCTTGATAAGGGAGGCAAGGCCATTCTCATGCTGTTGGATCTAACTGCGGCCTTCGATACGGTGATATTGGTTGACCTCATTTCCGATCAATCGAACTCAAGAAGTATGGTTGCCCCATAGACCTCACAAGCCAGACCTCTGACTATGGGCGTACCCCAGGGACCTGCCCTAAGCCTGACCCTGTTTAAGATCTACTTTACGCCCCTCGCTATACTGGCAGAGCCACTGGATGCTAAAGTTGTTTCTTACGCTGATGATATGCAGCTCCTCTTCTCCTGTGGTAAGGCAGTGGAGCTGCATGGGGATCTCATCTCGAATTGTCTCACCAGGGTGTTTCAGTGGTTGTCCCGGCACCAGATGAAATGCAACCTGGACAAGGGTCTTCGCAGATGCCTCTCCTAATCTACTGAGAACTTACTGGCCTAATGATGCGCCACATCCTGGCCTCCTTCAAAACTCTGTGCAGAATCTAGGCATTACAATTGATTGCACCCTCTCCTTCCAACCACAGATTCAAGCTTTAATCAGCTCTTGCGTCAGTACTCTTTGTATGCAAAAAAAATGTTTTTTCCCCTTCTGTCTGAGTCGTCGGGCAAACGTGTCATTCAGGCTCTGAACACAATGAGGCTGGATTGTGGGAATGCCCTCTACCTCGGACTCCTGGAGTACCTTCTCAACAGACTCCAGATGGTGCAGAATTTGGTGGCCAGACTTCTACTCAAACTCCTACCAAGGACTCACTTGTCTTTCCATCTGAAAAGAGGATACTATTTAAGGCCATGGTATTAATGCATAAGGCCTTGCATCCCTCTGGTGCTGATTACCTCAGAGAGAGGATTAATGAATACACCCCAGTGCGCACTCTGCACTCCTCCTCCAACTTACAGTGGGCGGTAGATCCTTCTCCTATCTAAGGACACACACATGGAACAAACTACCGAAAGACCTCCGTCTACTCAGCGAGCTCACTGTTTTCAAGAAGAAACTGAAAACTTGGCTTTTAATGTAGTCTGTCTAGGTATCTAGGTCTGTTGCCCTTAGTCTGAGCCCTGAGAAGCTCTGTTTGAGTAGCTGTGTGCCGTACAAATTGCTATAACATAACATAACCGTCAGGAAAACCTTGGTGGTAAAGGGGCAGTAAAAAACAAAAAAGCGCCCCCCTCACCATGGCTCATGGAGAGGGGCATTGCTTATTTTTATTTACAAAAAGAAAATCACGCTTCAGAATTTTATTCTTGCAAATACAAACAAAATACGTTTGACAAATGTTTCCATCGTGTTGAAGGAGCTGCGCGTCAAACTTAAACAAGCATTGACAGAAATCACTGAAATGGTGGTTCCTCCTAATGCTTTAGAAATGACCTCGGGCTTGGCAGTCATTTCTAAATTTGGCAGGCAGAACTCCATCAAGGCAATGAGTAATTTACTCTGTTGCCTGGCGGAGTTAACCTTGCCTGCCAAAAAATAAAATTGGCCTTAAATCTCAAGCATATGATTGGAAGAGTTTGATTTGGTCCCACATGGTTCTTCTGAAATGAATGTGTTATGTGTTGATAAGGTGAGGTTAAGCTGGGTCATATGTCCAAATATTGACTTCAGACATGTTGTGCTACCAAAATATTGTGACCAAAATATCGAAAAGGTAAGTACATATAGGCATACATAGGTTTGCTATGTTCAACTCCACATCTGTGAAGGGTTATATGTCTGAATATTAACTGCACATGAACCATGTTAGCTAATGATCATGACCAAAACATTCAAGACCAAAAAATCAAGAAGTTAAGTACTTATAGGTAAATATAGATTTACTATTCTTAACTCAATATCTGCTTACCTTGAAGGTATTTTAGTTTGATCACAATACCCCGGTATTCTGGAGTCAACATTGAGGTGGAATACCGCAAAGGTGGGTGAAGATTTAAGAGACTGGAGCTAACCATGTAACATGTTTAGAGCTGGGGGTATTATATTCACATGAAAATACATGTGTTGTATACGTGAAACAGTCCAGGAAAGAATGTAGGCATGAACTGATGTTTGTCAATTGTATCCTGGACCCGGGCGCATATTAGGTATGTCTGGATCATGATGCAAAATGTTATGATCTGTCTTTCGTACGTTCCAGTCCGGCTCCATTGGTTGTAATGTGAATGAATCATAAATATTGTTTGTTTGATGCATGCAGAAGGTGCAAGCTCAGTGAATTTCTTGAAGAGGAATAAAGTATGAAAATGAACAGGCATTATTTCCATGTCAGATTTTGGACCTGCTTTATACCTGGACCGAAAGCGTCGCATCACGCAATGGCAAACCGTCGTTCATTCAAGTTCCCATTTCCTTGCTTATGTTTGATTGACCAATGTTTCGATGTGGGTTTTTATATAGCCCCACCCTAGACAAGAGGAAGAAAGCACTGTACTGGACCAGCGGTCCGGTTACAGTCCAGAATCCTTTGTAGTTTAGAGAAGAAGGGTGTTACAGTAGGCAGAGGGGGGATAGGAGCTTTTTAAGGTACTGAGATGTAGTTTTCTGTGAAGAGTTGAGCCTTCAAGTATTCCCTGAATTTGATGGTTGGACAAGAAGTCATCCTTCCATGCATGAGCCCATCAGATACTTGCAAATGGTGATCATGGGATCATAAGCCAAAATCTGTAGCTTGATGGCAGAAATGAAATACCAGTCTTTGTAAAGCGCACAGCTACCTCCTAAGTGGTGTCCCGGGGCTGGGGGCCGTCGGGAAGATTAAGCGAGCTATTGCCCAGAGTCACATGGTGCTGGGTTGACCTGCCGCCGGTGCCAGGGATCGAACCGTGAGCCCCAGATTCTAGCATCAGTCACCCTGGCCGCTGCACCACACAAAGAGCAGGTCTGGCCATCATCTTTGTCCATTCATGAGCCACTTGCCCTACAGGCAGACACAGCTAAGAACTCAAGACTTTCTTTGGCAGGAGTTAAAGGGTATGAGTTCCACAGTGACGTATATGCAGTGAACAAATGATGACAAAAACAAGAGCGTCAACGCTGTACAAATACGACCAGGGTTTGACTATTTAACAAGTATAGCTTGGAATATACTTCCTTTCTTTTTTAGGTGTCTAGCTAGTCTGATGTTGTTTCAAAACGTGTAAAAACTCATCGTTTCTGTGGCTATTTCAACCTTAGGACAGTCTCACCTTAGCACTGGGAAACCCTTAGGGGTAACTTTAGCGAGCGAGAAATTATGGCTCCAGCGTCATCACCGGTGCTTCTCCAGGGGTGACGTGGGGTTTCAAATGGACAGACATCTAGGGGCTACCAACCCCACTGTAGAGGTGACTAGAATGTTCCTGGTGGCTGGACTCAGTCAACATCCAAACCCATTTTGGAGCCTTTACTTTGCCCTTTCCTGGCCAGGAGGCTAACTGACTATAAGAATGTTGCAGCTTGTAGCCGAAATCTAGAATATTTAAAATGTATTTATGTAGAAAAAACACAAATAATGAAATGAAAGGGTAATACAGAACAATTAGCCTGGTTACAATTAAGTGAGACATTGAAGTGAGGTTCCCTAAGTGATCAGGATATGCCCTGGAGTGCCAGGGCTCCAATAATGCTGAGTAATATTTGTGAATATTAGGCTTCAAAAGGGGTGTGGCATGACAGATAGGTCTGGACTTTTTTTTGGTAGTAAGACCAACATTTATTTCCAAAGGCTGCCCTTGAAAACGAAAGCAAAAGCAAAAAATAATGGACGGAATGCTGAACAATGCAAACATTCACCCCCAGTCAAAAGATCTGGGTTTAATCCATTATTCTTTTGCTCACCACACCTCCCCAGTTTGGATACAGCCTTGAAAACGAACTACTCTAGCAGAGGCTCTGCAGGTTACAGAAAACATAATGTCTGAGTAACAAGTAACACTTGTAAACACTAACCGTGGGCGGAGAACTCCGCTCCACTCACGGAGTGTGTGGAGTTGTGCCTACTCCGCTTTCCCCAGAGAACTCGGAGTAGGCACAACTCCGCACACTCCAAGGCGGAGCGGAGTTGAACAGCCCCTGCCTCCTTCCCCCCCTAGGAAGAATTACATTAAATATACATTAAAGGTAAAAAAATATACACTTACCTTGACTGTGGCGTCCTCCTCTTCCTCTGCATTTCACGATGATCTACGCATGTATATTTATAATGAATATTTATTGTAATTCTTCCTAGGGGGGTTTGGAGGTGGGCGGCGGAGAGGAGTTTCCACAGAGTTGGTCCCCAACTCCGTGGACCTCCGCATAGTGCCGCTCCGCCAGCTCCGCCCAGGGTTAGTAACCACTGCATCTCTGATTCATTTAAAAAAAACTCATAGTAGAATTAGAACCCTGGGCTGTTGAGAACTTTTGAGGGGAGACTCCATATGTTATGTCACTGCGGATATATGTACTCAAGACTATCACACACAACTATTCTCTACACGTGTCTTTCTGGTGGTTATGTAGGACAAAATGTTAACTGTATGTCCTTTGTCAATCTGCTATGGGCACCTTTCACAGTGTACGTGTACATGTATAATTTGCCTTAGTTTCATTGTCATATTACCACCTTGATAAAGTCCATTGGGGACGAACCACGTGCTGGATGTTTTGTTATCACAACGTTGTGTGTTCCCACTTCACACAGCCTTAGGCACACATCGTTGCTCCAAGGAACAGTACAATCGTAGCATTGCTCGACTATCAACTACCGCGTTGTAATGCCACGTTATATAATGATTTGCGTTGTAACAAGTCATATTCCATATGTTTTGCCTATTTGATAATCGAGGCTTAAGATTTTTCTAGTAAGATGAAGATCTTCTTCCCCACATGCTTCATCTTGTGCAGCACCCTGCCTCGGAGATGGTGGCCCTGGTCAGCTGGGGGGGCAGGGGGGGCGAGTAGCAACAAAAGATTGCTCTCTGTACAGAGTGTGTAGAAGAGATTAAGAATTGAATGTGGCCAACACCATGATGATTGTGTTTATTTTTCAGATGTAACATAGTCCCTCATGCATTCCAATGGAAGCACTTCCTGGAAGGTACAATGGTACACCAAGTAGCCAATAGCATGAGGTGAGACAGTAATAGCTGTCTTGGTGGAGCCAAAGCCCACTCTGTGTGTCTTTTAAAGAAATGGGAACAATAGGTCTGGAAAAGAGATGCACTATTGAGCCAGACCTAAAGAGGAGCCAGCCGGTATGGGCAACAGACGATGCTCCTCAACATTCCGTAGCCCCTAGGAACGAGAGTTTGCAAAGCGATCCAAGCCGATCAGTCTAGTAGTGGAACACTTGATGGGATAAACCACCACAGAAAATCTGAGACCCCAAACAAAGCCTCTTAAATGAAAAGCATATTGTGCACTCTGATATCCAAGCCCCCCAGAAGGTGATCGGTGCTATCATTAGGGTACGGTCTGTGAGATGGTGTAGAGCACACCTCCCAATGGCGGGCGCTAATGTAGACACAGAACCTGAGAAGATGTTTCATCCTGATTGACCCCAATGAGGGGAGAGTCCACCATATCAATAAAAAGCTTTATCAATAATCAATAATGAAGATGAACAAAGGAATGAGCATTTTCCAGTGGGGGGTGCGGTACTAAAAGGGGAAGCCTCTTGTCTTAAGCACTGCTCCATTTCCTTGAAGGTAAAAAAAGACTGCATTTTAAAAAACAACAAAAGATTTCTTTATTTATCAACAGTCACACACATGGTTATCTGCTGAGCCTTGCAGGCCACCATCCCTGTGATTACGGTCAATCCCAGGCAGTCTCAAATTGCGTCCTACTTGATTAATATTAATTAGGCAGGTTGTTCTGCAACCCCCGTAAGATATTATGAAGCGACCTATTCGCAAATAGGTCAATGCACAAAATACTATTCCATTTCAAAAAGTCGGTGCACGTTTTATGACCTCTTACTGCAAATAGACTAATAGCGCCTGAGATCCTTAGTGGTCGCAAAGAGTCAGTACACAAGTCACAACTGCTTGTTGCCATCACAGTATCAGTACAACTGGCACGAAACTTCTCAATAAAGCACTAGAAATGTTCGGGCACCTATTGAAATAAGTTGAAAGTAAGACAAGCTAATGCCTTGTGGCCTTGTAAACAGCTGCAGTGTTTTATCAATCAATCCAGAGGCTCTTCTCTCGCAGCCCTGCGAAGGATGAAAGGTGGAGTCAGCTAGTTAGGAGTGGTGTGGCTCACTGGTTAGAGGCGGCAGAGTCGACCCGGGACCAGGGTTCAATTCCCGACGCGGCAGGGTCGCGGACCAGGGTCAGCGGACTCGATAATTCTCACCTCGGTGCATACTCTAACCAGGAGTCCCACTCGGCAACTCTGGGCATTAGCTTGCCTAATCTCCACAACGGCCCCATCAACGCCGGGGATGCCTGGCTCCACCTTGGGGATTCCCAGTAGGGACCATCCCACAGGGAAAGCCAGGACAGGTTCCCCAGCGGTATACAGCGCCAGGACGCCGGCTGGCAACAGTGCGCTTTACAAGTAATACATTACATTACATTTCAATCCTGCTATTTGCGAGCTGAAAACATATCTCTTCCGCAGTCGCACACACCACTGAGTTATCTCATCATCACACAAATAAATCAAGGGAGCCGGGTCTCATATCTTCACAATAGGGAGAAAATGGAAGGCCTGGCCTCAGATCCCCGCCATTGTAAGCAGGCTGGACAGGTTTGGGAAGTGCAATTAAAGGCCGCCAGGCTCCCTTTGAGATGCTGATGGCAGGCTTCAATGAGCAATTAAGAAAGCTCAAATCTGCCGGAGCACCTGAGCTGAGAGCAGTAATTAATGAAAGATAAAAAGCGGCACTTTAGGGCTGTAAGAAGCTCTGGTGGGGGTGTTTGCTGTAGAGTATTCAGATATGGGGACCTATAAGGAACAGCATCTGAATGGTTGATCATGACACTGTAGGGGTAAGCCTGGAAACTGCCCAGACACTACCATGTATAGGGAAGCCTGTGTCCACAGCAGGGCAGCCATACATGTCTGCAACTCCCTAAATAAGAGAATCCAGAAATATGTCAGGGGCAAAGATTTTATTCAGAAAGCAAAAATCACGTCTCCTGCCTTACTGAACGACAATTCACACTTTACCTATACACTACAATAGTGATATATGAGTGAGTGAAAGGTACTTGGAAGATACAAGATGTACACATATTTTTTCAGAATTCTATAAAGCATTTGTGTTGGTAGGTGCGACAATTCGATAATGTATGCAAAGAGGTTCAATAAAAGTAATCATAGTATTATATGGCATAGACTACCCCCTACTGTGTGTAACCAGGGAATATCAAGCGGCCAAGGATTGCATGGCTATATAGATGCAGATTACGGAATGACAGGTGTCTTTCTAAGGTTGCTGCATTCCAACGTGACTTGTAATATCGTCTTTATTTATAATTCGGAGCATTTTAGTTTGTAGAATACGTGTCCTCCAAATATGAATGAATGAGGACTTATACCGCGCAACTTAGCCCAAGGGCATCAAGGCGGCTACAGGATAATACAGCTTGTGAAAGAATCAAAAGCGGGACTACAAATAGGCCTCTACAAAGAGCCATGTTTTCAGAGCTTTACGGAAGAGCACGATGGATGCTTGCCTTTTTAGTTCAGGGGGAAGAGTGTTCCACAGTCTAGGAGCAAGAGAAGAAAAAGCTCTTCCTCCCCACCTGACTTTGAGAAACCAGGGGACAGACCGAAGATTTTTATTAGAGGAGCGAAGAGCTCTGCCAGGGGAGTAAGGGAATAGGAGGGACCTAATACCTTCTGGGCTTGCTCCATACAAGGCCCCATGGGTAATGCATAGTATCTTAAACGAGATCCTGGCCTGAATGGGCTGCCAATGCAGGCTCTTCCTGGCTAGGGAGGCTGAAGTAAATCTGGGGACATCATGAACGAGCCTGGCCGCCGCATTTTGCACTACCTGTAAGCCCTGAACGAGCTTATTGTTAATGCCTGAGTAGAGCGCATTACAGTAATCAAGTCTCGAGGAGACAAGGGCCACGGTGACCTGCTTACGGGCTTCAGGAGAGAGATAGTGTGCAATCTTTCTCAGAATTCTGATGACACCACAGCAGGTGGACACAGTCCTGCTGACCTGACGGTCAAAGGAAAGCGATGTGTCTATCAAAACACGCAGATTTCTGGCCGTTTGAGAGGGAAGAAATCTGGGTGTTCCGAGAGATGGAGGCCACCAGTCACTCGACCAGATGTCAGGTTTGCCCCCGAAAATAAGAACCTCGGTTTTCTCTCCGTTCAACTTCAGGGAGTTCTGAATCATCCACTGAGAGACGGCTTCCATACAGTTCCTGAAGTTGGGAGCGGAGATACTCACCGATTGGGAGAGGGAGACCATAATTTGGGTGTCGTCAGCATATGACAACACCTCCAACCCGAACGATCTTACCAACCTGGCAAGAGGGGCCACGTAGATTTTAAAGAGCGTGGGGCTCAAGGACGAACCCTGAGGGACCCCACGCTGCACAGGTTTGACAGGAGAAAGAAATTCACCCAACTTGACCCTCTGTTCTCTTTGATTGAGAAAGGAGGTCAGGAGGCTTAGCACTGGGCCCCCAACTCCCAACTCCCTGAGGCGTGTTACCAAGACAGAGGGAGACAGGGTATCGAAGGCGGCTGTCAAGTCGAGCAGGACCAGAAGAGTGGTCTGGCCCCTGTCGACTTTCGAGCGGATGTTGTTGACTACCACCGTTAGGGCGGACTCGGTGCTATGGGCTCTGCGAAAGCCATGCTCGGAAGGATTCAACAGGCTAGAATCATCTAGAAAGGCACTCAGATGTTGGTTAAGATGTGCCTCCAACATTTTTGCTGGGGCAGGTAACAGGGAAATTGGACAGAGGTTTTTCAGAACCCCAGGGTCCAGAGTGGCCTTTTTCAGAAGGGGTTGGACCACCCCCAATTTCCAAGAGGGAGGGAAAGTCCCTTCAGTAATTGCTAGGTTCATCACCTCTAAGAGGGGGGGCAGCAGTACCTCCCTACAATCCTTGAGGATCTTAAGAGGACAGGGATCCAAAGGGGATCCCGATTTTATTTTATCAAGGAGCAGGTTTAGCTGTTCAGAGGTGAGAAGAGGGAAATTGAGGAGGCTAATATGAGTTTCCGTCACCAGGCGTTCAAGGGTGGTGAAGGCAGGGGGGGATGGAGCACCCAGGTCTCGGTTGAGAGATTCAAGAGAGGTATAGATATCCACTTTTTCATATGAAAAAAATTTGAAATCTTGTCACACATCTCCTGAGATCCCACTATGGGGTCCGGTGTTTGAAGAGTAGAAAGGGAATCTACGATCTTAAACAGTTCCCTGGGGGAATTGAGGGAGGCCGTCAAGTTAACAAAGTAGGCCTTCTTTCCCTCTATTACCACCAATTTGTACTCTTTAAGGAGACATTTATGTTTTTCCTTTTCCATAGGATCGAGAAGAGTCCACCAGCGCCTCTCCTGTTTCCTACAGCCCTGCCTTAGCAGCCTAAGCGAATTGGAGAACCAGGGGGCAGAAGGTCTCTTTCTGGCAGAGTAATGCTGTTTGGCAGGGGCCAAAGTATCCACTGCTCTTGCGATGGTATTTGAGAATTCGAGAGCAGCGGAATTTGTGTCCGTCAGAGTTGAAGGCCTAAGACTGGTCAGGAAAGGAGCAAGTGTCTAATTTTTAATGTTCCTATAGTTCCTTCTCATGTCCCACTTCCTGGTGTCGGACCAGGGGGAGGAGGAATGATGGAATTTAAGTACCAGCGGAACGGCCATGAGGTCCGACCATGCAAGAGGAATGGGGGAGCCTATCCTTAGTCTAGAATCATTAGAAAAGATTCCGTCCAGCGTATATGGCACAGTATGTGTAGATAAAAAGAAATAGTAATATAAATTATGTGAGATGTAACATACTCAGCTTTTAAATTCAGTGTGAAACTTTGAGTTTGTCAACACTGTGAAGCATGTATTATTATTATTAACAAGCTTTCATAAAGCGCATCGTTCACCTATACCGGTGTCATGCCGCTGACATACTTCCTTTTAACACATAAAATCTTCTTATTTATTTTTCCATTTGAAAAGTTTTATAGAGCGCGAACAAGACCCAAAGGGGTATCAGAGCACTGTACAAAGTTGGCACCAGCAAGTATATAAAACATAAACAAAGTGTAAGTGAAGTTACAACCTGTGGGAAAACATTAAAAAATAAAGAAGCATTGTGTCTCAGAGGTGCCATAGAGCGCTCCAAGTAAAACATCATAGCAGGAACCAAGATGTGTGATGTGCCGCAAAGAATTTTAACAGAAAGAGGAAACAAGCAGAGTCAACAGTTAAAGGAGCTGTCTAGGACTAGAACAAAAATAAGGTAAAAAGATAAAATGGAATATCAGTGAAAATACTTCAAGTTTTTTGGTTATTGACAAAACACACAAGCACGTTAATGTTCGGTCATTAGTAGCCTTTTGACCAGTTTTATAAAGGAGGTAGTGGATGGATTGTATATGATCTCGGATGGCAAGGAGTTCTAGTTTCTCGGTGCAAGACCGGAGAACGCACAGTTGTATGATTTTTTCTTTTTTGAATCTGGGAGGTTTTAAGAGAAGGGTGGATGTACTTCTGAGGTTCTGGCTGGAGCCTGATAGCTCAAGCTTATTTACCAGGTAGTATGGGGTATCGTGCTGTAAGGCTTTATGAGCCAGACAAGCTATCTTGAGTCAGATTATAGCTTCAATAGATAACCAATTTAGCTGCAACAGGTCAGGTGAAATGTGATCAAATTTACTGGAGCCTGTTAAAAGTCTGGCCAATGCGTTCAAGGTAGCTCTGAGTGGGGCTGAGCTAGCTTTGGGAAGTTCTTCTAGGGTCACCAGCCCATATTCCAATCTAGGGATAATCAGTGACTGAAACGCCAGCCTGAGATCTTCTGGGGTAGGAATGGTTTGATTTTCTTCAGTACATTGAGTTGGAAATTGGTACCTCTGGTAGTGGCACTGATGTGTGCTTGCATGTTTAGGTGTTTATCCAAGGTGATACCTAAAGATTTCGCAGAGTCTACAACGTGAGGTGTGCAGTTCAGAGCAGTTACGTGTTTAATCCAGTCAAGGGTACGAGCTGAGTGATTAGGTGGGGTGATCAAAAGAAATTCCGTTTTGAGCATATTTAGTAGGAGATGGTCTAAGCTAACCATTGTTGAGTTTGGGCAAGTGCAGCATTTAAAGCTTTTATGTCCTCTTGTGAAGAGATCTTCAGGTACAATTGTGTGTCATCTCCATACATGTGGTATTGAATGGTTGCTCTGTTCAGAATAACTGCAAGATGCTCCATAAATAGGTTGAATAGAGTGGGCAATAGCGAAAAACCTTGGGGTACTTCAATCAGGATAGGGCTACTGGAAGCGAGGGCATGATTAGCTTTGATCCTTTGCATGCGGTTGTGAAGGAAGGAGGCAAACCAGTTTAGGACCGGGCCCGAAAACGTCACAAGTCGGCAACAGAAGGTTAGTCCAGAACCAAGTTTCTACTCAGGGAAGGGCCCTGTTTTTAGGCGCCTACTAAAGCTGTACCGACTCCCATTAGTTTTCAGAGAGGCTCGTAATGGGTTCCTGAGCTGCGCTGCCTGAGCCTGGAAGGACATACCCCCAGACCTTGCTGCCCTGAAACTTGGAACACAAACTAGGTTGGCTAACGAGGATCTAAGGCATCTCTGAGGCTGGTAACGACTACATTTTTATGTTAAGACATTTTTTAAGCATGTGATTACCTCAAGTTGTCTATCTGAAGTGCAAGTGGGTGATGTTTAGAGGTTAAATAGCTAGGTCTTTATCTCCTTCCTAAAATATGTTAGTGAAGGGATTGCTCTGAGATGAGGTGGGAGGGGGTTCCAAAGTTTGATCCTGTTGAGCACTACACCTCTGCCACCCCATTGCATCTTTTTTAATTTAGGGACAGCTAAGAGGTTGGCTTGGCCGATATCCGTTCTCCATTGGGCTTATATCTCTTAAAAGCGGACCTAAGAAAGTCCAGCCCTGAGTCATGCATTCCTTTGTGGACTAAGAAAAGGGCTTTAACTTTTGCACAACTGCGTATGGGAAGCCAGTGAAGCTTGCAAAGTCACTGTGTGATGGAGTGGAATTTGGGAAGCTTAAGAATCAATCTAGCAGCGGCATTTTGGACTAGCTGAAGTCGACTCATGTGTTTTTCTAGAATGGTTAGGTAGAGACTCTTGCAGTAGTCCAACCTAGGAAGGACTAAAAGAGTGATTAGAGTTTTACTGTGGCTATCCAGAATAAAAGGAAGAATTTTCCTTATCATTTTTAATAGTAAACTGAGTACATAATAGCTGATATCTGCGCACCCATATTCAGGTTATCATCAATAAGGACTCTGAAATTCTTAGCTTTGGTGACGGGAAGAGACGGTTGGGTAAATTTTCAGGCCACAAATTGGTGGACCAAGCTGGAGAAGGGTTACCAAGCACAATGATGTTGGTTTTACCAGAGTTCAGGCAGTGCCCAATCATTCAGCCTCCGATTGCCATGGTGCAATTTCGGCATCTTAGAGGGCTTGATGAATCATTTTTGGCTGCCGCATTTATCAACTGAGCATCATCATTATAGGATGTTACCTCCAAGTTGAATCTTCTAATGAGAGGGGCCAATTTCACCACATAAACATTCAAAAGAGTAGTGCTTAGAAACGACCCCTGAGGGATTCCACATGGCAGTGAAAAAGGTGAGGAATTAAATTTCCCTAACTCTACTGTTTGTGATCTAGCACTGAGAAAAGAGGCGAGAAGATTGAGCGCGACTCCCTTCATCTCTATTTCCTTTAGATAGCCAATGAAATGAGAGTAGTATGATCAACAGTATCGAGGGTGGCAGATATGTCCAGTAAGATCATAACTCTGAACCTCCACTATCTACTGCCTTCCTTACTTCTTCAGTCGTCTTGCCTTTGCAGTAGTGCAGGCCCTATACCATTTATGGCTTTAAGACTACACACATTGTTTGAAACACACTTCTCTCTTTAACTGGTCTCGAGTGAAGCTCTTTTATGATGCCTGAGGCAGAATCAAATCTATATTTGTCAAGGGCAAGTTTCGCTGCCATTATTCAAACCCTGTCCAACCTTTGAAGTAAGTTCTCTGGGGCCCCAGGCAAAAGTGTGTTGCAGTAATCGATTCTGCTTAAGACTGTGTGTTGTACCACCAGTTTCCTTGCAGGCTGTGGAAGTAATGGAGAAATCTTTCTTAGGTCTCTCATCAGCTCATAATAGGTAGCTGCTGTTTCATTAATGTGTCTTTCCATTAATAGTCTCCAGATTTCTATCTGTCTAGGCTGTTTTGATGTTCTCAGTACATCTCCTGGGTCAGAAATTGCTCAACAATGAATAGGACACTTTTAGAGGGGAGCAACATAGAAACTCAGTTTTACTCTTGTTAAATTTCAGTGTTCCTCCTAAGCCACTTTGCCATCTCTTTGAGGCAGAAGTGTAGCCTATCTATCGGAGTCATACTTTTATTATCTAGAAACAGACTTCACTGGGTGTCGTCCGCATAATTCACAAACAAAATCCTACATGATTTAGTCATAGTCAGTAAAGGACGTAAATGAACATTAAAAAGAATGGGGCTTAACACCGAGCCTTGGGGTATCCCATGAAGAACTTTCTTAAATCCTGATCAAAAAGGCGGAAGTGCAATTTTGTGATGTCTACCCATCAGGTAAGATTTCATCCATTTCAGAAAAATACCTTCCACTCCTATCTCTTCCAGTCTGCTGAGTAATATTTGATGGTTGACAGTTTCGAAGGCAGCTGACAGATCTAATAAAATCCATCCTTTAATGTCCCCTCTGTCAACCATCATCCTCAGTTCATCCATTGCCTGAATTAGTGCGGTTTCTGTGCCGTGTGTTGGTCCAAAGCTTGTCTTTTCAGTTACCAGAATATTGTATTTTTCTAAATAATTGGCACATTTTTTCCAAACGTATTTTTTCTACAATCTTTATAGGGTATGGAAGCTGAGAGAGAGGCCGGTAATTACTGAAGTCATTTTTGTCTGCCAATGGTTTCTTCAGTAACAGGATAACTAGTTCTTTCTTTCAAGCGGATGGCACTGAACCAGTGGATAAGGATTGATTGCAGACTTTCAATAAAGTTGGGTACAGTTCATCCGTTATTTCTTTCCAGAGCAAAGGCAGGATTGGGTCCAGCAGAGAGCCCGAAGAAATAGACACAGCCAGTGATCTGAACTCTGCTTATCCCATAATTTCCATACTTTCGAGTTTGCCACAAGCTGCCTCCGGTTGGGCAGTTCCGCTGGATAGTGAGGTCTTACTAATAGACCTATCATCGGGCCAAGGTTCATACTCATCTTGAGAATCGTTGTTGTCCTTTATGTCATATGTATTTAGCTCAATTTTCTTATGAAGGAAATCTGACAGGTTATTACATAAATCCCGCGACGGCTTCACTGTTTGCTTAACACAATCGGGGTAAGACACATCTTTCACTATGCCAAATATTCTTTTTGTGATGCTTGCCACTTCTGTAATGGTCCTAGATATTTGGGGGTTGATTTGTAATGTTCACAGGTGATCAGCAACAAGTTATATTTATGAATTGTGATTTTTCAGAGAATGATCTTCAATGCAATTATGTGTATATAATTTCTTGTAAGAGATTATTTTCCTTTGTAGTTGTTTAATTTAGTTTTAAATGCATCTTGTCACTTTCTGAGTAGGTCCTACGCCATTGTCTTTCAGGCTTCCAACAGTTGCTTTTATTTTCCTTCAGAGTTACAGTAAACCAGGTGCTGATTGTTTAGGTTTTGCAATCAGAACTTTCATAGGAATTATTCTATCTACCGTCTCTATAATTGATTTCTGCAGATATTAGTATTTTTTATCCACTGTATTAATCTTGCTATAGCAGTTCTGTGTGTCAAATATCTTTTCCTCTTTAATCCCCCTTAATTTAGACCAGGCTCTTCCTTGTACAGTTTCCTTAATTGCTGATTCTTCTACCTCTATTTTAGGTTCACCTAGATCAAAGGTCACTAGTGAGTGATCAGACCAGTATATTGGCAGCTCGCAGGATATTCGTCAGTTTTGATTATAATATCTAAACGAAACAATTTAGAAAACTCTGGAGTTATTATAATACACGTTAACTAGGGGGTCCAATATAGAAATGCTGTGTGAAAAACTCGGAAATTTAATCCAGTTCGCTTATAACAATTTCTGACTTTTTGGGAATTCTACTGGAGAGTTTCATGGAGAACCGCTGGATGTCTATGCATCAAACATCAAAGTGACACCACCATTAGCTATCATGACTCCAGATAGGGACTTAGCAGCTAGCCTAAATATAGTCTCGCTAAACATTAAGGAACTCAATCATCTTGTTAAACGCAAAAAAATTCTAGATTATCTTGTTCAAAATAAAGGTGACATAATTCTCCTACAGGAGACTAAGCTTTCTCAGGAGGATGCAGAGTTCTTTAAAGCTATGCTCCCTAGCTGTCCACAAAAAAGGAGGGGTGATCATGCTTATTTCCAAAAAATCTAATTAGCCCTGAACTCTCACTCCAATGATAAGACTAAGCATAGCTCACCTTCAAAGAGATGAGGACCCTATACACTTAGTGAACATCTATGGGCCTAATGCAGATATACCTGAATTCTGGGAACACGTCTCAAAAGAACTGGAGAACATCCCCCAGGATGAACTCTTGGTGGTGGGCGGGGACTTCAACCTTCATCTAGATCCCCTATTGGACAGGCAGTCTAAATGTATGTACCACCCGTCACGCTCTCATGAGTCATTGTTAAGACTTTGTTCTAAATTCCACCTGCATGACTCGTGGCGACTCCAGCACCCTGACGGACGAGACTACACCTTTTACTCCCCACCACACAATTCTTACTCGAGAATCGATTATTTATTAGTCTCAAACCCCTTTACACACCTTATTGACGAAACTGGTATTGCCCCAATCTTGGTTTCAGACCATTCTTGTATCCACATGAAACTAGCAGGCTCCCGCTCCCTTACTCCCCCGAAGCGGTGGCGGCTCAATGAAGAGATCCTATTGATCCCTGAAAACAAAAGAATGATAGAACTCGCCATACAAGAATACTTTGAATTAAACTCCCGACCAGAATCAGATATATCAACAGTCTGGGATGCCTTTAAGGCCACAATAGGAGGTACACTCATAGGAATCAGGGCTCGCATGAACAAAGACCTAAACTCTGAATTAGACTCCCTAGAAAAAGAAATCAAACAATTGGAGACTTACCACACTTCCAATCTGAAAGATAGGCCTACTATTGACCGCCTGACTAATCTGAAATATAAATACAACGCCATCCTAAGTAAACGCGCAGGTGTATGGATCAATAAATTTGAAGCGCAGAAACTCTGCGAGGGTAACAAGGCCGGGAAACTCCTGGCGTCCTATCTTAAGCATAAGAGGAAACAATTCCACATCACCTCTATTAAAGATTAGGCCAATACCAGCCATACCAAACAGAAGGATATCCTTCGCACCTTCCAATCCTTCTATGAGGATCTCTATAAGAACAAAAACCAATTTAACCTGGACGAATGCACTAAATACTTAAATTCAATCCATTTACCTCGTGTTTCGGAGGAAGACAAAAATAAATTAGGGGTCCCGTTCACACTCAAGGAAATTTCGACCGCGATCAGAACACTAAAGACTAATAAGGCGCCAGGGCCAGACGGCCTTACAGCTAATTTTTATAAGGCTTTTGAAGACCATCTCAATCCTGTACTCCTTAACCTGTTCCAATCTTTTTCACGAAAAGTCAGTGTCACCCCCACAATGAGTGAAGCAACGATAATAGTTATACCAAAAGACGGGAAGGACCCTATGCTACCAAAAAACTATAGGCCGATCTCCCTTATAAACTTAGATTGTTAAATGTATGCAAAAACATTAGCCTGCAGACTAAATTCCATCTTGCCAACCTTAATCAGTAACTCTCAAGTGGGATTCTTAAAGCACCGACTGTCAAATGATAACACGAGACTCCTTTGTCATGTGCTGGAAAAATCAGAAATTTCAGACGCCCCGCGGTAGAAATTACACTTGATGCAGAAAATGCATTCAATCGAGTGTCGTGGCCTTTTCTGCGCCAATGCATGCAAGTTTTTAACCTGGGAGACGTGTATATTGATATGGTTATGGCGCTTTACTCCCGCCCATCAGCAAGAATCGCCATAAACACTTCCCTCTCTGAACCCTTTCAGCTTGAGCAGGGGACTAGGCAGGGCTGCCATTGTTTTACAAACACTCTTGATGTAGCCAGGTACTTTGACTCGCACCTCCCACCCAGTTCTTAAACAATAAGTATGGTGCACACTCTATCACGTACCGGCTGCTAGCTGATACTACTGCAAAGCATATCAGCATGTGTCTGCAAACAAAGAGGTGCATCCAAATTAAATCAGTCCAAAGAGAATAACTCAAGGGGTTTTCTTGTATCTTCTTTATTTTTATTTTCCAAAAGGTCTTGATTCCGTCATTCCACACACATTAGAACAATCACAGCCTCAACCAACGCGTTTCGTTCGAACATTGAACTTCATCAGGGCATGTTATGTTCAAGCAATCTATTCTTGTCCACCATTCAATACAACCGATGCTACTTTGACTGGCTGACATGCAAGGTGCCTGTTACTGACACAGATTCTGGTGCCACCTCCTGTTGCTTACTAAATCTAAGACATGTGGATAATAAGTTGTGGAATATGGAATCAGGATATGAGAATTTGTAACTGGATTTAATACGATTATACATTTTGACCATATTGGAATCTCTATAGCCCCTGTTGTATTGAATGGTGGACTAGAATAGATGGCTTGAACATAAAATGCCCTGATGAAGTTCAATGTTTGAACGAAACGTGTTGATTGAGGCTGTGTTTGTATAATTTGTGTGGAATCACAAACTTTTTGAAAAATAAAAATAAAGAAGATACAAAAAAACTTTTGAATTATTCTCTTTGGACTGATTTAATTTGGATCCACCTCTATGTTTGGAAACTCACACCAGCATTGGTGACTGACAGCTAAAAGCTGCTGCTGAAAAGATATGGTACCCTATTCACAAGGGTATTTTCGGTTGTACACAACAGTTCACGGACAAACATATCCCCATTTATACCTGCCAGAATTTCAGAAAGCAATTCCTGGCTAGTGGAAATGCGAAAACAAGCTTCTCCAGGGGAGAAAAAGAAAAGAGTGGGAATTTTCACAGTGGGAATAGGACCCAATGGGAGATGTCAAATGATGTCGCTTAGAAATGTGTGCTTGTTGCAGCTTTCCAGGCATACCTTCTGAGATTGTAGGTGAATGGGAAAACAGGTAAAAGCACATTCAGGCAGAGATGTAAATCTTTGCCTGCACTTTTACATTTTTTTGTGCAGAAGACCCACGGAATGCACTGGTGGAGCCGCATTACTGCAAGTTATTCCCTATTACTTACAGCTGATCTCTGAATACTAAGGTAACTCCTCAGAGTAATGTTATCACAATTTCTGCGCTTTACTGCTGTGCTCAGCGCCTAGTTCTAAATAAGTTTATGCCAACAGCTTCCATGCTCCAGTCTATAAAGTGATAAAGAACAGGCGAGCCCAGAGGTGTAAAATGTACACACATGGTGCATATTTCATGAGGGCTTCAGTCAATGGAGTCAATATTTTTTTATAATTGAAACTGAAGCACTGCTCACTTTCTGTGGAATGAAAGCCACCCTCTCATCCCCCCTTACCTTTGTGTGAGGAGGCTGGAGGCCGAGGCAGCTTTATGCTGGCCACGCGTGCTTTGCTGTCACTACTCACATTCACTGCGGGGCAGATTTACAAGCCCTTTGCGCCACTTTTGCGTCACTTTTAACATGGAAAAAGTGACTAAAAAATGGCACAAGGGGCTTGTAAATAAGCCCCTACATGTTTCTAGGCACATCTTATAAGTGAGTTGTGACGTCATAACGTGTAAGTAATAGAAAAAACAGGTAGGCTTTCATGTGAAGATGCACCCCACCTCACAACGTAATGATAAAAATAACAGCACTCATGATAATTTGTGGATGTGTTTTAGCAGTTTTAAAGTATGAATCAGACCCGCTGAAGCATCGAAGCACTATACATAAGAATGCGAGGTGCATAAAAGACTGTCATATAAATAATACAGGAAATATCGGCCTTAACTATTCAAAATACATATAACTTGTGTATTTGTAAAGCGCACGGTCACCCAGAGGTCTCTTGGCGCTGAATAACAGATGTTCATTGTTATCAAACTCAATGGTACTCATTTTATCGAACTGAGATGGATGAAAAGCTGAGTGGACCCACCAGGATTTGAACCTGTGACCATGAGGTCGAACACAGGCCGCTGCAATGGACAAATTGGTCCACTGAGCCACCAGACCCTGCATATGATAAAGAACGGTATCTGCCTTAGACTATAAGAGAGGAGGACATGGAGAGCTATATCATCTTCACCAACAAACAGGACAGGAGACGAAGAACCTCTGCAGCATTCCAGCTGTGAATCTCAGTTCCTTCACTTCCGCATCTTAAAAGGCCAGGGGGCGTCCTGCATCCTGCTGCAACTGAGAGGTCTGCTTGAAGAGCAGATCATGAATCCCTTTCTCCAAACTATTTTCTGATGGATTTATTCCGGTACCCAGGTGAATGAATGTCCAGACTTTTGGAATATTTCCGCAGAAAGATCGCCCCGCCTTGCTTTTTTGAAGAAAGGTGTTTCCAGGCAGAAAAAGAAGGAACTTCCGAGGGAACCTGCTTGAATGACTCATTTATGTGGGTTAAGCAGGGGTTTCCCTGGAGTGAAGCAGCGATGGGGCGACTAAAAGGAACTCTGTGCTCTGCGGATAAGTTTAAGATTATGGTGTGACATCCACGGCTGCGGTGGTCCTGATGTAGCTGATAGCCCTGCTGTGTCCTCCCGCGAGGACACTTCCAAATATGCCCGGGTGTCACCGGTGGTCCTGATGTAGCTGATAGCCCTGCTGTGTCCTCCCGCAAGGACACTTCCACATACACCCGGGTGTCATCGATGGTCCTGATGTAGCTGATAGCCCTGCTGTGTCCTCCCGCGAGGACACTTCCAAATATGCCCGGGTGTCACCGGTGGTCCTGATGTAGCTGATAGCCCTGCTGTGTCCTCCTGCGAGGACACTTCCACATACCCCTGGGTATCATCTGTGGTCCTGATGTAACTGATAGCCCTGCTGTGTCCTCCCGCGAGGACACTTCCACATACACCCGGGTGTCACCGGTGGTCCTGATGTAACTGATAGCCCTGCTGTGTCCTCCGGTGAGGACACTTCCACATACCCCTGGGTGTCACCAGTGGTCCTGATGTAACTGATAGCCCTGCTGTGTCCTCCGGTGAGGACACTTCCACATACACCCGGGTGTCACCGGTGGTCCTGATGTAACTGAAAGCCCTGCTGTGTACTCCCACGAGGACACCTCCTCATACACTCGGGTGTCACTGGTGGTCCTGATGTAGCTGATAGCCCTGCTGTGTCCTCCGGTGAGGACACTACCACATACACACGGGTGTCGCCGGTGGTCCTGATGTAACTGATAGCCCTGCTGTGTCCTTTCGCGAGAACACATCCACATACACCCGGGTGTCACCGGTGGTCCTGATGTAACTGATAGCCGTGCTGTGTCCTCCCACAAGGACACTTCCACATACCTCTGGGTGTCACCGGTGGTCCTGATGTAACTGATAGCCCTGCTGTGTCCTCCGGTGAGGACACTTCCACATACACCCGGGTGTCACCGGTGGTCCTGATGTAACTGAAAGCCCTGCTGTGTCCTCCCACGAGGACACCTCCACATACACCCGGGTGTCACCGGTGGTCCTGATGTAACTGATAGCCCTGCTGTGTCCTCCCACGAGGACACTTCCACATACCCCTGGGTGTCACCGGTGGTCCTGATGTAACTGATAGCCCTGCTGTGTCCTCCGGTGAGGACACTTCCACATACACCCGGGTGTCACCGGTGGTCCTGATGTAACTGAAAGCCCTGCTGTGTCCTCCCACGAGGACACTTCCACAGACACTCGGGTGTCACCGGTGGTCCTGATGTAACTGATAGCCCTGCTGTGTCCTCTGGTGAGGACACTTCCACATACACCCCGGTGTCACTCGTGGTCCTGATGTAACTGATAGCCCTGCTGTGTCCTCCGGTGAGGACACTTCCACATACACCCGGGTGTCACCGGTGGTCCTGATGTAACTGATAGCCCTGCTGTGTCCTCCCGCGAGGACACTTCCACATACACCCGGGTGTCACCGGTGGTCCTGATGTAACTGATAGCCCTGCTGTGTCCTCCCACGCGGACACTTCCACATACGCCTGGGTGTCACCGTTGGTCCTGATGTAACTGATAGCCCTGCTGTGTCCTCCCACGAGGACACTTCCACATGCCCCTGGGTGTCACCTGTGGTCCTGATGTAACTGATAGCCCTGCTGTGTCCTCCCACAAGGACACTTCCACATACCCCTGGGTGTCACCTGTGGTCCTGATGTAACTGATAGCCCTGCTGTGTCCTCCCGCGAGGACACTTCCACATACACCCGGGTGTCACCGGTAGTCGTGATGTAACTGATAGCCCTGCTGTGTCCTCCCGCGAGGACACTTCCACATACACCCGGGTGTCACCGGTGGTCCTGATGTAACTGATAGCCCTGCTGTGTCTTCCCGCGAGGACACTTCCCCATACACCCGGGTGTCACCGGTGGTCCTGATGTAACTGATAGCCCTGCTGTGTCCTCCGGTGAGGACACTTCCACATACACCCGGGTGTCACCGGTGGTCCTGATGTAACTGATAGCCCTGCTGTGTCCTCCTGTGAGGACACTTCCACATACACCCGGGTGTCACCGGTGGTCCTGATGTAACAGAAAGCCCTGCTCTGTCCTCCAGCGAGGACACTTCCACATACCCCTGGGTATCATCTGTGGTTCTGATGTAACTGATAGCCCTGCTGTGTCCTCCTGCAAGGACACTTCCACATATACGCAGATGCCATCAGTGGGCCTGACGTAACTGATAGCCCTGCTGTGTCCTCCCACGAGGACTCTTCCACATACACCCGGGTGTCACCGGTGGTCCTGATGTAACTGAAAGCCCTGCTGTGTCCTCCCACGAGGACACTTCCACAGACACTCGGGTGTCACCGGTGGTCCTGATGTAACTGATAGCCCTGCTGTGTCCTCTGGTGAGGACACTTCCACATACACCCAGGTGTCACTCGTGGTCCTGATGTAACTGATAGCCCTGCTGTGTCCTCCGGTGAGGACACTTCCACATACACCCGGGTGTCACCGGTGGTCCTGATGTAACTGATAGCCCTGCTGTGTCCTCCCGCGAGGACACTTCCACATACACCCGGGTGTCACCGGTGGTCCTGATGTAACTGATAGCCCTGCTGTGTCCTCCCACGAGGACACTTCCACATACGCCTGGGTGTCACCGTTGGTCCTGATGTAACTGATAGCCCTGCTGTGTCCTCCCACGAGGACACTTCCACATGCCCCTGGGTGTCACCTGTGGTCCTGATGTAACTGATAGCCCTGCTGTGTCCTCCCACGAGGACACTTCCACATACCCCTGGGTGTCACCTGTGGTCCTGATGTAACTGATAGCCCTGCTGTGTCCTCCCGCGAGGACACTTCCACATACACCCGGGTGTCACCGGTAGTCGTGATGTAACTGATAGCCCTGCTGTGTCCTCCCGCGAGGACACTTCCACATACACCCGGGTGTCACCGGTGGTCCTGATGTAACTGATAGCCCTGCTGTGTCTTCCCACGAGGACACTTCCCCATACACCCGGGTGTCACCGGTGGTCCTGATGTAACTGATAGCCCTGCTGTGTCCTCCGGTGAGGACACTTCCACATACACCCGGGTGTCACCGGTGGTCCTGATGTAACTGATAGCCCTGCTGTGTCCTCCTGTGAGGACACTTCCACATACACCCGGGTGTCACCGGTGGTCCTGATGTAACAGAAAGCCCTGCTCTGTCCTCCAGCGAGGACACTTCCACATACCCCTGGGTATCATCTGTGGTTCTGATGTAACTGATAGCCCTGCTGTGTCCTCCTGCAAGGACACTTCCACATATACGCAGATGCCATCAGTGGGCCTGACGTAACTGATAGCCCTGCTGTGTCCTCCCACGAGGACTCTTCCACATACACCCAGGTGTCACCTGTGGTCCTGATGTAACTGATAGCCCTGCTGTGTCCTCCCACAAGGACACTTCCACAGACACTTGGGTGTCACCGGTGGTCCTGATGTAACTGATAGCCCTGCTGTGTCCTCCCACGAGGACACTTCCACATACACCCAGGTGTCACCTGTGGTCCTGATGTAACTGATAGCCCTGCTGTGTCCTCCGGTGAGGACACTTCCACATACACCCGGGTGTCACCTGTGGTCCTGATGTAACTGATAGCCCTGCTGTGTCCTCCGGTGAGGACACTTCCACATACCCCTGGGTGTCACCTCTGGTCCTGATGTAACTGATAGCCCTGCTGTGTCTTCCCACGAGGACACTTCCACATACACCCGGGTGTCACCGGTGGTCTTGATGTAACTGATAGCCCTGCTGTGTCCTCCCACGAGGACACTTCCACATACCCCCGGGTGTCATTGTAAGGTGTAGGGCATTGAATGGATTTGTTTGGAACTCCTTGTTGAAGAGTTGAAGGAGTTCATAGTTTGACGGCTTTTCCTATTGGCCAGTTGTGATTCCCCCGTCTCACAACTATGCTATAAATATAGAATATTCATATAATAATTCGTTTTTGTGTAGCTCCCACCGTACACTGACTAATACTCTGGGTAAATGATGCTATTATTACCTGTATCATATGTATACATTAAATGGAGCTTTGAAGCATGAAAACTTGAGTCACAACTCCAAGAGTTTGATAATGTGTCCAGCTGAGTTTCTTAAAGTTAGATATGCAAGGTTGCCAGCTACTAACTACTTTTCTACTTTTCAGCAACTAATACCAACTGCGTGAAGAGATCTGGTATCTTTCATACATTTTAGTAAAGTTTGCAATAGTAAACAAATAGTCAAGAATAACCCTTATTCCTTTTTCCAAAATAGAGATAGAGTGAAGATGGAGAGAGAGAAAGAGCGAGAGACAAAAGAAAAAGACAATAAGGGAGAAACAAGTGAACAGGCAGAGTTAAAAAAGAACGAAATAAGGAGCGAGAGAGAAAGAGGCAGTGCTTAATTTGAGCCAGTGGTTGCTGGTGGGGGCCTCCCATACTCATTCTTGGGGACCGGCGCTTATTTTTCCTTATCAGACGTTTACAGCGAGCAGGAGAAGGAAAGCACAAGTAGTGAAAAGATAGAGGAAGAGAAAGATGCAAAAACCGTCACACAGAGAGGAAGCGAGGGAGACAGAGAGAGAGAGAGATCAGAGGGGGAGAAGAGAGAGAGAGAGAGAGAGAGAGAGAGAGGGAGAGAGAGAGAGATCAGAGGGGGAGAAGAGAGAGAGAGAGAGAGAGGGAGAGAGAGAGAGATCAGAGGGGGAGAAGAGAGAGAGAGAGAGAGATCAGAGGGGGAGAAGAGAGAGAGAGAAAGAGAGAGAGAGATCAGAGGGGGAGAAGAGAGAGAGAGAGAGAGGGAGAGAGAGAGAGATCAAAGGGGGAGAAGAGAGAAAGAGAGAGAGAGATCAGAGGGGGAGAAGAGAGAGAGAGAAAGAGAGAGAGAGATCAGAGGGGGAGAAGAGAGAGAGAGAGAGAGGGAGAGAGAGAGATCAGAGGGGGAGAAGAGAGAGAGAGAGAGAGATCAGAGGGGGAGAAGAGAGAGAGAGAAAGAGAGAGAGAGATCAGAGGGGGAGAAGAGAGAGAGAGAGGGAGAGAGAGAGAGATCAGAGGGAGAGAAGAGAGAGAGAGAGAGAGGGAGAGAAGAGAGAGAGATCAGGGGGGAGAAGAGAGAGAGAGTGAGAGATCAGAGGGAGAGAGATCAGAGGGGGAGAAGAGAGAGAGAGTGAGAGGGAGAGAGAGAGATCAGAGGGGGAGAAGAGAGAGAGAGAGAGAGGGAGAGAGAGAGATCAGAGGGGGAGAAGAGAGAGAGAGAGAGAGAGAGAGATCAGAGGGGGAGAAGAGAGAGAGAGAGAGAGAGAGAGGGAGAGAGAGAGAGATCAGAGGGGGAGAAGAGAGAGAGAGAGAGAGGGGGGGAGAAGAGAGAGAGAGAGAGGGAGAGAGAGAGAGATCAGAGGGGGATAAGAGAGAGAGAGTGAGAGATCAGAGGGAGAGAGATCAGAGGGGGAGAAGAGAGAGAGAGTGAGAGATCAGAGGGAGAGAGATCAGAGGGGGAGAAGAGAGAGAGAGAGAGGGAGAGATCAGAGGGAGAGAGATCAGAGGGGGAGAAGAGAGAGAGAGTGAGAGATCAGAGGGAGAGAGATCAGAGGGGGAGAAGAGAGAGAGAGAGAGGGAGAGATCAGAGGGAGAGAGATCAGAGGGGGAGAAGAGAGAGAGAGTGAGAGATCAGAGGGAGAGAGATTAGAGGGGGAGAAGAGAGAGAGAGAGAGAAGTAGAGCGATGGAGAAAACACAATATGTAGGGAGGGAGTTTTAACAGAGAAAAACAATGGGAGGATTAAACCTCCAAAATGACACAATCAGGCAATGCGCCTTGAGTTCCTGGGCGAGGATGCCTGCAAGACACTGCAAACAAAAACAGAAGGAGAGAAAAGTCCATATAAATTAAATTAAACCTTTTGCTCTTTGTTGCAGAGGTAGTGTACCTCGCTTGGAATAGATTTTTCCTTTCCTAATATCTTAAAATAATTCCTGCTGCTGCTCTGCCCACATCTGACTTCAGAGTCAATTTGCGACCTTCTAATTTGGAGACATTTCTCTGGAGACTGAGCTCAGACCCTTCAGAGGCTTAATTAATCTTCTACTGGACAGTTTTTGGAACAAATATTAATCTTCCTCATTGCTAACAATCCTTCTCGAGAGAAAATGGCACAATTAAAAAGCTGACTTTTCTCTGCCTCAACTGTTCTGTAACACAGGCGTCCTGGAAGGTACTAGAAGAGAGTGGGGCTTCTCTTTGCATCTCTTTGCAGACCAGAGGACTGCTGTAAATGGTTGTGTACACAGAAAGGCAGCCTGGCTCAAAATGGCTGCCATTGTGAAAACAAATCACTTCTCAAGGTGCATTAAAATGTGCAACCGGCACTGACAATCCTCATGCCCATATTACAGGACCTTGCAAGTTGCAAGGGCAAGTGGGAGGCTTGAAGGGTGGTATGTAATGCTATGTGTATTTGTATAGCGCACAACACATCTGGGAGGGTATTATGGTGCTGAGGAATGCTACCTCGACTAACCTTGTAAGGACAGGTATCAGTGCTCTCTGGCTGCTCGTGAGGCCTTAACCCGTTCGCTGCTTCTGTCTGCCAACGGCCGTCGCGAGCACTACCTCCGTAGTGCTGCGCACTTCCATTGGCCGACGCAGCCCCGCCCACTCTTCAAAGCCGCCGCACCGCAGTGGATTTTCGGCCGCAGTAAAGGGGTTAAAGTCTGCCTGCCCCTGCATAGCAGGCAATACCCAATCACCCAGTGGCGTAACAAAAGGTGAGAGGGCCTGCATGCAAGAAATGCTGACGGTGCCCCTCACACTCACAAGGTAGGGGCTGAGGGGGTCCCCTCCAGTATGAGTAAGCCTGCCCCCCTCCCCCCCCCTGCACCGTTGCAGCTGCTGGGGCCTTTGTTACACCCCTGCAATCACCAGCAGAAGGGCTCCATTGCTGACCATGTGTCTTTTGGCTGCACCAGTAGGCAGGGGTAGAGAGCAGGAAGCCATCTTGTGAAACAGGCTCTTTCCATGAAGCTCACCAGGAAATGCATATCTGTCAAAGACAAATGCTTACAAAAATGTAACAGATGGGTGTACGGACAGATAAACAGACTCACAGACAAATGGATGAATGGGTCTTTGGGTAGATGGATGGATGGATGGCTATGTAAATGGACGGATAGATCGATAAATGGACATATGGATGGATAAAAGTGCTTAATTTGAAAAAAGATAAGTGCCAGGACCTCTTTAGGAGGCCATTGGAGGTTGCACCACCCATTGCCCCTTCCACTGCTGCCAAGGACCCCACCAATACTACTACTGACCAGCACACCCCTACAATTGTGACAATACAGACAATCCCAGGCCCATAAAGCTATAAGAATGGCTTGGGCGGCAGGTATGAGCCATTTTAATATATATTGAGTTAATAAACAACTGTTGTGTTCGTTTCTAATTAGACAAACAGCGCCACCATGTGGCAGGCTCTCATGAGTGCTGGTACTTACAATTAAGTGCCGGTGCCGAGCACTGGAAACAACTGGCTCAAATAAAGCACTGATAGACAGATGGACAGATGAAGCACAAGCTATAGCTGTTCCTTGCAAGGGATGCTCTTGCTCTGTTGCTCACACATCCCGGTCCTTCCATCGCGAAGCGTCAACGCCACCACTGCTCGAACATCTGTTTCTGTGATTGCTGCCTGTGTACCGCCTCCCACACCGCAGCATCTGCAGATGAAGGCGGCGGGTTTCATCCCAGAACATTAGAACAACTTCAATCATTCCTTGAACTGAACCCTCTCCCTGTCAGATCCCAAACGGTAGTGTGGCAGGCATCACAGCCAGCCTGAGCTGGGGGCTGCCAGGGGAGCCCCCAGACCCTTTCTGTCACACGCACCCCCTGTCAGGGAGTCCTAACTTTCAGCGTCTGACGTGACCTTGACGTGACCCTGTCGTCTCCCTTCTCTGAACATGGCGCCAATTCCCAGGACTCAAACTGGTTTGTCATTTTACTGTCAAAGAAAGGAAACAAATCAGGAACAGTTCATTAGGTACCTCTCGTAGTGATCCAAAATCTCTTTTAATGCGTGTGTTATGAGGCAGGGACCACGCAGATTTTGATGATTATGTTTAGAAAACGTTTTTGCACCCGAGGAAAGAGTTTGCAGACTGTGAAAAGATACCAGTTATGTAAAGTGTCTAATACAGCATTAAATAAAGAAAAGCAGGGATGCCTGGCTAACATTGCAGCAAACTATTCTTTGAATAATAATATAATTTGTATAATTTCTGGTATTTTCCACTGCAATTCCTTTCACAAAATACCCAAGACTGGTATTCGGGAGCGCTTCCCGGGAGCGCAGGAGCAGTGCAAAGAATATAATGTGAGGGGCTGTTTGTGTTACGTGGCCTGCTCTGTTTTTTAGCTCGAAAGGTGTCCTTGCATCTATGCAAAGGGCCTTAACTGCATTTATTAGTATGTTGTTTGGGTAAAAAAGCACAATCACAGGAGCACGGGCACCTAAGGCGAGCAGCACACCTGATTTTTCAATATTTATTAGCATGAAATGCAGACTCACTTTGATTTTTCATGTGATTTTGAGTAAGGTTTGGCCATTTTGCATCATTTACACAACACAATTAAGCGAGTTTCACCCCGAGTTACTACTTTTTCTCTATGTTGTTATCTTGCTGATTCAATTATTAACATTACTAAATATCTAATGATGTGCCGAAACCACCGGCTCAAATTAAGCACCATGGGCCTCATTTATGAGAAATGACGCATCGCTGCGTGAAAGCAGTGATGCGTTACTTCTCAGTGCGCACTCCTTGCGACATTCCTGATGCCTCATATTTAATGTATGATGCATCATATCGCAAGGAGTTACAGATACGCCAGTATTTCTGACGTATCTGTAAGCGCAAAAGTGACGCATTGCTGGAGTGTGTCACAAAAGTGACGCAACTCCAGCAATGCGTCCTTTCACATGGGGCAAGCCCCATGTGAAAGGGCCTACGTCAGTCTTACGCCTGCTGTGAGACAGGCGCAAGATTTTGACGCAACAGCGTCCTAAAAGTGACGCAGTGAAATCTTAAAGATTTCACTGCGTCACTTTTAGGACCCTTCCTTGCGTCAATACGCCCCCTCTTGAAATACATTATACCTGGCGCAGGTATAATGTGGTGCAGGGGTTTACAAAGTGACGCATCTACCTAGATGCGCCACTTTGTGAATATGGCGCAACAAGACGATTTTTTACGCCACTGGTGCGTCACAGAAAGTGACGCATCGGCGGCGTAAAAGTGACGCACGGCCTCATAAATGAGGCCCCAGTTATCTGAGAGTACAGGAGCAGCATTCTACCACATCCATCTCCCATTCCTAACATATATTACTGAAAAATATTTGCATTAAACAGGGACACACACAAATGGGGCGCCGGTGGCCTGTTGAAGGTAAGTCTATGCCAAATCCATAGGCCTTTACTACTAAGTGCCCCACTGATTGCCTGTGTATTACGCAGTAATCTCCCACATTAATGCGAAAGAATATTGCTCCATTGTGGCAAACTAGAGGGAAAACTCACAATTACATTTTAAATGGTTCACTGAAAACCTGAAAAACACAAAGAGGTACTTTGTACGTTTGATTAAAATGCAGAGCAAATTATTCCCAGTCAGCTAAATGTTTCTCTCTGCATCAATCTAGTAAATAAAACCATTTGATCGAGATAGTTAGAGGTATTACTAGTCCATGAAAAATATTAATGCTATAAATTTGTGATTTGACAAATTATCTGGCACATGCATCAATGTAGGCTTTTGCGATTCCTAAATAGCGATTTTTGAGGAATCGCAATTTAGAGATTCCTTAGATTGCGATTTCTGCATTTGGGATGATGCATCCCAAATGCAAAAATACTGGTAGCAAAGGGGCGGATTCTGAGAATCTGCCCGTTTGCGACCGGTTTTTGGTTTGATGCATGGGGCCATACAGCTCTATATGTCCTTCTGCAGATGTAAAAGGGATTTAGGAGAAGATTGCTCTCACAAACATGTGTCCCCCTTTCGAGCTTCCTCCCTTCCAGGGGATGATTTAAACAGGCTTAAGACTGAAACCTTTACACCAATAAATGAGAATTTAAAAAAAGCCCTTTAGTTAAGACATATGTATCTCGACCGATATCTCAAGCCCTTGTATGTTACTAACAGCAACTGGTGTTAGTATATTTCCTGTGCTATGCCTCTCTCTGTCTTGAGACTATGGGCCAGATGTACAACGCTTTCAATTTGCGAGTCGCAAATTCGTCGTTTTGCAACTTGCAATTTGCGAATCACAAAATGTAATTTACAACAGTGTCTCAGACACTGTTTGCAATTCCTAATGGGGTCGCATATTGCCTGCCTCATTAATATTCAGGAGGCCGGTGCAATTGGCCACCCCATTGGGAGTGGCTAGTACTCCCTGGGCTGGTGGCATTCTGGAGTCAGCAGACTACCATGTGTCTGACTGCTTTTTAAATAGAGCAGTTTTTTTAACGTTTAAATAAAACAGAATGTTTTTAAAAAAGAAAATGAAATGTTTCTGTGTCATTTTTTAAGAGCAGGCAGTGGTCCGTGGGACCATTGCCTCCTTTTAAAACATATTTTTGCATACATTCAAAAGGAGGAAGGGGTACGCTGGGGGCCCCTTCCCGTTTATGAGTGCCTTACCACCTACTTGAAGTAGGTGGTAAACGGCAAGTGTTTTGCGACCGCATCATCGTACATTAAAGTGCGACTCGCTATTAGGAAGGGACTGCCTAGGCACGCCCCTTCCTAATAGCGAGTCGCAAACCCTATTTTGCGAGTTGGGAATAGGTTACCGACTCACAAAATAGAGTTTGTACATGCGGCAGACCCATTTTTTATGGTTTGAAACGGGTCAATGTCCAGTTTGCAACTGCAACAAACTGTTGTACATCTGGCCCTTGGTTTCTTTCAATTTACAAGCAGATGTCTTGAGAGTTGTGTCTCATGACATAATTCTGGTCCTAACAGCTTCAGATGCATGAGGCCCCCGCTCTTCCCTGTCAAAGCCCTGCAATGTGTGCCAGAGATCACAGCCCGACTGCAGAGAATAATAGCATTTTTAACCCCTTCCAATCCGGGTTTGGCTTGGGCATGAGTTTTAAGGAGTGGTTGAGCTTGTTTGGCTGACTTTAGGAAAGTGGACAATGAGGGCAGTATGGGAACCCCGATGTTGCGGTTCACCACAAGCTAACTTGCCTACGGAGGAAAAACATCAGTGTTTCTGGCAGTCATTATATATTTCTTTTCTTATTGCACTCATGTGATACAGGGGAGTACTTACTTGCAAGCCCTTTCTCACCCCAGGATGCTGAGCTGTCCCACAGAGAGCTGCCCACTCATTATTATCCCTTGTCCATCCGATTCTCTTAGATTAACCCCTTCACTGCGGCGGCTATTACGCCGCAGTGCTAAGAGGGCAGGGCGGAAGAGCGGCGGGCGCATGCTGGTGACGGAACCGCTCCGTCACCAGCGTCGGTTGCGCTGTGCTTATGACGGAGCGGTTCCGTCATGGACCCGCCCGCTCAATAGAACGCTCAGCGCAGGCGCGGAATTCGCGCCGCGCATGAGCGTCGGGCGGGCCATGACGGACCCGCTCCGTCATCAGCACAGCGCCACCGCAGATGATGACGGAGCGGTTCCGTCATCAGCACTTAAGGGGTTAAAGGGCCTACCATTTATAAACACCACAAGACCTGACCTCTCTAGAAAGGATATTCTTATATTTTTAAGACCCAAGGGGAGCTTTTCAGCAACTTTTGACTCCCCCACAGGTCCAGCTAGCTGCCAGTGACCTGTTGGTACAACTATTCCATTTAAAAAGAATGTCAATAACCACATAACATACACACATAGGAGTGTTTTTGAACCATCACATAAATGTGTAAATCAGAAAAAATGTGAGAACGGCTAGAAAAAGGTCTTGTGGTGTTTATGAATGATTGAGTGGGGGGTGATCTGACCTCTTTTCTCCCCCTGTGCCCCTGTTGTGTATGTAAAGGACGTACCATACTCAAGGGTTTACCCATTCTGTGTCTATGGGGAAATGTGTTGATACCCAGGAACGTAAGGTTTTAAGGTGTGATGCTGACCCATGCTTTCAATTTATCTTGAAATGGAAGCTTAGTTATACAGACGCTAAAATCATGACCACTCGGTGGTGGGTGAATATGATTTTCCAATAATCACCCCCCAATAAATTGGATTTTTTGTGTCTAAGAATGAGTCTAGTTGCAAGGTGCCCAAAGAAGTGACATAGATTTATAAGAGCGTAAAAAATACCACAAGGTGTCAAGGTGCTAAAGAGGGCGAGCTCCAAAGCTAAGGGTTCAAAAGAAGCAAGAGTTCCAGGATCTGAAGAGGAAGACAAACTGCAGATTAATTGAAGAGTGAAAAGCCAGGTCTTCAAGGCTTTTCAAAAAGCATTGGGGTCATGCAAGTTACTGCTAGAGCGTGGAAAGGAAATCCATAGTTTTTCTGCGGAGCTCTACGGTAGACTTCCTCCTGCCTTCGTAGAGGTTGACAGATCTTGAACACTATCCAGGATGCACAAAAAGTGGCGCTTTGCAAAGGACCTGTTCGCTCGAAGATTCCTAGAAGAATTTGATTGTCCCTGTTGTTTCCTGGAAAAGCCCAGGTCCATATCTAGAGCTGGTTATCGTGATGGATCGACCGCGATCTTCCTTACTCCTCGATTAACAAACTACAATATATTAAAACCAGCTCAGCCAGAATCCTTTTTGGATCCAAGTCTTTGGAGCAGGCATCAGTGGATCTCAGTCCTGTCACTTGATCAATCATAAAATATTCCTCACCAAAGACTCTCCGTTCACTTGAAAAGTGAGGCTGAAAGGGACTCTCCACAGGCAGAGACCGCTCTCGTCAAGTCCAAGGTGTTGGATTCTCCGGTGGCCACGCAGAAGGAAGGAATGGACCATCGCTGGTCCTGTGACCTTCTGGTTCTCCCCCAGGCGACTGAATTAATCCGCTTTGGATCGGCCACACTACGCTTCCCTCCCCTCTATAGTGTCAGTGCGCTTTGAAAGAATTATTTAACATAACGTAACATTTGAGTTCAATGGTGTCATCTTAAATGTATCGGTGCAGGCCGTGCAGTCTGTGTCCCCGCCTTGTGCTGTACTGTTTCATGCTGACGATAAAGGACTGAGGTGATATTCCAAACTAAACCTCACACAGCTACCTTTGAATCTGTTAGCATTCATTGCTTGCTGTTGACATTTGATGTGATCTGCACATCTTGAATCTTAATCCCAGAAGAGGTATCTTGACCTTTCAGTCGTCTGAGTTCATTGAATGGAGTACCCATAAACTGGATTACATTAACAACTGTTATTCACAATGCACAGACATGAATAAACTGTGTCATGGAGCACTATATAAAAGCACACTATTTGTCTTTATCCGTCTGTGAAGGATTCCATATGCCTTCTTGAGACCCCCTAAAGGTGTTGTTTTTCTTGCACCCTGATTTTAAACCCCTCTGAGATCTGGAGCCTTTAAACCAGCCTCTGTCATAATGTTTTTCTCTTTAACTGTCTGTCCTTTCCTGCATGGTCACATCATATTAGTCACAGTAGTGAGGCCAGACTCAGGTCAGACCTACTGGTGAAGGACTCTGGTTTTAATAATATTCTGCAAATTTAGTGTAGCAGATGCATATGATTACAGATCCCACACTGCACTGTTCTAAGTTTTAACTGGATGGAGAGTATTTTTTTATCTGTCACTATCATCCTTGATTGCACCACTCCACTGGACCCTGTCAGCACAAGATCACACTTCAAGCCTACATGCCACTGTCAGATAGCTCCTTTATTAATCAAAGTATAAATTAATCACTCAATTGCGGTAGCAGGTAACTTGTACTTTATGGTGAAGCTAATAAATGTAGAATTTATGTGGAGACTTTTTTTTTTTAAATAATCTGTATTTTCATTAAAAACAGCCTTACAAGAATGTCTCCCTGCAGACTAGCCAAGGAAGGGCTACTAGTCATAAGCACCCAGATGGCATACCCATTGGGGCAGATTTACAAGCCCCTTGCGCCTCTTTTGCGTCACTTTTAACATGAGAAAAGTGACGAAAAAAGTGGCGCAAGGGACTTGTAAATCTGCCTCATTGTGTTTACTGGGCTCAAGGCAAGTTGCTCAGCCTCACCAGCTGGATTACCCTAAAGTTCAAGTAGAATAAGAACCCCGGATGGAGGGGCACTTTCTTGCAACAGGAGCCCTCTTGTTTTGAAATTCAAAGAAAGTCACAGATGAGATTTTAGTGTCATGAAAACAGAACTTTGGTAGCATGCGTCAGTGTAGTGTAGCGCCTATGAGGACATCAAAACTGCAGTGTCATCTTAAGGTTTTTTTGGGACCTGGTCAAGACATATTTTAGTGCTCCCCGTTAGGAACACATTTTAATTTTATTACTCATTAATCTAATTAAAGCCCGTATAATACCAAACAAACTTTCAAAACTGACTATGTTCTAAGGTAACTTACACACAAGCCCCTTAACGCACTATCGATATCCAACCGCATACACTTTTTAGCAAAATACCTTTTGGGCTCAGTCCCACTGAAAAATCTGGCAGGGCTCCGAGGCTGCGCCTGTCAGAAAATCCTATACATTTGCATCAAATAATATTAAATAGATCAATTTATGTAGAGATATGATCTAAACAAACCGATGTATTTAAGTCTGTATTGCCTGTCCCAGGCTTCCTGCCCTCCCTCCCTCTGAAATCATTACATAAAGGGTTGACCCAAAAGTACTGGTACCTGGGTGTTCAATGTTGCAGGGAAAAGTGGTCCCAGTATACACTTTTAAAAGAACAAAAACAATTATTTGTGCTGTACAAAAATAAATTATACATTGAATTTGTGAGGAATGTTATTTATTCACATCCTCATCAAACCACATATATGAAAAAACTTTTCATTACATATGAACATTGTGCCCACCAATAGACTACAGTTTTAGTCTATTGTCTCTGTCTACTGACGGATGTATGACGGTACTACGCGTGGTATTACCATGCGTACCGTTATTACGCAGGTCGTTACAACGACTTGCTTTGGGGAGCGCTGGATAGTGAATAGTTTAATTTACTATTCCAACTCCAGTCCCCGTGGATAGTAGGGAAGGTGTTGGATAGTAAATTAAACTATTCCCTTTCCTAGAGCGCCCTCCAGCAAAAGTCGTTGTAACGACTTTCGTTGTAAAACCTGCGTTGTAATGGTACCGCGTTGTTAGAGTTTCGTTGTAAAGGATGTTCCCCTCTACTGACACCGGGACGTGGTGATGCAGTGTTTTGGCACCATCCAGTGGCTGCAAGTACACGCCCTGAATGCGCGCGTGTACTTAAGTAAGATCCCCGGATCCCGACGGCTGACAGTTCTTTCCCGCGGTAAGAATATAGATGGGCTCACAGTTGTTTCTTAATACTTCACAATGATGTAGTGCAGCCCCATTTAGGGATATAAATAGTGAATCGTCCTGTCTCCTGTTTCTTACAGATTCAGGCACGGGGCTGTCAGTTTCAAGTTAACTGAACCGCCGAGGAGCATTGAGTTTTGGCCTTATTCTGTATCTGGTTCCATACTATATACATTGTGGTTTGTCTAGGGACGGAAGAGTAATGCTTCTTTTTCCAGTGTCTTTTCCTTTCTTTTTTTGACCGTATGCCCTTGTGTGGATAATAGTGTGCATATTTTTGGATAGGTACTGAGTTACGGCTTGCCATTCTATGTCTTGTCTCTAAGCACTCAGCGCTTTAGTTGTTTTAACTGATTTACAGACTAACATACTCACGTCTCCGTTTAAAAAAAAATTCTGATGCAATGACCAGTATACTAATTTAATTGACATTGGTGGAGGAAACCAATGGTTCCTCCTTATGTAAGTAATGCTTTCAGTCATTGGCATGAGATTTTCCGTGCTTTCCCACTGGCAACTGTATAGGCCTTTTCCATGTGGCATTTTTTCTATGTATAGGCCACTTACGCAATACCTCATTTTTCAGTTTCTAGTGCGCTCTCTAGTTTTAGGAGCCTGTTGGCCCTTCATCCCTCAACTCAGCCCTCCATGTAGGGCTGTTCACTGGTAATTATTAGGAGTTTCTTTGCCCATTGCCTAATTAAGTGTAATTTCGTTGGTTCATTGTGTTTTTATTTACCTTAGGTGCCCCACTCCCCCCTCCACATGTCCTAGTCCTGAGGAAGACCCCATAGTAAGGTGGAATTCAGCCTACGCTGCTCGGGGGTCGAAACGTCGACTTTTGTATTTCTTACCAAACCCAAGAACAACAGATCATTGTTACTGTGTTTTACTGTATGGGCATGGTTAACAACTGTCTAAATTTGTATGTGGCCTAATGATATGCCTATGGGATGTCAACTGTTGATTTTGTGACTACACCGAACCCTTTGAACTGTCTACACAACTTCAATCCTCACAAAACCACTTACCTTCCCCAATACCTCCCCCTCTCTTCCGGGCACAACGTTCATATGTAATGAAACGTTTTTTTCATATATGTGCTTTGATGAGGATGTGAATAAATAACATTCCTCACAAATTCAATGTATAATTTCTTTTTGTATAGCGCAAAGAATTGTTTTTGTTCTTTTAAAAGTGTATACTGGGACCACTTTTCCCTGCAACTCCCTCACTATGAAGCAGGAGACAGAAGCCAGGCAGTAAATCAACTTTCTGCACAGTGAAGAACAACTCAGGGCTTACCTTTCTAAAGCCCTTCATTGCCACTGTGGTCCAAGGAGGTATCCACTGTTGACCAATGAGGTCACGGTGTCGGACGTCGGTGGCTCCAACCCTGTGCGATTCCAGACGTCCGGCATTCACAGGCATAGATCCCACCTTTTCCCATTCATCACAGGTAGGAGTGGAGGCAAGCATGTGTAATCTTGTGTTATGTATATTGTGCTGAGACCCCTAGTTGCACTAACCTCCACTGTGACACCCCAGGTCGTAGCTGTATGTCGCTGGCCTCGTTAGAAATGGAGCTGTTGTTTTTGTTCCCCGTAACATTGATCCAAAAGATGAGCAGGGTTTTTATTCCCTTGTGAAGTTGCTTCAAATATCCAAGTCAAGTGCAAAGCGAAAAATATGTGGTTATAGTAAAGACAGTTTTCTGATGTATGACATTAAAATTGGCCCAGTCTTCATGCCTTCATCATAAATGTCAAAAACATGGAATTATTTTTGAACAATGAATGTTAAAACCTTAAGTTAATGCCTGTCAGAGATTTAGTTCCTCTCTTCTTTCCCATGTTTTACTTAACCTTGCTTTCCTTAGGAGAGTTAGCAGTTTCATCATGTTGTTTCTGTATTTTTTCGAGCATCTTGCCACTGTTGTATAGTGCATACCTTGAGTCGTGCCAGCTGTTTACGAGGGGATTTGATTGAGAGCTCTGGTGCTGAGGCTGGAGTGTTTGTCAGTGGGTTGGCCTCTCCTCAGAGCACACAGAACAATGGACATGTTTTCCATTTGCAATTGAAATTCTGTGGAAATGTGTGTGAAGGGGGTACACAGATGTAAACATATTTACAAGGCAAAGCAAAGCGAAATAAAGGCATACATGTGAGTGAGTGCAGTGTGTGTTTGAGGTGGTGAAGTGAGGGAGATGTGAGGAAGTACATTTGGGGGAGAGTGAAAAGAGGGTGCTGAAGAGGAAAGGGATGAGGTGTAATATGTACAAATGGACGGGATGTACAGAGAAAATGGGCATACATCTCTAACATGAAGCGTGCGTAACTGAAGGCCAATGCACCTTCCACTGGCATCAATAATATTTAATTTACTGTCTCACAATTTAAGAATTTTAACATTTACAATGTTAATAATTTATAACAAATCATTGCTGTTACTTATGTCTCTTAAACAGCTAACAACCATTGACAAAAGCCAATTGTACTGACAGTTTTTAGATGTATGTCAGTTGTTGTGTTAGATATCTAGATGCATTAACATCTCAAAGAGAAACCAAAATAGCGGTCGGGTGGCACACTAAGGGAATCACAGAAAGTCATTTTAGAGGCTCTCTTTTAGAGAGCCCTCACTTTTTCATCTAGCTTAAAGACCTGTCTGAACATATTTTTATATGACTGGTTGTAGCCAGCAGCGGTGGGTGCTTCCCGAATCCCGGTTAGAGTATATTCTTTCAAAGTTGATGCCTCATGTGTCGTTCCCGAATTATCGAGGCGTGAGGAAGTTGAATATGACAGCTCCTGATCACAAGTGAATAAAAGGACACCTTGTGTTTCGGTTGGAATAGTTATCTCCCGACTAATCTGCAGGATTTATTCAAGCAGTTTACTGTGGGAAGATCTTTGCTCAGTAAAGCCTTGCAATCACCGGCTGGTGGTTCTTGATATAATTGTGCAACTGGTCCTGAGGATGGTCCTATGGAATTAATTAACCGAAGAAGGACCGAAACGTCGACGCTTAACACCGTCTTGCTTATATTGATATAATTTCCTATGTCAAAGAAGAATGTATTATAATGAGAAGTTTTCTCGTACATGGTATTTTGTTTGATCCATGTGTATAGCATGAGGTGTTATATACAATGGAAAACTATCAACTGCTGTAGTAGTTTTGTTGCCGAGCTTAAATTTTGATGAAAAAATATTCTAACAAATTAAGTTGTTGGAAATAAAAAACAGTAAGAAACTGTATCTACCTTGCCTCTGATGAATGATTGATCACTTACGGTGACAGTACTAATTAATGAAGAAATGTGTAAACAATTCCTTTGAGGACAAATGTAAATCTGTTATTCATGTAGTGGAAGACACTGGGCATGCACACATTTAAAAAGCTACATTTTTCCCACTGTACAGTTGAGTATATTAATTCACTAAGATATGGGGCAATTTTTAATGTGTTTAATATTTCAAGACTATATGTTTCCACTGCTTTATACACCTTTCTTTCTCACTAAGTTCATTTCCATTCAAAAGCACCATTTGTGAATCTTTTTTCAATTTTTTCTTAGGAGGAGGACCCACCCTGGAAGCCATGGTTATCCATTAAGCTTGCTTGCTTCTATCCTACATACGTGATACCCAACATTTATGCCCCACTACTTTCAAATGACACAAACCAACAGGGTATGCCCAGACGTGGGTCCGGTGCTCACTTTGCCACTGAATTCAAGCTATCCTGACTGATGAGGGGTGTTGCCCCAAAACTGGTCCCAGCATGCTTGCTTTCGGTCCAGGGAAGACATGGCTTGGCAGTTCAGGCTGGACTGTTCCCATGAGGCACAGGGTCAAGACTGAATTTGCATATGGCTGTGTCTGAACTGGGGTGGCAAAGTGAGCTAAAGAACGATGATGGATTCAACCCAGATCTGTCACTGGACTCAGCTTCACAATGACAGCTGCTGCTGCACTGTTGAGAGGCTCAGCTCTAGAGTGACAGCTGCTGCTGCACTGTTGAGAGGCTCAGCTCCACAATGACAGCTGTTGCTGCACTTTTGAGAGAATCAGCTCCACGGTAACAGCTGCTGCTGCACTATTGAGAGGCTCAGCTCCACAGTGACAGGTGTTGCTGCACTGTTGAGCGTCTCAGCTCCACAGTGACAGCTGCTGCTGCACTGTTGAGAGGCTCAGCTCCACAGTGACAGCTGTTGCTGCAATGTTGAGAGGTTCAGCTCCACAGCTCCACAGTGACAGCTGCTGCTGCACTGTTGAGAGGCTCAACTCCACAGTGACAGCTGCTGCTGCACTGTTGAGAGGCTCAGCTCCACAGTGATAGCTGCTACTGCACTGTTGAGAGACTCAGCTCCACAGTGACAGCTGCTGCTGCTGCACTGTTGAGAGGCTCAGCTCCACAGTGATAGCTGCTACTGCACTGTTGAGAGACTCAGCTCCACAGTGACAGCTGCTGCTGCACTGTTAAGAGGCTCAACTCCACAGTGATAGCTGCTGCTGCACTGTTGAGAGACTCAGCTCCACAGTGACAGCTGCTGCTGCACTGTTAAGAGGCTCAACTCCAGAGTGACAGCTGCTGCTGCACTGTTGAGAGGCTCAGCTCCACAGTGCCAGCTGTTGCTGCACTTTTGAGAGGCTCAGCTCCACAGTGCCAGCTGTTGCTGCACTTTTGAGAGGCTCAGCTTCACAGTGACAGCTGCTGCTGCACTGTTGAGAGGCTCAGCTCCACAGTGACAGCTGTTGCTGCACTATTGAGAGGCTCAGCTCCACAGTGACAGCTGCTGCTGCACTGTTGAGAGGCTCAGCTCCACATTGACAGCTGTTGCTACGCTGTTGAGAGGTTCAGCTCCACAGTGACAGCTACTGCTGCACTGTTGAGAGGCTCAGCTCCAGAGTGACAGCTACTGCTGCACTGTTGAGAGGCTCGGCTCCACAGTGACATCTGCTGCTGCTGCAGTGCTGGGAGGCTCAGCTCCACAGTGACAGCTGCTGCTTCAGTGTTGAGAGGTTCAGCTTCACAGCTCCACAGTGACAGCTGCTGCTGCACTGTTGAGAGGCTCAGCTCCACAGTGACAGCTGTTGCTGCACTGTTGAGAGGCTCAGCTCCACAGTGGCAGCTGCTACTGCACTGTTGAGAGGCTCAGCTCCACTGTGATAGCTGCTGGTGCACTGTGAGAGGCTCAGCTTCACAGTGACAGCTGCTGCTGCACTGTTGAGATGCTCAGCTCCACATTGACAGCTGTTGCTACGCTGTTGAGAGGTTCAGCTCCACAGCTCCACAGTGACAGCTACTGCTGCACTGTTGAGAGGCTCAGCTCCAGAGTGACAGCTACTGCTGCACTGTTGAGAGGCTCAGCTCCACAGTAACATCTGCTGCTGCTGCAGTGCTGGGAGGCTCAGGTCCACAGTGACAGCTGCTGCTTCAGTGTTGAGAGGTTCAGCACCACAGCTCCACAGTGACAGCTGCTGCTGCACTGTTGAGAGGCTCAGCTCCACAGTGACAGCTGTTGCTGCACTGTTGAGAGGTTCAGCTCCACAGCTCCAAAGTGACAGCTGCTGCTGCACTGTTGAGAGACTCAGCTCCACAATGACAGCTCCTGCTGCACTGTTGAGAGGCTCAGCTTCAGAGTGACAGCTGCTGCTGCACTGTTGAGAGGCTCAGCTCCACAATGACAGCTGTTGCTGCACTTTTGAGAGGCTCATCTCCACAGTATCAGCTGCTGCTGCACTGTTGAGAGGCTCAGCTCCACAGTGACAGCTGTTGCTGCACTGTCGAGCAGCTCAGCTCCACAGTAACAGCTGCTGCTGCACTGTTGAGAGGCTCAGCTCCACATTGACAGCTGTTGCTGCACTTTTGAGAGGCTCATCTCCACAGTAACAGCGGCTGCTGCACTGTTGAGAGGCTCAGCTCCACAGTGACAGCTGTTGCTGGACTTTTGAGAGGCTCCGCTCCACAATGGCAGTTGCTGCTGCACTGTTGAGAGGCTCAGCTCCACAGTGACAGCTGCTGCTGCACTGTTGAGAGGCTCATCTCCACAATGACAGCTGTTGCTGCACTTTTGAGAGGCTCATCTCCACAGTATCAGCTGCTGCTGCACTGTTGAGAGGCTCAGCTGCACAGTGACAGCTGTTGCTGCACTGTTGAGCGGCTCAGCTCCACAGTAACAGCTGCTGCTGCACTGTTGAGAGGCTCATCTCCACATTGACATCTGTTGCTGCACTTTTGAGAGGCTCATCTCCACAGTAACAGCTGCTGCTGCACTGTTGAGAGGCTCAGCTCCACAGTGACAGCTGTTGCTGCACTTTTGAGAGGCTCAGCTCCACAATGACAGTTGCTGCTGCACAGTTGAGAGGCTCAGCTCCACAGTGACAGCTGCTGCTGCACTGTTGAGAGGCTCAGCTCCACATTGACAGCTGTTGCTGCACTGTTGAGAGGCTCAGCTTCACAGTGACATCTGCTGCTGCTGCACTGTTGAGAGGCTCAGCCCCACAGTGACAGCTGCTGCTGCACTGTTGAGAGACTCAGCTCCACAGCTCCACAGTGACAGCTGCTGCTGCACTGTTGAGAGGCTCAGCTCCACAGTGACAGCTGCTGCTGCACTGTTGAGAGGCTCAGCTCCACTGTGACAGCTGCTGCTGCACTGTTGAGAGGCTCAGCTCCACATTGACAGCTGTTGCTGCACTGTTGAGAGGCTCAGCTTCACAGTGACATCTGCTGCTGCTGCACTGTTGAGAGGCTCAGCTCCACAGTGACAGCTGCTGCTGCACTGTTGAGAGACTCAGACCTTACCATATCTATCTCGCCATCGGGCAGAGCAGAGCCGTGAGGGAAACGGCGGGAACCATTCCGGGAGGCACCGGACGGACCGGACCACAATCCCCAGCAGCCCCTGGGGCACCAGCGCGCCCGTGACGTGCTAGGAGCGCCCGGAGGCGCTGGTAAAAGGTTGACCCCCACGAGACCAGGGGGGACACCAGACCTTACCATATCTATCTCGCCATCGGGCAGAGCAGAGCCGTGAGGGAAACGACGGGAACCATTCCGGGAGGCACCGGACGGACCGGACCACAATCCCCAGCAGCCCCTGGGGCACCAGCGCGCCCGTGACGTGCTAGGAGCGCCCGGAGGCGCTGGTAAAAGGTTGAACCCCACGAGACCAGGGGGGACACCAGACCTTACCATATCTATCTCGCCATCGGGCAGAGCAGAGCCGTGAGGGAAACGGCGGGAACCATTCCGGGAGGCACCGGACGGACCGGACCACAATCCCCAGCAGCCCCTGGGGCACCAGCGCGCCCGTGACGTGCTAGGAGCGCCCGGAGGTGCTGGTAAAAGGTTGACCCCCACGAGACCAGGGGGGACACCAGACCTTACCATATCTATCTCGCCATCGGGCAGAGCAGAGCCGTGAGGGAAACGGCGGGAACCATTCCGGGAGGCACCGGACGGACCGGACCACAATCCCCAGCAGCCCCTGGGGCACCAGCGCGCCCGTGACGTGCTAGGAGCGCCCGGAGGCGCTGGTAAAAGGTTGACCCCCACGAGACCAGGGGGGACACCAGACCTTACCATATCTATCTCGCCATCGGGCAGAGCAGAGCCGTGAGGGAAACGGCGGGAACCATTCCGGGAGGCACCGGACGGACCGGACCACAATCCCCAGCAGCCCCTGGGGCACCAGCGCGCCCGTGACGTGCTAGGAGCGCCCGGAGGCGCTGGTAAAAGGTTGACACCCCCCTCGCCCCCGCGAGTCGCGCGCGGGAGCGCCCGGGGCTAAGCCCGGGCAAAGGGTGGGCCCTCTACGGCCCTCATCGGCAGGAAGAGGCAGGGGCAGGGCCGGAAACGCTGCAGGAGTCTCCTTAGTGATTTACCTTCAAGTAAGTCTTGTGTGTGCCTTCTAAATATATTAAACAGTCTGAGCAATGTCTAAAAAACTTGTTGCAGTTCAACAAAATAAGATTAATAATTACTTGGTTCAGACTGTTCAGAAAATCAATATGCAAAGGAGGGAGTCATTGGGGCTGAGCCTATCGCCTGATTTGCTTTGCCCATCACCACCTATATCTGTTTCTATTCTGTCTGATGGAATAATAACGCAGGATGTTCACAGTGTAGATTTTACTGCTGATATTATATCCCAAGTTGTACCTGGAACTCCGGAGAATGCAATTCCGGCTTCTGAAGGCTTGCCCATTGAAGTTAACACAGACATTGACATTGATCACGACCTTGAGCAAGATACACAGTCACAGGTCTCTGTCCTAGACCAATCTCTTATAGGGCATGCTGGCAGACCTAAACGTCAATGTACAAAGAATCCTGCCAAGCGGGGGGGCCTACGCTCAGGGACTAAGCGGAAGAGGGCAACCACTCCAAAACAGAAACAAGTGACTCATGTTGAGGACCATCCTATCTGTTCCTCTGAGGAAGCCCTACTCGATAAAATTGCTGATCTCATTGAGATGAAAATCAATATCATTGTTAAACCTCTCATATCCAAGATCGATAAATTGCAAGCAGAGGTCAAGAAGCTGGGTGCAATCCAAAAAACAGTTGCATGTGGTATTGAAAAAATTACTACGATTATTACCCATCCGGGTAACAATTCTAGAGGAGCTGAAGCAGGAAGCGATATGGGTGTTGGAGATGGAATAGAACTGCTTGGGGCGAATCCACCGCAACCAATCCAAACAGCTTTAAATGAGGGTTCCATACCAGCATGCTCCACAACAGATCCAACTCCCTCGGCTAACATTCCCCCTGCACAAATACAAGTACAAGCTCAAACTCATTCAACGGATCCCTTGCAATTCATTGTCGAGGCCACACCTGTGGTCTTGGTCCTCGCAAATGTTCCCCCATTGGAAGGGGGCATAGCTGAAAGTTCAAACTCACTTTGCAGCAAAGCCCTACATTGGTTAACTAGTAATATGCGACTAGCACCAGGGGGGAAACATCACCTTGCAAGTGTGATTAAATCTGCTACCAGGGTTCCTTGGCTGGGAAACCGGCCAAAAAAATTAAAAGGGGACTGTGTGGCGGTGAGCTTTTCAAACCCAGACGTTCTTCCCAATATTCTTGCAAACATTCTTCCTCCCCAACGAAGAAGAGGTACTGTGGTTCCCCTTACTTTGAATTTTTTTTTACGGAGAACAGCAGAACGTATCTTTCCCAAAGACCCCTGCCCCGGGGTGGGATACCAACTGGGACTCTCACTTCAGATGGGGCCAAGATTTAAGGAACAACGCTTCAGTTCACCGTCATCAACCTCCAATGTTTAACCCTGTTCTACAGCCACTTGAACTTTTCAACCGCTTCGCGCCACTTTCATTTATGGACTAAAATGACTGACTTTTGCCAGCCGGAGATAACAACCTTGAGGGCACACAGCCCGCTCTTGGCCCGTCAGCTCATCCCTCAGCAGGTGTTGAGGCTTGCAGGATCATGAGCTGGAACATTGCCGGGCTTAGAGCTAAACTTAAAGATAAGAATTGGCTAGATTTAATTAGAAATTATGATATTCTTGCTTTCCAGGAAACTTGGGAAACATCAGATTGTTTGGCCTTAGATGGCTATTCTCATTTTTATGTACCTGCAGATCCCAGTAAAGCAGGAAGAGCAAGGGGTGGGTTGGTTGTATATATTTCACTTAACGTTAAAGGAAAACCAAAGCACATTAAGTCTAATACTAAAAACTGTTTAATGGTTGAATTGACCTCATCAAACTCCCATCCTATTTTACTTATAAATTTTTATAATTCCCCCGCCAGTCAATTTCCTACCGAGCATTTGGTATCCCTAGAGGATCTCTTATCCACTTATACTGTGAACAGTTCCCATGGGTATGAGGTGATCCTCATGGGAGATTTTAACATTCACCCTTGCCAGGCGGGTTGTCAAAGAGAAACAGAGGATTCTTTTTTATACTCTCCCACGCCGCACTTTGAACATACACCTAATGGTGAGGCTCTGGAACTGTTTTTGGCTACCTTTAACCTTTATGAATCTTGTACCTGTTCTAATGATTTGAGGTTGCCGACTTATGAGGGCAAGGACCGAGGCACAATTATTGATTATATTTTTGTATCTTCTAGAGTTTTATCTGATGTATTTGTCTATAAAGTATTAACTTCTGTTTTTAGCGATCACAATCCTGTGATTTTAGAGGTTTTAGCTCAGGGAGTCTTGGGAAATAGGACTTCTGACAATTTCTGCGCAACAGACCTTGTGTTGGGAGATCAAAATCGAAGGCTTAAATGGGACAAAGTTACCCCTATAACCTTCCTACAAGATACATTGGCCAAGGTCGAAGGAGAAGTTGCCATTTGTTTAGACAACAAAAATTCTAGTGCTACTATGGTTGAGGCCTTCAGTGTCATTTGTCACCAAGTCAATATAGATCTGACTGTGAAGGCAAAGTCAAATAAGTCAAATGGCCCCAAATGGTTTGATACAAACTGTTCCAAGGCTCATTCAACTCTACTTAAAGCCTTAAAGAACATACCTAGAGACAGAGTATTGGTAGCATCTCTAAGAAAACAATATAACTTAGCTATTAGAAAGAGGAAATCCAAGATAAAAGACGAAGCCTGGAATAATCTGTTACTGCCTGAGACACAGAAAGACAGTGCTAAATTTTGGGCAGTTATAAATCATCCGTATTTTGTAGGACTAGATCATCAAAGAGCGGACTGTATTATTCCAGATGAACATTGGGTGACACATTTTAGTAATATTTATCGTCACACTAATACGATCATAGAATGTGCATTACCTCTTTCCCAATCGTCAAACCCCATCTCCCCTTTTACTCAGGAGGAGGTGAAAAAAGCTATCAATGATACACTCTGCAAAAAGGCACCAGGACCAGATGGGGTTCCAGCAGACTTTTTTAAGAGCGCCCCTGATTTTTGCTCAAAGATCTTAACTAATATTTTTAATGCTACAAGGGATTTTATTTTTCCCTCTAGCTGGGCAAACTCGACCATAGTGCCAATTTTTAAGAAGGGACAGAGGACAGATCCGGCTTGCTATAGGCCAATTTCCCTTATTGATTCGAGTGTAAAAATTTTGGGGAGAGTCCTCCTATCAAGACTAACCCTTATTTTAGAAAGTAAGGGCATTTTATCTAATGCACAATATGGCTTTAGAGCCAAAAGAGGAACTCTAGATCAGTGCCTTAACTTAGAATTAATTTTAAACAAATACGTGATCGCCAAGGAGGGGTCATTATACATGGCCTTCATGGACCTGTCATCAGCTTTTGACCTGGTCAACAGGGCAAAGCTGTGGAGGATCCTCCTGGCCATGGGTCTTGACCCCCCTTTGGTTGAATACCTGGCTGAGTTACACAAGGATCTTATGACCTCAGTCAGAGTTACTAGGGAAGGAAGATGCACCTGTCACTTTAAGTCAGAGAGGGGGGTTAGGCAAGGGTGTATACTTGCCCCCCTCCTCTTCACTTTATACATTAATGACCTAGAGGCAGTGATGATAACATCCCACAGTGATATTCCGCGTGCAGGTGAGACAAGGATCCCTGTACTCCTGTACGCGGACGATGCTGTCCTTCTGGCACGCTCCGGAGTTGCGTTAAACAAACTCCTTGCATCTTTTGGGGCTTTTATGTCATCATTGGACATGAAAATTAATACAGATAAATCACACGTAATGATTGCTGGACCCGCAGGCAGGAAAAGAAAGTCGCTAACATTTTTCTGTGCAGGAAAGGAGGTCAAGAGAGTCCCCTCCTTTCCATATTTAGGAGTGACTTTTGACGATAGGGGCACTTGGGGCCCCCAACTTTTGGCCAAAAGCAGCGCTGTTGCTAGAGCGGCCGCAGGGCTGCTAGGGTTTGCCAAAAAACTGGGCGCCCGTCCCATGGAAAGTATCATCAAAGTTTATAAATCCAAATGTTTGTCAGTTGCCCAGTATGGTTCTGTAATCTGGGGATATACTAGCTCAGCTAAAATACAGAATGTAGAAAACAAATTTTTGAGATCTTTGCTTTCTGTTCCCCAATCAACCCCGACCTTTGCATTACATACAGAGTTAGGTCTGGGCTATATCTCCGATATTCTAAAACTAGCCCCAGTGATTGGTTGGATTAAAACATGGCTCAACCAGGAGCTTACTCTAAATCACACCATCTTAAAAGATTGTTTAGCCCTGGATAGAGCCCTCTACATTCCTTGGTTAAGATATGTCAAAACGCAGCTTACTCTGGCAGGCCGCCCGGAGCTCTTCTCTTCTCCAGACGGTATAACTTATGAAGATCTAAAATCAGTCAAAAACATCTTGACAAATTTATATGTTTTGGAGAGGGAAGAAGTAGAGCTAAAAAAATCTATGGTCAGGAAACATTGCATGCTCTCCTCAGCTCCAGGAATGGAACCTTATCTCCTTTTTATTACAAATTCTTATCATCGTTTTCTCTTAACGAGATTTCGCTTTGATTTAATTCATTTCATATTGGGTAATTTTAGAACTTGGTCTAGACCTGATGATGCTGAGCCATGCGACTGTGACCACTTTTCAACACAGGACACAATGCACTTTATCATGTTCTGCGGACATTACACTGAGATCAGGAAAAGTTATCTGCGCCCTATTTTACGTAACCAGGGCTTTATTCAGGTTAAACCAGCCCTGTTGTTTTTGCAACTTCTCCCTAATGTTAAAGTAGCTTTTTCAGTTGCTAGTTTTCTAGTTGCAGGTGCACGTTTAAACAAGCATCGCACAAGGCACAGGCACTTTATCTTTGAAAAATGAAATTTTCTCTTTTTTCCATTTATCTAGTGTTTTAATAAGCCCTTCTTTTTAGCTCTTTTTAAATATTTATGTATGTTGTACTGTAGATTAATTGTTTTTATAATAATGACTGTACGTTTTAAATTTGTTAAAAATTTTTTGTGCTTCAATGAAATTGTGATATGTAACACTGCTCGTTCTTTTATGATTTTCAATAATCGAATAAAGAAAAATTGACTGACTCAGCTCCACAGCTCTACAGTGACAGCTGCTGCTGCACTGTCGAGAGGCTCAACTCCACAGTGGCAGCTGCTTCTGCACTGTCGAGAGGCTCAACTCCACAGTGGCAGCTGCTGCTGCACTGTTGAGAGGCTCAGCTTCACATTGACAGCTGCTGCTGCACTGTTGAGAGGCTCAGCTCCACAGTGACATCTGCTGCTGCTGCACTGTTGAGAGGCTCAGCTCTACAGTGATAGCTGCTGCTGCTGCACTGTTGAGAGGCTCAGCTCTACAGTGATAGCTGCTGCTGCACTGTTGAGAGGCTCAGCTCTACAGTGATAGCTGCTGCTGCTGCACTGTTGAGAGGCTCAGCTCTTCAGTGATAGCTGCTGCTGCACTGTTGAGAGGCTCAGCTCTACAGTGATAGCTGCTGCTGCTGCACTGTTGAGAGGCTCAGCTCTACAGTGATATCTGCTGCTGCACTGTTGAGAGGCTCAGCTCCACAGTGACATCTGCTGCTGCTGCACTGTTGAGAGGCACAGCTCTACAGTGACAGCTGCTGCAGCACTGTTGAGAGGCTCAGCTCCACAGTGACAGCTGCTGCTGCACTGTTGAGAGGCTCAGCTCCACAGTGACATCTGCTGCTGCTGCACTATTGAGAGGTGCAGCTCTACAGTGATAGCTGCTGCAGCACTGTTGAGAGGCTCAGCTCCACAGTGACATCTGCTGCTGCTGCACTGTTGAGAGGCTCAGCTCTACAGTGATAGCTGCTGCTGCTGCACTGTTGAGAGGCTCAGCTCCACAGTGACATCTGCTGCTGCTGCACTGTTGAGAGGCTCAGCTCCACAGTGACATCTGCTGCTGCTGCACTGTTGAGAGGCTCAGCTCCACAGTGACAGCTGTTGCTGCACTGTTGAGAGGTTCAGCTTCACAGTTATAGCTGCTGCTGCTGCACTGTTGAGAGGCTCAGCTCCACAGTGACATCTGCTGCTGCTGCACTGTTGAGAGGCTCAGCTCCACAGTGACAGCTGCTGCTGCACTGTTGAGAGGCTCAGCTTCACAGTGGCAGCTGCTGCTGCACTGTTGAGAGGCTCAGCTCCACAGTGACATCTGCTGCTGCTGCACTGTTGAGAGGCTCAGCTCCACATTGACAGCTGTTGCTGCACTGTTGAGAGGCTCAGCTCAACATTGACAGCTGCTGCTGCACTGTTGAGAGGCTCAGCTCCAGAGTGACAGCTGGTTGTTGCAATGCTGGTATGCTCAGCTCCACAGTGACAGCTGCTGCTGCACTGTTGAGAGGTTCAGCTCCAGTGACAGCTGCTGCTGCACTGTTGAGAGGTTCAGCTTCACAGTGATAGCTGCTGCTGCTGCACTGTTGAGAGGCTCAGCTCCACAGTGACATCTGCTGCTGCTGCACTGTTGAGAGGCTCAGCTCCACAGTGACAGCTGCTGCTGCACTGTTGAGAGGCTCAGCTTCACAGTGGCAGCTGCTGCTGCACTGTTGAGAGGCTCAGCTCCACAGTGACATCTGCTGCTGCTGCACTGTTGAGAGGTTCAGCTTCACAGTGACAGCTGCTGCTGCTTCAGTGCCTAATTTGGACCCTGAGAAATGACAGCGGCTTTTTGAGAGTTGAAAGGAAGAAAAAAAAGGTGGTGGGTGTTAAATGCTTGACTTAATTTCAGCCAGTGCCCATTTTGCCACACTAGAGGGAGATCAGCCCTATGAAAATCAACCTTAATCCTGCTCCAATGGAAACAGTCCAATCTGCCTGTCCCTCCCCCCAGATAGTTACTCCCCAACCCCAGACCAGTGTTGACCCCCCCATCATTGAGGTGTAACTTGAGCACTGTGGCACAGTGCGCAGGGCACCCTCTTCTGGGCACACTTTTCTCACTGGGTGGGTGGTTCTTCTTCTGTTGTTGTTGTGGAGTTAAGACCCTCACAGCTATGGCTGGACTGAAAATAGAATCCCTGGTCTCCCCCCTCCCCGTCCCAGGTGAGTTCAGGATACAGGCCCCACAGGATCTGTGGGTACTTCCGTCTGTGGTGGGGTCCTGTAGGATTGGGGCTAGCAGCAGAATTCCAAGAGGGTCGAACCCTCTGCTTCTAAGCGCTGGGTGATGAGCAGAGTGCCAGTGTTTCTAGGGGCAAACATAAGGTTATTCCCTGTTCTCTTTCGGGAATCTGATCTTGCAGAAAGCGAGCTCCGAGGATCGGCCAAGCACTGTACGGAAAATAGTTGTATTGTAGAAGGAGCACCCGAGCATGAGCTGGTATACACAGAACAGTAGGGTGTATGTGGGGGGACCAGATAACAAGCGGGCGATGCTATGGGGAGGCAGTGGAAACCTGTAATTGAGACCTTACACTGTACATTTCAATCATGTTTGCATTATGCAAGCGGTTAGTTTTGAGATACGGAGAAGTAAAGTGATTTGCCAGACAAGTGATGCTCAGTTAAATCCTAAAGTGGGTTCGAACTTGTAGCGCCTCCACATTGCAAGTCCGCACAGTAAGCACTAGACCTCAGCTCCTCAGAGGACCCACTCGGCGCACAACCGCCGAGAGGAGACCCCCGTGTTATTCCCGCCACGGGTATAATTATTGTTTTCATCTGCGCCTCTATGAAGAGTGACGTCTGCTGGAATCGGAGCTGGCTGCTGGAGCGGCGCCTAATTGGCTGCTTGTTCTCTCTCATCAGCATCACAGCCCCCTCCCCCCTGGACCACTTCCAGTGGCGGGCACTGGTCCAGCACTGCTGCGCATGAGGGGGAGGGGCACAGAGATGGGGGTGCCTGCCCGGTGGGGCTCCCCTGGTTCCACTGATTCAGGGGGGGTCATGTCTGTAGGCCCACCCCGGAGGGAGACTCCCTAATGCTGGAAACACCCCCGGGGCTCTCGAGGCACATTGAGATGATGTTTCATACAGAGAGATATTTACCTGTGTCTGTCCATCTCCGGACCTCCAGTGCTTTGGTGACGTACATTAAAGGCCTCTTCGGGAATGCAGTCCTTTGTGTCAGTTTCTCCCGGACTTCCAGACTCCCCCAAAGTTTCAAAGCAGGAGCAGAGTCCAGCACATTACATTGAGTGCATTTGTAAACACGTGTTCACCAAAGGGTTTCTTGGAACTGAATAACAGATGTTTATTGCTACCCAACTCAATGGTACTCGTTTTATCGACCTCAGAAGGATGAAAGGCTGAGTGGAGCCGCCAGAATTTGAACCCGAGACCATGAAGTCGAACACAGGCCTCTACAGTGGATGCATTAATCCACTGAGCCACCAGACCCGGCCGAAGACCATGTGGCATAAAAACAAACAAATGTAACAGCACAGCAAAAATGAAAAACAGCATACATAGAAGAACAAGACGAGACATAGCATAGCATAGTACAGTTCACAGAAGAAACATAGGACATCAAGAATAGCCTTAAAAACGGAAGGACACAGCAATTCATACCACAGCAACTTATAAAACCAGCCACCTTATCACAACATAACTTAAACTTGCAGTAAATATTATAGAATAAGGCCTCCGATACCACGTGTCCTACAAATGTCAGATGGAACTGAGCCGCTCAACAGTGCAGCAGCAGCTGTCACTGTAGAGCTGAGCCTCCCAACAGTGCAGCAGCAGCTGTCACTGTGGAGCTGAGCCTCTCAACATTGCAGCAACATCTGTCCCTGTGGAGCTGAGCCTCTCAACAGTGCAGCAGCAGCTGTCACTCTGGAGCTGAGCCTCTCAACAGTGCAGCACCAGCTGTCACTGTGGAGCTGAGCCTCTCAACAGTGCAGAAGCAGCTGTCACTGTGGAGCTGAGCCTCTCAACAGTGCAGCAGCAGCTGTCACTGTGGAGCCGAGCCGCTCAGCAGGGCAGCAGCAGCTGTCACTGTGGAGCTGTGGAGCTGAGCCTCTCAGCAGTGCAGCAACAGCTGTCACTTTGGAGCTGTGGAGCTGAGCCTCTCAACAGTGCAGCAGCAGCTGTCACTGTGGAGCTGTGGAGCTGAGCCTCTCAACATTGCAGCAACATCTGTCCCCGTGGAGCTGAGCCTCTCAACAGTGCAGCAGCAGCTGTCACGCTGGAGCTGAGCCTCTCAACAGTGCAGCAGCAGCTGTCACTGTGGAGCTGAGCCTCTCAACAGTGCAGCAGCAGCTGTCACTGTGGAGCCGAGCTGCTCAGCAGGGCAGCAGCAGCTGTCACTGTGGAGCTGTGGAGCTGAGCCTCTCAACAGTGCAGCAACAGCAGTCACTGTGGAGCGGAGTCTCTCAACAGTGCAGCAGCAGCTATCACTGTGAAGTTGAGCCTTTCAACAGTGCAGCAGCAGATGTCACTGTGGAGCTGAGCCTCTCAACAGTGCAGCAACAGCTGTCACTGTGGAGCTGAGCCTCTCAACAGTGCAGCAGAAGCTGTCACTCTGGAGCTGAGCCTCTCAACAGTGCAGCAACAGCTGGCACTGTGGAGCTGAGCCTCTCAACAGTGGAGCAGCAGCTGTCATTGTGGAGCGGAGCCTCTCAACAGTGCAGCAGCAGCAGCTATAACTGTGAAGCTGAACCTCTCAACAGTGCAGCAACAGCTGTCACTGTGGAGCTGAGCCTCTCAACAGTGCAGCAGCAGCAGATGTCACTGTGGAGCTGAGCCTCTCAACAGTGCAGCAACAGCTTTCACCGTGGCGCTGAGCCTCTCACCATGAAGCAGTAGATGTCACTGTGGAGAAGAGTCTCTCAACAGTGCAGCAGCAGCTGTCACTGTGGAGCTGAGCCTCTCAACAGTGCAGCAGCAGCTGTCACTCTGGAGCTGTGGAGCTGAGCCTCCCAACAGTGCAGCGGCAGCTGTCACTGTAGAGCTGAGCCTCTCAACAGTGCAGCAGCAGCTGTCACTGTGGAGCTGTGGAGCTGAGCCTCTCAACAGTGCAGCAGCGGCTGTCACTGTGGAGCTGTGGAGCTGAGACTCTCAACAGTGCAGCAACAGCGGTCACTGTGGAGCTGAGCCTCTCAACATTGCAGCAGCAGCTGTCACTGTGGAGCTGAGCCGCTCAACAGTGCAGCAGCAGCTCTCACTGTAGAGCTAGGCCTCTCAGCAGTGCAGCAGCAGCTGTCACTGTGGAGCTGAGCCTCTCAACAGTGCAGCAGCAGCTGTCACTGTGGAGCTGTGGAGCTGAGACTCTCAACAGTGCAGCAGCAGGTGTCACTCTGGAGCTGAGCCTCTCAACAATGCAGCAGCAGCTGCCACTGTGGAGATGAGCCTCTCAACAGTGCAGCAGCAGCTGTCACTGTGGAGCTGAGCCTCTCAACAGTGCAGCAACAGCTGTCACTGTGGAGCTGAGCATCTCAACAGTGGAGCAGGAGGTGTCATTGTGGAGCGGAGCCTCTCAACAGTGCAGCAGCAGCTGTCACTCTGGAGCTGAGCCTCTCATCAGTGCAGCAGCAGCTGTCACTGTGGAGCTGAGCATACCAGCTCCGCAACAACCAGCTATCACTGTGGAGCTGAGCCTCTCAACAGTGCAGCATCTGTCACTATGGAGCGGAGCATGCCAGCACTGCAGCAACAGCTTTCACTGTGGAGCTGAGCCTCTCAACAGAGCAGCAACAGCGGTCACTGTGGAGCTAAGCCTCTCAACAGTGCAGCAACAGCTATCACCGTGGAGCTGAGCCTCTCACCATGAAGCAGTAGATGTCACTGTGGAGATGAGCCTCTCAACAGTGCAGCAGCAGCTGTCACTGTGGAGCTGAGCCTCTCAACAGTGCAGCAGCAGCTGTCACTGTGGAGCTGAGCCTCTCAACAATGCAGCAGCAGCTGCCACTGTGGAGCTGAGCCTCTCAACAGTGCAGCAGCAGCTGTCACTCTGGAGCTGTGGAGCTGAGCCTCCCAACAGTGCAGCGGCAGCTGTCACTGTAGAGCTGAGCCTCTCAACAGTGCAGCAGCAGCTGTCACTGTGGAGCTGTGGAGCTGAGCCTCTCAACAGTGCAGCAGCAGCTGTCACTGTGGAGCTGTGGAGCTGAGACTCTCAACAGTGCAGCAACAGCGGTCACTGTGGAGCTGAGCCTCTCAACATTGCAGCAGCAGCTGTCACTGTGGAGCTGAGCCGCTCAACAGTGCAGCAGCAGCTCTCACTGTAGAGCTAGCCCTCTCAGCAGTGCAGCAGCAGCTGTCACTGTGGAGCTGAGCCTCTCAACAGTGCAGCAGCAGCTGTCACTGTGGAGCTGAGACTCTCAACAGTGCAGCAGCAGCTGTCACTCTGGAGCTGAGCCTCTCAACAGTGCAGCAGCAGCTGCCACTATGGAGTTGAGCCTCTCAACAGTGCAGCAGCAGCTGTCACTGTGGAGCAGAGCCTCTCAACAGTGCAGCAACAGCTGTCACTGTGGAGCTGAGCATCTCCACAGTGGAGCAGCAGCTGTCATTGTGGAGCAGAGCCTCTCAACAGTGCAGCAGCAGCTGTCACTCTGGAGCTGAGCCTCTCAAAAGTGCAGCAGCAGCTGTCACTGTGGAGCTGAGCATACCAGCTCTGCAACAACCAGCTATCACTGTGGATCTGAGCCTCTCAACAGTGCAGCATCTGTCAATATGGAGCGGAGCATACCAGCACTGCAGCAACAGCTTTCACTGTGGAGCTGAGCCTCTCAACAGAGCAGCAACAGCGGTCACTGTGGAGCTGAGCCTCTCAACAGTGCAGCAACAGCTATCACCGTGGAGCTGAGCCTCTCACCATGAAGCAGTAGATGTCACTGTGGAGATGAGCCTCTCAACAGTGCAGCAGCAGCTGTCACTGTGGAGCTGAGCCTCTCACCAACAGTACAGCAGCAGCTGTCACTCTGGAGCTGAGCCTCTCAACAGTGCAGCATCAGCTGCCACTGTGGAGCTGAGGCTCTCAACAGTGCAGCAGCAGCTGTCACTCTGGAGCTGTGGAGCTGAGCCTCCCAACAGTGCAGCGGCAGCTGTCACTGTTGAGCTGAGCCTCTCAACAGTGCAGCAGCAGCTGTCACTGTGGAGCTGTGGAGCTGAGCCTCTCAACAGTGCAGCAGCAGCTGTCACTGTGGAGCTGTGGAGCTGAGACTCTCAACAGTGCAGCAACAGCGGTCACTGTGGAGCTGAGCCTCTCAACAGTGCAGCAGCAGCTGTCACTCTAAAGCTGAGCCTCCCAACAGTGCAGCAGCAGCTGTCAATGTGGAGCTGAGCCTCTCAACAGTGCAGCAGCAGCTGTCGATGTGGAGCTGAGCCTCTCAACAGTACAGCAGCAGCTGTTGCTGTGGAGCTGAGCCTTTCAACAGTGCAGAAGCAGCTGTTACTGTGGAGCTGAGCATACCAACACAGCAACAACCAGCTATCACTGTGGAGATGAGCCTCTCAACAGTGCAGCAACAACTGTCACTGTGGAGCTAGACCTCTCAACAGTGCAGCAGCAGCTGTCACTGTGGAGCTGAGCCTCTCAACATTGCAGCAGCAGCTGTCATGGTGGAGCTGTGGAGCCGAGCCTCTCAACAGTGCAGCAGCAGCTATCACTGTGGAGCTGAGCCTCTCAACAGTGCAGCAGCAGCTGCCACTGTGGAGCTGAGCCTCTCAACATTGCAGCAGCAGCTGTCACTCTGGAACTGAGCCTCTCAACAGTGCTGCAGCAGCTGTTGCTGTGGAGCTGAGCATACCAGCACTGCAACAACCAGCTATCACTGTGGAGCTGAGCCGCTCAACAGTGCAGCAACAGCTGTCACTGTGGAGCTAGGCCTCTCAACAGTGCAGCAGCAGCTTTCACTCTGGAACTGAGCCTCTCAACAGTGCAGCAACATCTATCACTGTGGAGATGAGCCTCTCAACAGTGCAGCAGCAGCTGTCATTCTGGAGCTGAGCCTCTCAACAGTGCAGCAGTAGCTGTCTCTGTGGAGCTGTGGAGCCCAGCCTCTCAACCGTGCAGCAGCAGCTGTCGATGTGGAGCTGAGCCTCACAACAGTACAGCAGCAGCTGTTGCTGTGGAGCTGAGCCTCTAAACAGTGCAGCAGCAGCTGTCACCGTGGAGCTGAGCATACCAGCACTGCAACAACCAGCTATCACTGTGGAACTGAGCCTCTCAACAGTGCAGCAACAGCTATCACCGTGGAGCTGAGCCTCTCACCATGAAGCAGTAGATGTCACTGTGGAGATGAGCCTCTCAACAGTGCAGCAGCAGCTGTCACTCTGGAGCTGAACCTCTCAACAGTGCAGCAGCAGCTGCCACTGTGGAGCTGAGGCTCTCAACAGTGCAGCAGCAGCTGTCACTCTGGAGCCGTGGAGCTGAGCCTCCCAACAGTGCAGCGGCAGCTGTCACTGTTGAGCTGAGCCTCTCAACAGTGCATCAGCAGCTGTCACTTTGGAGCTGAGCCTCTCAACAGTGCAGCAGCAGCTGTCAATGTGGAGCTGTGGAGCTGAGCCTCTCAACATTGCAGCAACATCTGTCCCTGTGGAGCTGAGCCTCTCAACAGTGCAGCAGCAGCTGTCACTCTGGAGCTGAGCCTCTCAACAGTGCAGCAGCAGCTGTCACTGTGGAGCCGAGCCGCTCAGCAGGGCAGCATTAGCTGTCACTGTGGAGCTGTGGAGCTGTGGAGCTGAGCCTCTCAACAGTGCAGCAGCAGCTGTCACTGTTGAGCTGAGCATACCAGCACTGCGACAACCAGCTATCACTGTGGAGCTGAGCCGCTCAACAGTGCAGCAACAGCTGTCACTGTGGAGCTAGGCCTCTCAACAGTGCAGCAGCAGCTGTGACTGTGGAGCTGAGCCTCTCAACATTGCAGCAGCAGCTGTCATGGTGGAGCTGTGGAGCCGAGCCTCTCAACAGTGCAGCAGCAGCTATCACTGTGGAGCTGAGCCTCTCAACAGTGCAGCAGCAGCTGCCACTGTGGAGCTGAGCCTCTCAACATTGCAGCAGCAGCTGTCACTCTGGAACTGAGCCTCTCAACAGTGCTGCAGCAGCTGTTGCTGTGGAGCTGAGCATACCAGCACTGCAACAACCAGCTATCACTGTGGAGCTGAGCCGCTCAACAGTGCAGCAACAGCTGTCACTGTGGAGCTAGGCCTCTCAACAGTGCAGCAGCAGCTGTCACTCTGGAACTGAGCCTCTCAACAGTGCAGCAACATCTATCACTGTGGAGATGAGCCTCTCAACAGTGCAGCAGCAGCTGTCATTCTGGAGCTGAGCCTCTCAACAGTGCAGCAGTAGCTGTCTCTGTGGAGCTGTGGAGCCCAGCCTCTCAACCGTGCAGCAGCAGCTGTCGATGTGGAGCTGAGCCTCACAACAGTACAGCAGCAGCTGTTGCTGTGGAGCTGAGCCTCTACACAGTGCAGCAGCAGCTGTCACTGTGGAGCTGAGCATACCAGCACTGCAACAACCAGCTATCACTGTGGAACTGAGCCTCTCAACAGTGCAGCAACAGCTATCACCGTGGAGCTGAGCCTCTCACCATGAAGCAGTAGATGTCACTGTGGAGATGAGCCTCTCAACAGTGCAGCAGCAGCTGTCACTGTGGAGCTGAGCCTCTCAACAGTGCAGCAGCAGCTGTCACTCTGGAGCTGAACCTTTCAACAGTGCAGCAGCAGCTGCCACTGTGGAGCTGAGGCTCTCAACAGTGCAGCAGCAGCTGTCACTCTGGAGCCGTGGAGCTGAGCCTCCCAACAGTGCAGCGGCAGCTGTCACTGTTGAGCTGAGCCTCTCAACAGTGCATCAGCAGCTGTCACTTTGGAGCTGTGGAGCTGAGCTTCTCAACAGTGCAGCAGCAGCTGTCAATGTGGAGCTGTGGAGCTGAGCCTCTCAACATTGCAGCAACATCTGTCCCTGTGGAGCTGAGCCTCTCAACAGTGCAGCAGCAGCTGTCACTCTGGAGCTGAGCCTCTCAACAGTGCAGCAGCAGCTGTCACTGTGGAGCCGAGCCGCTCAGCAGGGCAGCATTAGCTGTCACTGTGGAGCTGTGGAGCGGAGCCTCTCAACAGTGCAGCAACAGCAGTCACTGTGGAGCTGAGTCTCTCAACAGTGCAGCAGCAGCTATCACTGTGGAGTTGAGCCTTTCAACAGTGCAGCAGCAGATGTCACTGTGGAGCCGTGGAGCTGAGCCTCTCAACAGTGCAGCAACAGCTGTCACTGTGGAGCTGAGCCTCTCAACAGTGCAGCAGAAGCTGTCACTCTGGAGCTGAGCCTCTCAACAGTGCAGCAACTGCTGGCACTGTGGAGCTGAGCCTCTCAATAGTGGAGCAGCAGCTGTCATTATGGAGCGGAGCCTCTCAACAGGGCAGCAGCAGCTGTCACTCTGGAGCTGAGCCTCTCAACAGTGCAGCAGGAGCTGTCACTGTGGAGCTGAGCCTCTCAACAGTGCAGCAACAGCGGTCACTGTGGAGCTGAGCCTCTCAACAGTGCAGCAACAGCTTTCACCGTGGCGCTGAGCCTCTCAACATGAAGCAGTAGATGTCACTGTGGAGATGAGCCTCTCAACAGTGCAGCAGCAGCTGTCACTGTGGAGCTGAGCCTCTCAACAGTGCAGCAGCAGCTGTCACTCTGGAGCTGTGGAGCTGAGCCTCCCAACAGTGCAGCGGCAGCTGTCACTGTAGCGCTGAGCTTCTCAACAGTGCAGCAGCAGCTGTCACTGTGCAGCTGTGGAGCTGAGCCTCTCAACAGTGCAGCAGCAGCTGTCACTGTGGAGCTGTGGAGCTGAGACTCTCAACAGTGCAGCAACAGCGGTCACTGTGGAGCTGAGCCTCTCAACAGTGCAGCAACAGCTGTCACTGTGGAGCTGAGCATCTCAACAGTGGAGCAGCAGCTTTCATTGTGGAGCGGAGCCTCTCAACAGTGCAGCAGCAGCTGTCACTCTGGAGCTGAGCCTCTCAACAGTGCAGCAGCAGCTGTCACTGTGGAGCTGAGCATACCAGCACTGCAACAACCAGCTATCACTGTGGAGCTGAGCCTCTCAACAGTGCAGCATCTGTCACTATGGAGCAGAGCATACCAGCACTGCAGCAACAGCTTTCACTGTGGAGCTGAGCCTCTCAACAGAGCAGCAACAGCGGTCACTGTGGAGCTGAGCCTCTCAACAGTGCAGCAACAGCTATCACCGTGGAGCTGAGCCTCTCACCATGAAGCAGTAGATGTCGCTGTGGAGATGAGCCTCTCAACAGTGCAGCGGCAGCTGTCACTGTGGAGCTGAGCCTCTCAACAGTGCAGAAGCAGCTGTCACTCTGGAGCTGAGCCTCTCAACAGTGCAGCAGCAGCTGCCACTGTGGAGCTGAGGCTCTCAACAGTGCAGCAGCAGCTGTCACTCTGGAGCTGTGGAGCTGAGCCTCCCAACAGTGCAGCGGCAGCTGTCACTGTTGAGCTGGGCCTCTCAACAGTGCAGCAGCAGCTGTCAGTGTGGAGCTGAGCCTCTCAAAAGTGCAGCAGCAGCTGTCACTGTGGAGCTGTGGAGCTGAGACTCTCAACAGTGCAGCAACAGCGGTCACTGTGGAGCTGAGCCTCTCAACAGTGCAGCAGCAGCTGTCACTCTGAAGCTGAGCCTCTCAACAGTGCAGCAGTAGCTGTCGATGTGGAGCTGAGCCTCTCAACAGTACAGCAGCAGCTGTTGCTGTGGAGCTGAGCCTTTCAACAGTGCAGCAGCAGCTGTTACTGTGGAGCTGAGCATACCAACACAGCAACAACCAGCTATCACTGTAGAGTTGAGCCTCTCAACAGTGCAGCAACAGCTGTCACTGTGGAGCTAGGCCTCTCAACAGTGCAGCAGCAGCTGTCACTGTGGAGCTGAGCCTCTCAACAGTGCAGCAGCAGCTGTCACAGTGGAGCTGTGGACCCGAGCCTCTCAACAGTGCAGCAGCAGCTGTCACTGTGGAGCTGAGCCTCTCAACAGTGCAGCAGCAGCTGCCACTGTGGAGCTGAGCCTCTCAACATTGCAGCAGCAGCTGTCACTGTGAAGCTGAGCATCTCAACAGTGCAGCAGCAGCTGTCACTGGAGCTGTGGAGCTGAACCTCTCAACAGTGCTGCAGCAGCTGGTGCTGTGGAGCTGAGCCTCTCAACAGTGCAGCAGCAGCTGTCACTGTGGAGTTGAGCATACCAGCACTGCAAAAACCAGCTATCACTGTGGAGCTGAGCCGCTCAACAGTGCAGCAACAGCTGTCACTGTGGAGCTAGGCCTCTCAACAGTGCAGAGCAGCTGTCACTCTGGAACTGAGCCTCTCAACAGTGCAGCAGCAGCTGCCACTGTGGAGCGAAGCCTCTCAACAGTGCAGCAGCAGCTGTCACTCTGGAGCTGTGGAGCTGAGACTCTCAACAGTGCAGCAGCAGCTGTCACTGTGGAGCCGTGGAGCTAAGCCTCTCAACAGTGCAGCAACATCTATCACTGTGGAGATGAGCCTCTCAACAGTGCAGCAGCAGCTGTCACTCTGGAGCTGAGCCTCTCAACAGTGCAGCAGCAGCTGTCACTGTGGAGCTGTGGAGCTGAGACTCTCAACAGTGCAGCAACAGCGGTCACTGTGGAGCTGAGCCTCTCAACAGTGCAGCAGCAGCTGTCACTCTAAAGCTGAGCCTCCCAACAGTGCAGCAGCAGCTGTCAATGTGGAGCTGAGCCTCTCAACAGTGCAGCAGCAGCTGTCGATGTGGAGCTGAGCCTCTCAACAGTACAGCAGCAGCTGTTGCTGTGGAGCTGAGCCTTTCAACAGTGCAGAAGCAGCTGTTACTGTGGAGCTGAGCATACCAACACAGCAACAACCAGCTATCACTGTGGAGATGAGCCTCTCAACAGTGCAGCAACAACTGTCACTGTGGAGCTAGACCTCTCAACAGTGCAGCAGCAGCTGTCACTGTGGAGCTGAGCCTCTCAACATTGCAGCAGCAGCTGTCATGGTGGAGCTGTGGAGCCGAGCCTCTCAACAGTGCAGCAGCAGCTATCACTGTGGAGCTGAGCCTCTCAACAGTGCAGCAGCAGCTGCCACTGTGGAGCTGAGCCTCTCAACATTGCAGCAGCAGCTGTCACTCTGGAACTGAGCCTCTCAACAGTGCTGCAGCAGCTGTTGCTGTGGAGCTGAGCATACCAGCACTGCAACAACCAGCTATCACTGTGGAGCTGAGCCGCTCAACAGTGCAGCAACAGCTGTCACTGTGGAGCTAGGCCTCTCAACAGTGCAGCAGCAGCTGTCACTCTGGAACTGAGCCTCTCAACAGTGCAGCAACATCTATCACTGTGGAGATGAGCCTCTCAACAGTGCAGCAGCAGCTGTCATTCTGGAGCTGAGCCTCTCAACAGTGCAGCAGTAGCTGTCTCTGTGGAGCTGTGGAGCCCAGCCTCTCAACCGTGCAGCAGCAGCTGTCGATGTGGAGCTGAGCCTCACAACAGTACAGCAGCAGCTGTTGCTGTGGAGCTGAGCCTCTCAACAGTGCAGCAGCAGCTGTCACTGTGGAGCTAAGCATACCAGCACTGCAACAACCAGCTATCACTGTGGAACTGAGCCTCTCAACCGTGCAGCAACAGCTCTCACTGTAGAGCTAGGCCTCTCAGCAGTGCAGCAGCAGCTGTCACTGTGGAGCTGTGGAGCTGAGCCTCTCAACAGCGCAGCAGCAGCTGTCACTGTGGAGCTGAGCCTCTCAACAGTGCAGCAGCAGCTGCCACCGTGAAGCTGAGCCTCTCAACAGTGCAGCAGCAGCTGCCACTGTGGAGCTGAGCCTCTCAACATTGCAGCAGCAGCTGTCACTGTGAAGCTGAGCCTCTCAACAGTGCAGCAGCAACTGTCACTGGGGCTGTGGAGCTGAGACTCTCAACAGTGCAGCAGCAGCTGTTGCTGTGGAGCTGAGCCTCCCAACAGTGCAGCAGCAGCTGTCACTGTGGAGCTGAGCATACCATCACTGCAACAACCAGCTATCTCTGTGGAGCTGAGCCGCTCAACAGTGCAGCAACAGCTGTCACTGTGGAGCTAAGCATACCAACACAGCAACAACCAGCTATCACTGTGGAGCTGAGCATCCAAGCACTGCAACAACCAGCTATCACTGTGGAACTGAGCCTCTCAACAGTGCAGCAACAGCTCTCACTGTAGAGCTAGGCCTCTCAGCAGTGCAGCAGCAGCTGTCACTGTGGAGCTGAGCCTCTCTTACAGTGCAGCAGCAGCTGTCACTGTGGAGCTGTGGAGCTGAGCCTCTCAACAGCGCAGCATCAGCTGTCACTGTGGAGCTGAGCCTCTCAACAGTGCAGCAGCAGCTGCCACTGTGAAGCTGAGCCTCTCAACAGTGCAGCAGCAGCTGCCACTGTGGAGCTGAGCCTCTCAACATTGCAGCAGCAGCTGTCACTGTGAAGCTGAGCCTCTCAACAGTGCAGCAGCAACTGTCACTGGAGCTGTGGAGCTGAGACTCTCAACAGTGCAGCAGCAGCTGTTGCTGTGGAGCTGAGCCTCCCAACAGTGCAGCAGCAGCTGTCACTGTGGAGCTGAGCATACCATCACTGCAACAACCAGCTATCTCTGTGGAGCTGAGCCGCTCAACAGTGCAGCAACAGCTGTCACTGTGGAGCTAAGCATACCAACACAGCAACAACCAGCTATCACTGTGGAGCTGAGCATACCAGCACTGCAACAACCAGTTTTCACTGTGGAACTGAGCCTCTCAACAGTGCAGCAACAGCTGTCACTGTAGAGCTAGGCCTCTCAGCAGTGCAGCAGCAGCTGTCACTGTGGAGCTGAGCCTCTCAATAGTGCAGCAGCAACTGTCACTGTGGAGCTGTGGTGCTGTGGAGCTGAGCCTCTCAACAGCGCAGCAGCAGCTGTCACTGTGGAGCTGAGCCTCTCAACAGTGCAGCAACAGCTATCACCGTGGAGCTGAGCCTCTCACTATGAAGCAGTAGATGTCACTGTGGAGATGAGCCTCTCAACAGTGCAGCAGCAGCTGTCACTGTGGAGCTGAGCCTCTCAACAGTGCAGCAGCAGCTGTCACTGTGGAGCTTTGGAGCTGAGCCTCTCAACAGTGCAGCAGCAGCTGTCACTGTGGAGCTGTGGAGCTGAGACTCTCAACAGTGCAGCAACAGCGGTCACTGTGGAGCTGAGCCTCTCACCATGAAGCAGTAGATGTCACTGTGGAGATGAGCCTCTCAACAGTGCAGCAGCAGCTGTCACTGTGGAGCTGAGCCTCTCAACAGTGCAGCAGCAGCTGTCACTCTGGAGCTGAGCCTCTCAACAGTGCAGCAGCAGCTGCCACTGTGGAGCTGAGGCTCTCAACAGTGCAGCAGCAGCTGTCACTCTGGAGCTGTGGAGCTGAGCCTCCCAACAGTGCAGCGGCAGCTGTCACTGTTGAGCTGAGCCTCTCAACAGTGCAGCAGCAGCTGTCACTGTGGAGCTGTGGAGCTGAGCCTCTCAACAGTGCAGCAGCAGCTGTCAATGTGGAGCTGTGGAGCTGAGACTCTCAACAGTGCAACAACAGCGGTCACTGTGGAGCTGAGCCTCTCAACAGTGCAGCAGCAGCTGTCACTCTGAAGCTGAGCCTCTCAACAGTGCAGCAGTAGCTGTCCCTGTGGAGCTGTGGATCTGCGCCTCTCAACAGTGCAGCAGCAGCTGTCAATGTGGAGCTAAGCCTCTCAACAGTGCAGCAGCAGCTGTCGATGTGGAGCTGAGCCTCTCAACAGTACAGCAGCAGCTGTTGCTGTGGAGCTGAGCCTTTCAACAGTGCAGCAGCAGCTGTTACTGTGGAGCTGAGCATACCAACACAGCAACAACCAGCTATCACTGTGGAGCTGAGCCTCTCAACAGTGCAGCAACAGCTGTCACTGTGGAGCTAGGCCTCTCAACAGAGCAGCAGCAGCTGTCACTGTGGAGCTGAGCCTCTCAACAGTGCAGCAGCAGCTGTTACGGTGGAGCTGTGGAGCCGAGCCTCTCAACAGTGCAGCAGCAGCTGTCACTGTGGAGCTGAGCCTCTCAACAGTGCAGCAGCAGCTGCCACTGTGGAGCTGAGCCTCTCAACATTGCAGCAGCAGTTGTCACTGTGAAGCTGAGCATCTCAACAGTGCAGCAGCAGCTGTCACTGGAGCTGTGGAGCTGAGCCTCTCAACAAGCTGCAGCAGCTGTTGCTGTGGAGCTGAGCCTCTCAACAGTGCAGCAGCAGCTGTCACTGTGGAGTTGAGCATACCAGCACTGCAACAACCAGCTATCACTGTGGAGCTGAGCCGCTCAACAGTGCAGCAACAGCTGTCACTGTGGAGCTAGGCCTCTCAACAGTGCAGCAGCAGCTGGCACTGTGGAGCTGAGCCTCTCAACAGTGCAGCAGCAGCTGTCACGCTGGAACTGAGCCTCTCAACAGTGCAGCAGCAGCTGCCACTGTGGAGCGAAGCCTCTCAACAGTGCAGCAGCAGCTGTCACTCTGGAGCTGTGGAGCTGAGACTCTCAACAGTGCAGCAGCAGCTGTCACTGTGGAGCTGTGGAGCTGAGCCTCTCAACAGTGCAGCAACATCTATCACTGTGGAGATGAGCCTCTCAACAGTGCAGCAGCAGCTGTCACTCTGGAGCTGAGCCTCTCAACAGTGCAGCAGTAGCTGTCACTGTGGAGCTGTGGAGCCCAGCTTCTCAACCGTGCAGCAGCAGCTGTCGATGTGGAGCTGAGCCTCACAACAGTACAGCAGCAGCTGTTGCTGTGGAGCTGAGCCTCTCAACAGTGCAGCAGCAGCTGTCACTGTGGAGCTGAGCATACCAGCACTGCAACAACCAGCTATCACTGTGGAACTGAGCCTCTCAACAGTGCAGCAACAGCTCTCACTGTAGAGCTAGGCCTCTCAGCAGTGCAGCAGCAGCTGTCACTGTGGAGCTGAGCCTCTCAACAGTGCAGCAGCAGCTGTCACTGTGGAGCTGTGGTGCTGAGCCTCTCAACAGTGCAGCAGCAGCTGCCACTGTGAAGCTGAGCCTCTCAACAGTGCAGCAGCAGCTGCCACTGTGGAGCTGAGCCTCTCAACATTGCAGCAGCAGCTGTCACTGTGAAGCTGAGCCTCTCAACAGTGCAGCAGCAACTGTCACTGGAGCTGTGGAGCTGAGCCTCTCAACAGTGCTGCAGCAGCTGTTGCTGTGGAGCTGAGCCTCTCAACAGTGCAGCAGCAGCTGTCACTGTGGAGTTGAGCATACCAGCACTGCAACAACCAGCTATCACTGTGGAGTTGAGCCGCTCAACAGTGCAGCAACAGCTGTCACTGTGGAGCTAGGCCTCTCAACAGTGCAGCAGCAGCTGGCACTGTGGAGCTGAGCCTCTCAACAGTGCAGCAGCAGCTGTCACGCTGGAACTGAGCCTCTCAACAGTGCAGCAGCAGCTGCCACTGTGGAGCGAAGCCTCTCAACAGTGCAGCAGCAGCTGTCACTCTGGAGCTGTGGAGCTGAGACTCTCAACAGTGCAGCAGCAGCTGTCACTGTGGAGCTGAGCCTCTCAACAGTGCAGCAACATCTATCACTGTGGAGATGAGCCTCTCAACAGTGCAGCAGCAGCTGTCACTCTGGAGCTGAGCCTCTCAACAGTGCAGCAGTAGCTGTCACTGTGGAGCAGTGGAGCCCAGCTTCTCAACCGTGCAGCAGCAGCTGTCGATGTGGAGCTGAGCCTCAAAACAGTACAGCAGCAGCTGTTGCTGTGGAGCTGAGCCTCTCAACAGTGCAGCAGCAGCTGTCACTGTGGAGCTGAGCATACCAGCACTGCAACAACCAGCTATCACTGTGGAACTGAGCCTCTCAACAGTGCAGCAACAGCTCTCACTGTAGAGCTAGGCCTCTCAGCAGTGCAGCAGCAGCTGTCACTGTGGAGCTGAGCCTCTCAACAGTGCAGCAGCAGCTGTCACTGTGGAGCTGTGGAGCTGAGCCTCTCAACAGCGCAGCAGCAGCTGTCACTGTGGAGCTGAGCCTCTCAACAGTGCAGCAGCAGCTGCCACTGTGAAGCTGAGCCTCTCAACAGTGCAGCAGCAGCTGCCACTGTGGAGCTGAGCCTCTCAACATTGCAGCAGCAGCTGTCAGTGTGAAGCTGAGCCTCTCAACAGTGCAGCAGCAACTGTCACTTGAGCTGTGGAGCTGAGCCTCTCAACAGTGCAGCAGCAGCTGTTGCTGTGGAGCTGAGCCTCTCAACAGTGCAGCAGCAGCTGTCACTGTGTTTTGAGCATACCAGCACTGCAACAACCAGCTGTCACTGTGGAGCTGAGCCGCTCAACAGTGCAGCAACAGCTGTCACTGTGGAGCTAAGCATACCAACACAGCAACAACCAGCTATCACTGTGGAGCTGAGCATACCAGCACTGCAACAACCAGCTATCACTGTGGAACTGAGCCTCTCAACAGTGCAGCAACAGCTGTCACTGTAGAGCTAGGCCTCTCAGCAGTGCAGCAGCAGCTGTCGCTGTGGAGCTGAGCCGCTCAACAGTGCAGCAGCAACTGTCACTGTGGAGCTGTGGAGCCGTGGAGCTGAGCCTCTCAACAGCGCAGCAGCAGCTGTCACTGTGGAGCTGAGCCTCTCAACAGTGCAGCAGCAGCTGCCACTGTGAAGCTGAGCCTCTCAACAGTGCAGCAGCAGCTGCCACTGTGAAGCTGAGCCTCTCAACAGTGCAGCAGCAGCTATCACTGGAGCTGTGGAGCTGAGCCTCTCAACAGTGCAGCAGCAGCTGTTGCTGTGGAGCTGAGCCTCTCAACAGTGCAGCAGCAGCTGTCACTGTGGAGCTGAGCATACCAGCACTGCGACAACCAGCTATCACTGTGGAGCTGAGCCGCTCAACAGTGCAGCAACAGCTGTCACTGTGGAGCTAGGCCTCTAAACAGTGCAGCTGCAGCTGTCACTCTGGAGCTGAGCCTCTCAACAGTGCAGCAGCAGCTGGCACTGTGGAGCTGAGCCTCTCAACAGTGCAGCAGCAGCTGTCACTCTGGAGCTGAGCCTCTCAACAGTGCAGCAGCAGCTGTCGATGTGGAGCTGAGCCTCTCAACAGTACAGCAGCAGCTGTCGATATGGAGCTGAGCCTCTCAACAGTGCAGCAGCAGCTGTTACTGTGGAGCTGAACCGCTCAACAGTGCAGCAGCAGCTGTCACTGGAGCTGTGGAGCTCAGCCTCTCAACAGTGCAGCAGCAGCTGTTGCTGTGTAGCTGAGCCTCTCAACAGTGCAGCAGCAGCTGTCACTGTTGAGCTGAGCATACCAGCACTGCGACAACCAGCTATCACTGTGGAGCTGAGCCGCTCAACAGTGCAGCAACAGCTGTCACTGTGGAGCTAGGCCTCTCAATAGTGCAGCAGCAGCTTGCACTGTGGAGCTGAGCCTCTCAACAGTGCAGCAGCAGCTGTCCCTCTGGAGCTGAGCCTCTCAACAGTGCAGCAGCAGATGCCACTGTGGAGCTGTGGAGCTGAACCTCCCAACAGTGCAGCAGCAGCTGTCACTTTAGAGCTGTGGAGCTGAGCCTCTCAACAGTGCAGCAGCAGCTGTCACTGTGGAGCTGAGCCTCCCAACAGTGCAGCAGCAGCTGTCACTGTAGAGCTGAGCCTCTCAACATTAGAGCAGCAGCTGTTACTTTGGAGCTGTGGAGCTGAGCCTCTCAACAGTGCAGCAGCAGCTGTCACTGTAGAGCTGAGCCGCTCAACAGTGCAGCAGCAGCTGTCACTGTGGAGCTGAGCCTCCCAACAGTGCAGCAGCAGCTGTCACTGTATAGCTGAGCCTCTCAACAGTGCAGCAGCAGCTGTCACTGTGGAGCTAGGCCTCTCAGCAGTGCAGCAGCAGCTGTCACTGTGGAGCTGCATCTCCCATCAATGCAGCAGCAGTGCCTTTGAAACTGAGCCTCCCAGCACTGCAGCAGCTGTCATTGTAGAGCTGAGCCTCCCAGCACTGCATGAGCAGCAACTGTCACTACAGAGCTGAGCCCCCCAGCACTGCAGAAGCTGTCATTCTGGAGATGGGCCTCCCAGCACTGCAGCAGCTGGCACCACTGTCTGTGGTGTTGAACCTGGCAGAATCGAGGTAGTCCCTGTTTATGCTGCTGAACCTCTCAACTGCATCAATGGCTGCCACAGAGGGCGGAACTATTGGGTACTGTTGCAGCCGATGTCACTGTGGGGGGTCACTGTCTGATGGTACACGCTTTGGTACTGCAGGAGTAGCAATTCCTGTCGACAGTGCTGAGTTAGTCAATCTGCAGTATCATCTTTCATCGTCTGCAGTGGCAGTGCTGTACCCCATTGATGCAGCGGTCACGGCCCATGGTACTGAGTCCGGTACCAGTAGAGTAGAAGCTGTCAGTGTGTGCTGTCCTCCACCTGTTGATTATGCAGTGGTCACTGCCCGTGGTGTAGAGCCTGTCATACCTGTAGTGGCAGCTGTCACCGACTGCAGTTCCTGATAGCTTAGTTCGCTAGACTCTACACATTTCCTGTTGACTTGGGGTTGTTGACGGGGATTTTAGGGCGTGTTGTCCCCAAAGATTCAAGGTGCAGTTGGAATTCCACGCCCTGGAATGGTGGTCCATTGTCTGTTTTCAGGCTGGTCAGTATGCCATGGACCACTATAAGATGTTCTGTCTTCACAGGTAGACCTGCTTGAGTGTCATTAGTCTTAGAAGCTCCACCATATGGAATCCAACACGGGCGTCCATGAAGACTAGACAGTACAATAGGTCAATCATGACGCAGGAGTAGGCACTGATTTTGGTCCTGTTCATCATACATGTTTCTTTTGTCATTACTGGGGTAGAGCTTTCATTTCCTGGTGTAGCCTCTACTTTTTGACCATTTGTTCAACAAAGGGGGCCTTGTTGAAGAACCAAGGCTTATCTTGAGGTCTGGCCTTCACCTTTGCCATCCCTTGGTTTCTCTGGTAGGCGAACCTGGTTACTTGGAGCCTTAGTGCTGAGGGACCACAACTCTGCGTTTTTGAAGGAGCAAATTCAAAAGCCACAAAAATGCTTTCAGTTTATCACACGAAATTTAAGGACAACTAGGCAAATTGTGTAAATTACACCTCATGCTAAACCATAATTTAACACTACATTTTAGTGTGAAATGTGGCATCCTCACATTCCTTTTTTGCCTGCTCGAAAGCATTTACCACAAACAAATAGGGCAAACCACTATTGGCGTGAAGAACAGGTGTTCATGGTGTTCCCATGCTATAATTTTGCTGTGAACTGTGGTGTAATTATGTGAGGTGCTATACTTTGGGTAACAAATGTAACATGAAATCATGAAATTCCCAAAATTGCGCAGATTACGCTGGTGTCGTTCAAATGTGTCCCTGACCTTTTTTGTGGATGATGCACAGTTTATGGCACACTCTCCACTGTGCTCATAGGTGTTTCTGCTTCTGCTGGCCCTCTCACAGGCCTAACAGGTTTCATCCTTGTGACTTCACTGCTTTCACCCATTGTAGACATTCCTCTTTAGCTGTTTCTTCCCAGTTCTCCTGAAGTAATTGGGCTCTGTGATCATCCACTCGGGATAAGAAGTTGGGTGTGCCTCCACATCCTCACTATGTCAGTTAGATCTCTGGGTACCATCCCCTAGATGCTTCCACATCCTCACTATGTCAGTTAGATCTCTGGATACCATCCCCTGGATGCCTCCACATCCTCAGCATGTCAGTTAGATCACTGGGTACCATCCACTGGATGCATTCACATCCTCAGCGTGTCAGTTAGATCACTGGGCGCCATTCGCTGGATTGGATGCCTTCACATCCTCAGCGTGTCAGTTAGATCACTGGGTACCATCCGCTGGATGCCTCCACATCCTCAGTGTGTCAGTTAGATCTCTGGGTACCATCCCCTGGATGCCTTCACATCCTCTCCACGTGAGTTAGATGGCTGGGTACCATCCGCTGGATACCTCCACATCCTACGGCGTGTGAGTTAGATGTCTGGGAACCATCCGCTGGATACCTCCACATCCTCAGCATGTGAGTAAGATCTCTGGGTACCTTCCGCTGGATGCCTCCACATCCTCTCCATGTGAGTTAGATGGCTGGGTACCATCCCCTGGATATCTCCACATTCTCAGCGTGTGATTTAGATGTCTGGGTACCATTCGCTGGATGCCTCCACATCCTCGGCGTGTGGGTTAGATGTCTGGGTGCCATTTACTGGATGCCTCCACATCCTCGGCGTGTGAGTCAGATGTTTGGGTACCATCCGCTGGATGCCTCCACATCCTCTCCATGCGAGTAGATGGCTGGGTACCATTCGCTCGATACCTTCACATTCTCGGGGTCTGAGTTAGATGTCTGGAAACCATCCGCTGGATACCTCCACATCCTCAGCATGTGAGTAAGATCTCTGGGTATCAACTGCTAGATGCCCCCACATCCTCTACATGTGAGTTAGATGGCTGGGTACCACCCACTGGATACCTCCACATACTCAGTGTGTCAGTTAGATCTCTGAGTACCATCCTCTGGATGCCTTCACATCCTCTCCATGTGAGTTAGATGGCTGGGTACCATCCACTGGATACCTCCACATCCTACGGCATGTGAGTTAGATGTCGGGGAACCAACCGCTGGATACCTCCACATCCTGAGCGTGTGAGTAAGATCTTTGGGTACCATCCGCTGGATGCCTCCACATCCTCTCCATGTGAGTTAGATGGCTGGGTACCATCCGCTGCATACCTCCACATTCTCAGCGTGTGAGTTAGATGTCTGGGTACCATTCGCTGGACGCCGCCTCATCCTCAGCGTGTGGGTTAGATGTCTGGGTACCATTCACTTGATGCCACCACATCCTCCCCATGTGAGTTAGATGGCTGGTTACCATCCGCTGGATGCCTCCACATCATCAGTGTGTCAGTTAGATCTCTGGGTACCATCCGCTGGATGCCTCCACATCCGCTCCATGTGAGTTAGATGGTTGGGTACCATTCGCTGGATGCCTCCACATCCTCGGCGTGTGAGTTCGATATCTGGGTAACATTCACAGGATGTCTCCACATCCTCGGCGTGTGAGTTAGATATCTGGGTAACATTCACGGGATGTCTCCACATCCTTGGCGTATGAGTTAGATGGCTGGGTACCATCCGCTGGATGCCTCCACATCCTCTGCATGCGAGTTAGATGTCTGGGTGCCATTCACTGGATGCCTCCACATCCTCAGCGTGTGGGTTAGATTTCTGGGTACCATTCACTGGATGCCACCACATCCTCTCCATATGAGTTAGATGGCTGGTTACCATCCGCTGGATACCTCCACATCATCAGTGTTTCAGTTAGATCTCTGGGTACCATCCGCTGGATGCCTCCACATCCTCTCACGTGTGAGTTAGATGGCTGGGTACCATTCGCTGGATGCCTCCACATCCTTGGCGTGTGAGTTAGATGTCTGGGTAACATTCGCGGGATGTCTCCACATCCTTGACGTGTGAGTTAGATGGCTGGGTACCATCCGCTGGATGCCTCCACATCCTCTGCATTTGAGTTAGATCTCTGGGTACGATTCGCTGGATGCCTCCACATCCTCTGCATGCGAGTTAGATGTCTGGGTACCATTCGCTGGAAGTCTCCACAGAATGCTGGTGAGTTTATCGCAATCTTAGTAGTACAAGAGAGAAAAGCAGTATTTTTTTAATTGAAGAACCCACTTCTTGATCTTTGGGGGCGAGTGGTATGTGCGCTGCGGTCCCTGCAAACAGGGGAGTTAGGGGTTTTTGGTCTGTGAGGACTCTGAAGTGTTGTCCGTCTAGGTGCACTTAGAATGGATGCTGCCACTCCTGAAGGTGAGGGCTTCTCTCTCAGTTTGGAATACTGTGGTTCTGTTTCAGTCGGCGATAGGGAATCGCATGTCTTGTTCTTGCAAGATCACAGCACCCAGCCCTACCGGGTGGGCTGCATGCGACGTGTGATCCTTGGCAAGGCCGTTGAGTTAAAATTGAAAACAAACTCTGAGAAGTAAATCATTTAAAATATTAGAAAATGATGAAAGGCTTCACTTGTAAACACCGGTGAAGAAGCAAGGACGGTGTTATGGAGGTTCATATTTTGAATTTTAGGCAGGCCATCCTTCTTGTTCTTAATTAATTGAACTATTTTGCTAGAGGGACTCGGACAGTGTCCTCAGGGCCTGTCAGATATATTGAGATGCCACATCTTTAGGTTGCCTAGGCCACCATAACTGACAGAACGGACATGGTCTGGGGGTGGGCAAATATGGAGAACTTTTGTGCAAGGATTTTTTTTTCACTAAGTGATTTATCTAAGGCTTACAATCAAATTGTACTTCATCCTGATTCTAGACAATTAGCATCTTTTTTGACAACAGAGGGAGCTTATAGATACTGGAGAACACCAGTTGGGCTTGCATGCTAAGCAGCAGTATTCCAACGAGTGATGCAGAAGCTGTTGTGAGTAATCCAATGTGGTGGTATTCCAGGGTGACATTCCGATTTGTGGCAAAGATAAAATGGACCATGATGGTTTATTATGGCACGCTTTAGTTAGGCTAAGAGATTCAGACTTGACCGTTGTTGTTAGATGCAAATATTGTGAGAAATCGTTGATGGTAACTGAGTCTCCTGTTGTACCTATCGAAATATCAAGAGGGACCACAGAAGAAAGTAGGTCTAGAAATGTGTGGGCATTTTGGTTTTGGAGATGTTAATGGTAAGTTTGCTATTGTATTGGTAGATTGTTTTTAAATGGCCAGAAGGGTGAATGAGGTGAGAATACAGGATACCTAGATGTTCTTTGCCAAAACCATCTCAACAAGAGGTTCCCAAACCACCCTGACTTCCCTAATAATACCATAAGTTTTTGTCATATTTTTCATACTGAATGTATGGTTCATTTATTGCACAATGTTTTTTATTTTATATTTCATCTTTGTTTATCCGTCCAATTCCTTCATTTCTGAATAACCAGCTTGGAATATGATATTGCTAATTTTATAGCATATGCTATGTATGGAGACCTGCATTTCCTTTCAATAAAAATTATTTGAACTTAAAAAGAATACAGAATACCATTTCTTTCTTGGAAAATGTTTTCAAGAGAGAAGGAATTCTTCAGGGAGTAGTCACAGATGAAGATCCTCACTTTGAGTCTGGTGCTATGTCAGAGTTTCTGAAAATCTGAGGAATAACCTGTCACAAGACAGCCTTGTATCACCCCAGAGGAAATGGTCATGTTGAAAGATTCAATAGGGTGTTGAATGGTTGGCTGCAGTTGTCGTTGATGAGTTGTTTGAAGTGGAGTGAATTATTGAGGAACATATCGAGGAGTTACAGGATGACTCTGTACTCTGTGACAGGTGTATCGCCATTTATTTTGTTGGAAAGAAGAATTCTAGCTACATAAGTGTGCCCACTTAAAGAGGAAAACGTGATATGGTAGAATGTGATTTTTCTAGATTAGCAGAAGGGGTGATTAGCAAGCAGGAAGCCTGTAAGAGAAGAATTCATGGAAAGATGACTAAGAATGTAGAACATTTTAAAGTATGTAATGTCCATGTCAAGTTGGGAAGATGAGATGAGTTGTGAAAGGTAAGTCAAAAGTTCCTGCTCCCAAGAAGGCCAAAACTGTTTTAAAAAAATGCTATTCGAAAAAGAGGAAACTTGATTATTAAAAGGTTGGCATTGCATAAAGGACCAAAATGTGTAGATGACATGAATGAAAGAGTTGAAGAAAAACAGGACGTCTGTGTGAAAAAGAGCAGGAAGTATCCAAAGTGGGTGAAAGATTTTGTATAAACCCTGAGATTTGTTTGTAAATATTATTTTAATAGACACTACTTAGGCATATTCTGACTTTAGTTGTGTGTTACAAATTCCCAGTTAATGTTTCAAAAGTTCTAAGGGGAAGAGTGTTATGTCTTCTGTGTCTTTAAGTCCATACAGTTCCCTTATGGGATGTAGAACGAGGAAGTTGGAGTGTTACAAGTGACTGGCGGGGAGTTACCTGCTGTCGGGGTACTGTGCACAAGGATGTTCATCTGGCTTAATTACAATAAATAGAACCAACTATATCTGGAACAAGTACATTATTTTCATTTTTTGACAAACACGTGGATGTTGCAGCACAGAACCACATCCTGCCACTCCCTACTCTGCACAAGTCAAAACTTGCTCAAACTGTAGCAGAATGACCAACTTTGCACAAGTGTGTACAGTGGAGGCTGAGGCAAGAACCAACAGAGGCAACTCACTATGCCACAGACATGTCACACTGTGGTGTAGACTCAATGACATCTACCACCAGACCAGACGGCCATCATACTAAGGCCCAAAGCAAAGAAGACAATGAAAAGGAAACTTTTGTGATCTCTTTTGCAAATAAAATATATCCAACTGCAGGAGAGTGTATGCACACTACATCACTCCTCGTGTAACAAAATGCAACCACACATTTGTGAGTGGAGTTTTCAGACAGCCTGGGTTGACAGGCAGGAGTTGGCATGTTACTTATAGGTTCCTGATGCTTTGGTACTGGTCCAACATTAAAGCACACTTCATGGCAGGTGCCTTTTGGCTTTTTTGCTGCTTTGGGTTTTTTTTTTTTATCATTTTACATGATCAGTCTTTGAGCTGTTTTGCAACATCACATTTTGTAAGTGGTTGGTCCATCATTGGGTATGCCAGAATAATGTTCCTCATCCACCTTCTGGTTTGTGTGACACAGGGTCATATGATTTCATTGGCTATGCATAGAGATGGGTGATTTGATTAACAAGCAAAACAACCCTGGATTTTGGTAGAATCATATCCTTCTGTGGGAAGGAGTAAAGTCAGAGGGCCCGATTCACAGAACTAACTTAAGACAAAATCCTAAACTTACTACTTTTGGTATTCACAGAAGTTGGGATTTTGTCTTAAGTTTGTCTTTTTCCTTTTCATCCACCGTTTTTTTGGTGGATCCCCACCTTGACGCCAGAATAATGGCCTCTGTGTCAGTGGCGTAGCTAGCCCTTTGGCAGCCCATGGCGGTCCCTGCGTTTGCTGCCTGCGACGGCCACAGGTAAGAACGGAGGTCTGCTGGCGATCCCTGCGTTTGCGGCCCGCCACAGCCACAGGTAAGAGCGGGGCGTGCTAGTGATCCCTGCGTTTGCTGCGCCCAATGGCCACAGGTAAGAGCGGAGGTTATGTAATGATGGTGATTTATATAGCGCACGGCTACTCGGGCAGAGTGTCCCGGCGCTGTACAGATCTGTAGAGGGAGTCAGAGCACACCAAAACACACTAAAGGCCAAAAAGCCAGGTCTTAAGGCTTTTCCTGAAAGACAGGAGATTGTCTGTTCTTCTCAGTGAAAGGGGGAGCTTATTCCAAAGCTGCGGAGCACGAGCCCTGTAAGAGCGGCCTCCAATACGTGCATGCTTTACTGCTGGGACGACAGCCAGGGCTTGTGTGGCCGAGCGTAGAGATCTAGAAGGATGATAGAACTGGACATGTTTCCTGAGATAGACTGCACCAGTACATGCAAGGATTTAAAAGTCATGGTCAAAGTCTTGAAGATGATATGCTTCCTCACCGGGAGCCAGTGGAGTGAATCAAGGAGGGTCGAGGTATGGGACCTGCGGCTCAGTCCAAAAATGGCCCTCGCGGCAGAGTTCTGTACAGTCTGTAGGCGAGCCAGGAGGTACTCTGGGAGACCTAAATAGAGCACATTGGCGTAATCGAGCCTGGATCCAATCATTGCTTGCACAGTAATTCTCCTATGACAGTGCGACAATAGTGGAAGGAATTTCCTGAGCGTGCGTAGTAGACCAAAACATTGGCCGACTAAAGTAAGGATCTGGGGTTTAAAGGTGAGACCATTGTCAATTTTGACACCCAGATTCTTGGCGACCGCAGTAGGTGACGAAGGAGGATGCATATCTGCCGGCCACCAAGATTTCCATTGAGTATCAGGAGAGCAGCCAAAAAATAAAATTTCAGACTTGTCTGAGTTACATTTGAGCTGGTTCTGCTGAAACCAGGAGAAGACCGCCTCCAGGCAGCTTTAGATGGAATCACCTGCAAAATCGGAATTCTTATCGCAGGTGAAAAGCAGCTGCGTATTATCAGCGTAGGACACAATACGAGTACCATAGGTCTCCACTAGTTCAGCCAAAGGGGAAAGATAAACATTAAATAAGGTAGGACTTAAAACTGATCCCTGTGGCACTCCCACATCCAGTGATGGAACTGTTGCTGAAAAAGGTGGTGACCAGATCATTTGTTGGCGTTCGGAAAGGAAGGACTTGAGCCAATTTAACACCGTCCCTCTGATTCCGATCTCCTGGAGTCTTAAAAGGAGCCGGTTGTGAGGGACGGTGTCAAAGGCCGCTGAGAGATCGAGTAATACCAGCATTGCCTTCACACCACGATCTGTCACTTCCTTTATAGACTCAGTTACCTCCAACAGTGCAGTTTCTGTACTAAGGTTGGATCGAAACCCTGACTGTGTCTGATGCAGAATGTCATGAGCTTCTAAGAAATTAGACAAGATGGAATGCACATGTTTTTCTGCAAGTTTGGCAAGAGCAGGAAGCAGAGATATTGGCCTATAGTTGGAGTGCTCTAGGGGATTCAAATTAGTTTTTTTTATGAGAGGGATGACATGAGCCTTTTTCCAGGCCTTCAGAACCTCGCCAGAGGCGAAGGAGGCGTTAAGAAGAGGGTTGATCAGAGGATTAAGAACATGGCCCATTGTGGAAAGGATTTTAGCGGGGCACGGATCGGAAGGAGAACCGGATTTCAATTTTTGTAACAAATCAAGCGAGGCCTGAAAGGACAGGGGTGGAAAATCTGAAAGAATATAAGTGTCTTGAGAGATGTTCATAGCAGATGAAAGGGTACCTAGATCTATGGTAGAGGCAATGGGCGAAAAAGACGCCTGGATGTTAAGAATTTTATTGAAGAAAAAGCTGGCCAGCTGATTGACCCAAGATTCTGAGGGAGAGAATTTAGGGCTTGAAGCAGGGGGAGAAGTGAATTCCCTGACGATTTAAAAACTTTCCTTACTGATGTTACAGGCTGAGTCAATTCTTTTAGCAAAGAAAGACTTCTTCGCCGTTATGATTGCTTTATGATAGGTCTTAGTAATATTTTTAAACCTTATTTTCAGGGGACTTCATAGTTTTTTCGCCACATTTGTTCAGCTTTCTTGCAGCTTTTCCTAATCTCGTGAATTTCGGTGGTAAACCAAGGGGCTGAAGTGCGTTGGAATGTTTTAGGTCTGGCAGGAATGGGCGCTAATTCGTCAAAGCGTTGAACGAGCCAGGACTGAAAGCTAGAAAGATCCTGCTCAAGATTGCCGGTCAGTTGACAAGGATGGGATGCCAGGGACTGCTCCAGCATATCGGTGGTCTGCTGGCGACCCCTGCGTTTGCTGCAATAGCCGCAGGCAAGAGCCAGGAGGGGAGGCCACAACACCCAAAACTTGTGCCGCTTGGGGTGGTCCGCGCGTGCAACCCTCCCTTGCTACGCCACTGCTCAGTGTACCATTCCCACACTGCCAACAGGCACTCTACACCCCACCTCTTCCAACAATGCCCACAAATAGCCGTGTCCCTGATCACCCCAAGGACAGGCAGGCAAGCTCTTCTCCTAAAGATTAAGAGTAGTAGATGCAACAATGAAGTCACAAGGTTGCACCAAACCTCTTGCTTTTCCTACACCAATGATGACAAAGTTCTCTTGAAACAGCACGTCAGTCACAAACCATCTCTCCTGCAGTGATTAGTATGCAGTGTAAACTTCCCCAAAATACTCTTACATAAATCCTGAGATGCAGGTGGGTCGGTCACTGCAGACGCTGCCAGTGCAGGCAGGCGAAGAGATGAGCGCAGGGCTAGCAAGAAGTGCGGTCTGCCTGTCAACTGTACCGGAAGATTCAATCCTGCATGGGTGCAGGCAGATATTCTGAGGAGCATCACAGTTCGATGAGCTTGGCACTGCGTTCACGGAAACACAGGCACCTCACTGCTCCTTACCTTCGTGCATGTCTCCAACGTCATGTGAAGTCTCAGACGCTCTGCGAAGAGAGGTCCGTCCAACATGTCACAATCACGTGCTTCTGTGGGTAGTGATTGGGCCTAAGAGTACCACAGAATCATATGCTAAAGTCAATCATAATGTCAAAAAAAAGGCATGCGGTGGGAGGACCTGGGGTGGGCTTGGTGGCATGAGCACACTTGCTGTCTGGTGATGCACATCCCATTGCTTGCAAATGTGCTCTCTAGTGATACACATTCTATAGTCGCACACTTGCACTCTACTAGTGAAGCGCGTCCTATAGTTGTAAACTTACTCTCCAGTGATGCTCGTCCCATTGGCTGCACACTCGCACTTTAGAGATGCACTTCCCATTGGTTGCACACCTCCTCTCCAGTGATGCACATTCAATTAGTCGCACACCTGCACTCCAGTGATGCACATTCCATTGGTCGCAAACTTGCTCTCTAGTGATGCAAATTCCATTGGTCGCACACTTTCTCTCTAGTGATGCACATCCCATTGGTCACACACTTTCTCTCTAGTGATGCACATCCCATTGGCTGCAAACCCGTTTTCCAGTGATGCACATCCCATTGATCGCACACTTGCTCTATAGTGATGCACATCCCATTGGTCACACACTTTCTCTCTAGTGATGCACATCCCATTGGTCGCACACTTGCTCTCTAGTGATGCACATCCCATTGGTTACACACTTTTTCTCTAGTGATGCACATCCCATTGGCTGCACACTCGTTTTCCAGTGATGCACATGCCATTGATCGCACACTTGCTCTATAGTGATGCACATCCTATTAGTCGCACACTTGCTCTCCAGTGATGCACATCCCATTGGTTGCACACTTACTCTCCAGTGATGCACATCCCATTGGCTGCACACTCGTTTTCCAGTGATGCACATCCCATTGATCGCACACTTACTCTCCAGTGATGCACATCCCATTGGTTGCACACTTGGAACAGCTGGCCTTCCCTTCCTTGCGGCGATGTTGCTTTGTCCTTAATTTCATGAGGTTTGAGTGGTAGGGGCCGTCAGATGTGCATTTGTGTAACTCCCAGTACTGTTTAAATATATGAAAGATGTATCATTAGTTATACCAGTATTTATGTGTGTGGTGAAAGGCACCCTTTTATTTCGTAGGCTGGAGATATCCCAGTGGGTTGTCAGGTTGAAAAGATGCCCTCTGTGAAAACTGTCTTGGGGCGGTGGATAACCTGTAGCTCGTGTGGGTGGAAGACAGATCACGGTGTGTTTTGTGGTCTGAGGGATGATGTGGTGTTTGTGATGGTGACTGTCCAGTTAAACAATGGGCCAGTTGAAGGATGCTGAGTGCAGATTACGATATCAAGAGACAGAATAGAATCCTACATCAATTCTGGGTTCAGAATATCGAATACCGCTATAACCCCAGGTAACGAAATACGGGTAAATGTTGAAGTAGCACTCTAAATGGACTGCCTGGTAATGTGGGACAATCATCTAGGCTTCAATCAGTCATCACCACACAACTTCTTACAGTTACAGGAACTGCCCAGAAATTGAGAGCTGAAAGCATGGACAGTACCTAAAGCCAAATCCCAAAACATACAGGGCATCATTTGGAGTGTGGCAGAGGGGACACGCCATCACCAATGCGGCAGACGTCCCATCCGCTGTATCACAAGTGCATATAGTAGATGGCGCTTCTGAAGTGGTGTAGAAGGTTTTATAGAGTATCCGTCGCCTAACTCTGCATGAGGTCCAAAGTTCGTAATCTAATGTCATCCCCCATCAAAACCTGAATCCTGACGTGGAGGTATATATTTGTCATGCAGCTTCTATTGTGCGTTCTTCTATGTACTTTACAGTACAACCCGGGGTGCGACAATCAAGGCAACAGAAAGAAAGGACAACAATATCTTATTTCGAAGTAAGTGCAGAACAGTCCAAATCAAATGATGCCTGAATGTCATAAAACATGAAGGAGAAGCCTCATTAACAGGGCCCTAACAGCCGAAGTAAGGTCAGTTTTACTGGGGCTGAACGATAAAGCCATCCACTCTCACCACTGCTAATTAGACTATACACGCGCCTCAATATGGGGCAGGATTCTATAAGTATGCAGAAGACGCGCAGTTTATCTTCACTATCTCATGCATTCAGAACACTTCTGCATCAAGCTGTGACCATGCCAACCTGAAAGATCGCCTGTCAAGCTCTTGATGGTGCATGTGCTCTATTGCTTTGAAGCTGGACCCTCTAAAATAGAGGTCCTGCTTAGAACCTCAGCAGTCATCAACAGAACACGGGTCATATGTACGAACACATTTTCCCATAGACACAGAATGGATAGACTTTCCCCACCCCACCATTACCTTAGTAGAGGTTGAAACCCTGATGCATAAAATAAAGTCTGGATCTCCCACTGACCATATTCCAGCCAAAATCCTTCCATCTCTGGATAAAAAGCTCTCTCCCGTGGTACAATCTCTTATTAATCTCTCTCTCACAGAGGGCCGGGTACCACGGGAATGGGAGGTTGCTCAGGTTAGACTCCTCCGGAAGAACTCTAATACTCCATGGACTGACCTCTCTAACCTCCGTCCCATCTCACTTCTTCCATTCAGGAGCAAACTAATGGAGAAACATGTTAATACCCATCTTTCTATCTATGTTGAACTGACTGTATGTTTAGATCATTCTCAGTCCGGTTTTAGGCCCAAATACAGCACCGAATCTGCATTACTTACAGTTACGGATAGCATCAGAATGACCCTGGATAAGGGCCATTCTATGATTCTGGTGCTGATGGACCTATCCGCGGCGTTCGACATGGTCTCCCATGGTGTCTTACTCAGAAGACTGGAGGAAGTTGGCTTAAGAGATTCAGCCCTATTATGGATGAAGAGTTTCCTGTCGGATCGCTCTCAGGTTGTCAATCTGGGCTCGTATCAGTCGGATCAGGTGGAATTGACCAAGGGAGTACCTCAGGGCTCATGTCTGAGCCTAACATTATTTAACATCTATATGGCTCCTTTGGCCAACCTCCTGAGGACATATGGGTTCATCCCAATATCATATGCAGACGATACCCAGCTTCTATTCCCATTTAACAAACTCTCATCTGTGGTGCAATTGGCCGTCTCTAATGGGATGAGGGCCATATTGCACTGGATTAGGAACAACTTTCTCCAGTGTAATCTAGGAAAGACGAAATTATGGTTTTTGGAGAGGCCCCCCTCCTATGGACTCCTGACTGGTGGCCAACTGACCTGGGCCCCATCCCTCTCCTAAGGTCACAGTTAGAAATCTGGGTATCCGCTTGGACCATGCCCTCAGCCTGAAGGAACACGTTGCCCAAACAGCTGGCTCCTGCTTTCATGTAATAGGCCTGCTCTTCCGAGTCTTCCCCTTGCTTCCGGATTCTACCCACAAAACTCTAGTCCAGGCAATGGTACTAAGTCGCCTGGACTACTGCAATGGTCTGCTGATCTCGGCTAATGATGCCTCACTCAGCAGATTGCAGGTGGTGCAGAACACGGCAGCATGACTGGTCCTTAATGTTCCACCTCGGACCCCTTCCCATCCTCTTCTTGTAAAGCTGCATTGGCTCCCTATCCGTCAACGAATTACATTTAAAACATGTTGCATTATCCACAAGGCTCTGGTCAACTTGGGCCCTCCTTACCGCTCCGAGAAATGTCTACCCTAATTACCTCCCAGATCCCTTCGCTCAGGCGCCAGACACCTTCTGGTGGTACCTTGAGTGAGAAGGGCCAGATTAGGAGGGAAAGCTCTCTCTTATCTTGACCCCCACCTCTGGAATGAGCCTCCCCTCCACCTAAGAAAATGTTCTGAACATCTGCAATTTAGAAAGATGCTTAAGACCTTCCTGTTCTGTGCCTGCTGATCTTGCTGAAATATGTTGCCTCTCCTCACAGTCTGCTTTAAGCGCAGAGATACCCCTTTGGGGTCGATCTAGCGCTATACAAACTAAATGATAAATAAATAAAACCTTTTGATACATCTGGCCCAAGGCATCTTGGCGCTCGTCAATGGACCTTCAATCGCAAGAAATTTAGGGATCACCTTGAGTCTTCACTGTCATTGGAACTTGAGTACCACTAGTTAGCAAGCATCTGCTTCCTTCACCAAAAAGTCCTCCCTTTTTTTGAGGTTGACTTCCATGTGCTGGTATTTAATGTATTAATCAAGTCAACTTGGCTTCTCCTACTACACTTGGTCAATTTCTCTAAATTGTGAAACATGCTGGCCTTCTTGTCAGCTGCACCAGACAAGATCACATTACGTCCATGGTAAGATGATAGATACTTTCTCTAGCTACCTGTCCATCACAGAATTATTTTCAGATCCATGACAATTGTGTAAAAAGGCATTCACAAACGTTCTCCAGTGTTTCTTTCAAATGTTCATGGCACAATCTCACTAAAAACTTGTGTTCAGCTAGCTTCCTCTCTGTCTCCAGATCAAACAGCCTCCTGTGGTGGCAAATGATTCTCCATGGCTGCTGCAAAAATCTGGAACCCATTACCTTTATCGCCGCCTCTAAAAACTGCCTTCTACAGTTTGGAAAACACACAAATGCCTGACTTTTAAACAATAAATGTCTATAACCACCAGACTTTGTTACTAGTAGTGATAGTCCTACAGCACCAATTGGCTCATGCACACAAGTACTTTAGAATTATCATATAACATAACATAACATAACATTGCACCGGTCTACCTGGAAAAAACTCCCAGAAGTAGGTTTTAAAAAATTCTCAGTATACCCTTTGCTACAATTTTATACATCTCTTTAGTTTATCCTACAACACTTGCCAAAATGTTCATGTCTCCATATTGGGTTAGAGAAAAGCCTTGTCTATTTCCCATTTTAGACTTTTCAAAATTCTCAGATTATCAGTGTATTACACTTTATCAATGTCAACCCGGTTTCCCAGAAGTTTCGCACCTTTTCTCTATTAACCTTTCCCTCAAACCAGGGGGCGTGGCTTGGACGCCGATCGGGATGGCGGCGTGAGCTCGTAGCTCCGCGCGGATTCCCGCTAATTCTCCTGTTTATCGGGACCCCAGGCGACCCGGAGAAGACGTTCCTGCCCTCTGAAGTGTAGGGGGACAGCTGGACATAATCGGTTAATTGCTGGGGGACTGCTGGCCCCGAGGAGATCGAGAAAGAGGCGGCCGAGGTGTAGACCAGGGTGTGAAGAAAATGGCGGCGAGGAGATCGGATGGTCCCGAACTACAGCCCTGAGTCCGGCTGTCGCCAAGCAGAGAGGGACCCTGCACCCGACTGCCCGACGCACTGGGATTGGCGGCGCGAAGCCTTGAGACCGGGGGACGCTGCCCGATTCACCCAGGGGACCCGGGGCCCTCGTCGGCCGCCGTCCCGTGACTCATCCTCCCCCCACCGGACTAGTGGGGGTGACGGACCGGAGCTCATCCGCCTGGTCATTGCTCCTGAGACCATTGGCGGTGACATTGTGCTGCCTGGTGCCCGGTGCTCGGCACGGGCCCACGAGAGCGCCCCACAGACAGGGTGGCCGGACTTGTGACGCAGCGCCCTGACATGGCGGCGATCGGAGGGCCGACACCCGGGAGCCGCGAAGGGGACTCGGCGACATCGACCCGGTTGAGCGAGAGTCCCTCCCCGGAGCTTGACCAAGAACAGCGGCTGAACCGGCGCTTGGATGCCATCCTTGAGGCGATCACCTCCACCAAGGAGGCGTTACATAACGACATTGCCCAAGTGGCCACAGGCCTGGGGCTGCTACGTGCGGATCACGCGAAGTTGGCGGATCGGGTCAAGGATCATGACCAACTGTTGCTGGACCTGAAGCCCTCGGTGGTGACCGCGGAGCACAGGATTACAGACATTTTGGCCCGGCTGGACACTCTGGAACGGAGGGCGGAGGATGCCGAAGGCCGCAATAGGCGGAACAACGTGCGGGTCGTAGGCCTGCCGGAACGGATTGAGGGGGAGGATGCGGTGGCCTATATGGAGAACTGGTTCCGCACTGTGGTGGCGCCGGAGGGGCTTACTCCATTTTTCACTCTGGAGCGAGCCCACCGGGTGCCCGCTCGCCCGCCGGGGCTTGGCCGCCCCCCCCGTCCAATGGTGGTGCGGCTCCTCCATTATAAAGACCGAGACCTTCTCATCCAGCGGGCCAGGATGTCGGGTCCTTATGGGGTGGAGAACAGCAAGGTGACGATATTTCCGGACTACACGCAGGCGGTCCAGAAGGACAGGGCATCGTTCCTTGCTGTGAAGAGGGAGCTCAGGGAGGAAGGCATTCAGTACTCCTTGCTCTACCCGGCCAAGCTGCGGATTATCTTGGATGGCACCACACACTTTTTCCAAACTCCGGACGAAGTTTGGCACTGGGTTGAGTTGTACAGAGCGGGGACGGACAGGACACACCAAAGTAGGCGAGACCAGCCCAAGCAGCCCCGGGTGCGGCAGTCACAACGTATCAGGTCCCGCAACAGGCGCCAGCGGGAGAAGCGGGAGGCCCAAATGGCGGCGGAGAAGAGGGACGCACTCGCGGCGACGGCGGCCATTACAGGGTCGCAACAGAATAGTGAACGAGCCGAAACGGACTCGGGAGGAGGGGGCAGCAGAACAGGAGAGGAACTTTCGGAGGCAGAGAGCCAGAAGGGGCCGACAGTGACCCCACAGACTTCGGATAATATTATCTGCGGCTAAGACGGACTTTGGTCTTGATCGGGACTTCATGGTAGGGTGATATCCTGTTGCCGGGTGGGGGAACGGAGTGTATCTGAGGGGATGAAGGGCGGACGCGGGCTCCGCTGGCTGGGGTCGGCGGCGACTCACCCCCCCTAGGCCCTTAAGGCCGACTGTGGTGGAGACCACAGGGTAAGTGCGCGAGCAGTTGGTTCAAGGTTTGGATGGGGGCGGCCATTGGGTTCGTATGCTCTGTCCTGGGGAGTGGGGGTTGGGGAATGTTTCAGTTTTGGGGTTGTTGTTGGGGGGGGGGCAACTGCATTGGGGGGGTCATGGACCGTTGGAGTGTGAATTGGACTGTATGGACTTGGAATGGGGACATTACCTAATTTGAAATGCCTGACGTGGAATGTCCGGGGGCTGCGGACTATGGTGAAACGTCACAAAGTGCATGCATACCTGGTACGCAGGGGGGTTCAGATAGCTATGCTCCAGGAGACTCACCTCACTAAAAAAGAGTGCGCTGCCTTGCAGAAAAGATGGCGGGGCCAGGTTTTTGGCACCACTTATTCAGCGTATGCCAGGGGGGTCTTGATCTGGGTGAGGGCGGGGATCCCCTTCCAGGTCCTGAATCAGGTAATAGATCCGGATGGCAGGTTTGTAGCGGTGGAGGGGAGACTGTATGGACGGGATGTGGTTTTATGTTGTGTTTATGCACCTAACACTGACCAAGGCCGATACTTTGATGGCCTCTCGGGGTCCTTGGCCTCTTTCCTGGCGGGTCCGATAGTATTAGGGGGGGACTTCAATTCGATTACGGATGTGGCTCTGGATAGGTCCCATCCCCCCCTAGTAGACTCTCCTGTGCGCAGGCTGGCCGCGCACAGGAAGGACTGGCAAGAACGGTGGGGGTTGCTGGATGTCTGGAGGGAGAGGCACAGGGGAACCAGGGATTACTCCTTTTATTCTGCCTTACATGATTTACATGTTAGGATTGATTCGGTGCTTTGTGGGGGCTCCCTAGCACCATTGATCACCCATGCTGAGTACCTTGCTAGGACGATATCTGATCACAACCCCCTGTTGGTGCATATTCAATGGCAGAGGGAGCGCTCAGTAATTCCAACATGGCGGCTTCGGCCGGAGACGCTAGAGGATTCTGTGTTCGACGATGCGGTCCGGCAGGGCATTGATAGTTATTTCGGTGTGAACGACGGAACGGCGACGAGCAGGTCTGTTGAATGGGATGCAATGAAAGTGGTGGTGAGAGGGGTGTGCCTGGGTAGGTTCTCGAATGCTCGAACGACTGTGCTGAATGACCTAATGGAAGCGGAGGAGACTTTGAGGGACCTGGAACGCCGCAGGCCAACTGGGCCAGATTTACAGGCCCAGTTACTGGACGCGAAGGAAGTGGTAGCCGCGGAGACGGAACGCTTGAGATGCTATGATTACAGGCAGTACATGATTAGGGCGCACGCAGAAAGGGACAAGGTGGGTACCCTCTTGGCCAGATTAGCTAGCCCGGAACTTAGGGGTTGCCCGATCCTCAGCATTATTGACGCACAGGGAGAGATGGTGTACTCTCAGGCAGCTGTAGTGGACCGCTTTCGGGGTTACTATGAGGAATTGTACCGGAGTCAGCTGGGAGTGGGGGTGCAGGACATCGTGGAGTACCTGGGGGAGAGGCCGCTTTCGGTCTTGGACGAGGGCGACGCGAAGGACCTGGGTAGCCCGATCACGCTAACGGAAATTCGAGTGGCTATCAAACATATGGCCCGTAACAAGACACCAGGGGTGGACGGACTCCCAATCGAGTTCTATCAGCACTATGTAGACGCTCTGGCGCCCAGGCTGCTGGTGGTATATACGGAGGCCTTCGAGAAGGGGGTGTTGCCTGCCTCCATGCGGGAGGCCTTGATAGTACCACTCCTCAAGCCTGGCCGGGATGCCGCGGACGTGAGGTCTTATCGCCCACTGTCCATGCTGACGGTGGATTACAAGATCCTGAGTCGCATCCTAGCCACTAGACTGGCCCCGCACATGACGGGCCTGGTGCACAGGGACCAGGCCGGGTTTATACCCACGAGGAGCACGGCGATGAATATCCGCCGCCTAGTGGGAATAATGGACGCCATCTTGGAAGGGGAGGGGTCGCCAGCGGTACTGTCCGTGGATATTGAGAAGGCCTTCGATAGTTTGGAATGGCCTTTCCTGGATGGAGTGCTGGAGCGGTTTGGCATGGGCGATGGGTTTAGGAGGTGGACGAGGGTCTTGTATAACTCGGCGACGGCGAGGGTACGATTGGGCGGCCTGGTGTCCGCCGCGTATCCGGTGGGCAGGGGAACACGACAGGGATGCTCTCTCTCCCCTCTATTGTTTGCCCTGGCGATGGAACCCTTGGCGGTCCATGCGAGGTCCGGCGACCGTTACGCGGGAGTAGTGGGGGATGGGCAATGGCATTATATATCGCTTTATGCGGATGACCTGCTCCTGTACCTAGCAGACACCTCGGGGGCATTGGTCGGAGCGATGGCTCTGCTGTCCGAGTTCGGCCGATTGTCGGGCCTTAAGGTCAATTGGGCAAAGACCTGCGTGTTTCCGCTGAGAGCGGGATCGCCAGCCCCTAGCAGCGACCTGGGTGTGACGTGGGAGCCCTCTTGCATCGTCTACTTGGGTGTCCGCATCTACCACTCGGCCGCCGACCTCCTGGAGGGCAACATTGGCCGTTGTGTCCGGTCACTGCGGGGTAGCTTGTCTTTCTGGTCGACCCTACCGCTGACAGTCCTGGGCAGGATAGCATTGTTGAAAATGGTGGCGCTCCCGCGCTTCCTTTATTATTTCCGAACGCTACCGGTTTGGATTCCCCAGGGGGTGTTTAGGGACCTGCGGTCAATGATTATTGGCTTTCTGTGGGGGCATGGTCGTCGCAGGGTAGCCTTGAGCACGCTCCTTCGCCCCAAGCTGGAGGGGGGCATGGCTGTACCCGATCTTGAGCTATATTACTTAGCGGCGCAGTTGCAGGTCCTAACGCAGAATGTAGCCAGGGTGTTCCGGGGACCGGAGGAAGACCGGGGTCGGGGGATACAGCGCCACGTGCTGTCGTACATCATTATGCAGCAACGGCTCGAATTACGGGCCCTCACCATGGAGGAGCGGACGCTCCGGCTGTGCTGGCAGAGGAGCCTTCGGAGAGCGAGAGCATCGCGGCCTTATGCCCCGGAGATCCCGATCGGGATGTTGACAGCTTTGCCGCACGGAGGGGACTGGTCCCCGCTGATGGATTGGGAGGACGCGGGGTTGCAGGTGGTGGGTGACTTGTATATAGATGGGGCGTTGGCACCGTTCGACGTGCTCCGGGACCAGTTCGGACTGCCTGAAGGGGGCTTCCTACTGCACGCGGCTATAGTGGCTGCCGTGCAAAAGCACTGGAAGGAGGGGCTCCTGGAACCCGCGACGACTATGGCATGCCAATATGTGGTGATGGCGGCTGGTACATTCAAAGCTGTGACGTGCCTCCATAACAGGATGCTGAACGATGGGCTGGAACCACTCCATGGGCTCAAGGCTAAGTGGGAGGAGAGCGTTGGCCGGCCCATACCGGATACGGCATGGGGCCATATCCTGCGACGCACGTGGAAGGGCACTAGGAATGCGCGCTTTCAGCAGGTCCATTTTTATGTGCTCCATAGGGCCTACCTGACTCCAGAAAAACTACAGCGGCACTTTAGGGTGCCGGATGCCTGTTGCCCCCGGTGCTCGTCCCTAGGGGCGGACATGGACCACTTGTTTTGGGGGTGTCCGCAACTGGGAACTTATTGGGCGGAGGTAGGGGACCTCCTGAATGAAGTGACTGACAGGGAGGTAGACTTCGACATGGCGACGTGTCTATTGCTCTGGTTCCCACATACTAAGCACACCAAGGTGACCAGTAACTTTATAGATCTGGGTCTGATACTGGCTCAAAGGGAAATATCGTGGCACTGGAAGGCCAGGGGGGGTCCCTCACTGCGTAGGTGGAAGAATGAGTTGCTGCGATGGTCTGACTGCGAGAGCGTGCTCCGGATGAAGCAAGCAGTGAAGCTGGGGAATGAGAAGGCTCTGGATGCAGCGCGTGCGTGGGAGTTAGTGGTACAGGCTCTGCGGGATGCTTTGGTTGAGGATGAAGACGGCGAGGACTAAGCCGCTGGACACCGCGGGGCGAACACAGGAGTATGACATCACGCACTGTAGTGGAACCATCCAGTTCAGTAGAGCGAAACACGCACCTTAGCAGTTGCCAGGGGGGGGGGGGCGTTGGGGGGGTTAGTTGTAGGGGGGGTTGGGGAGGGCCGGAAGCCGTTGGAGGGTTGTTGGTGGAGGCCTGGATCTACTGGGACTGGGGGTATTGAGTGGCGGGCGGATTGAGTGGTTGGAACGGCCTGGCACGAAGGCCCGAATAGCCTAGAGCAGGCCCCGATGGGGGCGATTACGTTGATACCTCGGAGTTGGCTGACGGGACTGTTGTTGCGGGTGGGGGGGTAAAAGCAGATACTTAAAACGACCTTTCGCCAGGGTCCCAATGGGACGTACACTGTGTTGTGCTCCTCCGGAGCGATCTGATATGCCGCCCGGCCTCCGGGATGCGGGCTGAATGGCTGTGTACAATTGTGAACTGTTACTAGTGGGAGGGGCCCACAAATGTACTGGCTGATTACTTTTTCCTGCTGTTTATAACTCTGCAATAAAAATATATTTAAAAAAAAAAACCTTTCCCTCAAACCAGTCTGGTTTAATGATGGGCACTATGTATGTCTTCTCATTCAGTCATTTATTTACATTTCACTGGTTCCCTGTCTTAGCCTTTGCTACAGTCGTGCTTCTTTGTAAAGTCTCCCAGGGTCTCTTCAGTCTCTTGTGTGAGGTTTTACTTCTCCATCCTGTCACTGCACTCATTTTTCCTTCTGCCTCGCTATCCTTCATCTATTAATCCTTCCTTCTCATTTTTTTTATTTTAATAGTTTTTTATAGCACAAACATGACCCCTGCAGGTATCAGAGCGCTTTACAGAATTGCAAAGTGCTGAGTAGTAAAAGCAGTAATTACATATTCACTACAAGTTCACTAACAGTCAACTGTCAAGCTTACATCATAAATAACAACATAATGCCATACTGCATTCACAACAAAACCTGAGAAGCAGGAGGGTAGCGTCAGTACTACACGGAGGAGCGTATTAGGTAGCCAGAGATAGTTAGTCGTGTGTGCGACTGAGGAGAGTAGAGTTGTGTTTCATTCTTCCCTTCTTCCCTTCCTTTCTACCCCATTCCTTCTTTCCTGATGTTTACCCTTCCTTCTTCTTTCTTTAACACCTTTCCTTTCATCCCTTCTTCCTTTCAACATTGCTTTTTATCAATCTCCCCCTTTTTTTCACCTTCTCCTCCTTTCACCATTTTTGCTTTTCTCTCTTCCTTTATTTCTTCAATCTTTCTTTCTTCTCCCCTCTTTTCTTTCTTACCTTTCTGTCTCCCTCCAGCTTTGTTTACCTCTCTTTTGCTCTTGCATTCTTTTACGTCTGGTTTGCCAGAGCAGTTTTGTTTGATTGTATGTGATCATCAGACAAAGCGCTTTAAGAGGAAGTACTGAGAGGGGGCTTAGGCCAGGCCTTCTCTTCAAGCTTTTGATTGGGTGGGAGGTGTGTGTCCCCACTCAACAGAAGCGCTTTTATTTCCCTTCTGTCTTCTTTCACCTTGAATGCCGATGCTCAATACAGGAGGCCTGAGTTATATGTACAAGCCGGTGTTCAAGGCCATGGGCTGGCACGGTTCAGCGGGAAATTGATGTCAGATGGCAGACGTCTGGTCTCTTTATAATGAAAAGTTATGACAAAGGCAGCAGGCCGGGTTTATTTATTGTGATATGTTCTACTGTTAAAACCAGTAGGCCATTAAAGATGGGCTGTTTTACTCTGTGTTTCAGCCCTTGGACAGATTTATTGTTACATGGAATCTCCTAGATTAACATGGTATGCAGATGTTTTCATACTGGCTACCCCTTCTACATTTGCACTTTGATAGTCTCTGCTGGTCCCCCTTAGGAGACCTTGCACTATGGTAACAGCCACATCTCCGGACACTTGAGAGACCTGCACTGGCTCCCGGTCAACAAGAGAATCACCTTCCGCCTCCTCACCCACGCACACAAAGCCCTACACAACCAAGGCCCAAGCATACCTCAACAACCGCCTCAACTTCTACGCTCCCAAACGCCAGCTTCGATCGACCGGCCACGCCCTCGCCGCGTCCCCCGCATCCGAAGAGCCACCACAGGGGGACGATCCTTCTCCTACCTCGCCGCCCAGACATGGAACTCCCTCCCGACCCACCTCCGCCTGACCCAGGACCACTTCGCCTTCAGGAAGCAACTCAAGACCTGGCTGTTCGAGCAGTAGCGGACCCCCCAGCACCTTGAGACCCTCTGGGTGAGTAGTGCGCTATATAAATGCGATGATTGATTGATTGATTGTGTACATATTTGTAATTTCGTGACTGTGTGTTTGAGGGTTGCCTTGTGGGAATGGTTATGCTCAATTGAAGGGGATTGAATTTAGAATGGTGACAAGTCGCTGATAAAATCCAAGTCTTCGTGGTTTATTTGGATTTTCATTGTTTTTGTTGCTGTCCCTGTCACAGCCGTGGGCTCTAACCTGCACCTCTAACATGGGGTTCCCATGCAATGTTAATTATGAGCCTTTGTCTGCATACAGAAGAGGCTCATAAACAACTAGTCAGCATTGTAGAGTGGCCCAGATGATCAGCCGGCCAGACCCAATGCAACCCTCCCCTGAACTGCTGGAGTGGTTGGGTTTATGACAGCACCGGTTCAGCTGATTCATGTCTCCTATGCTAGTGGTTTTGATGTGGCTTTAAGATGCATCTCTGCACAATAGCATGATGCTGTGTGATAGTTGATGCAGGCGAAGACAAAATGTGCGGTTTGCGAGGTTATGCAACCAGTGACCGATATTTTATTATTAGACTTACATAGCGCTTGCTATCGCTGATGTGACCCCAGAGGCGCTCTTCTCTTGCACTCTGGGATGCTGCAGGCCAGTGCTTAATTTATTAAAAAATAAATAAGTGTCAGGGTTCTCTTCAGGAGGCCACTGCAGCTTGCACCAGTCATTGCCCCTGCCAGCGCTGCCAATGATGGTAACAACGCAGCTACTAACCATCACAGTCCTACAAGTGTGACAATTCGGACTATTTCAGCCCCCAAAGACATAAGAATGGCTTGGGCAGCGGGTAATAGTAATTTCTAAAGTATATTTAATTAATAATTAACGGTTGTTGTCATCATTTCTAAATTAGCCAGACAGTGCCACCTTGTGGCAGACTGTCACAAGCACCAGTGTTGACAATTAAAGTGCTGGTGCTGAGCACCGGAAACCACCACTTCAAATTAAGCACTGGTGTATGCACCAGTGGGTGAATGGATGCATGCTCGTCAGACCTGTATGTGGGAGCTGTTCAGATATTCCACAGTGGGTTACAGTTTTACTCCTGTTGATGTGGAGTCGTACTGCAATGTCTGTGTGTGTAGAGGAGACCAGCGTGGAGACGTTGCCTGGTCTGTGGCATGGCAGCGCTTAGTGTTGAGGAGCATGTGATAGATGTGTGAGCGGTGACAGGTGGCAGGTGCAGGTGACGTGAAAGACAATAAAAAAGGTGCTCCAGTAATGCGCTGCGGGAGTCAGTGCAGCACAGTCGGCGAGGGTTTGTCATGGCCCTGCATGCTCCAAGTCAGAATAGTTTGTTCAAGATTTGGTTCTTGCCCACAGAGCAGAGGTGGCACCGCCCCAGTGCTGTAAGGTACATCTGAACATGTAAATTGATACTTGTATAGCGCACTACTCACCCGCAAGGGTCTCAAGGCGCTTCTACGAATACCGCTGTGGAACCCATCCCAGCTTTCCCTGTGAGGCGTCCACTCCTGGGCACCCCCAAGGTGGAGGCCAGGCATCCTTAGCGTTGTGGGGGCCGTTGTGGAGATTAAGCAAGCTATTGCCCAGAGTTGCAGAGTGGGACTCCATGATTGAAATGGGCACTGAGGCGAGAATTATCAGGTCAGTGGAATTTTGAGCCCAAGACCCGCCGAGGAGGGGAATTGAACCCTGGTCCCGGGCTAGACCTCTGCATCAGGGTCTGCCGCTCTAACCATTGAGCCACACTTCTCCACATGTTGCACCTTCCTGCTCAGGTGAATGGAGACACTCAGTCTATCTGGCCGAGGAAATGTCTCATTGAGCAGGGAGGGCACTCCAGAGCCTTGCAATCTTGGCCGCAGGGTCTTGTCGTCTCATTCAGAACTGGTGATGGAGTAGGACTATAGTTCCCAGGTCCATATTTGAGTGGGGACCTTGTGTGCTTTCTGCCCTCCATGTTTGGGGTACCCCGGAGCCCCAGGAGACCAGTGCGTGTAGGCCAACGCAGGTACCTCCTTTAGCATATCCAGGACCGAAGCCATCTTGACACTACATAAAAAAATAACTTCTGACCCCTTCTGCACTTGCTTGAGAAGAGGCCCTCCTGTTTTTCTGGGGGTCCCAGGCCCCTCTGGCCACACTGCTGGCGCTAATAGCAGATGGCTGGGATTTCCTTTGCCAGGGTACCTTAACACTGGCTGGACCTGTGGCTCCTCCCTCAGGCTTCTTGTTAGAACAGCCCCCTCTGCTGGCTGCAGAGCACACTCACAGGCAGTCAACTCACCGTCGCCATGCCAGCCATGTGTCCTATGTCTTAAATGTAAGCCTGGAGGAGATTTCCATTGTTAACCAGCAATTTCTTGACTTTTCTTTATCAATAATTTGCCTCTTGATAACTGTAGAATTTTTGTTAGACTCCAAATATGATACTTGTTCCCAAGGGGTCTACGCAGGGCCAACTTTAGGAAATGTTCAGTGGCATGCAGGTCAGGGGGCCGGACAGGCCTTCTATTCCACCGGGCTCTTCCCTGGTTGGCAGGAGCCCTTGGAGGCCGGTTTAGAAAGATTAGGACCGCCCCTGGATGGAGGGAGAGAGAAAGAAACAGAGAGAGGGGTTTCCTTGGCAATATGTTTTTTCGCGTGGTACCTTTCCCATTTGGTGGGGGTGGGGTTATATAATTAACATCTATAGTTTTCGGCCCGGGGGCATATCTGTTTATTCTGCTCTCTGTGGGATGCTTACCAGTGCTGTGGCGTCACACGGCATGGCCAACAGACGCCCATTCTCTTGAGTACAAGTTCAATAAAGGCCCTTTGTGTCAGCCACCGAAGGGTAGGCAGCTTGGGCACCACAGACACCCCCACCCGTGAAGCCTCCACCCACCCCCGCATCCTCTGTGCGTCCATCAGCAGCCCGCCAGCGGTACCAGCTGACACAGGCCTGTGCCCGCCGCCAGCCCGCGCACAGAGGCCGCCCCCACGGCTGTGCAAACCTGACAGGGCGCACACCTGCCCAGGACCAGCTCTGGTTCCGAAAGGAAAACAAGGCGCTGTTTACCAGGCTCTATGCGCAGAGGCCCTGGGGGCTGAGGGACAAAAGGCCGGCCCGGTGCACGAGCTGAAAGAGTTACCCATGGGGGCGCTGCACAAAGGGCCCCAGCTGCACCTGGCCACGTGCTTTGTGTGCCCAGCATTCAACGAAGGCGCTTTGTCATAACCGGGTACCTGTCCGTCGTCTCTACCCCAATATTGCGCGCGAACAATGACATACACTGATGGCCGCCTTCGAACGATTGTTGACTTTTGGAACGAATTAAAGCACGTGTGCCAAGTGGCTCCATGGCATGTGGGGGTCAACACCACTTCGCAAGCAATGCTTGATTATTTGTCTTTTAGGGCATGCTTCCAATGTTACCTGATGAACTGCAATTTACATAATGCAACATGTCATCATAATAAACCCTTGATGCCTGAAAATGTCCTGCGTCATGGGGCCTCGTTGCATCTACCCGCGGCTCTTACTTCTTTCTTTCCTCCTCAGCCCCTCAGCCCAGCGCTTTCTTCTTTCCCCGCCTCTTCGCCCATTTCTTCTTCTTCTTCCCTGCCTCTCTTTCGTCAGTCTTTGCCCCATGTTCCTGCTGCGTTTGTGGTTTTCTTTACCTGTCTTCCTCGGTCGCCACCCTATTCGTATTTTCCAGTTTCTGTCTTTTCGTGTAATTCTGTGAAGTTCTGATGCATTTTTGTGAACTTTACAAAAAATCCAAAAACAGGCTTTGGATCCGATACCTATCAATTAATTTTCAGACTGTTTTTTAATACTTGAACTGATTTTGATTTCCAGATATTCACTTTAATGTTGTTTTTGATCAAGTTTTTTTGTGGAAAATTGAGTGATCCAACTAAAAAGCCAGCAGTGGGTCCAGGTGGTCAAGGGGCCACTTGGCACTTACGCCACGCGCACAACCTGGAGCGGTTCCAAGTCAAATTCCCAAGACTATGTGGATGCTGCAGCATCTGCCCCACGTCACCCCTTCACGTGCGTTCCATGGTGGTCCTGAACAGAAGTGTCCTATGGAGAAATGGCGCTAGACGGCATCCCGTAACTTGGACTTAGTCACGTGGATCGGATAACTACTAAAGCCATATGCTATCTGCCCAGGTCATGTACCAACCTTTGAGATGGTGGCTGCGATGACACTTCATGTACCTACCTACATCAATTTCTTCCATGGGTTTGAGTAGGTAATAAGAGGACGGACTCCTGGAAAAGAAAGTGGCCCTATTATGCGATGCTTCTCTTTAGGAAAGCCCAGCTCTCCATCACACCTGCACCTTCTTATTAAGGGTCTCAAGACATTGCCAGACACCTCTGAGAGATATCTACAGGATTCGGGCTGATCCGCTTCTGTGAATATTCAGGGCACCTTCCCCCCCCCCCCCCACCTTGAAGGACATGGGCCATGGGAACCAACAGAGCATATTGTTTGTGGTATCACGTGTCAGTGGGTCAAGTAGAGGTCTTTGCCATGCTTGAGTTGTTGGGTTATCTGGTGTGGTTGATCAGAAACTGAGCCCTTCCGGGACCGGGCCAAAGCTCTGTACATAAATTCTTGGGCAATACACTTTATCTCAATCAGCCCTGGCCTCATGGTGACTCTCACATTGTTGGATTCTGCTGTCAGAAGGACCACCTTTGGCTGATGCTGGTTGATCATCCACCTCAATGAATCTAGTCTACAGGCTCAACGCGTTGTCTACCTTGTCCTTGTGCTTTTACAGATGTCAGGAGAGCAGCAAAGTGGCAGATCCTGAACCCACGCGTGAATCAGCCATCGGAAGAACTGGAGATGACAAGATGGGAGCAAACCAGAGGTCCAGTGGTAACGAGGGTCAGGGGAACCCAGCCAGGCCAGCCCCTTGAACGAGTCCATCGCGTCAATCTTCTCTCCCTGGCAAAAATATCCCAGAAATACTAAGCACATACCAGTTCTTCAAATACAATGTTCACATTGGCATTTCAACTGGGACCACATGCTCCTTCCGATAATGGGCCATGGGCGGCCACCAGCGGGGAAGATTTCACCCCATCATTCTGCCTTCTAGAGAGTCGTGAACTCATGGACGCAACGCACAGTGAGCGGACTCTACCAGCAATGAGTCTCATTCCAGTGGAGTTCAAGGGTTTGACGCGGAGTCACTTAATAATGAAACCCCCTTTCTTTCGAGTGAGTGCTGCCGCTGGGGTTTGTTTGGGCCCCCCCTACACCAGGAGTTGGTCCTTATCCTTTAACGTGCTCCAGAAGTGGCATCTCACTGCTAAGATACATTTTAAGTTTTGTTGCAATCTTGCCTCCATGCTATTAAGCATTTCCCCATTTTTTGTCCTATTTTTGCTGCAGGGGTGGGTATGGTTAGTGTAGGAAATTGGATTACTGGTTTAGAGGGATGAAATCCTGGTCAAGCAGCAACCACAATTCTTCTTGAAGTGAAATGCAAACAAACCCTAATTAACTTCTGCCACGCTCTATGGTACCCTAACAAAGTACCTTAAATCCAGGCAATGGAGCGCTACTAGTTCCCGTGTTGAGGATTTGTCGTATAGTGGTGGTTCTGATGAGGTTGTGGGCTGCGATACGAGTTCCTGTGTTGAGGATGCATTGTGCGGCTCTAGAGAGCTTTGGGACTGATATGTGAGGTCCTGCAGTTAGGATGCGTCATGCAGTGGCGGTTCCGAGGGAGTTGCAGGACTGCGAAGTGAAGTCCTGCAGTGAGGCTGCGTCATGCAGCGGCGGTTCCGAGGAGTTGCAGGGCTGCAATGTGAAGTCCTGCAGTGAGGATGCGTCATGCAGCGGCGGTTCCGAGGAGTTGCTGGGCTGCGATGTGAAGTCCTGCACTGAGGGTGCGTCATGCAGTGGCGGTTCCGAGGAATTGCAGGGCTGTGATGTGAAGTCCTGCAGTGAGGATGTGTCATGCAGCGGCGGTTCCGAGGAGTTGCAGGACTGCGATGTGAGGTCCTGCAGTGAGGATGCGTCATGCCACAGCGGTTCCGAAGAGTTGCAGGACTGCGATGTGAGGTCCTGCAGTGAGGGTGCTTCATACAACAGTGGATCCGAGGAGTTGCAGGACTGCGATGTGAGGTCCTGCAGTGAGGATGCGTCATGCAGCGGTGGTTCCGAGGAGTTGCAGGACTGCGATGTGAGGTCCTGCAGTGAGGATGTGTCATGCAGCGGCGGTTCCGAGGAGTTGCAGGACTGCGATGTGAGGTCCTGCAGTGAGGATGCGTCATGCAGCGGTGGTTCCGAGGAGTTGCAGGACTGCGATGTGAGGTCCTGCAGTGAGGATGTGTCATGCAGCGGCGGTTCCGAGGAGTTGCAGGACTGCGATGTGAAGTCCTGCAGTGAGGATGCGTCGTGCAGCGGCGGTTACGAGGAGTTGCAGGACTGCGATGTGAGGTCCTGCAGTGAGGATGCGTCATGCATCGGCGGTTCCGAGGAGTTGCAGGGCTGCGATGTGAGGTCCTGCAGTGAGGATGCGTCATGCAGCGGCGGTTCCGAGGAGTTGCAGGACTGCGATGTGAGGTCCTGCATTGAGGAGGTGTCATGCAGCGGCGGTTCCGAGGAGTTGCAGGACTGCGATGTGAGGTCCTGCAGTGAGGATGCGTCATGCAGCGGCGGTTACGAGGAGTTGCAGGACTGCGATGTGAGGTCCTGCAGTGAGGATGCGTCATGCAGCGGTGGTTCCGAGGAGTTGCAGGACTGCGATGTGAGGTCCTGCAGTGAGGATGTGTCATGCAGCGGCGGTTCCGAGGAGTTGCAGGACTGCGATGTGAGGTCCTGCAGTGAGGATGTGTCATGCAGCAGCGGTTACGAGGAGTTGCAGGACTGCGATGTGAGGTCCTGCAGTGAGGATGCGTCATGCATCGGCGGTTCCGAGGAGTTGCAGGGCTGCGATGTGAGGTCCTGCATTGAGGCTGCATCATGCAGCGGCGGTTCCGAGGAGTTGCAGGACTGCGATGTGAGGTCCTGCATTGAGGAGGTGTCATGCAGTGTCGGTTCCGAGGAGTTGCAGGGCTGCGATGTGAGGTCCTGTAGTGAGGATGTGTCATGCAGCGGCGGTTCCGAGGAGTTGCACGACTGCGATGTGAAGTCCTGCAGTGAGGATGCGTCATGCAGCGGCGGTTCCGAGGAGTTGCAGGACTGCGATGTGAGGTCCTGCATTGAGGAGGTGTCATGCAGCGGCGGTTCCGAGGAGTTGCAGGACTGCGATGTGAGGTCCTGCAGTGAGGATGCGTCACGCAGCGGCGGTTCCGAGGAGTTGCAGGGCTGCGTTGTGAAGTCCTGCAGTGAGGATGCGTCACGCAGTGGCGGTTCCGAGGAGTTGCAGGGCTGCGTTGTGAAGTCCTGCAGTGAGGATGCGTCATGCAGCGGCAGTTCGGAGGAGTTGCAGGGCTGCGATGTGAAGTCCTGCAGTAAGGATGTGTCATGCAGCGGCGGTTCCTAGGAGTTGCAGGACTGCGATGTGAGATCCTTCAGTCAGGATGCATCATGCCACAGCGGTTCCGAGGAGTTGCAGGACTGCGATGTGAGGTCCTGCAGTGAGGATGAATCATGCCACAGCGGTTCCGAGGAGTTGCAGGGCTGCGATGTGAGGTCCTGCAGTGAGGGTGCTTCATACAACAGCGGTTCCGAGGAGTTGCAGGACTGCGATGTGAGGTCCTTCCGTCAGGATGCATCATGCCACAGCGGTTCCGAGGAGTTGCAGGACTGCGATGTGAGGTCCTGCAGTGAGAATGCGTCATGCCACAGCAGTTCCGAGGAGTTGCAGGACTGCGATGTGAGGTCCTGCAGTGAGGGTGCTTCATACAACAGCGGTTCCGAGGAGTTGCAGGACTGCGATGTGAGGTCCTGCACTGAGGAGGTGTCATGCAGTGTCGGTTCCTAAGAACTCTGGGGTCTTGCGTCAGGGATTCGTCACGCAGTGCCAGTTCCAATGTGGGCTGTAAGGAAGTGCATTATGCTGTGTCAGTTCTGCTCAAAACACCACAGCTGGCCTGACAGAGCACCTTCGGCCCACTTCCTAGGGTCCAGGACTGGGCTGGCACCACTTGGAGGACAAGATTCCCAACCGCAGAGTGGAGGTGCAGGGTTAAAGATGGCTGAAGCATTTTCTGCCCCAGAGGCTCTGATTAGGCGTCCAGCCAACTAGCCGTAGGAGTCCCTCAAGAGGTCCTGGGTTAAAGATGCAAGATGCAGGTCCAGTCTTTCTCACTCAGGCAGGAGGACAGTAAGGCAACAGGGCAGCAGAGTATGAGTTCTTTCAGACCAGCTTGGCAGTTTTCTACAGATCCAGATGTGTACTGAAGCGTCGGGTTTGAGGGTCACCAGTTTATACCTGATGCCAAGTTTGAAGTGGGAGAAACATTAAGGGTCCTCCCCCTACAGATGCGTTTCGTATTGCATGCTTCCCTGTCCCGGCCCAGCTTGTCCTGCTGTCTCTGATCACAAACAATTCTCTATAAATGTGTCTAGGAAAACATGCTTGGGTTTGGAAACTTAAAATTTTCACCAATAACTCAATTTTCCAGACTGGAGTCTCGTGATAACAAATTAATTACCCAACTCTAACTAATCAGACGTTTCCATGTGGATATATTCACATGTAGTGTTCATGTCAAAACCAAACTATTCTATCAAATATTTCTGCACAACTCAATTCAATGCAGTGTTATCTTTCTGTAGCATTGTATGGGTGCCAACGCCTTCTACGTTTAGGAGAAGGGAGATAACTAAAGATTGAAAAGAGCTGGATCTATGCCAGATTTAGAAGGGCTTGATCTGTGCTAGATTCAGAAGGGCTAGATCTAAGCTGGGTATTTACAATAACCTCTGATCTATAAAAGATTTGCTGTAGGGTCAGATTAGTAAATGTACTTGTGCAGCTAATCTAAACTCAGAGGCACAAACACCTCTGTTTAGGAGTGTATACCCACAGTTGCAAATCTGTGAGTTTTCACAACACTTTCATGCACTCTCCCACACTGGCTACACCCAGAGATTTACATTATTATCACCAGTTATTAAGCGCATAGCTACCCGAAGGCATCCCACGGCTAGCAGCAACAAGCAGAGCAGAGACGAGGTGGTTTTAGAGTGGCATTTTGAAACAACTAGGTTTTGTGTAGCTTTCGAAAGGAAAAATGGCGGGTCTCTGAGCAAAGGTGTGGGAGAAGGATGTTCCACAGTCTGGCCTTGTTTTAGGGAAAAGAACTGCCTCCACATCTTACCCTTTTAGTTTTAGGGATTACAGCTAAATTTAAATTAGCCGAGCAAAGGCATTTCCTGGTATTCTAGAAAGTGATAAGAGAGTGATTAATTAAGGGCCCCTTCCCCCATAGGGTCTTATGGGCTATGCACAGAGATTCAAATTGTATTCTTTCAAAAATTGGCAACCAGTGTAGGGTCTTCAAGGCCAGCTTGGTAGACTGAGTTTTGGGACAATGAGTAGCATCCTAGTGGCACGGTTCTGCATGACTTGGAGTTTACTTAACGTTGATTTAGAGGCTCCAAGATTGAGGGAGTTACCGTAGTGCAGGCGGGAGAGGACCAGGGCTTGGTCAGTTAGACTCTGGTGGGCATGCCACAAGCCCAGAAGGCCAACAGAGGTCTGACCGTGCGGTCCCCTTAGTCAAACCAATTCCATTCACATTTTATGCAAGATTAGAACTGAGATAAGGTCCACATATAAACAAAACAATATAACAAATTGCATAACTTATGTTCATATACATTAAAAAGACAATTCAAAAATATGAACACTTTTTGACAAATGACTTGATCCTTAAGAGTGAATAGAAATTGCCGAGCCTCAGCTACTGTCTTAATAATGCATTGTAAAAACATCAGCTTTAACATTTGATGGGGAGGAAAGGGAATTGTAGGACAACCAAATAATACATCATTAAAATCCTGACTTCCCATATTACATAGATTACAAAGTTTATCCTTATCTTTGGAATCAGACCAATTCGTTAACACATTTAAAAGAATTAGATTAATCCGTAATAAAATGACGTATTCCATGTTCTAGGTTCCAAGACAGATACCTCTGAGCTTCCCAAAACCATCAAGAAGTTGTTATCACCTCAAATTTTCTTTAATTCACAGTATTTTACATCTAACTGTTTACTTTTTAAACTGGATGAATACTTTAAAAATGTTTTAGTTGAATATAGGAGAAAGAGTCCAGCGAATCCCGCTATAGGTCAAATTGATTTAGCGTGTAGTTAAAATCCCTAAAGGATAAATATTTTCCAAGTGTTGATTCAAAGATTTCTAAGTGCAAAAAACCCCTCAGTGAACTCTCCTTACCCTTTAAGAGCTTGCATCCCCAACGGATCACACAAGACAAGCCTTGCACATGACAACTTGTTAAGCCAAATTCTAATCTTAGAGTAGGTACAGGCATAAATTAAAACAACATAATTCACACAAAATGTGATCTTCCATCGTCTCCAAGAAATCCCAGTTTGACCTGTTGATTGATTCTATGGCATACAGTAAAGTCAGTGTAATTTATACCTAATATATACTGATAACAAATCTAAAAAATGCCTATGACCCATTGCCTTATATAATGTTCTTAAACCATTTGCATGCGCCTCCCTTAGTCCTGCCAAATGCAGGATTAAATCCCTATCTAGAGGAGAAAGGGGAAGGTATCACCCCTAAATTGTTTTTTGGTGGGTAGAGGAACGGTTTTTTCCATGGATAAAAATATTTTCCACATGGACACAAAGGAGAAAAAACGTTCAAAGTGAGAATGCACTTCTGCAAACTATTTTGCACGTCCCTAAATGTACAGTTATCTGTGTGCTTGCAAAAAGGATTTTTGTATGTAAGTAACCAGGAATCTACGCCTGGGGAATTGTGATTGTGGAAGCTTCTCAGGTAAATACTTTCTATTCTCTTTGTAAATCACCCAAAACTCAGAAACTTTCTGCAAACATATGGAGAACCCTAAAGAGTACATATGTGTCTTTCTGAAAACAACGCCTGTATTGTCATCTGCCGTATGCATGTTTTTCATCAGCCCTATATTACTTTTCTCTGGATCCAGCACACAATCAGTGTTTAAAGCTCCAATAACTGCCCCTAGAGAGGAGACCAGTATTCATAATGTTTTAGTGGCTGGGTAATGGCGCGTCATTTGAAGCCCCAGAGAGCACTTGGCCTAAATAGATGCACCACCGTGTTCTGTCCCCAGTGCTGGCAGTACTGAAGAAACCTGAGTCCTGAGGTGAACAAGGGGTGGGCCATGCACAGGGCTGGTCCAGGGGGTGCACAGTGATATCCAGTGAAGAATTGAATACCAGGTGATGGGAGGCAGGACAATACTGGGGGATTCCGTCGAAAGTCCGGACTGGAGTGCTTGACCGGAAGGGATGCGGGAGCTTGCGCTTTGCAGTTAGATGAGGATGAAGTAGAGAAGAAAGATGACTTCAGCAGCCTGTACCTCTAAAGCACCACACTGAGCCCCCCACCTGCAGCCTGCCAATGTCTAGGTCATCTATATAATGCACATAGCATCACTTACTTGCTTCCTTTTTGATCCTTAAAATTCAACTTTGATGCGTTCTTTTCTATTGATTTTGTAATGTCATTATGAATCTCTTGGTCATGCCAAGCCTATTGTTTACATATGTCCTGTTGTTCTCATCACCCTGTAATTGGGCCCATGGTTTTCAGAAATAACAGATAGTGGCATCATACTCAATACAGCTTCTGTCTTGTGAAATGTGTACTATGAGGGGTCATAATCCCATCTGAGCTTCAGCTGGTTGAAAGTTGACAATTTCAAAAGACTTGTACAACCCCCAAAGAATTCAGCATTGAGAAATAACATCATAACAATGAAATAATTAAAAAGAACATGAGCCATCACAACTGACGATTCATTGAAACGCTATGTGTTGACTTTGAATAGACTACAATTTGGTTCTTAACATTGACTGCAAGACATTGTGCAACCTCTGGCTTTCATCTTTAGCATATTTCATATTTAGTCCAAATATGTATTCATTAAAAAAATGAATGTAATTGAAATTAAGCTACATTGCAAAAATATTATAAATAAATACATATTTTACATTTAGCACATTTAGCAGCATAAGGGAAAATTGGATAGGAGATACTGTGTGACTCTGTGCCACCTGCTGATGTATGAGACAACTTGTGTTCATGAGAAGGTTGAAAGATGTGGGCCCTCACTCACCATTCTTCTTGTAAAACATGATCTCCCCCTTGAACTCGCTTTTGTCCTCCAGGGACATCTCGATCTCCAACGTCATCTGCTCGTTGGTCTCGGCGCCGAAGAGAAATTTGCAGCTGCAGCTCTTCTGCATGACTTCAGTGCGTGCGAAGCCCGCCAACTCGCAGAAGCCATCGGAACAGTAGACTATGGGGAACCCCTTCGACACCTGGGCGTTGGCGAGGATGAAGTTGCTGTCTGTGGAGAAACACACCAGAGGGTCTGACGTTACAAAGAGCATGGCGTTGGATCAGCCTGACTGCAGCTGGTGGACCACATCTGTGTCCACATCAATAGTCACACCGCTTTTAATCAACCAGAGTAGGGTGGATGTTAAGAATATACAATGGCAGGGGTTTGGTAAGGAGTTTAACCTACAGGAAAGATGCTAAATCTACCTTGCTGCTATCATGTTCAGAGAAGATAGAGATAGGTGTTGAAAAGATACTAAAAATCCTCCACCTCCAACTACTGTTATCTCTTTATCCCATACTTACCATATCTCACTTTACACAGTCTCCAGCACTGTGTTCCACTTCACCTCTCAAGATACCCTACAGAGCCCAACCATTTACTCCCCTCCGCTACTTCTAACATCACTACACCATAAAGTTATCACTACCTCATTCTCAGCTTTGCTTTTTCCAAGTCCATCATCGCACCTGGTATTCAAACGTATCCTCCAACAACTTCTCTTCAAATTTGAGTTATGAGGGGCTTAATATGAGACTGGCGGTCCACCAACCGCCAGAATCATGGGGTCACAGTGGTGGTTGTCTTCCAACCACCTTATTATGACCAGGGCAGTCATGCCACCCTAGGACCACAGCAATCACCAGGGATCAGAGACCCCTGGCGGTGACACAGCGGTCTTGAGGCAGCAATATGCTTTGCGGGGCCATTGCAGCCCCATCAGGCATATTAATAATAATAATAATAATAATAATAATACTGATACTTGTATAGCGCGAGCAGCTACCTCTCGAGGAGGTGTCCCGGTGCTGGAAGAGTACTTCAGCAAAGCAGGGGGCACGGGGAAATGCTTAGGTTTTCTGCATAAAGAGCCAGGTCTTTAGAAGCTTCTTAAAGCTAGCTTCTGTCATAGCCGATTGGATGGCAGAGGGCAAGGCGTTCCAGAGTTTCGCCGTGCCAGCAGAAAAAGATCTGCCCCCAAGTCTGGCTTTCCTCCTACAAGTTTCCTCTCTGCCACACTTTTCATGGCAGTGAGACCGCCATGCAAAGTGTGGCTTGAGGTAGCAAAGGGGGCCCGACAGGTCCCCCTTGTGCCTCTGCGCCACGGGGTGCATACAGGGGTGCACATGTTTTATGGCCCTGTGTGCATGCACCCCAGTAGCTGCACAGCATGGAAACGCATCAGCCCATGCTGTGCAGGCACTGATTTTGACGTTCCCATTGTGGTGCCTATTTCATAGGCACAACGAAGGGAACACCAAATAACTGCCTTCCAGACAGGAGAAAACTCCTAATCTGGCAGGAGGTTCAACCATGGGTTTGGAGGTGCGGGAGCGGGGCGGTCCTGCACCCGCACTGCCAAACTCATAGTAAGGTCCTGAGTCTACTCGGTCTGGTGGTCCCCCACTATCACTGGAGCTCCTCTCAGGAGTCACCTCTCAAAGTTCAACTCTCATCACGTATCTTCTGCCCCTTAGTTGTGCCCTCCTCCTCTGATACCATTTAAGTATGGGCGAAATTTGCGAATTCGCTGTTCGCGAATTCGTGCGAAATGGCAAATAAAATCTGCAAGTTCGCGAATTTTCCCGCGAACTTGTGGGTTTTTGTGCCATTTGCACAAATATGTGACCACGTGTGCCTGTAACTTTGCCAGCGCGCCAAAAGGCGCAGAGGTCCTTGAGTGAGCTGGCCATTACAGTGGGGACGGGCGGGAAGACGGTTCATACCGCTAGTGTGTGGTGGACGGGGACAAACGGGCGGGGCTTTTATGCGAGTTCACATGCATCTTGTTTATAAAGGGTCAGAGACCGAGCAGAGCAGAAGATGAGGAGAAAGCAGCCTCCTGGTCACAGGAGCTACACGGGGATGGCGTACGGGAAACTCATGGATGCAAAAATACTTTTGGCACAGGACCCCAGAATCCTTCAGATGTACAAGATAGCTCTGCTGCGCGTGTTGGTACAAAGCCATTCTGATCCTGCTGAGTGGGTTCAGGCGAATGCCGCTGCTGCTGCTGGACAATGTTCCAACTCATACTGAACTGCCCCATACAGGCATATGCTGGTGCTGGGCAGAAGGGTGCAGTGGCATGCAGGTGCTCCACACCTGGTACATGCGCATACCTGTGCCAGGAGGGACACGTGTTTATTGGTGCTGTGTAGCAAGTTATGACTTCACATTTTGACTGCACCAGACGGTGGTACCACCTACACGAATCAGGAGCATCCAGGCACCAGACTTCATGGTGCAAGAGCATAATGGTGCTGTGCTGTACAGGTATATATGTACTGGGGCCAGGGGGGCACTTAGCACAATGTGTGCTCACACCCAGAGGGCTCCCAGGCAATTGAGCACAAATGATTTTCACACTGAGAGGGCTCCAGGGCAGTTCAGCAGCACGGGGCTCACACCCACTGGGCCCCGAGGCAGTTCAGTAGCGCGTGGGCTCACAACCCCTGGGCAGCTCAGCTGTGCAGGGGCTCACACCCACAGAGCTCCTGGGCAGTTTAGCAGCGCCACCCTCTGGTTCATCACTGTCACCTTCTGGTTCATCACTGCCATCCTCTGGTTCACCACTGCCACCCTCTGGTTCACCACTGTCACCCTCTGGTTCATCACTGCCACCCTCTGGTTCATCACTGCCACCCTCTGGTTCATCACTGCCACCCTCTGGTTCATCACAGCACACTCTGGTTCACCACACCACTGCCACCCTCTGGTTCATCACTGCCACCCTCTGGTTCATCACTGTCACCCTCTGGTTCATCACTGCCAACCTCTGGTTCACCACTGCCACCCTCTGGTTCATCACTGCCACTCTCTGGTTCATCACAGCACCCTCTGGTTCACCACTGCCAACTTCTGGTTCATCACTGCTACCCTCTAGTTCATCACTGCCACCCTCTGGCTCACCACTGCCACCCTCTGGATAATCACTGTCACCCTCTGGTTCATCACTGCCACCCTCTGGTTCACCACTGCCACCCTCTGGTTCATCACTGCCACCCTCGGGTTCATCACTGTCACCATCTGGTTCATCACTGCCACCCTCTGGTTCACCACTGCCATCCTCTGGTTCATAACAGCACCCTCTGGTTCACCACTGCCACCCTCTGGTTCATCACTGCCACCCTCTGGTTCACCACAGCTCCTTCTGGTTCACCACTTCCACCCTCTGGTTCATCACTGCCACCCTCTGGTTCATCACAGCACCCTCTGGTTCATCACTGCCACCCTCTGGTTCCCCACTGCCACCCTCTGGTTCATCACTGCCACCCTCTGGTTCATCACTAGCACCCTCTGGTTCACCCCTGCCACCCTCTGGTTCATCACTGCCACCCCCTGGTCCATCACTGCCCCCCTCTGGTTCGCCACTGCCACCCTCTGGTTCACCACTGCCACCCTCTGGTTCACCACTGCCGCCCTCTGGTTTACCCCTGCCACCATCTGGTTCATCACAGCACCATGTGGTTCACCACTGTCACCCTCTGGTCCACCACGGTCACCCTCTGGTTCATCACTGCCACCCTCTGGTTCATCACTGCCACCCTCTAGTTCACCACTGCCACCCTCTGGTTCACCACTACCACCATCTGGTTAAACCCTGCCACCCCCTGGTTCATCACTGCCACCCTCTGGTTCACCACTGCCACCCTCTGGTTCACCACTGCCACCCTCTGGTTCACCACTGCCACCCTCTGGTTCACCCCTGCCACCCCCTGGTTCATCACTGCCACCCTCTGGTTCACCACTGCCACCCTCTGGTTCATCACTGCCACCCTCTGGTTCATCACTGCCACCCTCTGGTTCACCACTGCCACCCTCTGGTTCATCACTGCCACCCTCTGGTTCATCACTGCCACCCTCTGGTTCACCACTGCCACCCTCTGGTTCATCACTGCCACCCTCTGGTTCATCACTGCCACCCTCTGGTTCACCACTGCCACCCTCTGGTTCATCACCGTCACCCTCTGGTTCCTCACTGCCACCCTCTGGTTCATCACTGCCACCCTCTGGTTCATCACAGCACCCTCTGGTTCACCACTGCCACCCTCTGGTTCACCACTTCCACCCTCTGGTTCATCACAGCACCCTCTGGTTCACAACTGCACCTTCTGGTTCAACACATCACCCTCTGGTTCATCACTTGCACCCTCTGGTTCACCACTGCCACCCTCCTTATCTGTAAGTGCTTCCTGTTGTGGTTTAATTTTTGTGACAGCCTGGAGCATTGGTCCATACTTGTAACTATTCTCTTACCCTGCTTCGAGGGTCAGAGGAGGGTCAGAGAATAGTTGCAAGTAGGCAACAACTCTGGAGGTGCCTCTCAGGAAGCACTTACAGGGTTACAGCAGGTGCCCAAGTTGAAGTTAATTTCTTTGTAACCATTTTGTAAATGGTTACAAAGAAATTAGCTTCAACGTGGGCACCTGCTGTAACCCTGTAAGTGCTTCATGTACTTCAGTTTTTGAAAATCCGTCCCGCACGCGATTTCGCGGATTTATCTGCAATTTCGCGAGATTCGAGGACAGCGAAATTGCAGAAAATCAGCGAATTCCGTGAACGGAACGGATTTTACGCCCATGCTTAATACCATTTCCCTCCTCCACTGGGACCAATTCTTCTCTGAAACTTAGCCCTCTCTTCCCTTGACTTCCAGCATCTCTACCAGTGTTGACAGAGGCTCTTAATGTTCTACTTAGATATCTTCCTGCTTGTGTCACACTTAAGATAGTGTTAGGTACCTTATTTCACAGTTTTGAACTTACTGTTATATGTGTTGAGCTTTGAGAAGAATTTCCGTTTAAGAAATGTCATCCCTGTACCACTGTTGCTAGAATATTATTTAGTGGCCCCAGGTTCTGGGGAGTGGGGCTGCCCCTGTTGGTTTTAATCCCTGTTAGCAGTAGACAAGAGTGCAATGAAATCCCTGGAGAAAAATGATAATCCTAGAATCCCTTGCCTCAATCTATTCCATAAAGTACACAAGAGTCTCAAACCCACCCCGGGCAGACCAATTATTTCAGGTCAGAATTACCTTCTAGAAAACACGTCCATTTCTGTTGACTACTTTTTACTACCAAGTGTGTCTTGGCTACTTTCTTCGTTGAGAGCTTTGACTTGAAATGGCAGGAGGATTCCATAATGCTGGCATTGGATGTGACCAGCCTTTATGGAAGCACAGAACATGAATTTGGTAATTATTGCAATTTCGGCTGCATCAAACATCTTTTTATTTCGAAAAACGTTTTACTCAATCGTGAACTTTGTATTGTTTTCAGATTTATGTTTTTCTTTTTGTGCACTGGGTAATGTATTCCTCTTTCCCTTCTACTTTGAAGCTTTCCAACTCCTTGGAGCTGTTTCTTCTGTTGGATGCCTTTGCTCACGGCCAATGTCGTCTGCTCCAGTTGTACAGAACCCCAATGCTTGTTAGATATGGTACGCTCTATATAAAAACCTGATATGAATAAGTAAATAAACAAAGAAATGAAGCCATTTCCTACAGATCCCACCTCACATCTCTTTGCTCCACCTCTTCCTGTCCATCACTTCCACTAGCACCACTCTCATCTGCTACCGTGACACTACTCCCCATGTCCTGACGTCTTCTCTTCTTCTCACCCATCACCTTCCCTCCTTAGCTATCCCACTCCTCACCCTGTATCCCCCCTGCCATCATACTCCCTACATGCCCCATTCATTGTCATGCATGGAGGCTACATCCTTTCACCCTGCCAGGCATTTCTAATCCCACCAGATCCAAACCTCCCATATTCATTGATGTGTTCATTTACAAAGTTTATGAAGTGCGAACTAGGCAAAAAAAAAGTGCCAGGGCACAGAGCAGAAAATAATATAACACTAAGTTATAAATCAATGATTTTGGCCTCTAGATTAGATGGTGGGTGGTCAGTCTCCGCATTCTAAGGGTGGTGCTCCTGGCCTGGTAACCCCAAGATATAGTGTACGCCCTTCAGTCTTAAAGGCTTTAAATATGTAAGGAATTCTTTCTCCTATGAATGTTTGTAAAGCAACATAAAAACACAAGGAAAAAGATATAACATAAATGCTCAGTTGATCAAGTGAACATAAAGTGAGGAATGGCGTACGGCAGTGCAGTATGTCTTCTTTCTGTACAGCCCTATGCCAATGTGAAAGGGCAGGAATGCACCGTATTTATTGAATATGGAGCATTCCTGTCCTTTCCCCCAGTGCTGGCTCACAGTTTGCTGCATATCGCCAACTTAGGCACCATTGCGCCATGGTATAAGGGTACCTCAGTTGCAGGCAGCATTATTATTGTGCAGGAAGGAGCAACTTACTGCGCAAAAACAATTCCGAGTGGCGTTTGCAGCACACATGGAAAGAGGAAAGAACGAGGAGAAATAAAAATACTTACACCTCATTACGCCTGCTCTGGTGTGGCACAAGCTTTTAGAGCTGCCCAAGGTACACATGATTGAGTAAATCTGGGGCAGCGTCAAAATCCATGGGTGTTGCGTGGGAACACTCACCGCAACGCCCATGGAATGCCTCATTGACACAGAGTAAGGCAACGCAGCAACTTCCGCTGCTTCGACTTACTCCATATCTGTGAGGCCGTACAAAACCACCCCGGTTGGCTTTGTGTCCCTTCGTTGATATGATTGAGAGGCTTGCACCACCGGAGCATAAAAAAGTGACTATCTTTGTAAATAAGCCCCACAGTGCTCAAAAGTGAATAAATGGCGCACGAAGGTGATCACAAGATAAGAACGAGAAGACCAAGACTTAGGGCAGGATGCATGACCCATTTTTGCATGCGCAAAGGGGTTTGCTACCAGTTTGCGCGTGCAAAATCCTCATGGGCCATGAACAAAGCCTATTTAGAGAGTTGCAAATTATTTGCAGCTCACTAAATAGGTTTTGCGACTCGCTGTTAGAAAGGGGAGTTCCCTTCCTAATTGCAACAGCAAAGTCATGTACCAATGTTTTGCGACCACAATTGCGGTCACAAAACACTCACAAATTAGCATCCTCTTCAGTAGAGTGGTAATGGAGTTGCAGATGGGAAGGGGTCCCCAGGGGACCCCTTCCCCATTGTGACTGGCTCAGAAAATATTTTCTAAGGGCAGGCAGTGGTCCCAGGAACCACTACTTGCCCTTAAAAAATGAAACAAAAACATTTTCTTTTTTTTTTTAAATGCATCCAGTTTTCCTTTAAGGAAAATGGGCTGCATAAAAAAACACTGCTTTATTTAAAAGCAATCCCAGACATGGTGGTCTGCTGAGCCCAGCAGGCCACCATCCCTGGGAGGGCTTGCCATTCCCAATGGGGTCGCAAATTGTGAGTGGCTCATTAATATTCATGAGCCTCGCGTTTTGCCACCCCATTGGGAATCACTAACAGTGTCTCTGACACTGTTGTACATAGCATTTTGCGAGTCGCAAACTGCAAGGCGCAATTGCGTCGCAATTTGCAACTCACAAAATGCTTGGTCGTACTTCTGGCACTTAATTTACTATTCACAAAGTAGGTGTTTCAAATACAAGTTCCATAAACATCCTCTCTGATTTGAAGTAATCAAATAGTCTTTTCTACCAGAATGCCCTTGAATCATGCAGAGTAAAATCTGCTACCTTCAAAGCCCCATTACTTTCACAGAGTGGAAAGAACACTATTGTCTCCAAATGTCCTTTTTTCTTGAAATGTTATGAGCCTTGGATAATGGTGTGTCTGTTTATTCCCTGTTCCTGGTATTTGTAAAAAAAAAAGTCATTTTTCTCTCTACTTTACAGCATGTTGCAAAATGAAGATCATTCATAAAGTTCATCGATGAATTCATTGATTTTATTTGGAGCCATGCTACTGATTGATCCCATGGGCACAGGTGTCCTCATAAACAATCTTCTATAGAGCTTTGACCTTTATTAAAGCAGCTGCTTTTTGTGATTCCCTGGCCTTCTGCAATCTCTCTCTCTGTCTTTATTTGTCTTTATTACCCTGCTTTCTTTTAAAATTGTTAAGTTGATTTTTGGAAATTGGCTTGTATAGCAGAGCTCACAAGCCACTGGATGAAGAACTATGTAATATAACAGTCAACACCAATGGCACTCACTGTCCCTGCTTCAATCTTTTTCTTAAAAAACTGAACATTCGTACCTCTCCTGTTCATTTATTTTACCAATTGAACATTATAAATAAACCAAAGTCACTATTGTGCAACACAGAACTCAATTACACATTGTCGGTTAATTAATGCAGACATTGGTATTAGTTTGTAAACCAACAATATCCAGACAAAGAGAAGGAGCAGATTGGGAACATAGGAGAATAATCAGATAGAGGATATGGTGGATGAAACTTAGGGGCATATGTACAAGCCCCTATTGCCACGGGCATGTCACTTTTTGTCACGTTCCCGATAGGGGCCTTGCCTTATGTACAAGGCGGTACAAAAGGGGGGTGGTGATGGACGGAGCATTTGAATCAATCAAACACTCACACCCAGTCAAAGGATCTGGGTTTAATCCATCACCGTTCTTTAGCCCACTCTGCCACCCCAGTTCAGACATGGCTATATGCAAATCAGTCTGACCCTGTGCCTCATGGGAACAGTCCAGCCCAAACTGCCAAGCCATGTCTTCCCTGGACCGGAAACAAGCTTCCGAGGACCGGTTTCTGGCATTCCAGCCGTCTTCAGCCCGGCTTGCTTGAATCCAGTGGCAAAGTGAGCAAGGCAGCGTTAAGCCACTTAAAGTGGCTAAACGCTACATAAGACCCCCCTTCACGCTATGTTTAGCGTGAAAGGGGCGGGCAGTGGGGGTTGAGGCAGGCGTTCAGCCGCAACACCCATTGTATTTGGCGTTGCCCCCTATGTACAAAGGTGGCATATATAGGAGGCAGCGCTAAAATTAAGACTGGGAAAACCCTGGTTTTAAGTTGGTGAAATGAGGAGAAATGCATTATTTAGCCTAGTTTTTGCTTTTTCCATGTGTGCTACCTTGTGTAGCACACATAGAAAAAGCAAAATGCCATGCTTTTTTATGTACAGGAAGGTGTACATTTGGGCTTCTATACAAATGGGCCGGAAGCAGCTCAGTGCAGTTTATGCAGGACTGGACTTACTAAATCAGCACCAAGAGGCCATTCACAGAGATTTGTAAAAAAAACTCCACATGATTAAGAATCATGAGGCTGGGTCCAGTTTGTGTATACATGCAAACGGCTGCAAATGCAGCCATGGAGGCCAGCAAGGGGCAGACTATCTTGACCTTTGCTGACACATTAGCAACGTCCCAGTATTTGAACTATTTTCTCTTAAACGAATAAAGAGCAATAAAAAAGGAAGTAGGACTTTGGGGTTGGGGGGGCGTACATTGATTCATAGCACCGCTGTCTGCGGTATTCGCGGCCTGCAGCCTCCAGACGCGTGATGGAGGCTGGCCCTCATGGGCGCAGCCTCCCCAGCTTGGGGAGACTGTCCCTAATTGGGCGTGACCTGCAGCCTCCACATATGTGGTGAAGGCTGGCCTTCATGGGCGCGGCCTGCGGCCTCCACACGGGCGGCGGAAGCTGTCCCTCATGGGTGCGGCCTGCGGCCTCCACACATGTGGTGGAGGCTGGCCCTCATGGGCGCCGTCTGCGGCCTCCAAACGCGCGGTGGAGGCTGTCCTTCCTGGGCGCAGCCTGCGGCCTCCACACGCGTGGTGGAGGCTGTCCCTCCTGAGCGCAGCCTGCGGCCTCCACACACACGGTGGAGGCTGTCCCTCATGGGCACAGCCTGCGGCCTCCACACACATGGAGGTGGCTGTCCCTCAAGGGCGGGGTCCGCTTTGCAAATGGCCACTGACTGGTCTGTGGTAACTTTTCGAAGTGTTGTGGCTCAGGAAGCTGCTCCAAAGCCGTTGATAGAATTCCTTGTGAGTTGTGAGGGTGGGCATCGCTCTTTTATCACATCCCCAGCCACTGAGACTCATAAGGGTCATAGTATTAATGTTGTGGTTCACAAAGACTTTTGTGACGTTTCAAAATTGTATTTTTACAGCCGCAAAACCTGCCAATGTGCACTTTACTGGCTTTTCACTCGCCAAGACGCCTGACTCATTGTTTCTACCTTATTTCGTTTTTTAATTATTGGAACTTAAAATAACATCTCGCATCACTCCTTTTCTTCATTGAAATATTTTCATGGAGAACTCATTTAAAGACTATTCTCCATAAATGCATATCTGACGATTGTTACATATTGAGCATGTCAAAAGTGGAAGGGTGAGGGGAGGCACAACAGTTGCAATTTTTTTGCTCACACTTTAGTGAAGTTTTTTGGTTTTTTTTTACAAAACTTTGCAATCTTTATTGGTTTGAAGACGTTAAATAAACAAGGGAGACATTGTATGCAAAAAGTAACTGTGAAACAATTAAAATATCCTTCTCTGTGGACGTTCTCTTGTAAGTTGGAAACCCCAGAAAACTTATCAACTCCGAAAATTGTGTAGCTTTCCATCTTCACCCAGTTTTGTGGGTGAAATTAAAAATGTTCACAAACCCAATCATCTAACAGAGGCTGTGCATCAACATTAACCAAAGCGTGACACATAGGCTCTAACCAGAGAATGTAACAACACCAGGTAGGAAAGATGAACAGTAATCCCCAAACAGGACAGTGTAAAATGTGTGTTATCTGCTGACCTGAAGTTTCCATCTTCCAACTTTTTGAAAAATACATAAATATTGTCCATTTGGCAGGTAATTTGCAGGGGTACGTTTTTCAGACCGGTGCATTAGCATGTTTCGGGATGGCAAATGCCCTGCTCTGCATCTCTAGTGTACCCTAAAAATCAAAACCATGATATCGATGGCAGATAATATTGAGGAGAAAATGTCAAAGATAAAATATCGGCAGGTATGCAGTTCGAGATATTCCATACCTGACTTCCGGTATATGGGCCCGAATGCACTTAGTACTTTTGGCATTCACAGAATGAACTTACTACTTTTGGTATTCACAGAAGTTAGGATTTTGTCTTAAGTTTGTCTTAAGACAAACTTAAGACAGACTTAAGACAAACTTAAGTCAGGATTTTGTCTTAAGTCTGTCTTAAGTTTGTCTTAAGACAAACTTAAGACAAAATCCTAACTTCTGTGAATACCAAAATAGTAGTAAGTTTAGGATTGAGTCTTAAGTTCATTCTGTGAATCGGGCCCTCAGTTCCTTGGTGACATGTACATCTTCAAGGTACGTAGATGTGGAGTTAGGAATAGCAAATCTATGCTTTCCTATATCCACTCAACTTTCGATATTTTGACCATCAATAGTCTGTCTTCGATTTTCCTGTGCCATGATATCTGGGGGTCTATATTCAGTAGTGAAACCTACAGGACTATTTCACATCCTGGAGGCACACTTTTCAGCATCCTTAAGAGTAGGTTTCTGTGTATCTCAAGAGAGGAAGTGGAAATATGGAATATTTGTGAATACAAACAAAGCAAGGTTTTCATGACCCCCTCCAATGACACTCCCCCCAACCACTGCCCTTTCCGGCCCTACCTCTAAATGTGTAACTGCGGAAAACCAATTACATTCCCAGATATCTACACAGTCAAAATTCAATTTGTCCTCAGAAAGATCTGCAATCCTGATTTATTGAATGACGCATATGTGATTTCTGACTGCAAATGAAACTTTTTGACTCTGGTACTAAGCTTCAGAGTGAACGCCAACAAGGCACATTTGTGATCAAACTGTCGCTGGGCAGCAAAACTGCAAACCCATAGACCTGTCATCGTTTGGCTTGGTTTCCCCTATCTTTTTGCCTTTGACCTCCTGTTTTTGACTGTGGGCTGAATTTCATTTTTGTTGGTTTTAGGACTCTGGACACTTTACCTCTGCAGACCAGTAGTAAAGTTCAAGTGCTCCCTGTCTAAAATGTAATGGCATTTGATTTCTCCATGATTGACCTATTTTATTCCCTAGTACCGTGCACCAGGTTTTCCCAGGGCCTGTAAGTCAGATGCTATCAGTGGGCCTGCAGCACAGATTGTGTCAGCCACATGAGAGCCCTGCAAACATGTCTCAGGTTTGCCATTGCAGTGTCTGTGGGTGCAGTGTTTAACTGCCATATTGACCTGTCAAGTACACCTACTTGCCAGGCCCAAACTGTCCCTTTTATTACGTGTAAGGCACCCCTAAGGTAGGCATTAGGTAGCCCCAAGGCCAGGTTGCAGTGTATTTAAAAGGTATGACATGTGATTTGAAGTTTTATATGTCCTGGTAGTGAAACACGGCTAAATTCGTTTTTTCTCAATAGTAAGACCTATCTCTCCAATAGGTTAGTATTGAAGCTGCCTTGTAACATTTTGCAAGTGTACCTTCCAATTGGAAGCTGATAGAAAATTGGAGTTTGGTGTCTCTGAAAACGCCACTTTTAGAAAGTGGGCATTTTCTTACTTAAACATTATTTGTCCCTAGAATACATGTCGGGGTTGTATGACAGTTGGGCTTTGTGAATTCACTCTAGACAGCCACACAAAGGGATCTGAGGTTTGCCCTGCATGTCCTGATGGCCCATCACCAGGCTGATGGGTCTTCTTGTGCTAAAGTGGTGGGAGGAGTAGACACTTGCACCTGAATATAGCTGTGCCTGTCCCCTAACAAAGCAGTCTCTACACCCCTGTACTGTGTCTGGAGCCAGGGCAAGGAAGGGCAGGTCCTTGTGCACTGCAATGACCTTTCTTTGAAGTTTACCTACGTCAATGGCTGAAATAAGTATAAGTATGGGACCTCTGACACCACATACTCTGCACACTTCTGGACTGAGGACATTCTGCCAAGAAGAGCTTTTGTGCTGCCAGGAGGGGCTGCCACTTTGCTGCTTACTTTGCTGTGTTGACCTCCTGCTTCTGTCTTGGGAGAGAGAGAACTGGACTTTGCTCTCTGCTTCCTGCTTTCTAATTTTCTCCAAGGGCTTTAGTTGACCTTGCCTCCTGTTGGAAGTGCCAGGGCCATCAAAGACTTCCCCTGCAGCTCCTGGGCTTTCCTGACAAGAGCCCTACTCTGCCAAGTGTTACTAAATTCAGTTTCTGGACCCTGCACTGGAGCCGTAGTCCCTGCCCAACGCAATGACCGCGACTTGCAATGCAGGCCCCAATGCCACCGCATTGCTTCTGAGGAACCACTACGGAGGGAGTCCCGAGTAGCACATCACTGAAGTCATTGGCGGCGGACTCCATCACTGCACCTGTGGCCGCATGGTGGGACATTGACACTGTGAAATTGATACTGCGTTGCTTAACTCTTGGTCATTCATCAAACCCAAATCATATGCGGAACTGACGCCTCGCCGCCAATGCCGCATCAACTCTCTGTGCCTTGGAACGTCCCATCCACCGACATGCCAACAATCTGCACCAACAGTAAGGAACCGACGCCGCACCAGCCCCCGCAACACCTCACCCTCCAGCACCTCGCTATGTCTTTGTGTTGTCAACGTTTTCAAGGTACTGTAACCAGGGACTGTACGACTCTGTAACGATTGCGGTTGCCCCCAAACTCTGAGATTCTAGTCTGTCAAGTATGTCGCTATAGCTCCAGTGGGAGCTATCATTTTTCTAAGCACTGGAACTGCATTTACTCTTTGAGGATTCATATTTTGATTTGTGGATGTTGAATTTTTGTTGTTTTGGTCTTGTTTTACTCAGATAAATATTGGCTATATTTTCTGGTGTTTTTCATTGTGTTTGTGTGTTGTGTGTGTGTGTGTGTACAATAATTTACACATTTCCTTGGAGGATAAGCATGACTGCTCTGGCCAAGCTACCAAGGGGGTGAGCAGGGGTTATTTTGAGGGTTTAACTTGCTTACTCTGACTGGAGTGGGGGTCACTGCTAGGAGAATGTGCAAACCACAGCTAACCGGGGATCGAAAGATCAATGTAAATACATGTAGAATTGCATGCTCACAGAGAGTTATAAACTCGAACTCTCACTTTAATTCTAATTTGTTTTTTCCCTCTGCACACTCCTGGCTTCCAGTTTTTTTTCCTACAGTTGGCATCACTCACTGTATCACTCACTGGAGTTATTTTATTTTCCCTTGGCCCCCTCTCCCTGTTTCCTTTCATCAGGCTCCTTCTTCTACTAAACCTGTTTTGCTTCCCTTTGTCAATTTCTGCAGCTTGTAGGATTAAGGGGATTTTCAGGTATTCAGGAAAACAGCTGTGCGGTAAATGTTCCAGCGTAGGCAGCTTAGAGCCTGCAGTGCGTCTGCAGCTGGAGGAGGAAGGTTTATTGAAACATATGCGGTCTGAGAGGGCGGAGGGGGGTGTGGGTGGCCCCACGATGACTCTAGGCAGAAAGAACCCCATCTTCGCCCCCTGGTCATTGGGCCTCATTCCCAGAGTCCTGGAGGCTGACATCCCTTGTTTGTGAGACTGAGCTCGGGTATTTGTGTGGCATGAGCAAGGGTGCCAAGTCTAGGGTGACAGGTCTGTCTAAGCATGTGGTCTGAGGAATAGGAATCCAGACAATTAATCTATAGGTCTGTCTTTGTCTAAATCCGCTTTTATGGACACTAATTGCATCACATACTGATGAGAAACATTGTCTGAGCACTACCCTGCCTGTGCCATCTAGAGTCAGAGGCTGCACTCCCGCTGCAATTTGTATTTCATGCCTGATACAACCACACACATGCAGATTGTAAACACTGCATTATGTGGGGCACTTGTTTAGCGTAGTCACACAGGCATACATACACGTAGTATTGATTTCTTGTAAAGTAGTGACATGCACACACAAACATGCACACTATTTACACAGCACTATTTGTGACACTTGTGTACTGTAATCAGAAACACACACACACACACATTTTTATCACTGCACCCTTTGAATCACATTTCACCCTGACGATCTCTCCAACAGCTGGGCCATCCGCTCTTCATCAGCAACATTATTGAAGAAGCAGCCCACACACCCCTCCACAATCCCACCAAGGACAGCCATTTCCTGCACAACCACCCACCCAGCCTCAGGTCATGCTGCAGCTCAGAGACATTTGTCTTGCAGATCATAGAGACTGGTAGAGAGGACCCCGACCCCGTGGCGTTGCTTGGCCTCTCGGCAGCCTTCAAGGCTGTCAGCCATCTCACCATCATCTAGAAGTCTTGTATGGGATTTACTAGCAACATCCTTCACCGGTTCAATGGCATCACTTCCATCACATGGACACATGCAGGGAATACAGTCTCCCTATTACCTGTAGAGTCCCCCAATGTTGCACCAGGTCCCCTGTCAGTGTCATCCTCTACATAGAGCCTCTGGAGCCTGTGCTCACACATAATGATGATGAATGCATCAAACTGTGCCTGCCCCTCTTCCAGGCCTGGCTGTCCAGCATCTCCCCGAAGCTCAGCCCAACCAAAATAGAATGTCTGCTATGACTAAGAACAACAAGCTACATCTGCGACAACTCTGGCAAAGCAACACAAACCTGGAGAAAATCAAACCCCAACTATTACACAATATAAATTGATTTGAATTCATATTACGCCCTTACCTTTGCCTCATGGAACACAGCATCAAGAACAGCAAAGGCCTGGAGCCAGCCAAGAAAGGGAAACTATTCCTACCGGAAAGCCACTTCAGCATTGCTGCTCAAGCCCTCAAAGTCTCATGTGAATATAAAGGCAACACCTTGGCCCATGGCCTTCCAAATCCCAGGATGCCCCTTTTGAGGGCACCATTCATGCCAAAGCATTCCTCAACAAAGGCCTGAAAAATATATTTCCCCCACCCTGATGAAATTGCATAGGCTCATCTTGCTTGCTTGCTCCACCTCCAAAAATAACCGCATCATCTACAAAGCCATCACAACCAACATCTCTGACTGACAGTTCAACATCACTGACAGCTCTCGACGCGCCCACTCCTGAACACTATCATACTGGAGATGAAGAAGAGCAAAAAATTATAAAACAACACGCCTTTTATGTATATGCACCCAGGATCTGGAACAACATTCCTATATCTATCAAGCTTTCTCCACTCTACTTCATTTTAGGAAAGAGCTAAAGAAACAATCTACTTCATCATGATGCATTAACAGCCCACTTAGGAGTTTAAAACGCAGCTTTCCTCCAATCACTCGCTGGCTGAATCTTTGCCTTTCAGCCCGTATGATGTTCCACTGCTTTTCTGCTCTGCTTGTTCTATATAAATAACACTGATATATGTAAGTATATACACACGTAGTATAGTCATTCACATACAGGAAGGAAGGAGTGACACATCCAGACACTCATTGTTTCTTGTGTCTTTTTGCCCTTACAGCATGATTTTATTGTCTGAAGAAAGTAACAGGCTATTAAATAACATCTATGGAAATGCAGTAGGCATAGTACGCAACTGAGAATGCAGTCCTGGGCACACGTAATTGGGTTGTATGTAAAATGGTTGTATTATCTCGCTTTGAACAAATGTCTGCGGTCGACACCAGTTAGTACCTTCAAATGTTTTTAATATTTTGATGGAGCAAAAACAAACAACCAACCAACACGTGTTTCGTCACATAGGGGAAGTAAACCTGTGACTTCTTCAGGGCTGTGTGGCGATGCAGGAGATGTTGCAATGTCGCGAGGCCAGTGATAATTCCAACCCGGCAGTGGTGGTTCAAAGAGGACCAAGTAGGGGTCCACTACTTAGTTTCTTGTAGTAGAGGGAGGAGGCCCAAAGTGGATGGCACCTCCAAATTGCTGAGTAGCAAGGGCGGTCTGGCCACTGAGCGCACGTAGTTCTCAATCGAAGTGAGGACCGGCTTGAAGCGATGTGTAGAAGCAGCGGTTGTGGAAACGAGGAGTTAGAGCCGTGGGCAATGAGTTCAGTGTCTCTGGGAGGTTAATAAGACGGGTACGTCATTATCAGAAAGTTGTCTCAAAACAGTCGGGAGGCTTGGGGGGGAGACACTGGTCCACTCTTGTTCTCCGGATGCGGACTAGGCAGCTGCAAGTACTCAAACCTTGCAATTAAGTTTGTGCACTTATGGGCACATACACAAAGATGAGCTGCCAATCTGTGCTTGTGATGCATTGGTGCCATGTAGTTAAGTAGACCCATGTTGACTATAAATTAATGGCCTAAGGGTATCCCGATACTGCAAACAGGCCATTTTAGGACGTGTGGCTGTGGACTGAAGCTGTTTCAACTCTAGGTTGCCGACTGTGAAGGAATGCCGCTGTGCTGTTGGCTAAAAGAGTTCTGTAAGGGGTGAAAGCGTGTGCTGGTCTGCCCTGTTGGATGTCATGCATGGAATGGATGCTGCTTTCTGTGAAAGATGGAAGCTTGCTTTGCCACTGACATTGTGTACCTGTTTTGTGAGGAAGCAAAGATTGTACGGCTGCAGCCTGGCTTGTACCTGCCCTCTAATAGGAACATTGTTATGCTATTGACTTAGGTGTACCTGTCCCCTGAAAGAGGGGAGCCTGCACTGTTTCTGTCCAAGATGTACCTCTTCTATGAAGAAGGGATGTTTCAGCAGCAGCTTTTCATGTTATGAAAAAGAAAGGAGATACTGAATGCACTTGAATAACATGCCCTATGAGCAAGGCCACTGGAATTATGCGATTGTGTGGCTGGGGTGATTTTCGCATTATTGTAGATTTGCCGCATTTGCCACACAATTTATCATCATTGAAATAATCTGCAGCTTTTAACAAAAGAATAGTTTTTAGCTCAAATGGTTCAAAAGTTGGTAAAAATGCTGCGATGTGTGTTGCAGCACAGTGACGGGTCACCTTTCAACATTTTATTGATATATTTGGCTGTTAAACTGGAACTAAATGAGGTACAGCAAATGCCCAAACAGTGTTCACTCTTCAGGCAGGCAATAATAATTCTATTGGCTTCTTCCCAGTGTTAGCCGGAACTCACAGGTGAAGCGTAACTCACTAGGTAGGTGAGGTTCACCATCTTATATGAGCGCATGGATGTATGGTAATCCCATAAACTGATTCCGTGTTTCTTCCTGGAGTTTTGTATTACTTGTTAGAATATGTCTATTTAAAGAGAGTGTTCAGTGTCATTTAACCCCTCTCACTCTCTCTCTTTTCTCTCACTCTCTCTCTTTTCTTTCACTCTCTCTCTTTAGTGTGTTAGCTACGAATAGGCCACATTACAACGCATGCGATACGTCACATGCCATTACAACGCGGTTGTTACAACGACCTCGTTGTTACATTGAATACCATTTCAATGCCAGTTATAACAACGACTTGCTGTAGGGGGTGCTGGGTGTTGGAATAGTGTAATTTACTATTCCAACTCCAGTCTATGCAACATTTGGGAAAGTGTTGGATTTTAAATCCAACATCTTCTGCCCCCTACAGCAAGTCGTTGTAACAACTTGCGTTGTAATGGTTTGTGATGTAACAACGTGGTCATTGTAACGACCGCGTTGTAATGCTTGCGATGTATAGCATGCAATGTAAACAATCTTTTGCGTTAGGTACCTGTCTTGTAGTGGTCCTGTGTGCCTGTGACAATTGTGTGAAGTCTATTCTGCTACAGCCATCTGTACACTCCTGAAGGTTGAGCTGCTGCTGTTCTTGTTATACCCTTACTGCATTGTGAAGCTCAGTATAAAACTCCCCCCCCTCAAAAGACAAAACCATTTACATTGCTATTGTTAGTTTCAATGCACAGTATGAAAGAATCTCACAAACTAAGTGAACAGAGTTTACTTTTGGTTTTAGGTGTGAAACAAGCAGTGTTGAAATGGATCACACAGGATTGTAAAATTATGAAATATAGTTGTTCAATGTCATGTAAAACACCTTTAGCCAATTCTCCCACTTTACCCACCAGCACTTTGCATGTTAGTGTTTTGATCCCATAATGAAACTGCTAAAAGCAAAACCTCAAGTCCCACAAAGCATCATGCTGCTATGAAATCAAAATAAAATCTAGCTCCTGACGTTCTGCCTTTGTCTATGTAAGCAGGCATGGGTTAAACAGCCAAGTGTTTGAGTGAGCAAAGACAGCTTTTCAAATGCAAATGCGAGCATCCCACTGCTAATGGGCTAACATTAACACTCCTTGGAAGACAAGGATGCTAACGGAGACATTGTTATCGAGAACAATGCGAATAGCAGCAGTTAGACTTGTCTCAAGAGACTCAGACAAAGAAAAAACAATGTACTGACCCCCCTGTTTCTGTGCTGTCATCTGCCTACAGGTTGGTATGATTAAGACGGAGTGCCCGTCACACCACTGGGATGCGCCCTGCCTTGAACAAATGCAGCATGTGCTGTCCCGCGAGGGCACCAGTGACGAGCTATAAAGAAAGGAAGAGAGTCCGACACTGCATTGCTGCAGTCTGTCCATACTTGGGCTCCCAGACCTAGATTTTTAGATTGGTTGTACCTCAATCTGCTTCCATTAGCCCAAACTGCTCCATAAATGTTTGGAATCGCAAGCGCTCCTAGAACATAAGAAATAGCCCTATTCCATGTCGCAGCACTGGGACCGCTCTGATCCGCAACAAAGGAGCAACTGCCAAGAGTTTAACCTTAACAACCCCTGCATGTTCCACATAGAGCTTACACACAGGGAGCACCATGCTGGTGACCTGATGAGATAGAATCCTCTTCATTGTAACCAAGAAGACCCAACAATATACACAGAGTCAAATAATAGGCATAAAAAGGGACAAACAATGACTGTAGTTCATAGTCAACCACCCATGCTGGCCAGTGCCGCACACATTGACTCATTGACCCTAACTAGACTCAGGATCTTGGTCTGCTTGCATCATAGTCTCCTCTTTTCACTCACACCTACCTTCTTCCTTCTCCTCAGTCCAATGGCACCACCACCATTTGTGTAATCTATTTTGGCTTCCTTGAAGCACAGTACAGAGCAGAAACTGCCTTGAAATTGATCTATACATTACCACCACTCAGTTTTAAAACATTCTCAAACACCTGAACTATTTTCATTTTAGGCCTGAGAATCGCAACATCTATGTTTAATTAGTCTAGGTTGTTGAACATACATTTTCTGTCAGCATAAAAATAGTGCTTTGTTTTGGTATGGTTAGCTTGAGCATGCCCATCTAACATATCCGAGACATCTAACTTTCTCAGCATCTCAAGCGTAGGGATGTGTAAAATTTGTATAATTTGCTTTTGATTAATTACATGGAATTTTGGAAAAAATATGTGTTGCTACATAGAACTATGTGAAATGTATTACGGGCACTTGGAGCTACAATTCAGTATTAAGTGCAACTTTTCATCCCAAGTGCATGCAATGATGCATTTCTCCCTAAAGAAAAAATAAGTTCCACAAACAGCGGCTGCTTGCATGCTTGTCATTTGAGTTGTTCCCCTTTGCTCAATATTGCTGCGCATGGTTTAATAGTGTCATTTCAAGATTTTTGCATAAAAAGCAGAATTTGAAATGATACGAGGTTACACCAGCATAAAAGAGATTTTTGTTACACAATCCTTTAACCACTATCCAAAATAGTAGGTGCTACATCATTCACAAATAATAAGTCATGCAGTAAGATGACAACAAATCAGGGACTCTAGTGTGACAGTTACATGCTCTACAACTGAACACCCTGTTAAAACGTTCAACTAAACCATTGCTGTGTGGATGATATAAAGACATGCTCATGCTTTATTTCAGACCACCCCAAAAACATCTTCATTTTTTGAACTGCTGTACCACAGTATGCATTACCAGTTGCCTGGGATATTCTTCACGTAAAAATATTATGTGTCTTTGAATTCATTTAGAAAGTTTTCAACAAATGTGACAAACTTTGAAAATGTACAGAGTTGACACCTTAAAAAAACGAAATGCTAAATACAGCACACAAACATGGGGGAAGTGTAATTTACATCTTTATTCCCATACCTATGGCAACCAAAAACGTTTCTATCTAATCTTTTTGTTTTTTACTTCAACCTTTACAATGGCCGCTTGGATTTACAGCCAATTTTTACAGCCAATTTTTCAAATGATCGTAGTAAACCTGATGTAGACCAGCCTGAATCACTTGGTAACAACAGAAAGAAGTTGACTGGATATCTTGGAGCACAGAGTTGAAACATGGGGCTGGAGATAATTCTGAGCCAAAAGAAGATGACTGTAGGCAAGAAGCAGGCCTACCACAGGACGATTATTGACGCATTGTTATGTTATTCTGCCACTTAAGCCAGAGTTCCTGGAATTATGAGACAGTGGAGGACTACATTATGCAGCACTGATGACTAAATTATGCAATAAGAAAAGAGAAAATAAGCAGCATAATGCAAACATTCTGCAAGACCTTAGTGTATTATTTTTGCATTTTTATCATTTTAATCCACATTAGAACCATCTGAATAACAGTTTCTCGTCATTTATACAAGTCTACCACATGATGTAACAATCAGCAACTGAAAGGTTGCCAGCTGGCCTTTGAAAATGGTCTGCCACTCTGTTGCGCCCTGTGTGCTGCTTTGTTTCAGCAATTTTTATCTGATTGAGAAAGAAACAATGTTTGTTAATATCTACAAATTAGTAGGGGTGGGCAATAAATTCCGCTCGGCTGATGGAGTTTTGCCCACTCCGTGTAAGCTTGTAACACAGAGTTCTAGCAAAATTCTTCCAACTGCTGCGTGTTGGAGTTTTTCCCCATACGCAGCTTGCCAATAGCAAGTTGGCAGGTACGAGCAAGAATTGGTATCCCCTGTCGGATTTTCCAGCGCTAGAACGGCAATCAGCGAGATTTTCTCAACGCGGGCAATTGCGACAGTTTGCGGTGAGAAACCTGGAGCTCGAGTAGAAAATCTACTCGAGCAGCAGCAAACAAGCAGCGCCTTCTGGCATGCCGCGTTGGGACATTTGCGCTGATTTTGCATTGTAGAACAAGTTCCTGGTGCCAAAAATAAGTCCGACGTGCCGAGGCCACCCGTTTGCCGATTCCACGGAATCTCACAGTTTTCAAGTAACTCCATGAGTTCCGCCCACCCCAAACAAATTACACAGCAGATAGTGGAATTATGTGGCAGTTCATTCCTAATTATCCAGAAATGTTGGGGCTGCAGAATCACTTAATTACAGTGGTCCTGCTTAAAGACTGTGGACCTCCACATGGGTCACCATACTCCAAGCTCTAACGGCTGCCTAGAGCATAGAGATTATGAGATGGCTAATGGGTTTATTTCAGGGACTGCTCTATTGAGTAGCAAGGTATGGGCTATCCACTAGTCTCAGGAGAATATGCCTCTTTTTGTCTACCAAATACACTGATTGGGATGATGTGCCTTCCTGCCTTAAACCAACTGCAATTAGAGGTCATTATTAACAGGTGGATCATAGGAAACAACTTACTGCCACACTACATACAGACCTTGATGCATTATATATGTGCAACAGGGTGTGCAAGACTGTAAAGACTTTTTCTTGTGACTCTCACGTTTTACTTGCATACCAACACGAAGCCTGTGAAGTTGGTACCATCGGACCAACCTTGGGGACCCCTGCCCTACACTCTCCAGTTCCAAAACTTTGTACAGTGTTATAATTAACATGCTGAAGTTATCAGGTCTCCAGGCCAAATAGCAGCGCGAGAAAAACCAGCAATGCTCATATGTAGATGAAGGAAAGTCAGGAACCTCTGCAAACTATATGAACGTCCCTATTAGAGGAACACCCTTGCATATTAATACACTTGGACACGAGACTAAATGCATGCCTAAGTGAAGTTGCAGCTTTTTATCTCTACTTCTCTTTCCGACCTTAAGCCGATAGCCTTTTAAATCCTTCTATTGCTCCCACAATTTCTGATAAATGTACCTTTAACTTTCGCCCCCCCCCCCCCCTTCCCATCATTTGTTCAATGCTGGCCAGGGACACATAAGATGTAATAAACACCTCTTAATCAGCCCCCCCATTTGGATCCAAGTAATTAAAATGATCTTTGAAAAGTATTGGGAAGTTCACAGCTTTTGCATTTCGTGAAGTTGGTGAGCTTTTTTTGTTACAGAATTCTTTGGCAAAATGTATTTTGCATGCCAATCTTTCCGCTAAAAGAAGATTTGTGCATGTTTTTTGAAAGTTTGCAACCTTCATGAGGTTTATACATTGTTCTGTGTTTTGAAGGTCGAACTTCACAAAATGGGATTCATGAAGTCCTGTAAGTTCACAAATCCATGGCTACATGTTGACACTTTAGGGCTAGCGTTTGTTTTTTTGTGAAAAGTCAGCTGTGGTTGTAGATTCCCAAGTGACACATAAATCCCTAGGACACAAGGTTTTAATGCATCCAACTCTAGAGTGCCTAGTAGTGCCCCCCCCCCCCAACCCCTGGGCAGAGCAGACCTTGAAGAATTCAGCAGGAAGGGGCATAAAGTTGAATAGGAGACCCGACCTGGATGCGTCCTGCTTCTGTGGGATTTAAAAGCTATCTGTTAGGTTTATTGCAGGATTGTTTTAATCGATCACTCCGAATTAAAGAAAGGATGTGATGTCACTTCCTTTGTTTTCGCCCGGTGCTGCAATCATGTGTTGCAGCAAATGACCAGGTGAAGAGACATTTAAAGCACAGTTCAGAGCACATGGTACATAGTCACAGGCATGCCTCTGTTGTCGCCCATAACTCTGGCGACCAAGGCAGGTTCATTCATCAGACTGCAGTGGGAATAAATGTGCACTAATCAGGTATGGATTTATCATTGTGATCTCACAACATGAGTCGGTGGAGGCTGGGAAATCCCACATCACCTGTGCTTGCATGCAGAGGGCCCTGAATCATCTAGAGCTCTAGGTAGAACTAAACATCCCAGCTGAACTAATTAAAAGGGATAATGATTTAAGGTCAAAGGCTCGAGCTGAATAACATTAATTCCTAAATCTCTTTATGCAAGAGTGTTATTTTAATCCGCAGAACGCTTCATAGAATTTTTTTAAGAATTAGGAGGATTTGAGGAAACTGATAGAACGGCAGAGTATTAAACCTACAAAGTAACAAGTAAATAATATCAAACAGGCATATAGTTCCTTTGTTGCTGAGAACTTTATTTTCCGAAATCATCCATTAGTGATGGAGCACGGTTCTATTAACCACACTGAAAAGCGTAAACATATTTTTGTTGTGGTATGCTAAAATAAAAACGAAAGAAGGTTTGGGCGCCTCGACTCCGAAGAGCAGTGGGAAACAGTACATGAGAACATGTCCTGTACATATGTGCACATGTGTTGGTTCATTCAATCCCTGAGTCATTCATTCCACAGCAGAAGATCTTCTGACATTGGTAAAATTGTGGTTTTGTCATCTGAAACATGTTTTGTAAAGAGCTTTCCATCTCTATTGATAGATTGTTTATATTTACACACACCTAAGCATTTGTTTATCTTATCTTCATGATAGGTGGCTATTTCAGATACTAACATTCATGGCGCGCACAGGAATATCAAATGTGGTCATTGCACCATGAAATGCCTAAAGATATTTTTCATAGGAGTAGAGAACATAGCTTTGTAGTGCACGTATGTACTTGTGAGGACCCCCAATGCTGTGTGGGTCTTTTTCCCCAGTGTGTCAGTTTCGTCAGATAGATGGTTTTGACACAGCATCAATTTATGGTGTGCATTGGTCCTGGTGCCTGAGGCTTCTCAATGGATATCTACAGTACGGAGATCCCGCCACGACTGTGGGGCCTCCGCACTCGTGGCAGAGGCTTCTGAATGGATATCTACAGTACAGAGATCCCGCCACGACTGTGGGGCCTCCGCACTCGTGGCAGAGGCTTCTCAATGGATATCTACAGTACGGAGATCCCGCCACGACTGTGGGGCCTCCGCACTCGTGGCAGAGGCTTCTCAATGGATATCTACAGTACGGAGATCCCGCCACAACTGTGGGGCCTCCACACTCGTGGCAGAGGCTTCTCAATGGATATCTACAGTACGGAGATCCCGCCACGACTGTGGGGCCTCCGCACTCGTGGCAGAGGCTTCTCAATGGATATCTACAGTACGGAGATCCCGCCACGACTGTGGGGCCTCCGCACTCGTGGCAGAGGCTTCTCAATGGATATCTACAGTACGGAGATCCCGCCACGACTGTGGGGCCTCCGCACTCGTGGCAGAGGCTTCTCAATGGATATCTACAGTACGGAGATCCCGCCACGACTGTGGGGCCTCCGCACTCGCGGCAGAGGCTTCTCAATGGATATCTACAGTACGGAGATCCCGCCACGACTGTGGGGCCTCCGCACTCCTGGCAGAGGCTTCTCAATGGATATCTACAGTACGGAGATCCCGCCACGACTGTGGGGCCTCCGCACTCCTGGCAGAGGCTTCTCAATGGATATCTACAGTACGGAGATCCCGCCACGACTGTGGGGCCTCCGCACTCGTGGCAGAGGCTTCTCAATGGATATCTACAGTACGGAGATCCCGCCACGACTGTGGGGACTCCGCACTCGTGGCAGAGGCTTCTCAATGGATATCTACAGTACGGAGATCCCGCCACGACTGTGGGGCCTCCGCACTCGTGGCAGAGGCTTCTCAATGGACATCTACAGTACGGAGATCCCGCCACGACTGTGGGGCCTCCGCACTCGTGGCAGAGGCTTCTCAATGGATATCTACAGTACGGAGATCCCGCCACGACTGTGGGGCCTCCGCACTCGTGGCAGAGGCTTCTCAACGGATATCTACAGTACGGAGATCCCGCCACGACTGTGGGGCCTCCGCACTCATGGCAGAGGCTTCTCAATGGATATCTACAGTACGGAGATCCCACCACGACTGTGGGGCCTCCACACTTGTGGCAGAGGCTTCTCAATGGATATCTACAGTACGGAGATCCCGCCACGACTGTGGGGCCTCCGCACTCATGGCAGAGGCTTCTCAATGGATATCTACAGTACGGAGATCCCGCCACGACTGTGGGGCCTCTGCACTCGTGGCAGAGGCTTCTCAATGGATATCTACAGTACGGAGATCCCGCCACAACTGTGGGGCCTCCACACTCGTGGCAGAGGCTTCTCAATGGATATCTACAGTACGGAGATCCCGCCACGACTGTGGGGCCTCCGCACTCATGGCAGAGGCTTCTCAATGGATATCTACAGTACGGAGATCCCGCCACAACTGTGGGGCCTTCGCACTCCTGGCAGAGGCTTCTCAATGGATATCTACAGAACGGAGAGCCCGCCACGACTGTGGGGCCTCCACACTCGTGGCAGAGGCTTCTCAATGGATAACTACAGTACGGAGGTCCCGCCACAAGTGTGGGGCCTCCACAATCGTAGCAGAGGCTACTCAATGGGTAACAACAGTACGGAAGTCCCGCCACGACTGTGGGGCCTCCGCACTCGTGGCAGAGGCTTCTCAATGGATATCTACAGTACGGAGATCCCGCCACGACTGTGGGGCCTCCGCACTCGTGGCAGAGGCTTCTCAATGGATATCTACAGTACGGAGATCCCGCCACGACTGTGGGGCCTCCGCACTCGTGGCAGAGGCTTCTCAATGGATATCTACAGTACGGAGATCCCGCCACGACTGTGGGGCCTCCGCACTCGTGGCAGAGGCTTCTCAATGGATAACTACAGTACGGAAGTCCCTCCACGACTGTGGGGCCTCCGCATTCGTGGCAGAGGCTTCTCAATGGATAACTACAGTACGGAGGTCCCGCCACAAGTGTGGGGCCTCCACAATCATAGCAGAGGCTACTCAATGGGTAACAACAGTACGGAAGTCCCGCCACGACTGTGGGGCCTCCACACTCATGGCAGAGGCTTGTCAATGGGTAACAATAGTACGAAGGTCCCGCTATGACTGTGGCGCCTCCGCACTGGTGGCAGAGGCTTGTCAATGGGTAACAACAGTATGGAGGTCCTGCCACGACTGTGGGGCCTCCACAATCGTGGCAGAGGCTTCTCAATGGGTAACAACAGTACGGAGGTACTGCCATGACTGTGGGGCCTCCGCGCTCATGGCGGAGGCTCCTCAATGGGTAACTACAGTACCGAGGTCCCACCTCGACTGTGGGGCCTCCACACTCAGTGGCAGAGGTTTGTCAATGGGTAACGACAGTACGGAGGTCCTGCCACAACTGGGGACCTTCGCACTCGTGGCAGAGGCTTAACAATGGGTAACGGCAGTACGGAGGTCCCACCACGACTATGGGGCCTCCACATTCGTGGCAGAGGCTTCTCAAAGGGTACCTACAGTACAGAGGTCCCTCCACAGAAGTATGAAAGTCCACCCACCAACCTCGAGAAAGATGCCGTTGAACATCTCGCACCCCCATCAGTCACTTAATTTTGTCTCTAAATACTGATAACCTACATTGACAAGCATTGCTGTGTTTTACAATGTTGAAACACATGTTATGTTGTTATGTTATGTTACAATGATTTATGGCACGCACGGCTACTTATGAGTGTCCTGGCGCGAGAGCCAAAATCGGAAACTGTAAGGAAACTAAGAGAAATTACCGATTAGATAAACAGCAGAGTTTTTAGTCTTTTCTTGAACAGGCAAGAGTCATGAATACTGCGCAGTACAAGAGGTAGGGAGTGCCAATGTTCTGCCGTTTTTAAAGATAGAGAACTACCATCAATTTTAACCAGTCGAAAGCGAGAGATCGATGCCAGACACTGTGAGGCGGAGCGCACATGAGATTGTTCTATCTGTATGCCTCGTCCACACACACACACACACTTATAAGTACAAATCCTTGTTGTATCACGTAATGAGAGACATAATATGATTAACATAAGGATATATATGCAAACAATGAAGTAATGTTGCAAAAATAAATTCTGATTGCGTCTTCTAAAAGGGCATCAGTGTTACACATGTAAATGACTCATGTCCCTCCATTCAAAATAGAGAACTACATTTCACTGTTTGTGGATGTGTGTGTCTGTGTGTGCTTGGGTGCATGCTCAGTTAAGATAGATAAGAAGAGTGTCTCTAGTTGTAATGAGTTCTCTCAGCTTGTACGACAAGGTCTAGACCTCATGTCACTGTGGAGCAGACCCTGAAGGACACAACAGCCTTTGCAGCTGTGCTCTCCTCTTGTGCTCCTCTGTTATAAAGAAGATTAGTTCCACCAATGTAATGCAGGAAAGATTTATTACCACAAGTCAAGTGCCCACGACTTCCACAATGTTATGTCTCGCCAAGATCCAGGCAGCAACTGACATCACTGTCCCTGCTAGACTTCCAACAGGTCCTGTTTCTACACGATCCGGGTGGCAACTGACATAACTGTCCCTGCTAGACTTCCAACCCATCCTGTCTCGCCAAGATCCAGGCGGCAACTGAATAACTGTCACTGCTAGACTTCCAACATGTCCTGTCTCATCAAGATCCAGGCGGCAACTGAAATAACTGTCCCTGCTAAACTTCCAACACGTCCTGTCTCATCAAGATCCAGGCGGCAACTGACATAACTGCCCCTGCTAGACTTCCAACATGTCCTGTCTCGCCAAAATCCAGGCGGCAACTGACATAACTGTCCCTGCTAGACTTCCAACCCATCCTGTCTCGCCAAGATCCAGGCGGCAACTGAATAACTGTCACTGCTAGACTTCCAACATGTCCTGTCTCATCAAGATCCAGGCGGCAACTGAAATAACTGTCCCTGCTAAACTTCCAACACGTCCTGTCTCGCCAAGATCCAGGCAGCAACTGACATCACTGTCCCTGCTAGACTTCCAACAGGTCCTGTTTCTACACGATCCGGGCACCAACTGACGTAACTGTCCCTGCTAGACTTCCAACGTTTGCTGTCTCGCCAAGGTTCAGGCGGCAACTGACATAACTGTCCCTGCTAGACTTCCAAAGCATCCTGTCTCGCCAAGATCCAGGCGGCAACTGAAATAACTGTCCCTGCTAAACTTCCAACACGTCCTGTCTCATCAAGATCCAGGTGGCAACTGACATAACTGTCCCTGCTAGACTTCCAACATGTCCTGTCTCGCCAAAATCCAGGCGGCAACTGACGTAACTGTCCCTGCTAGACTTCCAACGCGTCCTGTCTCGCCAAGATCCAGGCGGCAACTGACGTAACTGTCCCTGCTAGACTTCCAACGCGTCCTGTCTCGCCAAGATCCAGGCGGCAACTGACATAACTGTCCCTGCTAGACTTCCAACGTTTCCTGTCTCGCCAAGGTCCAGGCAGCAACTGACATAACTGTCCCTGCTAGACTTCCAACGTTTCCTTTCTCGCCAAGATCCAGGCGGCAACTGACGTAACTGTCCTGCTAGACTTCCAACGCATCCTGTCTCACCAAGATCCAGGCTGCAATTGACGTAACTGTCCCTGCTAGACTACCAACACATCCTATCTCTCGAGAATCTAGGCAGCAACTCGCATATCTGTCACTGCTAGATTTCCAACAAGTCGTGTCCCTAGACTTCCAACAAATCCTGTCTCACCATGTTCCAGGCAGCAACTGACATAACTGTCCCTGTCAGACTTCCAACACGTCCTGTCTCGCCAAGTTCCAGGCAGCAACTGACATAACTGTCCTTGCTAAACTTCCAACATGCCCTGTCTTGCCAAGATCGAGGCCGCAACTGACATAACTGTCACTGCTAGACAGTTGGTCAATTCCTCTGGGTACGTAGAAACTGCGCAAGTACAGAAACATGTAATGAGCAAGCATAACAACTTGAAAGAAAGTTATTGGATAGACACTACCCAAAAAATATGGTCAGAAAGGCGAAGAATAAGGCAAGGAACAACCATCGGGATGGACTTCTGGAAACAATAACCAAGGAGAAAACAGATAGAGTGGTATGTGTCACTACATACAAGCCTGTATCAAAAAAAGTACAGAATATCATACGGAAAAAGTGGTATATTCTAAACAGTGCACAGAAACAATGGGAACCACCACTTTTCGCTTTCAAAGGAAGCAGAAGCCTATGCGACGACTTGGTACACGCAAAAACGCAGCCCCATGAAAGAGTACAACAAACTACACAATGGAATCAGCAGAGACCCACAGGACATTTCCCCTGCGGTAGCTGTGTGGCATGACCGCTCACTTACACTACCAAAGAGGTGAACATAGGCACAAATATTCCGTGGAAGCTGAAGGAGTTCAGTAATTGTAACACTGAAAATGTGGTGTATTTGCTGATGTGCCCATGTGATCTCATGTACTTGGGCATGACCACCAGAAAAATAAATATCCGTATCAATGAACACCGGAGCACCATCCGATGTAAGAAATCAAATACCAAACTAACAAAACACTTCCTAGAACAAAACCATAAAGACACCGATCTAAAGTGGGTGGTCTTGGAAGTCATGAAAAGGCAGAAAACGGATATCACCAAAAATCTGCATATTAGAGAACAAAGATCGCCTTCGATGAGGGGATAGGTGCCTTAATGATGAAATTCAATGGCTTCAGATGGGATGATAACACCTTCCCCAGTAGGGTTTCCCATGTATTACTATGATCAGACGTACCCCCCATCACAACACATAATGTGGGGAAGTGGAGAAGTGTGGCTCACTGGTTACAGGAGGCAGAGCTGGAAGCAGAGGTCAGCCCGGGACCAGGGTTTGATTCCCGGCTCGGCAGGGTCTTGAGTCCAAAAATGTCCATGGACTCGACAATTCTCGCTCCGGTGCCTACTCAATTCATGGGTTCACACTCTGCGACTCTGGGCAATAGCTTGCTTAATCTCCACAACGGCCCCTTGCGGCAGGATGCCTGGCTTTCACCTTGTGGATACCCTGCCAGGGTTATCTCACAGGGGAATACCAGGATGGGTTCCCTAAGCAAGCGCTTAGAAACCGCTCGGTGATTTGCGCTATATAAATTCCTGTACATTTACATAATGACAAAATCAGTATGTTGTCCACCTAATCTATTGAACACCAAGCCATTCTCATCATAGTTTAGCTACAGCAGAGCACGATAGCGTAATATCATGAGAACTTCTTCTCCTGAGAGGATATACACATAACCTAACAGGGCGATACATTTAACAATAGTGCAGTGAATGAGAACCTCTCCATAGTCACGCTTGACTTATAATTTGTTACACACTTTTAATTGAGCCCCTTAATCTGGCATCTTTGTTTTCGTGCCATCTGGGTACTCTCTCATATGAGCCCCAATCTAGAGCTCCACAATAACGTCTGCCTTTTAAAAAAACAAAACAATGCCAATAGACAGGCAGCATGGTACATTCCCAACAGTGATTGTAAGATGCTTTCTTCATGAGCCGGGAGCCTTCTTATGTTTCTGTTTTTTGCATCTTACTTCTAATGTGCCTTTTGGATCAGGCATTTACTGGCCTGCGTGCTGGGACAAACGCACGCGTTTTCCTCTCCATTTCACTCTGCGCATACCTGTCCCAAGGATCAGGCACCGCCTGACCCTCGCGTCTGGATCACCACACGTGGTCCAGAAATACATTTGACAGTGGGCCTTCACGTACGTATGTGTTCCCATTTAGGCCACACCCACAGCCAGGCAACTGCCTGACTTCTTTCTGCTCGCTCACTCTGAGGCACCGGATCTCCGGGAGGGAGCTGTGCGGCACCGAATACTACACTCTGAGCAGGCCAGGCACTAAGACCATATTCTTTCTCTGGTGCATTTTGAGACACCGGATCTCACGCACATGTAGAAAATTATCGCTAATTACGGCACCCTTCCCCCACACGTCCAATTTAGAGCACTATTTAAAACCCTGCTCACTCACGCCATAGTCATCACCGGGGAGGACAGAAGGACATAACTAAGTGCTACCACGGAAGGAGCACCATGATGCAGTAAGGGAATCAATGTAGTTTGTGATGTGTGTGATGTGTGTGTGCCTGCATGTCAAAGAGCACACTTTTTTGCCCCAAGCCTTACTTTAAGTGTATCTAATATGTGTTTCCTCGCCATGGCTACCATTGTTTGTAACTTTCCAGAGTCTGACTACAGGGGCCTTCCCTCCATTCCTCCTCCCATGAACCACATAGGTTGAGTTTCCAGGGTAAGGTGTGAGAGACATTCTCTCTCCCAAGTTCTTGTGTGTGCACAGATGAATGTCACATGTTACATACATATAGCCACGCATAATAATTCTTGTGTTTGTGGTCCTGAATGATGTTATCTAAGTGACCAAGCCGACTACTTATGGCTATCTTGTATAGCACATTTTTATTACAGGTCTACTGAAGTACTTGAAGTGGACAGTGACAAAGGTCACCCCAATCAGTGGTACCTTCACACCACAAAGTTGGTAAAAACGGAGCCTGATCAATAAAGGTCCTGATGAATGCCGCGTACCCCCTCGGGCCACTGGGCAGAAACATGTTGACCCTATTCACTACAGTGAGGGAGATAATAAGCTTTTCGACTTCACCGTGCACTTTTTTAATATCATACAGTCACCTACCCTATTGAAAATGTAATTTGGCAACTATAATGGGTTTTAGAGTTCACTCACTTTCCACGGTCCCCCCCACTTAGTTAAGAAGTGCATCCCTGTCAAAGGTGAATGCCCGCCCTCTATCAAATGGAGTCTTTAGAGGGCGAGGACTGCCGATGATGAAGCATGACACCAGGTGGGGTGTAAGGCCAGTCCTTCACTCTTTGTGAGATGTCTACACTCACAGTTTAACTCTTGAGCACCTTTGGTCACTTTCTTTGGGAGCGGGCCCATTTGTGTTGAGCATTTTGTTTTGGAGGCTGGCCTGCTCCTAGCGCCCCGTGCATCTAGTTCCCTCCTCCAGTCAATCCCTGGGATTAGTATGGTTATCCTACTTATGAGGTTATACTACATCTAATACATAGGCACGTGCTTAAAGGACATCAATGATACATACCACAGCTACCACGATGTGTCTGCCCTGCAGAGGGAGTCTGCTCGTTCACCCATCACCATACTGGTGAGACTGAGATTTTAAGGCTAAGCGGCATTTCCTGGGATCTAAATTGATACTTTAATTGTGGATCCATGCACTACAGGAGAGAGTATTAACTTCCCTGTGGGTTTAGTCACACCTGTTAAGCAGTTTTATTTGATTTTGATTGGGGTCTTGCTATTGTATATGATATCTTGAGCAGAGTGTTCCCTGAAATGCCTGTGTCTCAACACCTTTGTCAATCAGGCCCCTGGAAATTTTCACCATATTCCTATTTCACAAAAATCAAAACACAGGCAGAGGAAAAGTAACCTTTTCATACTTTTGCTTGCCACGGATGTATGACGGTACGACGCAGGCTATTACCACGCGTACCGTTACAACGCGTGTTTTACAACGCAAGTCGTTACCACGACTTGCGCTGTAGGGTGCAGACTTAGAAATAGTTTAATTTACTTTTCCAACACCAGTCCCCGTGGATAGTAGGGAAGGTGTTGGAATAGTAAATTAGCTATTCCTTGTCCTTGAGCGCTCTCCAGGGCAAGTCGTGGTTACGACTTGCGTTGTAAGAGACGCGTCGTAATGGTAGCGCGGGGTAACATCCGCGTCGTAAAGGATGTTCCCCCTTGACATACTTTTGACATTGTCTTCCTTGCGCAGATTAACCTCAATGCAGGAAATCCAGAGACAAGTTTAACGTCACTGTCAAATTACAGTTATAATACATGGGATTCAGTAATCCCCGTATAAACGCCAGGATCTAATTTCATTGTAATCGGCAACTCGTGACGCACATAGTAGCCGATTATAAAGAAAAAACATCAGAACTTGACTAATATAAGTTATTACAGTCGATCTCTGATGTCACAGTGCCTGCTGCCAGAGGCAGCAGCCCAGGTGAAAGGCAAAACTGAATGTTGCTTTTATTTCTTCTGCTCTATTTATTAGCTTTACAATGTCAGACAGAGAGAACGTATTTATTATTTGCACTCTTAGATAGTTAGAAAAAAGCTAGCACCTTTCTGCATGTTTCAGCACATTCCAAGCTAGAGCAGCTTTGTTTTTTTTCTCCTAAAAACTGACTTCTATTGAACTGTTTCAATTAATCTTTTTGCAACAAATAACTAACAGGGTATTTGATGTGTTTAATTTTGTACTAGAGTTTTTATTTGTATTCTTCATGTTTGCAAACATTGTTGTTCTTTCACATTAAATAGCTACTCACCAGGTTTATGGGTGGTTTGTGGTTAAGGTGATTATCTGACCATGTATTATATGAGATAATGTACCCTCCGTTGTATTGGATAAGGATATTTCAAGTTACCTCAGAGTTCCATAACCTTATAAAGGAAGTATATGGCTATAGAACTCCTCGTTGACTTGCAATATTGTTATAATGTATGGCAGGGAGCACTTTATACCTTACATATTGATTCATCTGTAAAACACTTTTCCATCCAAATACTCCCCAAAGACATCCTGAACTCCAGACTATGGTATGGTCTTTATGTTTTCACACTAACTGCACAACTGTTAACTTATCTATTTTACTGAGAGTTTGGAAATGGCAGGTGAGTGTGAAACAGGCCACGCAAACGCCTGCAAATACATAAGCAGCTATGACTTTGTGGTACTCACACCACGTGCTTTGCGGTTGTAAGTAAATCTCTGGACAATGATGTCAGCTGATGCCATATTTGTGAACCAGGACCTGCCATTCACATTGTGATGTACCTCTATGGAAATTACAATTACATCATAAACATTTACATAAGCTTACATTTACATCGCATTTTTAATGATGCATTTTAATTTTTTTCTTTATTTTTCATTTCATGCTTTCACTGGCAGTATTTTTTTTAAAGTGTTTACATTCTTTTTAGAATAGGAATGTGTTCTACTCAATTCATCTTTATTTAATAATATAATTTATTTACTAGATAATATCGTTCATATTGGTACTGAGTTATAAAACTGCCATGAGACAGAATGGGAAGTAATTTATTTAATTATAATTTAGTAGCATTTGATTCTATTTTCTATAAAATGATTATGGTGACAAAGGGGCAAAGTGTAGCAAAAAATTTCTTTAGAAATTACTTTTTTTTAATGTATGATAATATGTATTAAAAATTAATTAAACAGAACTCAATTCTCACCTAAATTAGCTGCAGTTTTAAAAAATGCTAAAAGATAAAGTATGAAACCAAAAGTAAACATGAAAGTAGAATAAATGCCATCTAAATGTAAGTCTATGAAAATGACAAGCATTGTAAAACATGCAATGCAAATGTAAGTCTATCTAAATTAATCATTGTAAAGGTAACATTCTATGTCACAAAATATCGTCTTTCTTTACTCTGTTTCCTGGTAATATCACACAGGGGCACAAACTGAGCTGGAAACCCCTGCAGACAGTGAGTTGTGTGGAGAATCAGAGCAGCCAATGAAGATCAATGTTTTACAGCCTTGCAGCCAGTCAGCAACAGCCTTGGAAGCCTATGTTATTTGTTTGTGTCTCAACTCCGGCGGCACTGGGATCTAAGCCCCGCCTCCTCCATCGTTGGTCATACGGTGATGGGTTCAAACCCACTCACCTGTCTCCACACCTCACCTCTTCAAGTCCCCACCCCATGCTAAAATTATTTTCAACTTCAAATTCTGCTGCCCTGAAAAGAATGCCCCAGATTTCAGTGACAAGTGTCGCTATTTACTGATCGGCCCTCGACCACCTGCTGAGATGGAGCTCTGCCAGGAACAGGTCTTTCCATTAAATGATTCTGTCTGCCCAGTTTTCAGACACACACTGGGTTTTATTCTTGGAAAACAGCCCCTGCTGTAGCAACCGCATTGACCGCGTTTGCAGAGGAGGCGATGTGGGTCATCAGATGATTAGTGCTGATGCGGAGCGCCCATCAGACCACCAATATATGTCTGCACCTTAATTACTCCGATAAAGCACTCAGAAATACTTCCTAAAATAGGCGTATACATTCTAAATCCGGCTGGAGAGCCTGGAGTGAGGCTGCAACGTTGCGATTGGACCTAAGAGCTCAATCTGGCTTTTCTCTCAGCAGGATAATTAATCAAGAAAGGACTGTGGGAGCATCAAACACAACTAGATATCTCTTTCCCTGTGCTCCTATTATATTCAGTGGTTTGGCAATCTCATTTTGTGGACCAGGGTCACAGGCCCAAATGCCGGTGGGGTCTGCAAGGAAATTGCCATAGATGCAAACACGTTAATCCCAATAGTGCTGGGGTGATTCCTATTCACAAGATCATTCAGAGTCCCACACAAAATCCAAAATAGGATTCTGAATTGTTCAAAGCTTGTACTCAGATCTGGGATATAGCCCCACACCTAATATCCCTGCATTCCAAGAATGCATGAATGAAAATTGGATCAGAATAGGGAAAATGGTGTCATTTAAACAGGTGGTCAAACTCCAACTGCATTTTTTTCTCTTTTGCAGCATTGCGAAATTGAAATGGGACACAAAGTTTGCCAGACTAAACTAACTGTTTGTTACTAAAATTCCCATGGTGGTTTTTGAAGTTGTGGAAATTGTAGGACTCAAAATAAGTAGGTGTTGTATTTGCATCCACGCAGTAAATATTTAAAGTGCCAGTTACAGTGCCCCTTTAGTTATGTGCTTGTATTCATGCACTTGTCAGTTATTTCACCAGTAACCATGCCGCATGTGTTATAGTTAGGGCTCCTAATTTTACGGTATTTATTTTGTTAATATGTCCACCTGTTTTATCCATATTTATTTGTTGGCCATCCTATTGGTATTAATCCATATCTATTTTGAAAATAAATGAAGTCGTAAAATTATATTTTTTAATTTTTTCAAACTTACTACAAACAGGAAACACATTGCTTTATGTCTGTGTTAACCTGTAAAAACCAGTAGAAACGGAAAACTGGCAGCCTTGGTGATCGTGCTTACATCAGGTACTTTGCAATGTCCGCTGCTACAGTTGTGGTTAGCACTCATTAACCTCTGATGACCCCTTCTATTTACTGTTGGCTCTCTCTGCACTTATGCAAGTTTTCTCTTTAGTTGCATTGCAGGTTCTCTTACCCTCCATCCTTTTCTTGGTTTCTTTCTCTGCAGTCAGTGTTTTCCTTCACACTTTAAAGAAGCCTCCATGGGCGTTGGCTCGGGTCCTCACTCCTGTGAGGTGTCTTTCAATCAATCAATTATTCAGGGGTTTTTAAAGTGCGCTGCTCACCCGTGAGGGTCTCAATGCACAAGGGGTGGGGGGGTGCAGCTCTGGAACAGTCGAAAAGCCAGGTCTTCAGGTTCTTCCTGAAGGTGTGCAGAGTGGGGGAGCATCTGATGTTGACCGGGAGCTTGTTCCAGGTCTTTGCTGCTACGTAGAAGAAGACTCTTCCACCTGCTCTGCTTCCGCGGATGCGCGGGGACTCTGCCAGGACAAGGTCGGCAGAGCGGAGGTTCCTTTTGGGTAACTGGAAGGAGACTCTTTTGTTGAGGTCTTTGATTACTTTTAGTTGTAATGACATCGGCTTCTACGTCGACTGCCGCAACCTTGACCCAATTATTTTAATGCAGCTTTTCAGACTTCCTTCCCTCCAGGTTTGTATTTGATCTCACACTAGGAGTACTCAAGAGGCTTACAATGCCCCAGGAAGTGCGGCCATCTTCAATCACACCTGCACACCTCATATTGCAGCCAAAATATATTACTCTCTATAAGGCCAGTTTCCCTCTTCTACAAACTCAAGCTGATATTTATTACAGGAAATGTTTGCGATGGTAACACTTTTGCAAATGTTTCCAAGCTTGCTGCCATTTTAAAGAGTTCCCTCACTGACCCCCTACACAGCGCTGATTGATTCCTCTCTTTGACTACTGCCAGTGAGTGTCCCAATTCCTTCCCGGTGGTAGTCTTTTGCCCTTTGTAGGCTTCCCTTGCTGAGAATTCCATCCCTCTGTCCACATACAAGGTGAGTGTGAAGGTGATGCAACTGATGGATATTGTCCCACGTGTCTACAGTGCAGCACAGAGCACGTTATGTAACATAAATAAGGCTCCCAGTTTTACATTTGTACTGATTTTAATAGATAAATAGAGACAGAAAAAAATGTATTTCCTGTGCTTATTTATTCTTAAATGCAGAAAAATATAGAAAATGGTGCATCCCCATGCTGGTCTTTGATAAATTCCCAGCCAACAGCTGAACACGTGATAAAAAATGGGATGAGATGTCCTTAAATACAGGCATAGCTTAAGATATATTTGTACATAAAGCTAATATTTACTTGTGGGTGTAGTGTTTTGTTATATTTGGCTGCCTAATTGGATAAAACTCGACAAGAATCAAGTATGAGTGCAAGTTGATCTGGTAAACAAATGTGGAAATATTCCATTTTAAGACTCCATTTGCTCTCAAAACACCCAATACATATGGGGAAATACCAATAAAATGGCCAAAAATTAGTATGGATAAATACAGATGGAAATGTTAAAAAAAACAAAATACCATAAAACTGGGAGCCATAATCACAAAACTTCCCAATTAGGTTACTTTTGAATGTTGGCTGGACTATTTTGTTTTTTATGTACTCAAATTTATTGCGTTTTTTTTTACCTGTTTGAAGGATGAGAATGCTAAACTTTTCAAAACCTCTGCACCTTTTCTATCTATTCTCTCAGACTCTGGAACAACATCTCTGTGTTTATCAGGACTCCCCTAACCACTGTCCAAATTAGGAAGGATTTGAAGACGCATCTCTTTAAATACCAACGCATCACAAAGCATTAGCAGTCCACAATCCACTCACTTGGCCTATCTGTTGCGGTCTTTATCCTTGTCTTTGACCATGAGTAGGGCTCCGCTGTTGTATGGCTAGGTTTGTGCTATACAAATACCACATACACATATGTAACGAACAGTGCCGCCCTGTGCTTTTTCGTTTCCCTCCTTGCTTACCCAGTCCACCCTCACCCTGTGAGTTCCGATTCCCTAAGACCCAACTAGATACCAAAGACTATGATGAACCAAGAACAAACCTTGAGCTTCTAGTGTGAGAAGGGACCATCATAACTGCCTCACCTTTGTCAGACAAGTGCCCTCAAAATAGGTCTGGAGATACTTTCCAGTTAGTGGCAGTCTATCAATTAATTCAACTTTATAGCTTCCTTGGGGAAATGAAGTTTAAATTAAAAATAAATGGCCAGTCTCCTCACGGCATCTGTATCAAATGGTCGCCCCATGTGCTGGGGCTGTAGACCCTCATAAGCCCTTGTGAGGATAACATAACATTTGCATATTTCATTTGTGGTTCCCCACAGAGGGCATTAGAACCACAAATGGGTTCTACATGTTTGTGGGTCTGCCAGTCCCCACAAAAGCCTCACTATATGTTTTTAATTGCCCTAACTCTCCTAGTGGGTCAAATTTGTGACCCCTCCAGGAGAGCTTTTGAACAGTTTCAAGCAGGGCTGGAGGAACAGCAGATACAGTTCTATAAAAAAAAGCATATTAGTTTTTCCGCAGTATCTGGAATGTAGCATTACCAGCTCCTATGCTTCCACTAACATTAAATTGATTTCATTTTGTAATGACTAACTTTCATATTTGTAATACCAGTCTGATAATGTGATAGTGAAATCTCCCAAATCCTACCCTTTTTTGCTGGCAACATTTTTTATTTTTATTTTACGGAGTTTTTATATAGCGCTAACTTGACCCAAAAGAATGGGGTATCAGAGCTCTTTACATAGCACAAGTTGCGTTACGTGAGGACACATTCTTTTTTTTTTTTTGCTAGGCACGGGGAGAGTAAGTGATTTGCCCAGAATCACATGATGTTCAGCGTCGTTGCCGAGACTCAGTTCCCCAGATTTGAGGTTGACCGCCCTAGCCGTTAGGGCCTCGGCTCGGTCTGCTGAGTGACATGAGGCTTTTTTGTCACTGACTGTGTCAGCAAGATTAGGTCTGTTGTCGGTGTGGATACTGAGACTGCCACTCATTGGTCACATCCTGTCAGCCCAATCACATTAGGTAGGAGAATAGAGCATGGAAGCTGAAGAAGGACTGCCCACCAGGGAATGCAGGATGGACAGACACAGTCAGAGTTCCTTGCTCTTGACAGTCAGGCAGAACGTGGCTTGAAGCAGTTGCTGGAGCATCACACGCGCCTGTGTGGCCAGGCTGTCGCATCTCATGCTACTCATGCAAAGGCACTCCTGGTTTTAAGTGTGTGGGGAGCCTTCGCTGAACCCTTGGCTCAGTCTTGCATTTCAAAAGTAGAAGCGTGCAAAGTGCCATCCCCTTCACTGAATGATCCATGCACACACCCCTGCTGTACCCTAGGACAGCTGGGCAAGAAGGGGACAGCCCACTAGTGCTTTGCTGTTGTGACCCAGCAGCTTCTTGGGCCACTTTCGAATTAAATGGATGAAATGCTTGAAGGTGATCTACCCTGACCAAGATTATCAACATTTTGAAGCCCATGGAATTCATTTTTTTCTCTGTAGAATTTAGTGGCAAGAAAATCCAGGGAGAACCTGAAAAACGGAACTGCAATTTTCACAGACTCATCTATGAATATATATATAGGCTTTCATTATCAGATACCTGGGAGTCCTCCAGGGCTGTTCTTGGTGGCGATCCACCCATTGAATAACAACGGGCCATGGACGAATAATGGGGCTTTGACACTGGCCCCATTTATTTCTGTTGGTGGGGTAGACCCCCCACCTCTTATGTCGCTACCAACTGTGGCCACAAATGGGAAATGTTTGAGGTCAAAACCTACTGTTTCCTTTGGGGTGATCATTTTCTCTGTACCCCAATTCTTAGATCCCGATTGCTCAAGGGGTGGAAATGATGTGACCTTGTGGCTGAAAATACCAGTTGCAATAGATATTTCCCAGGTGTTCAATTAGAAGTCTCTTATCCTTTGTGCATCTCCTGATGGGGAGTTACACTCTAAAAGCGCGTTATTCATCATTCCTTTGTAGACAGTGAATGATTACTTTTTGCTTCTGTGATCTCCTGCAAATAGAATCAGAAAACACCCAATTAAGAACCAATTTGCCCCATCTTTGATTTCCCTTTTGATTGCAAGAAACATCCTTTGTGCACCTGTTATGAATAGCCAATGTCTGTGGGTTTACTGTTTTACATCCCCAGCCCCCATTCGCTCTTTCGACACTTCCCATGTACACCTACCTTTTCTTGTCAATCTTTTAGTTAAGTGTAAGTTACGGACGTGTAGCCTCTATTCTGAACATGCAGGTAATTTGCTTTTTTTATCGTGCAATCCTCAACTTTTAAAAATCATACAAAAGTTTTTTGGGAAGCGAGTTCTTGTCTGCTCCTGCCTACTTATATAAAATTTTGAGAAAATTGAGTAAAATTGTGTGTAATTACCTAAAAATTCCAATCAGCCATTTAGCACTATATTTTACCATGAAATGCATCCTTGCAACGAACTTTTGACACAAAGATGCATTTTGTGCAAAAAAACTGTGAGAAAGCCAATTGCTGCGAACAACAGCAGCTGGTCCTGGAGGTGTACCCGTGCTCTTGTGCTAAAATGTTGCCATGACAGCAGTGCAATTACAAAACGGGGCGTAATTTCAGGATCTTCGCGTAACAAGCATAGTACAAGATTCCGAAAATTACGCGAATTATGCTGCCTAATGAGAATTTCGCCCAGGCCCAATTATAACACAATGTGGAGGGGCATTTAGAGGGAGACAGGTGGATGTTGTGTTCACCATTGTGGCAGAATCACCTTCGTCTCCACACGGGCAGTGCAGGAGTTACTGCATTTTAAGTTTTCTGCTTTTCGCCATACACTTCACTTTTACCACCACCGAAGATTCACTTTGGGAATGGAGGGCTGAAGAATTCTTTTCAAAAATCCATAATTTATTGCAGTGAAGACATGGTGTGGACTGGTGTGACAAGCAGGAGAAACCAAGCTATGAGGCGCGAGGGTGCCCAGCTAAGCACACTAAAATCTGGGGCAGGTGGTTCAGGGCAGTGGGTATGGACTTGTTATAAGGAGGTATTGTGCAATTGATGCTATGCTTATGCACAAGATGATACCCGCTGTTGCTACTGCATCTATTATGGTCTATGCCTCAACAGAGGCTTGGTGGGGTCTAATGTGAGGTGTTGCACTTGTAAGAAAACCATAAAAATGTGTTTATCAAAAGAAAATCCATATTTTCTGCTTTGGATTGTGGAATTTCCACCGCCAATTATGAGCACTGGAAATGTGCTTCTAAAGTGGTACAAAGCCAATTCCCACCTATCTAATCTCGTTAACATGCGCGCGCTCTGATTGATGTAAAAGCCTGCTTTGTAGTGGCACTATATGTAATTTTTCGGCAAATGAAAGTCTGTAACCCTCTTCAAGGCGAGCATTCAGAGTTAGCTCTGCTGTCAATGGTGGAGGATCCGACACGCGTCATAGAGTTTGGTTGGTCCGCCACCATTTATGGTAAAGTGACCCTGATCCTTAGCGGTGTCAAGGGTCAAGGGTGAAGCCAGAGTCTCTGTTGAGGGAATGAGTGTCATAGCAAGGGTGCAATGGGTCTTAGTGCAAACATGTTAAATGGGCCTCGCGACCCATAGGAGGGGAGTAAAATACCTCAATAATATAGTATCAATGGACCCATGAGACCTCTGGCCTCGGTGCCACTGCACCCTCTGCGCAATAGTTAGCTACTCCTCTAGAGGGTATTGCAAAGAGGGTATGCGACTGCTGGAGGTGTGAGGAGGGAACACAATATAGGGCTTATTTACAAGTCCCTTGCACCACCCGTACGTCACTTTTCCACATGTTAAAATGGACGCAAAAGTGGCGCATAAGGCTTGTAAATAAGCCCCTATGTTTGGGTTTCCCTCCCGATATCTTCTGTGGTGATCTGGAGACCTGAGTTGTCTGTTCTAGCGCTGGGAGGCCTTTAGATAGGTGCCCACTTCACAAGAACCTTAAAACAGAATAGAATGGAACAAAATAGAATAGAATAGACTAGAATAGACTACACTAGACTACATTAGACTAGACTAGAATAGAATAGAATAGAATAGAATGGAACAGAATAGAATAGACTAGAATAGAATAGAATAGATTAGACTAGACTAGAATAGAATAGAATAGAATAGAATGGAACAGAATAGAATAGACTAGAATAGAATAGACTACACTAGACTACATTAGACTAGACTAGAATAGAATAGAATAGAATAGAATGGAACAGAATAGAATAGACTAGAATAGAATAGAATAGATTAGACTAGACTAGAATAGAATAGAATAGAATAGAATAGAATGGAACAGAATAGAATAGACTAGAATAGAATAGACTACACTAGACTACATTAGACTAGACTAGAATAGAATGGAATAGAATAGACTAGAATAGAATAGACTACACTAGACTAGAATAGAATAGAACAGAATAGAATAGACTAGAATAGAATAGACTACACTAGACTACACTAGACTAGACTAGAAATAGAATAGAGTAGAATAGACTAGACTAGACTAGACTAGACTAGACTAGACTAGACTAGACTAGACTAGACTAGACTAGACTAGAATAGAATAGAATAGAATAGAATAGAATAGAATAGAATGGAACAGAATCGAATGGACCAGAATATAATAGAATGGAACAGAATAGAATAGAATAGAATGGACCAGAATATAATAGAATGGAACAGAATAGAATAGAATGGGTGAGAACAGAATAGAATAGAATGGAACAGAATAGAATAGAATGGAACAGAATAGAATAGAATAGAATGGAACAGAATAGAATAGAATAGAATGGAACAGAATAGAATAGAATGGAACAGAATAGAATTGAATAGAATGGGTGAGAATAGAATAGAATAGAATGGAACAGAGTAGAATAGAATGGAACAGAATAGAATAGAATAGAATAGAATAGAATGGAACAGAATAGAATAGAATGGAATAGAATTAAGCATGGGTGAATTTTGCGAATCTGGCGTTCGTGAATTTGCGTATTTGCGAACTCGCAATCCACAAAATCTGCGAATTCTCACGAATTTGCAGATTTTTTTTTGTGTTCGCAAGGGTTTCTACCAGTTCCCGAGGGTTTTGTACCAGTTCACAATTGCGAACTTACTTGTCGGCTCGCAACGGTCGCGACTATGTTGTTTCTACATCTGGTTCATCATCATAGGTTCCCAGCATCCTCTGTTTCACCACTGCCACCCTCTGTTTCACCCATGCCACCCTCTGGTACATCAATGCCACCCTCTGGTTCATCATCACTGTAGATTATGGGGGGGAAAGCAAGCACACCTGCCCTGCTTCAACTGACATGAATTAATTTGGGGTTGATTTATTAATGTGTCACTGTTTTAAAATTCCAGTCTGGCACCTGCTTCCTTATCTGTAATTTGCTTTCTGTTGCAGTGCAAATTTTTTTTTCCAGGACCTTTGTGGCCTACTTGTAGCTATTCTATGAGCCTGCTGTGAGGGTCAGAGCAGGGTCATACAATTGTTGCAACTAGCAACTGAACTCTGGAGGGGCCCCAGTCAGGAAGCACTACAGGGAATGGTTACTATTACTAATGATGAGTTTGAACTTTTGCACCTGCTGAGTGCTTTCAGTTTTGCAAAACTCGTTTTTCTGCAGAACAGCAACTGTAATGCCCCAACCAAACATAGGCAACTAAACTCTGGAGGGGCCCCTCAGGAAGTACTACAGGGAATGGTTACTAATGATGAGTGATCTTTTGCACCTGCTGAGTGCTTTCAGTTTTGCAAAACTCGTTTTTCTGCAGAACAGCAACTGTAATGCCCCAAACTTACTTGTGAAAGTTGATTTCTAATCCAAAAGTGATCCAAAAAAAGTCTAAAGGCCTCAAATCCAAAAAAGTGCAGACAAATGTCAACCTGAGGAGTTATTCTGATAAAAATCATCATTTTCAGAAGGTCTATGCTGCTTGCTAGTGGATTTCTTGTGCAGAATTGCAAATTTTGTAATTTCGCGAGTGCGAGATTGTTGCTGCCCGCCGCACCTACATATTCGTAATTGCGAACTCTCGCGATGCGTCGCCAAACTCCTGTGGGATCCCGCAGCAAGATCCAAAATGGCGCAGCACTCGCAAAATATCGAGAAAAACAACTCGGCAAACGCTGAATGACGGTAAGTGAACCCCGCATGCCGCAAAATTGTATCACCAAGAAAAAAAAATCCGCTGCGTGCGAATTTCCAGATATTCGGTAAATTTGCGAGCGTTCGGGGATTGTGAATTTACCGAAAATCCGCAAAATCCGCGAGCGGAACGGATTTTCCGCCCAATCTTAAATAGAATGGGTGAGAATAGAATGGAACAGAATAGAATAGAATGGAATGGGTGAGAATAGAATAGAATAGAATGGAAGAGAATAGAATATAATGGCTGAGAATAGAATAGAAAAGAATAGAATAGAATAGAATAGAATAGCCTTCTCTAATACAAACCATTCCTTGATACAGGCCTTAAAGAAAAATAAATATTTACCTCAGTTCTGACCTGGCAAGCACAATATTTTCAAATGCTTCAAAAAATAGATATTTCATTGAAGGTGTTCTTTCGGAATCAAGAGATGTTGAGGAAAATGGAGCGATACGAATGAAATAAGTGAAGCCAGAAGCTATGCGAGAATTCCCACCTAGATCTAAAAGAAAATCATTTTTTATTTATAAAAATATATTCTCTGCACAACCTAGCCTTTGAGAAATGATTGATTTTTGGCCCTTCGACTTTATCTAATATATTGCGCCCCTGTGTCAGTGTTCAGAAAATGTAGGATTACTTTCATAGAGTGTAATCTTCTTAATAGCAGACTAAAGTTATCATTTTTTGAACATTGTCGTTCAGAACTGTACTTGCTACTTTATCATACATTTTTCAATCAAGAAAATGTTCTCACAAAGTTTTTGTTCATTTTAAATGCTCAACAAATGGTGTAAATTTTTAATTTTGATGGTGCGAATGCAAAAACAATCTATTTTTTGTGGCTGCAGTGATGGGGAAATCCTTCTTCTTTTACTCGAGAACCCAATAGCAAAAAGTATATTTGCAGGTCTTCCCCCATTATTAGTATGAACAAAACTATAAATGAAATTTCACTTTTTTTGCTAAAAAGAAATAAGTAGAAAATCAATTAACAGTTTCCCCCTGCAATTTTCTGGACGTTTCCTCTTTCTTCATTAAAAGAAACACTTTGCACATTTCATGACATCTCACAAAGCTTGCAAAGGTGAAGCTCTGCGCGCCACTAGCACCAACCTGATTTACTACTATAAAAATATGGTAGTGGAACTGGCAGGCTTGGTTTATCAAGGCCTGTTGGTGACTGGGAAGGGATATTGCAGGACAACCATCCCTCATAAACCGGTTACATTAGCCTCTTAGCAGCAACCAGTATTCCTGGGTTCTGTTCGATAAAGGGGACCCTCATTACTCTAAACAACCAATATTGTCTACTAGCAGGATGACAATGTGAGTTGAATGTTCACTGCTGTCGAATGCAGTTAGTAGAAGGCCATGAGTTTGAATGATGCAATACACAGTCATCTTTGTAAGGTCATTGAACTAAGTAATACTAATATCTGTAGTTATAGTGCCTTGAAACACCATAGGTGTGTATGAAGTGCTATATAAAAACAAGTTAGTATTTACATATTACTCAACTCTTAGCAGCATCTTCGAGCGGATGAAAGGTTGAGTAGCTCCATCTGGATTGCAACCTGTGTCTCTTGGTCAAACACAGATCCTTGCAGGGAGTGCTTGAGCCCACTGGACCCTCAGAGTCGCTCGCGGGCAGTCCCCAAGAACTCTACTGAGTGCAGGAAATATTCACTTTCTTCAAGCTTTCACTGTATAGTGACACCGCTGTAAAGACTCTCTATAAACCACCACCTTGGACCCAGGGTGGTCCATTGATGTTGCCTTCAGTTTAGCTTTGCTTCTTCGTGCCCTTCATCCGCCACACCCAATCGCTGTCCTGCTGCGAAGTGTCTAAAAGCTGATGCTACTCACAAACACTGGGCTGTTTTGGACCACTCCAAGGTTGGCTTGGGGGCAAGATTTGATGATTTACATTAAAGAGATCTCCGCTTCCATTGACCTAAGGCCAACCTCCCCGGGGAAGCCTATATTGGGAGGGGCACTGGAGCCCCCAGGTGGACTTTGAGCTTGTTCCTCCCTGTTGTGGCGTCACCTTTGCACAGGGACAGTAGCAGCCCGTGATGGGGGTGCTGTTAGGTGCTGACATGGGGCGTGGTAGGGGCAGGGTGAGGTGTAGTAAACTATGAGTTACGGCTGATTAGAGGTAAGTAAACATATAAATAAGTGAAACGAATTTCGTTGCGCGCACTGCATCGCATTTGGCTATGCAGCGAGAAAATTAGTTTTATCTATACTACTATTATAAAGAGAGAGCTGAAACCTTTGAGGCGGGTAAACTCCAGAAGTACAGCACCAATCACAACACCCAATACAGCGTTGCAAAGGGGAGTTTGAGGAGATGGACATAGGCTATACATCTGGCCACCATATACATTACAAAGGTCAAACAACATAAGGGGTAAAGTAGTTCCTTGTGGGCGTTGTTCTGCTGTTTGTGAGTAGCATGGGCGAGTCAAAGTAAACATGTGGGCGACAACATTGTCAGAGGGGCGTGGCCCCAAAAGCACCAACTTCACTCTGTTACATGGGCAGCGACTTACATGGGCCGCAACTTCAGGCACACAGAAAAGTTTGCAAAACCACTCGGCGCGACATTCACGGCTTTCTCCAAGTAAGCGTTATCACAGGGGCCGGTGCTGCCATAAACAAAGGGGTGCGTCTTAGACAAATAATACGCGTTACGTATGGACAGGGGCCAGGCTTAAAGAAAGGGGCGCAGCTATAGGGGCGCGGCTTTTAAACAAATACATTGGGGCAGGCTTCAAGAAAGGGACGCACGTTTCAATAAATTTCTGCATTGCTCACACACGCACGTTGTCATAGGGGGCTGGCAGAAGTAAAAGAGGCGCGGCCTTGTGAAGCTAAGAATTCACTCGCCACGAACATTTTGTAAACTTTACTCGCAACAGTCACAATACTTAATTGGCATAATGAAGACATCATTTATAAGTTGGAGTCAAACTCCTTCTCACAAACTAAGTGGCGCGGATAAAGGGGCACAGATTTCAATCAAATAAGTCACACCCCACTTCACTACACCTTCGTTATCACAGAGATCAGGGTTCAAGAAAGGGGTGCGCCTTTGCCAAACGACCAATCACGCTACATTACTCAGAAGTCTCACACTACTTGGGGCGATAACTCTTAAAAAGCTTTAGGCAGAGAAAACAATTGTGGGATCCAGTCACATCATTTTTGATATGTGTGCTGGTCGTTCCTTGTCTCAAACCCCTTTACAACAAGAAGTTGCTAAACCTCCATAGGTTCCTTTAGCTGTTATATTCATTCTCATTATCATAGGTTCTATTGTCTTTATGTCTATCATATGTATTAAATTGTTATGTCATTTAATATTGCAGGTTATACTTGCAGATTGTTTTTCAACTTTTTCTAATCATTTTTCTTTTAAATGATTATTTCATTTATCTCATTGTATGTTTTTCTCTTTGCTTATTTATCCTTACTTTGTACAATTTCAATTTACGTTTATCAATAAAAAAATTCTGAACTTAAAAAAAGCTTTAGGCATTTGGCAAACAAGCACGTTGTCATAGGGGGCGAGCCGAGGGAAACGAGACACGGACTTGTGACGCTACGAATTCACTCGCATTGGCATTAACCGCATTTCAATTACAACAGTCACACTAATTACTTTACGGAGTGCGGGCATTATTTCGGACTTCGGGAGAAAGGCGTTCTCGCACTACCACTCACTGTCATTGCTGCGCGAACTCAAACATACTTGCACACTTTTGGCTAACTCGCACGATCTCACAGGGGGCTGCCATCGAAAAAGGCATGCCAATTTCACAACCGCTACTTTAACTTTGAAAAAGAGACGTGCTGTCTACTAATTAACTGACCTTTGACAATCGCCCAGTTCAGGCGGCAGAATCTACAAACTTTCATGAAAAAACTCACAATATTACATTCTGAACGTACTGAACCGATTGGCGATTTTAAGTACCATTAACTCTGCTCCGCAACTCAGAGTTCTCCCTGGGGCCAAGACTAAAAATGAATAAGTAAGGGGCACTACTTTTAGAAGCCATAATACATTCGGAAAGGAGCAACTTTCACAATACAGTACTGCTAAGAGGCACAGTACTACATTTACCACCTTTGCGAAATCAATTTATTCTACGTTCACATTCAAATGAAACAAAAAATGTTGTGTACCGTGAAATATTGCAATAAAGAATCTTTCACAATTACTAACATTTAGCACATTACTTTTCTTCCCCGTACTTCGTCGGGACGGGCTGCTAGTTTATTTATATATTTACTTACTTCTAATCGGCCGTAATCTGTAGTTTACTACCCCCAATTTGCCCCTCCCCCGCCCCTGTCAGGGCCCGGCAGCGCTCCCACAATGGGCCGCTAATACACAGGGACTCCCTCTTTCAGTCTGTTCCCTCACCAGGAGTCAAGCGTTGAGAACCCAAGTTCAAAGTGGTGCCTGTGGGAGCAGAGAAGCCTCGAGCAGTGGTCCCAGATAAGAGAGGGGTGATCAAAGGTCAAGGGGGACCCCTCTTCCAGTTGCTTTGCTCTACAGGAGGCATGCCCTGTCAGGCCACAGTTATAGGGATGTGCTACCAGATGGTGGCGAGGCAATCGGGGCCCCTTCATAGGTCAAGAATGGTGGGTGCCTATGCATCTTCAGATCAGAAGGCAGGGGAGAGCAGAAGGCACCTATTCATCTAAAAGGCTTACAGGGTGAGGTTATGCAAAGTTTTATTTAGCTGCAAAGTTTATTTGCCTTCCTAGAAGTTCCCTGTTCACCGTCACCAGTGCAAAGTGTTTCTGGTCATAGGCCGTGGTTCTTGACATAGGCCCTGGTTCTTGGCATAGGCCCTGGTTCTTGGCATAGGCCCTGGTTCTTGGCATAGGCCCTGGTTCTTGACATAGACCCTGCTTCTGGGCATAGGCCCTGGTACTTGGCACAAGCCCTGGTTCTGAGAATAGGCCCTGGTTCTGGGCATAGTCCATAGTTCTGGGCATAGTCCCTGGTTCTGGGCATAGTCCCTGGTTCTGGGTATAGGCTCTAGTTCTCGGCGTAGGCCCTGGTTCTTGGCATAAGCCCTGTGTCTGGGCATAGTACCTGGTGCTGGGCATAGGCTCTGGTTCTATGCCCTGGTTCTTGGCACAGGCCCTGTGCCGGGGCATAGTCCTTGGTTCTGGGCATAGTCCCTGGTTCTTGGCACAGGCCCTGTGTCTGGGCATAGGCCCTGGTTCTGTGGTACTCACTCTCACTCACTTACTCACTCTAGGAGAGCCTTCTCAAAATAAACGACACTACTGAACACGCAAGGGGGTCTGAGCGTGTCCCTTCTTTGGGTGACACTTACTGTATTGTTGGAGGTATGCATATATCTATATATAAATATTTGTGAAGTATGTTGGCGACAGCTGCGGTAAGTAAAACAGTTTCAAATGCATGTTATGTGCATGATTGTGGGTGAAAGTGTACTTATGTGAGGGAGAGTATGCATGTGTGGGCATGTGTGTGTGAGTGAAAGTGAGTGAGAGTCAGTGACAGGTAGTGAGTGAACTATGTGTCAGACTGACTGACAGTAAATATAATTGAGTGAGAATGAGTAAGATTAAGAGTGAAGGTTTGTGAGTACTTGAGAATGAGTAAGAATGAGTGTAAAGGGGTGCAAGAGAGCATGAGTCAGTAAGAGTGATTGTGAGTGAAAGAATGAGTGTAAGTGAGTAAGAATGTGATGTGATGCATGCAGATTTGTCATTGGCCTAGGCATTATTGCCTTAGAAGGACACCCGGGGCAGAATACTAACATTGACAATTCTTAGCATGAGAGGCACCTGCCACAAAATACTACACTGGAGCCCGTGGGGGTGGGGTGGGGGTAATTCTTGGCATACAGGGCATCAATGGTACTGACATAATAGAGGTCCTTCATGGCATATAGTGTACCCTTGGAAAAATACGGGCATACCGGAGGACATTCTGGGCTTGTGGACATCAGTGCCAAAATGCTGGTATCAAAAGTCACATAATTGATGGACGGAATGCAGAACAAATCAAAACATTCACCCCCAGTCAAGATATCTGGGTTAAATCCATCATTCTTTTGCTCACCATGCCACCCCAGTGTAGGCTTGACCATATGCAAATCAGGCTTGACCCTGTGTCTCATGGGAACAGTCCAGCCCGAACTGCCAAGCCAGGTCCTCCCTGGACCGGAAACAAGCATCCTAGGACCGGTTTTGGGGTTTCACCCCTCTTCAGCCAGGATAGCTTGATTCCAGTGGCATGGTGAGCATGGGACTGACATCTGGGCATACCCGGCGTACGTAGGGCGAGGAAGCAAAAGACACACAATTGTGCTGGTATTAGCACACTGGAGGGAATACTTTGCCTAAAGGTGAACAGCCTGGCATGCAGGAGGTTGGCAACCATGACAAAATGCTGGCCCAACATAATGAGGTCGTTTTTAAGGTAAAGGTCATCTGTGAAATGTGGAAGACATAAATTACAAAATTCTGACACAGTAATATTTTATGTCATTTTTTCATATAAGATGCCATCCCGGAATACGGGGGCACTCATGACAAAATGCTGGCCCTGGCACAATGGAGGTAATGTTTGACGTATGGGGGCACGCAAAGCACATTTAAAAACAAACAGGGTCAAATCCTGAGGAACTTTAGGTTTCATTGACTTGGCACACGACTTAATGATTTAAATATTTAACACGTGTTTTTTCAGCATCTATTACATTTTAGAAAATGTATGTGAAAATAGTTCTTTAAAAGGTACTATCTAACCTCATTTTTTTTAACTTTTCGCAGGGGGAGAAACCCCATGGAAGAGGTCTGGCTGACTCGCCTCCTTGTTCACTGTAATTCAGGGCAAGTATTATTTTCCAGAACTTTCACGGGCAATTCAGCATATTATATAGGTGGAATACAAAACAGGTATTTGTCCTTATAATGTTTATACACTTATCATTCAGTTGTTATGAAATTTCGTGCAAGTATCGTCCTGCTGATTATAGTCCGAGGACGCCATGCATTCTGGTGAATCAACCTTCTTGTTTTCTCTTTCCTCTCTTCTTCTTTATATTTTTTCCTCTGTCTCTCTTTCTCTATTACCTGCACCCTTCCTTCCTTTTTGTCTGCCCTCCTGTCCCTCTATTTCTTTCATTAGTTTTCTGACTTTCCCTCACCCGCTTCTTTTCCTGCACTCCCTTCCTTTCCCTATCTCCCTCTTTCCTGGTTCATTCACAGAAATCAGGTCACCTCTCAGCTTCGGCTTTTGTTTGCTCGAAAGCTACATTTGTAAACGTAAGTGACACTTTCTCCATTGTGAATCTTAGCCTGAATCTGCGCAGTGCATTTAATTACAGATCAGAGGTGTCAGTTACTCCCAGTTTAGCTTTCCAGGAAAAGCATCTTGGGGAACTTGTGTGCACAAATATAGGTTTTAGGTTGCGGCACTGCGCAGCGCAGCAGTCAGCGCATTGCCGAGGCAGTGGCGTAATGAAAAAGTATGACCCCCTCCTGCAGAATGTGAAAAGAGCCCCTGAGTCGCCCATATCTCACAGATATTCATTGGCCTTGGGCTGAATGGGGCCCCTAGAAGAGTTGTGGGGCCGTTGAAGACTTGGGGCCACCACTGCACCATAGGGGCTGTAGGCACCTTGATTATTGTGAGTGGTGACTAATTTTATATGATTATGTATATTCTCTAAACTCGTGGATACACTGCAATTTGAAAATCAGGCCTCTCTGCGAGTGGCAGAATGAGGGCACTGTGTGTTTTTCAAATACCCCTCAAACACTATGAATCCCATAGTGTCATTCTCCCATCATTGGGGTCTTCCTGTCCCTCTACGGGGTGGGGCGTGCTTCGACCTACGAGTGACGCGGGAGCACTTATATTTTTGACAATAGGCTTTGTGATGTGATGAGGATAGTGATGCGGTCACTAACCAGTCAACTAATCACCCTAAGACGCAGGCTCATGAGGAGTCCCGCAGGAATCCTGCCTAAGCCCTACCCTATTCAATATATATATAGCCCCCTTGGCCAATCTAATGAGGACATATGGATTCGTACCAATATCCTACGGGGATAACACCCAGCTTACCTTCTCTTTTGATAAATATTCCATAACAGCCCAGACCAACTTCTCTGCCAGCATGCTTGCATATCTCAGTGGATGTGTACTAACTATCTCCAACTAAATGCCGGGAAAAAAGAGATTATGCTATTCGGAGAGGCCGCCCTGCTGTGGACACTAGAGTGGTGGCCTGGGGAGTTGGGTGCCCCTCCCGCCTCAAAGGCATCAGTAAGGTGCGCATTGAGCAGAGTCTAAACATGAAGGAGCAGGTGTCTCATGATTCATGTATTGAGACTGCTGAGACGAGTATTTCCGTTCCTCTCAGACCATACATGGAAGACTCTCATTCAGACGTTAGTCTTGAGTCGCTTTGACTACTGCAATGCTTTACTGATATCGGTCAATGAGGCCTGGTTAGATCGCTTGCAGGGAGTTCAAAACACAGCTGCGCTTTTGGTACTGAATGCTCCCTATAGATCTTCGTCGAGTATGCTGCTGCAGCAGCTGCACTGGCTTCCGGTGTGCAAGCGAATTAAATCCAAGACTTGCTGCATTGTCCATAAGACAGTGTATGGCAATGGGCCAACATATCTGGCGGAGAAGCTTAGTCAATGCATTCTCCTTAGAGACCTGCGATCCAGCTCTAAATCCCTTCTTAAAGTTTCTCGTATTAACAAGGCTAGAACCAGAGGGAAGGCCTTTTCTTACCTTGCCCCAAGGAACTGGAATTCGCTCCCGCTTACATTGAGGCAATGTACGGACCATTTCGACTTTAGAAAGTCATTGAAAACATTTCTGTTCTAGACGCTTCACACAGTATCAATACTTTCTCATATGTCCGCAAGCACAGAGATACCCCTGTGGGGGTGATTCAGGCGCTATATAAATAAATAAATGCATGTAATTAATTGCTTCCTAACCCCACCTAAGAAGCATTTGCTTAACTTCGGACTGATTCTGCCCTACCCCATCGGCCTGACTTCATAAAGGATCAACAATGCCACAGGTCCGCCATCCTCCAAGAGGTACACATGTCATGTGACACCGATCATGCCCCAGTTCTACAATTCATCTGGTGGCATCACATCAGAGCTGACTAGAACTGCCAATACCTGCCATCTTTTTGAAGGCGTTGGGTAACAGTATTTACCGCAAACATAGCACTCCAGAAGGCGGCTTGGATTGAGGTCCTCTGGAGTCAGCCAAGAATTCTGCAGTGTTAGGAAGAAAAGGTGGTACAGGCTGAGTAAGGGCTTGCGCTGATGTTCAGGCTCCATCATGCAGACGTCTCGAAAACCTTCACTCTCCGGTTGTGAAATTGGAAGATGGGTTCCTGGTCAGTGGCTTTGATTATTGTTGGCCGGGCTTTGTCCCCCTGGAGGTAGTCTTGATGGGAGATGTTGTGGTACTACAAGCATAGCATCTGGACATAAAGGTCCTATTGATAAGAAAGAGGACCCTATGTAAGGTCTCAGATAATGGTGACTTTGACAGGGCGGTTTAGGTCCGATAGTAGAAAACCAACAGAGCAGCGTGTTTCTGGAGAAGCTCCAGATGTGAGGGGGTTGCAGGCCCCACTATAAGTTTCCAAAGAAAACCATAATGAGCGCTTTGGTACAGTAGCAGTGTGTGGGACAGCAGGGGGCAAAGAGTGGGATCTGCAAGCCCTCTCTTTTGTTCCCTGAATCCAAATTTCATAGTAGGCAACCAACTAGGATGTGCAAAGTAATGATACCTACATCGAGATTTTAATGAAGTGTCTCATCCTTAAGGAAATATTCCTTGTAATCCACACATGTGCTCTGGTGAGGGGCACGAAGCAGGAGCAAGAGGTGCTGCATCCGCCGTACAAAACTTTATCTATGTGTAACTTATTTAGGCCTTTTAATCAACTCTATGACAGAGCTTCTTGGAGCAGCCGCGGACGGTAGTGGGAGTACCTGCGGGGCGGTGACGTGGGGAGGGGGAGGGGCAATGTGGGGGGTAGTAATGTATGGATGAAAGAGCTTTACTACCCCCCACCCTGCCCCCCCCCCCCCATGTCACCGCCCGCAGGTTCTCCCACTACCGTCCGCTGCTGTCCTGGAGCTTGTCTTCTGCATTGCCTCTGATTGGGCATCATAATCTTCTGGCTGGCCCACAAAGCAGTGAGTAGCAAGGATAAGCTTCAATACTGAAGGCGTGCCAACACACACGGTGCCAGCGGTCACCACCTTCAATCCTTATATGATCACTTCTGGATCACCTCCGCTGGGCCTGGTGGATCCATGGTTTCCGTCCCACAGAGTAACCAGCAGCCTTTTATTGGGTGTTCTTTTGGGAGAACAAAATGGTAAATTTAGGAAAGAACCGCACATGGGTTGGTATTGTTATTATTATTAAAGTATTTTTGTATAGCGCGTAGCTACCCAAAGGGTTGCCCAGCGCTTAGATGGGAGACTAAACAGCTAAGGAGTAATGCTGGGTCATTGGGACAGAGTGCTTCTCAGATGCTGGTTCTGTGAGGTTGGAGTTGGTATTGGGTCTTTCGTTTTAGAGATGAGGTTGGGTGGGGATTGCTTTGAACCTGCCTATCAGTTTGGTGTTGAGCAGGACACATTTCCACTGCTGTGCTGAGGTAAGAGTGTCACTGGCGGTGTAATCGATGGTGAAGTGTTTTCTTGAGTTAGGGTTTCTTTTTTCGATTGGTAAATGGCATGACATGGTTGAGTGTCTTGGGCTTAGAAGGATTGCCACTTAGTTGTTGAGGTATGTCATTGTAGTGGTTACACCTGGGAGATGGTGTTAATAAAGGTATGGAGTAGAGGAAGTTGTTGGCTGTAGGTGAGTTATTTAGTTTAGGAGAGAGAGTACTTAGTGGTTTTTATTGTCACCCCACCCCCTTAACAATGGTAATAAAATGAAATTTCATTCCCTGAGTATCTGCATATATGGTAAGGCCATGTATTTTCTTTTCCATGGGTCAAGGTTATAAACAACAACGGTATTAAAACAGAACTCGGCACACAACATGGGCGCAATCTCACATAATTTCAGGAATTTCGCATTGCACTTGTTACACAAATTTACTGAAATTGCGCCACAAAGGAAAGGCAAATTAGTGAAATTATAAAAATCCTCTACCCACTCAAGCACACAGGGTAATTTAAAACGTCAGGCGAGATAAAATCACATTAAATAGGCCTTGTGAGTTATTCTCTACAAAGTGACTGCAGCATAGATTTGGACATAAAATATATGACATTTTTTATTTTTTTATTTTATAAAGTTGTATATAGCGCGAACAAGATCCTGAAGTATATCAGAGCACTTTACAAAAGGATGGAAGGAAGGACATAAATGCAATAACGACATCAAGTAAGAATAATACAACACAGGAATAATCGCCTAATTACAAGACAAGAAATAACCGGCACTCTATGGGGCAATGACCCGTGATCTCTGGAGTTGGTTGGACTTTGGTACCACAGTGACATGGAGCCCGACCATTGCACTGTAGTGATAAATGCATGCACGGCCTTAGGCATGTGCAAGCTGTGCACCTGCACAGGGCCGCCAAACCCCGGTATGCCAATATATATCCTTAATATAATAATCCTATGAGGATGGATACATATTTGCGTGGTGGCCCCAGTGGCAGGGATTTGGCGGCATCCAGCTCTGTTCCACTTCCAAACACCCTGACCCCCATCCTGAGCTCCGGGGTCCGCCCCGCCGGACCCCCTCTTCTGGGGCCCCATACCTACGCTCCCTGCCCAGGGCCGCCATGAGCCTAGAGCCGCCCCTGATAAATGTGTGCTTGCAAGTGTGTCAGCGCACCAGCTTTCCCTGCCCCCGGCCCCCCCTTCATCGATGACGTTGGTCCCCTGAGCAGATGTTCCCCGGGCCTGCGCGTGCCCGGCGAGCAGCGGGTTAAGGCGCGCGGCTGGCGCGAGGTCACTTAACATTCTATTACTTTGCATACATTTCTAGCCATGAATGGATTAAGAGAAGATTAAAAGGAAACAGGCCCTCTCCGCAGCGGCTTTGGTGATTGCGTTCGCAGGGTGACTTTGATGGCCATGTTTAATCTATCGCGGCTGCTTCCTTTAAAACGGAACTTGATTTTTGTATTAATTAAATGCAAAACTGACACCAATAATATATTCTTGCGATGACCTGTTCTGCAATATTGTCTTTTACAGCACTTGGAGTTCACAGACAGTTCGTCTACGGAGTGTTTTTTGTATATTTACTCACTCGCTAGTTTACTAACTCACTGTCTCACTCACCAGTTGAGTCACTCACTTATTAATCCATATAGCTACTCACTCATTCACTTCCTTGCGCATTGACTTACCTACGCACTCACTCACTCTCTCTTCTCACACACTCACGCACTCACTCCCTGGCCCACTCACAGAGTCACTCACTCACATTTATTCATTCTTTCACTCACTCACTCTCACCCACTCAAACGTCTACACGTTTACTCACATACATAACCCAATCACTCATCTCAGTTTTGAATCTTGGCATGACTGACCCATGCCTTTATCATTCCTTCAACAGACTGATTACTACTGAATTATGACATAATTCCTCCTGCCCTCAACAGTCTGAGACTCTGGTGAGTTAAAACTACGAAGAAACTTATTAGTATAATGGTAGTTCATTCAGGGTGAGGGATGGACGAAGGAAGGGGGAAGTAAAATAAATAGAAGCATATTGTTTAGTCTCACCTGCAGAATGGCAAATTAATGTAGGAAGAACTGTTCTTTGGGACTATGTCTGGGGGGCCTTTCAAGACACCAGCAGAGGTGGTAAGGGGTCTCCTCCCGGCAGGGAGTGTGGCTTTGTCTGTGAGAATCAGTAGCGTGTGTTTGTATGGGGTAGAGGGGTACATTTCCCAACTAAAAAACAGTATGGCAAAGGGTGGAGGGATGACGAAGGTTTGCATTAGGTTGACCCCTGTCTAAGTTCCTGATTGAAAAAAAAAAAATTACAAAAACCTTTAGTCAAACGAGGAAGATGAGAAAAACCAACATATTTATTTATTTATTTATAAAGTTTTATATAGCGCGGACTAGATCCCGAAGGATATCAGAGCGCCTTACAATTATAGGGAAGGTATAGACATTGGAGACCCAACTCGGGGGCCCCAGACCCAACTCTCAAGCCAAGAATGCATTTATTAGGGGGAGTGTCACGCCCCCCAATGCCCCCTCCCCCTTTGAAGCTACGCCCCTGCCCACAAGCAGCTAAGGCAATGCACCTGTTCTGGGAGAGAAACCACCAGAACACCAGAGTGCCGAGGGCCGTGCAAGAAGACAGACCTAGAGAGCACTGGGGCTTTACCTGTGTTTCCTCTGAAAGGCCATGTCGGGCTGGGCAGGACGTTAGGCAAGCCTGACCGCGTAGAGGCGGCTCCTAGACCCCACACTCTTGGTGCCCCAGCCTGCATTTCGCTTGCTGGACATAAGATTGAGGTTGACTGGACAGTCCACTGGCACACTGTTCCAGTGCATGCCCACACTGCATGCCCACTTCCATTTCTGTGGATGTACCAGATTGCTCATCCAATGGGGCATCGTTGCTTCACTCAAACATTCACCCATCTACAAGTTAGTGTGGCAGGCACTAGATGTAAGAAACAGATTCATAACTCTCCACACATGGACATTATCCACAACACAGTTTTCAAAAGCCAGGATTCACTGCACAGCACAGGGGTGAATAAACAAACTATGAGGCATATTAGCAAGGGCATTATCGCTGCTGTAGAAGGACTTTTTCCCGCTACAGCGCCAATAATTTTATCGCCCTATTAGCAAGCTGTCGCTAACAGCAGTTAGCGACAGCTCTTAGGTGATAGCGACCGGTTTGGGGTCCACTTTGCATGTCAGCAATATTTACCGTTATTGACATGCAAAGTGGGCGTACCCAACCTGTTAGCGACTGAAAGCAGTCGCTAACACAGCTATCGCCTATTAGCAAGGCAGGCTGTGTGATTAAAAAAGTCACGCTAAGCGCGAATATCGCCAGAACTTAACACCTGCTCAGACCATGACTTAACCTGTTTATCCAACGGGAGGTGGATAATCAGGTTAAGTCCCCATTAGCGTTAATGCCTGAATATCGCTGGATTTCGAACGATATTCACGCATTGAGCCGCTATCGCCGGATATTTTATCGCATTAGAGATAAACGTTGCTAATAGCATGTTATCTCTGCGATAATTTCCGACTATAGGCGGCGATAAAAAAAATTGCGCTAAGCGCATTTAGAGATAAATATCGCAATTTGTTACTAATATGCCCTATGTTTTTCACTGGTGTGGTATCACAATGGTCCCAAAACGCATCTAAGTGGGCTAGAAGGCAAAGGAGTCATCACACCTACTACCGAAAGGACACAGCCAATTGGAGGAAAGATGTATTTCCACGTAAGACCTGAAACACACTGCAAAATGCCCTGATTTGAGGAAGAATTGACAAGACGTTTCAAATAGAAAAAAAGAAAATAATTATTTAAAAAATGTCATCCCAAATGATGAACATTTAACCAATTGAATTTGAGAATCATTACTGAAATAAAAATGTATTACTTTATTTATGTGCATTACAATGGAATTCTTGTTGCTTTACATAGAAGGCCGTTATCAGATATGAAATTGTGTTATTTACTAGAATGTATTTAATTATTTATAGTTTTATATAGTGTGGACCAGACACAGGGGTGTTAGGGCACTTTACAGGAAAAAATAAACAAATACTCACTTCAAAATAACATAAAAGCTAAATTAGGAATAAACAAGATAGTACAGCATCAAGTTCGCCGAGCCTTACAAAGTATACGCTGTTTATTTCAAAATTGCTCTTTCCCATGCACCAGAGAAGGATCAGAATAATTTAAACCACGACCGCAAACATACAAAAATACACAAAGCTTCAGGACAGAGATTGGCACTCAGGGCGAGAGGCCGGTTCTTCTCGATACGAAGAGATACCGACCCCATTGGGAATTACCAGGTCTGTCGAGTCGCCACAGCCCTACCATGTTTCTAGGCAGACTTTGGATGCTAAAAGAAGCTGAAATCTCAATGAGAAACTGCAGGGGAGAAGGGAATTGCCAGGGATCAGACTAGAATTGCCAATTTATCTGGTAATTTCACATTCCTATGGGAATTCTTAGTGGTAGAATCACACAACCCCTGTTAATGTCCAACATTTGGTGTAAGCAGGAACCTGGTATGGTGAGCGCCAAGGTGCGGCATTAACATACGAGCACCTGGGGAGCTCGTAATGAGGCCCGCAGCAGCAAAATGTACACATATACCTGAAAGGAGCTTGTATGAGATATTCCTGTTGAGCAGAAAAACTCACAATGGGCAGGTATGAATTTACTCTAGTGCTTAATTTGAGCCAGTGGTTTCCAGTGCTCAGCTCCTGTACTTAATTGTCAACACCAGCGCTTCTGACAATCTGCCACAAGGTGGTGCTGTCTGGCTAATTTAGAGATGACCACAACAAGCTTTAATTATTAATTCTATATTTGTTACAAATGACTATTACCTGCTACCCATGCCATTCATATTACTTTGGGGGCCTGAAATAGTCTGCATTGTTACATTTTAGTAGTGCGATGGTTAGTAGTTGTGTTATTACCATCATTGGCGGCATGGCAGGGGTAATGTGTGGTGCAAGCTGCAGTGGCCTTCTCATGAGAGCCCTGGTACTTATTATAATTATTTTTTTACAAATGAATCACCGGATGTTACCTCATGAGATGATTCATTTTTGTGACAGATATTTTGGGTGAGTAGTAACAATTAGAGAGAGAGGGAAACACAGGGACACTCTCAGTCCCCCAGGTCAATGTGCGTTAAACAACAAAAGAGTGTCAAGCTAAATGTAAGAACAGGAACAGAGAAGGAATCAGCCTAAATAATTCACAATGGAAATCATTAAGGATTGTTTTAGAAGCCCTCACTCATCACCCTGGGTGGTGACATGCTTCATCACCGGGCCCACCAGGAGAAGCTGAGTGCCTCCCTGGTGTGCTACAACGCCAGAATACTGCAGAGCTGGTTTTTGTGACAGTGGTGTGAAAAATAGTGGTTTAAAAATGTCAAAGAGCTGTACCAGAAGAAAAACTTTATTCAGTGGTCAGCCTGACATGGTTAAAATTGTATGTGTTTGGAAATCTACCAAATATTATTTTGGATATTTCCACTTAAAGTGGGGTCGACATGTTTCTGCCCTTATGTGTGTAGTTTTACTGGGCTTTCTTCAGGACCGTATAGATGTGTACCTCGGCGGTGTGGGCGTGCTAAGGCCCATCCTTACCAGAGGACGTGAAAGTTAAAATTAGGTGAAAAATAATGAGTGCAAAAAACAAACCAACAAGTAGTGGGATTTACCTCAGTATTTGAGGAACCTGTATAGTGGCACCTAGCGTATCCTGCAACCGGACCTCGTGGATCCACGAGGTCCGGTTGCAGGATACGCTAGGTGCCAAACGGGTGTTTGGCGTCGTGGGCGGTGTGCCATTGTCGCCTCCACCCCCCTCCCGAGACCTATGGGGTTTGGATCTTTTAATTTACAAACTATACAGGTTCCTCAAATACTGAGGTAAATCCCACTACTTGTCCGGGTGAGCAATAAAGTTTTTTCATGTTATTATTTGTACTAGATAAGAATAAGAGCATGTGTGGTTGTTGGAATTATGCAAAAAGGTTTCTTAGTATCAATAAGAGTGATGTACACACGTTTTTCTAGATCACGTTGAGTATCCAGTGGCAAGGAGGATCAGTACTTGAATGTAGGTACAGGTTGTATCGTTCCTACTGGTTTTGTTTATATTCTTCTCACCGATTAGCTGGGTCTTTTATTTGTATTCACACACATACAACAGTAGCAGCTATTGTAAGAGCAGTGGCCCTGATGAAAGCCAAGGGACGTCTTGCCCGGTAGGCAGAAACATGTTGGCCCGATTTTCGACAGTCATTTGTTTTATACTGTCGTTTGCGCTGTTCCTGTTTTTTAACTAGGGGATGTGCCACGTTTTGATTAAAGAGTTGTTTAGACACATCACCCTATTTTATATTCACCACTTTTTCTGTATGTTGCACTGTATCTTTATCACTTTTCACCAACCATCATAAACTGGCCAACAATTGGAGGTTCATTTCACTGTGGACCGTACCCAGTATTCATGATCTACTGTGTGGCGTGGGGTCTAGATGATCTAGGGACCCGCCAGGCCACGGTGTGGACGGCCACATGATAGGACGGATCATTTGTTTTTTATGATGGTTATCCACAAAGTTCTTGTACTGGATTTGGTTGACCAGTCTGTGATCGTTGTTTTAGACACTTTTCTAGAGATTACTTTTCCCACTTCCCACACATGTCTCCTCTGTTCTCCTTTGTTTGACCTTCAGAAGTTATTATATGGTGACTGCAGCAACAACTGACATAGTAGTAGAGTTGTCAGTATGGCCAGTATAATGTATGGCTTATGGACCTCCTGGGTTCTTGTTTGTGATTCATAACTAGGAGTCAAACATCCCTGAAGCATTCCTGTACTTCAGGAGTAGTTGTAACTTAGGTATGCCTGTGAGCAAGCCATTCTTGTACTCTAGAACCAGTTGTAACTTAGGTATACCAGTGAGTAAAGCATTCATGTACTTCAGATCCAGGTGTAACTTAACTATCCCTGTGAGTAAATCATTCTTGTTCTCCAGAACCAGATTTAACTTAGATATGTCTGTGGGTAAACCATTCCTACAGCATTCCTGGACTCCAGAACCAGGTAATGCGAGGTAATGCTGATCAGGGAATCCCCCAGGCCTTGGTACTCTTGGACCTCTCTGCCGCGTTAGACATGGTCGATCATGACATCTTAATGGACCGTGTCGAACTGGCTGGCATTAGTGGCCCAGCCCGTAGCAGGATTGCGTCCTTCCTCAGCGGCCACACCCAAGCGGTTCGCTTGGCCCCCTTCACTGCCTCTAAACTAGTCACGACGTGCGGAGTCCCTCAGGGATCCTCACTTTCCCCTTTGCTATTTAATTTGTATCTGTTTCCCCTGATTAAGTCTCTAAAGGCTAATAAAACTATCACCTTCCATTATGCTGATGATCTTCAGCTGATTTTTACGATCGATAATTCCCCTGAGTCTATCCAGCAATTCCAGGGCACCATGCTCCACATCCGCCAGTGGATGGATCAAAACCACCTGAAGCTGAACCCTGGCAAGACCGAGATTATCCTGAATGGGAGCAGTCAAACCTTCTGGGGCCCACACTGTTGGCCCACAGAACTCGCCCCCCCCCCCCCTCCTACCCCCTCTTCTTCAGTAAAAAGCCTAGGGGTGACTATTAATAGTGACCTATCCTTGAAAACCCATATAGGCACAGTGATATCCAGCTGCTTTTTTCAACTGCACAGAATTAGGAAGACCCGTCACATGCTCACCCACTCGGCTCTGATTCAGGCGGTGATAGCCTTGGTGCTATCCCACCTGGACTACGCCAATTCTATCTACTTGGGCTTACCGCTTTTTCTCAGCAAGCGCCTCCAGCTAGTTCAGAACCAGGCGGCGAGAATAATCCATCAGCAACCAAGATGGCAATCTGCCAGACCCCTGCTGAGAAAACTTCATTGGCTTCCTATTTCCCAACATACAGTATTCAAGACGGCCTGCATTATCTTCAAGTCCCTGCATGATTGCAGCCCCAAATTCATTAAATGTCTTTTACCCAGGTACACCACCCCCTCCCGCACCCTCCGTTCTGCCAGTCTTCAACTTTTGGTTTCTCTGTCATTTAAGCTACAACGCCAGGGCGGTTGCAGGTTTGCAACTTTAGCTCCTAGACTCGAATTCCCTTCCCTTAGAAATTCGATCCTGTAACAACCTCCTGAGATTTAGGAAAATGTTAAAAACTTGGCTGTTCTCAGAGGCCGGTGTGTAAGCTGCCCCAGGTTCCAGTACAGGCTATAGCTAGCGCCAATAAACCACCTGGTGAACGTGCGCTATATAAGTTATTAATAACATAACAGGTATACCTTAGGGATCCATTTGAGTAAATCACTCTTGTACTCCAGAACCAGGTGTAATTTAAATATACCAGTGAGTAAAGCATTCCTATGGCATTCCTGTACTTCAGAACTAGATGTAACATAACTAAGTATGTGAGTAATTCATTCCTGTACTCCAGACGCAGGTGCACCTTGGATAGGACTGTGAGTAAGGCATTCCTAAAGCAGTCCTGTACTCCAGAACAAGGTGAAACTAAGCTAAACAATGTGAGTAAAGAATTCCTTTACTCCAGAATAAGGTGTATTTTAGGAATACCTGTGAGAAAATCATTTTGAATTTCTGTACTCCAGAACTAGGTGTACCGTAGGTATAACTGTGAGTAAAGCATTCCTGTATTCCAGAATCAGGTGTATCCTAATTACACCTGTGAGTAAAGCATTCCTGATCTCCTGAACTATGTGTAACTTAGTTATAGCTTTGGTATACCTTAGTGTAAGGATTCCTGTGGTGCAGTTCGGACTCTACCAATATTTTTACCACTGTTTTATAGCTTGATTCCAGTATGAAGGATTTAACTCCTTAAAGAAGTTTAAGTTGGTACTGTGAGTTCTTTTCTGAGGCAGAACTGTGTGCATGTGGATTCAGATTGTTATCTAGTGTGAAGCCCAGACATTTTGTGCATTCAAGGATGTGAAGTTTGCAGCCCAGCACCTACAGTGACTCCACAGCGAATTATATATCATCGGGGTGAGTGGATGAGGAGTTAACGTAGTAAATAGGCACTTCCCAATATGTACTTACCTTGTTGATATAAATGTAGTTGATACTCTACAATCAATATTCTTGTATTTTTATAAAAAAAACTGAGCATTGTGGTAGAACACCTTTCATAAAGCATTCCATGGTCTTCGTCCCCTACACTGTCTGTGGGACATTTAAACTCTAGTTTTGGATTCAATGCCAGGCCTGCATCCACGGTTCTTGTCCTCTCACTGCTGACATCTGCAGGTCTTAAGCTAGCACTGCAACAAGGCAAGCCTAGCCCCTCGCCATTCAAAGGCAAAACAAGTGAATATGTTTTCATTGGGTGACAGTAGCATCTGTCATTTACAGTGCTTAGAAACACTGTGGTATGAAACACTACATGGGGAGAAATTATTTAACACTGTCCATTTCATGCACATCCCATGGAAAGGCTCCCAGCTGGCAGGGGCACTGTTGATCGTTTTTAATCACATTGCATGGGATATCTCAGTGCTGAACAGGCACGGGGAACGTCTCGAGTCCTTCAATGGGTCTGTCTTTCTCCAACACCAGCCTACTTGTGAATTGAACATAGACTCAAAAGCTGTATGGTAAGGTGCAAAACATTATGTTTGTTCATGAAGCCCTCACCCACCAACCTAGTTGGTGGCATGCTTCATCATCGGGCCCACCCAGTGACACCGAGTGTCTTTACAAAATAAGTATTGTGAGTTGGGTGAATAAGAAACAACGCAATGGACCAGACCTGGGCTGTAAGCTCCATTTTACTCATCTAGGCAAAGGAATTACCCAACAAAGGAAATGGATTTGAAATGAGAACAGATTTCATGTGGGTGGGGAAAATAATTATAGTGCAGAGGGAGTGAGTCTGAAAGAAGGGCCACATTTCCCATGGGTGGGTCAGAGGATAACTGAAACGACCAATAGGGCTGTGTCAGATATGAGAGAATCATTTCACCTCCAACTGGAAATGAACGATGGGGGGTAAATGATCACTGACAGATAGGACTGGATGTCGAATATGAATGCCATTTCCCTGGGGTTCTACTGGAATTTCAGATTGATAGGACTGGACCTGAAATCAGAGGGGTATTTTGCAAGCACGGGCAAATGAAGAAAGAAGCAGTGAGACAGGATCTCAAACGAGGAGACCGGTTTACATCAGTAGGTACATCAATAACAGAACAAAATGTCTGAATTCATAATAAATTAGGGCCTAATTTAGAGTTTGGCAGACAGATATTTACTCCATCAGGACGACACAGTAAACAACCCAGTCGCTCCCAGGAAGTCCCCGATTGCCAAATTTTGAGATGTCTGCCAGCTCAGCGGACATCATTTGCATTTACAAGAACCGTCGTCATGGTGGTTTCTGTAAACGCATTTACAATTTGACGGGTGGCTCAGTCCATATAAAGGAGCTGTGTGGCAAACTTTCAATGTATTTTCTTTTTCAAAATGAAAATTGCAAAGCGGGATTTTCTTTTTGAAATAAAAAAGCAATGACCCCTCGCCCCTGTGATGACAGTTTTCTCCCATGGCATGAGGTCATTGCACAGTTTTCCCTGTCCCTTACTGGGAGGCTTTACCTGGCAGTGAGAGGCAGTATAAACTGGACATTTGTCCTTCCAATGAAAATAAGAGGGGGGGAGGGGTGCCAGACAAATAGCCAAACCTCCGATGGCTCATATTCTGTTTGGACATCAGAGGTGTATGTTGGCGGTGGAGATAGAATAGTCTCAGGTTTAAATAAGGCAAGCTGACCTTCTGTTTAGTTGAGAAGATAAACCGTCACCGTTGCATCCGAGTACCCTGTCCACCCAATTATAAATTAGACCCTTAGTCAGTGCTCGATCAATCGAACAATAGGACTGATGACCTAAGAATCAGAGTTCATGCATCGTGTGCTGTACAAGTGTGTTCTGAGTCTTCTAACAGTTCGCACCCTCTGTATCACCAGGTGCAGGGTTCAAATTCACCAGTGCATTTATCTTGTGACATCTTTCTCCACTTCCATTCTGTCTTAGCTGGTATGTTTATGTGCACAAGGAGTTGGTGCCTGTTATGACTTGATGTATTGTGTCTGGAGCCTGAAGGGGGTGTTACCCCATGTTCCAGGCTCCAGCTCTTTGGCCAGTGTTCTGGGGATGCTAGTGGTGTCTGACTGGCTGGGGGACAGCTGTGCCATGAGGAGCATATAATTAATATATATGACGTTTACGACCGTTCCTGATGTCCTGGTATTTGGAGGAAGGCGGTTCAGGAATTTGGCGATGAGTTGGCCGGTTGAGATCTACAACAAGTTCAACAAAGCTGTGAACCCACGGTGGCACCTTGTGGACCATCAGCAGTCATCATTTTGAGCAGCGGGTGGTTTGGACCTGCAGCGGTATTTCGTTTGTACCTTTCAGGACATTACCTGTGTATTGTTTGAACTGTGGGGGCATTCATAGCATGGCTTGCTAAGAAGCGTGAGCAACACTGCAAGCGGTTAACACGAGCATCATTGATGGCTCGACGTGCACTCTTAGTGTGACGCTGTGAACTGGAGTCGGAAGCTCGGGGATCACTTGGGGCTTGATGCACCTTAAGCCTGTGCCAGAACCTGACGCATCAGGAGTGCCATGTTGTGACACCCTACATAGGGCCGCCATCTTCCTTCATGCTACCAATGTGCACTAGCCGTCATATGGGTACCGTGATACCCACACCATTATCATCTGTTCCAATCCCTGCTCAAGGGTTACATCATAGGCTCGTAGGTATGGTGCATGAGGGTCACCTTGGACAATCGAAAAATGAAAAAAGGTTGAGAGCTGAGTTGTGGTGGCAAGGTCTGGATGAACAGGTGGATACATGGGTGGAAAGGAGCAGTGTGTGTAAGGAAGGTTGGAGCACAGGAGAATTTAGGACATATAAAGGACCCTGGTAAACTATGGCATACCGTATGTTTAGACATCATTGGTCCAACAAGTGAATCGAGAGGTGAGGCAGGGTATGCCATGGTGGCAGTGGATGTGCATACCAACAGAAGGATCACGACTGAAGCTATTGTTTCCCTATTAAAGGAAATTATGTGAAGAAGGTATTCCTTCAGCTATCATTACAGACAATGGCACACAGCCTAGTGGAATTAAGCATAATCACACGTTTTAAAACACCAACAGAGTAATGGCATGGTTGAGCAGCCAACAGGATGGTTAAGGGGACACCGCTGATGGCAGTGGCTAGTGGATTAGATGTGAGTAGAAAGGTAATCAAGATGGTCTGGGTTTATCGTACAAGTGCTCACGGCATGACTGGGAAGTCACCATTTGAAATGATGCAGGAGAGGATGCAAGGCACTAGACGAACCCACGGTGATGCAAGTGGTAAACATTCGAAGAACATATCCAGTTCATAGGAACCTTGGTGACCTAATCTGAAACCGTATACCCAAGGCGACACCGTGGTGAATACAACGGACACAGGGATTACGGAATCCGGTGTTAAAACACACACCAATAACACGAACCGTTGAGGTAAGCAGCGTGATTTTATGAAAACTCTAAATAAAACGACCAAATAGATTATAAGAGTGTCTATAAGGATATAAATGAAATAAACTATTACAACTGAGGAGAGGAAAGAGTGTTAAGCCCGAACTGGGATTCAATAGGATATTTCCTTTGATTAAGGACGCTGCCTAACCAAGCCCCACTATAGAGATAGATTCCACCAAAAGTGGTGATGATGACCCCAATCATTATTGTCCTGAGGAAGGTGTGACCACATCCAAGGCTAAAACACCGAAACGCGTCGACGCACTTTGCACGTAGAATCCAAGTAAAGCCGAGTGGTTTCCATAAATACGCCAATCGTGGACATTGGAATACTCATATATATGAGAATAAGGCTATTGGATCTGATTATTTGGGACTAATATCTATTGTTCCACTGAAAAGAGGGGTTTCTGTTTGTTGTCTAATCAAGTAATGTGTTTTTATTTTGTGAAATCTGTTGTTTATGTACATTGTAATAGATTTTTTATATTGATGAATGTCTAATGAACTTTTATTGTATTGAGAAAGGTATATATTCTTTGTTTTTCAGAAAAAGACTGTTTTTTCTGAAATTTTAATCTGTTTTTGGGTTCCTTATGTTAAGGACTATACCCTGTCAAACGAGGAAAAAGACTTTTTTAATAAAGAACGTATAAACGTTACATTCTAGTTGTTGGCAAAAAAATTATTTTGCATAAAATGTTTGTGTCATATTAACGTGTTATTTAGAATATCTAACTATTCTCCATATAGTTAGTCCAGGGAAATTCCCTTTGACTTTGACTAAGTCTGTCCCTGAGTGGTTGAAGAAAGTTGTAGGGCGTGCTCGGGGTAACAGCCTGGATGGGGAGCAGACGGAGGAATGCACCCACAAGCAACGCATTTGTGAGGGTGACTGGGTGAAACTTCATTGTGGTCAGAGAAGTGGTGCTTTGGCTAGGTTTAAGGGACCGTTCAGAGTTGCACGTTCCCTTCACTTTTCGGTGGTCCTTGACAATGGAGAGAAGTGTAGCAAATGACGAATGGCCTTGTACCAAAGAGGTGGTCGGTGTGAGGTGGTGACCCATGAGCATGGAAGTAGTGCCTTTATGGTGATGTCCGATGAAGAATTTTGTCAGTCTCCTCTAGACTTGTGAAACACTGTAGCCCAAGATAGAGGTGCTATGAGACAGAGCACACCCAGTGATGCCATTCGCCTGAGCATTCTGATAAATCGGGCGAGGGTCAGGAGAACTAGTCGACCCCCTGGGTATCTTAGGGATTTGTTTAATTGAATCTGCAATGCTTATGCTCCTTCTCATACCATCAAGTAGTGGGCATTGTTTATTTTCTTCATACCCTGTGTTTGTAAGGGAAGAGGAGGTTGTGACTGGTGGATTGTGTCTAGAACCTAGGATGTGGTCTTACCACATGTTCCAGGATCCAGTTCTTTTGGCCAGCTGTGCGAGGATAACACTTGGTGTTTGACTGGCTGAGGGACACTACGACATGTTGTAGATGAGCTTACATTTACAAAATATTAAGTTTATTTCCGTTACCGGTGACCTGTTGTTTGGAGGAAGGCGGTACAAGAATTCCACATTCCCTTGGGATTCGCACTGTCTGCTTTGCATGATGCTCTCCAAAGGTTGGTTAGACTGTGTTGGGAACTCCTTTCATCAATGGTGAATATTGGCCCCACTGGGTTGTAACCTGCTGTTGGTTATAACTGATTAATAGTCATGGGTGTAGGCCTTTGTGCCTGTAATTTACTAAAGAGCTCTCCCTGTGCAGTTCTGTGTAATCTATAATGACTGTCCTACTGGGCCTATGCATTGTGCTTGGTATGTGCCATGTGGGGCATCAACTGTAGGTGTGTCCCTTTTATGTTTCCACTAAGGTAGAAGGGTTTTGTGGCAGTAAGAGCTCCTGTCAACCACTACGGTGCTCCCCACCCCCCATTACTGAAGAAGCAAGCTTAAATGGAGCAGGGAGAATGCTCCTGTGTTCACATTTACAGGCCAGTTGCAGACTCAGCCTGAGAGGCAACATGTAAAAATAAGACTGTTGCAATGGTGTAGCTAAAGTGGTACAACAACAACAGCCCCATACCCTATGCCCAACTCTGCCCAAGAAGCCAGAACTAAGCAGCCTAATCTGACTGGACAGAGCTCGCCGGGCGCCAGTCATGGAATCAGAGTGACAATTCACCGTGGTGTCTGGTTGCCATGACTCTCCCACACACCTTAAGGCCATGCAGGTTTGAATGACTGGCTCCCTCCAGAGGTTTAGGAATAACCTGACCATTCAACAAAGGCCACATAGGCACTGTTTCTGGATTTAACTTGTCCAAATGGCTGATTGAGCGAGCACTTGACTGGGAGGAGCTCTGAACACTGTGCAGAGTGAAGATGATACAAGAAGACAACCTCTATGTCTCACTCTACAAAAGTGGGGAATAAAGGATTGAAATGAGGATGAGACTTTGTTGCTGCTGCGACTTCAGTGGGTGAAGTGACATCATCAGGAGGTGTAGAGAATGTCCCTTATTCCTGGCTCTCTGTGCACTCCTGTGAGGAGGATGTTGTGATCAAGATTGCCAAAATAAGAAGCCTGTGGCTGATACACAAACCAAGCACTGAAGCTAGAACTGTTATTGATCCCAGTGTCAGGAGCCCTAAGCTCCCACTTTGCTGCTGCACCATAGCTGCCCCAGACTCATAGCCCCTGAGTGCCCACACAAGGGCTTCTGTCGCCACCAGGATCCTACCATCTCATCACTTCCACTGGCTCTAATTGGAGCACAGGGCCCTTGTGTAATCTGCACTTCACTGCTGCAGCCCTGCTTCCTCAGGTCACAACTTAGAGCCAGTGAGCTTCTTGCACATCAATGTCCCCCTTTTACAAGATGCCAAGCCACACTCGAGGACCCACGGGGCCAGGATCACAAACCAGCGCCGGGCATGCGCCAAAGTGTAAGCCAGAGATACCAGTTACAGCTCCTCACTGCCTCGTGACTGATGCTCCTTTTCTGTATCAACCCTGTGTGTCGAGAGGCAACTCTCAATCTGGAGGTGAAGATGCCAGAAGAAGGGAGATCCGGTGTGCTATTCCAGGGGCATTATATCTACGTCAACCTTCTGTTACCATTCGCTTGCTTCTCAGGCTGGGTAGGTGAAGACCAAACTTTCTGACTTTAATGTCCCCTGCATGGTATACAGTCATGTTCCCCTGCCCCATGACAGGGGGTGTCTGGTATTCAGGGTTTTCAAACTTGCCCCAGCTCTCGCTGCATTGACGATTCGGCGATGCGGTGAGCGCAAAGTAAGTTGTTTTCTTTTTTTAAAATTTAATTTTCCTTTGTCATCGTCTGTCGACTCCCTCCCTGCTCTTACCTGCAGGGGGCGCTGCTGGTCTCTACTGTGAGTATTCTAGGCTGGAGAGCACTTTGAAGTATGGAGCCTCACTCAGCACAGAGGCTGTGTCTGAAGAGCAGCCCTCGAGGCCAGATGAAAGAAGAATCCCCACTTACCACTTTAGAAGGTGAAGAGAGTATGCACTCCAGACTGCCTTGGCTGTATAAAAGTGGGAGCCACCAACCCACTTGTTGTTTAAGTTCCAGCTTCTCCTCAACCAAGCATGGGAGTGCTCTGCAGAGTACGTACACGACTGCCGTGCAACCAGAGCTGATGTCTGCCTGATACCTAGAGTCCCAGAAGGGAGGGGACATGACTTGGGTGTTGGCCTTGCTAGAGGACAAAGCTGAATCTCTGGCCTGAAATGTTCTGAGTCTGACAACAATGCAGAGGTGTGACTGACCTAAATTGCCAGAGAAGCTTTACCCCCTGAGTTGTGTGTGCCCGCCGGCCGAAGGAGGACTGAAGCGAGCAATCCGAGTGCCTTGAGCGGAGTTGGCTGCAGGCACTCTGTGGGAACAATGACCTGAGGAACGGCAGACTGTGACAACTGCCCCTAAAAAGACCGTCCCTGAGGCACGTCGTACTATGGACCAGAAGCCTCCGGCGAGGCGGACTTTGCCCAAAACAAAGTTATGCCAAGGTGGCGTGTACTGCCCTTAAGAAATGATTGTGCCCAAGGAGGAGTGTGTTGCCATTCCGAAGATTTTCTCAGGTAGGCCATGCCGCCACCTTCCAAAGAACTTTGCCCCAAGCGCTGCACGGCTGCAGCTGTGACCCGCTGATGGCCGACCTTGTTCTGCTGGGACCTGGAAGAGGGTCCTTCACTCACCAGAACTGATATATGCAACTGGGGTTCTCAGACGCCTGCTCCCGCTGGCATTCTACTATGGTCCTCCTAGGACCATGGATCAACCAGCATCTCTCCAGGAAGAATGTATGACATTACGATGCATACATTTACAACGCATGCCTTTACCACGCAGTTTTTATATCGCAACATCCTTTACAACGCATACATTTACATCGCATACCACTACAACGATTTTTTTTAAACTACTCTTACAAAGCATTCCATTACATCGCATCATACCTTTACAACGCATACCATTACAACGCATACCATTACAATGCATTTAAGGTAAGTGTTGGATAGTGTAGGAGTAAAAATGACTATTCTAACTCCAGGGGGTGCAACCGTAGGGTAAGTGTTGAATAGTGTAATGGTACTATGCGTTGTAACGGTATGCGATGTAATGCCTGCGTTGTAGTGACATGCAATGTAGTGTCATGCGTTGTAGTGACATGCAATGTAATGGATGCGTTGTAGTGACATGCGTTGTAAAGGATGTTGCGATGTAATGACTGCGATGTAAAGTAGTGCGATGTTATGGTTGCGTTGTAAAGATTGTTTCCCCTCCAAGAAGTGGGCGTGAATACACGCGTGTGCTGCCGATCCCGCGGCCGAAACCGAACTTGGACTCTGAGGCCTGAACTGGGGGAAATGAAAGGCACTGGACACTGAGACCTTTCATATCGTCATGGCCTGTCCAGTTTTTAGCCATCTTAGGCACAGATGTATTCCTCCACTCCTCCTACCTATGAACTTTACACCAGTGAGGCCTGCCTTTCTGTTTTTTGCATTTGTTAAACCCCCCACCATTTGCTTTTATTTGACACATTTTCTATCTGGGGTCATTTAAGGGCGATGTTCTTTTTGTGACCCTTGATGTTTTATGGTGTGCATAATTAGTCAGTTATTTACTCTTCTGCTGACTTCTAATGTTTTTATTAATGTATTTTGTGGTATTTTAGATGTTTTTTTATGCATCTGAATTCTTGCTGGTAGGTGTTTTTATTTTATGTTATATTGTGCGCTTTTAAGATTTTTTGAAAAATCAAATAAACTTGTTCAATTCAATTCAATTCTCTGAGACTGAACGCCAGGGCAATCTGTACCTAAATCTTGAGATTTGCCCATATACGCTTAGAATGCAGAGCTCTACTCAGCTTCACGTAAGGGCGGAAGCATGCAAGAGCGAGGGCTGAGGTGAGGCAGCCTACAAGGCGCAGTTGACGTAGGCTTAGCACCCAGACAGTAATTGTCTCCGTTTGTCACTCCTGTGAAGTACTAGGAGTTAAGTGTGTACACTAAAGTACTTTTCTTTTATCAAAGCAAAGCACTCAGTTGAACACAGAGGGGCAGATTTACAACAAAGTAACGCAGCACGGTGCAGCAAGTCACTTTGCTGCGCCGTGCTGCATTAGTTTAGAAAGCACAGAGACGCGACATATTTACAAGAATATGTTGCATCTCTGTGCTTCCCCCTGCGCTGGCGCACAAACAGCTGCCAATCGCCGGCGCAGGCACCCTTGCACTATGGTGCAAGGATGCCTGCGCCATGGGGAGATTATTTTTGTGCATGAAGAGGCACCTTCCTGCACAAAAACAATCACTAAAGGCTTTTTCCACTTTCAATGCGTGCTGTAGAAAGCAGCACACATTGAAAGAGGAACAAACGAGGAGAAATTAAAACATTTCTCCTCGTTGCACCTCGCTACACCATCTCTAGGATGGCGTAGCATTCACGCGCAGCTCCAGCTTTACGATTTCTCATAAATCTGGAGATGTGTCTTGTTCCATGGGTGTTGCGTGGGAACACCCACAGCAACACCCATGGAACGCCCCTTCAACGCAAAGTGCTGCATGTGAAGGGGCCGTATTCACAAGGAGAGGAAAAGTCACGCAGGGTGGCTTTTCCTCTCCTTGTAAATATGGAGGAGCCCCCTGGGCCACCAGTGCATCACGAAAAGTGACGTGCTGGTGGCGCAGGGGGTTGTAAATCTGCCCCTCAGTGATTGCCCTGCTGAGGGATTCTTGATTCCTGAGCTTGAGCGCCCCAGGCCCCCCGCCCTGAGAACCCTGGGACTGCTCGCCATTGCTATCACCGAGAGTCAAGTGCTAACTGGGCTGTACTTGGCTCACTTTGCAGAGCTGTAATAGGATGGACCCCACAACACCGCAGGCACGCTCCCACAGTTGAGGGCCAGTTTCCCTGCCTGCTTCGCCCCCCCCCCCCCCCCCCCCAAATGGACTCTGATATATGCTCTGTACATCTAAATTTCAATAAACGTTCAAGAGGGGTCAGGTGATGCAACTGGACCCTACCAGCGCCTGGATGCACTCACGGATGACAAGAAGCGCTCTACAAATCTACTGATTGATTGATTGATTAATTGGTTGATTGATTAATTGATTGAGCTGTGCCAAAGGAGTGCCAAGGATGTGGACGAGCCTGAATTGGAAATCCTTTATCCACACTAACAGGGATGCAAGGGTCGTCCCTGACCCCATCTCTGGCTCCGCCACTTACTCCCGTGGGAGCAGTGTGATGGAGAGGAAGGCAAGACATCAAATACATGAGCCATACCAGAGCCGAGCTGAGGGCCGCTGTCCCTAAAACCAATGCGCGAGCCATTGAATGACACATCATGGAAATCACCACAAATGAAACGTAAAATGGCACGGGACCCTCAGATGAAACAGTTCATTATTTTTTTACATTTGTGTTTCTTTTTAAGAAATTACATGAGCTCACTGAATTGAATGGCAATTATTAAAAGTCAGTTCCAACCATAAAGGTGACCTGAACCAAGAGTGAGGTGCATTTTTGGTGCACACTAAATAAATAGTCAATAATATTATTGTTATTATGGAATAAAATTGCAATCTGTTGTACTTTGTATGATGCATATTTACTTACACTGGGAAAACTGCTGTCTGATGTCCTTGTCAGTGCTCCTAAACCGTTTGGGATAGGGCAGCGAGGTACAGTGATGTCAAGTTGTTTGCCGAGGATCACACAGTGTTGCCTAGATTGGAAGTCAGTGTTCCAGTTCAGGTATTCCAGTCAGACACTCTGAAAACCAGACACTGGAGTTACCCATGTCAGTCGCTAGGCTATCAGGAAAAGAGAAATGCGCCCGCATAGGTAGCTTCTGAGCGCTAAATTAGCACGCCCCAGTCCATATTTCCAAGAAAATGTACTTGCATTATATGCAAACCGCATAATAAATACATGTGGCACTGAAAAAGAAAAGCTTTCTCAAACAAGTTGGGCAAACCTGCTATGAGTCAAACGTAAATGATCCCCTGCGAAATGAGTATAAACCATTCACACTACACAAATCAAAAACGCATTTCTGTTGTCTTTCATGGAATCTTAAATGTGAGGAAGGTAGAGCTCTTCGTTTACATCTTTAGCGGGTCTCCCCTGATTTAACGCAGGCAACTTGTTCAGAAGACACCCCACAACACAACCGAGGCAGGATAATACATTATTAAGACATTATAAGGTCACCCGAGAAGGCACAGAGCTCCTGACAGACATATTTCCATTTTTTTACCGCTTTTTTTTATCTTACGGTGCAAAGTAAGTGGAGCTGCAGAAAGGCGCGTTTGGGATGGAATTGTGGCGTTCATTTAGGTACAGCTGCTCGCCTTCCTCGTACAAGATATATTTAATAATAAAGAGAGTGAGATACAAGGACGGGCCATGGCTTTGGGGTCACATGGACGTCCGAGCTGGGTCAGACCCAGAGGTCTGGTTCAAGACAGGTTTGCGGGGACCTGCCTCGGCCCTCCGCCCCCGTGAGGCAGTAAGGGCGCCGGAGGGTCGAAGGAAAGCAAGATAGTAAAAGACAGCCACCATTGGGGTGCAGTCAACGGCAGGCGTCTCTGGAGCCCGGCGCCACTGCACCCGCTGCGCCGTTATCTACGCTCTTGCCCCTGAAGTGAAAGGATCCGGTTCTGTGGTTTGAACCTGAGCCTGGTGTGGAGTAAAGATGTCCGACTGTTATCAGAACCGCTTAAAGGCCGATGCACAAAGCGTTGCTGTGAGCAGTTGTGTGTTTACGTCTTACTTATGAGTGCCTTACTCCTCTTCCTATGAATGGGACACACTCATGGAAAGGTTTTTTTGTGTGTTATTTACTGTTACATTGTGTGGGAAGTTAAAGGCGTGTTTCAGAAGATGCCCCAAGTTGACCCTTGATACTACCAAGAAAGCAAACCTAAGACTTAAGTGCCAGGCGCATGCTTCACTGACTCCCAACCTGGCAAGCACACTCTGGAGCCCATCTGCCACTGGCTACTGGGAATGAATCCGCTTGCCCCGGCGTTGGAACTGCTTCTGGCTTGAAGGTGGGTGGGTGGGTGGGCGGGGAGGAATCCCTCTCTAGGTGTTCTCCAACCACTTGAAGTAGAAAGCATTGAGTGCACGTGCTGAGGGCATCAAAGTGCCATCCTCCGGGAAGTCCTGCTCTGGGATGCTGGTACTCAGCCAAGAGAGTAGGCCCTTGGCTGCACCCCTTATCGCTCCTTGTAGGCACCACCCCACAGCCTACTTTATTCCAGTATGTATTATGTGAAAGTCAATATAAAACTAGAGCAGCGGCTTCTAATGAGCAAAACAGCTATGCTAAACTATCATTTTAGCCAATAATGGAAGAGAATGGAATGGAAGAGTAATGATTTGTTACGCGTTTTTGGCATTGATAATTTAAACATTTTAGCGCGTGGGTCGGCGAAATGGTGAGGTTTTTGTAGTTAAGAGTTTTTTGAAGGTTAGGTAGTGTTTATGTTTGAGGAGAGGGTTAAGACTGGGTTTAAATCTGAGGATTGGTTACCCTGTGGATGTGTTCTGGAGTAGGTTTATAGTTAGGAGTGCTTTAAATGTTTGAGTTATACTTGGCTTATATTTACATTTGGTTATAGAGGTGTGATTAAGTTTAATGTTTAAGTGTACAGCTGGTGTTAGGTGAGGGGTTCTGTTTGGGCTAAATTTAAGGCTTTGGTTTTAGTTAGTAACCTATTTCCAATGTGGCTTGAAGTTAAACTTTAGATTAGAGTTACTGTAACGTTTAGGGTGGAGAAGCGTGGCTCAATGGTTAGAGTGGCAGACCCTGAGGCAGAGGTCTGGTCCGGGACCAGGGTTCAATCCCTGCCTCGGCGGCACTTCGACTCAATCTCCCCGGACCTGATAATTCTCGCCTCGGTGCGTACTCTAATCATGGGTCCCACTCTGTGACTCTGGGCAATAGCTCGCTTAATCTCCACAATGGCCCCAGAAGCGCTGTTGATGCCTGGCTTCACCTTGGGGTTGCCCAGGAGTGGACATTTCATAGGAAGGGTTCCACAGCGGTATGAATATAGCGCTACGAGGCCTCCGGGTAGAACTATATAAATACTTTACATTTACATGGTAAAGGAAAGGATTGTTGTTTCTCATCCTGAATCTTTTGACAATAATCTCTCTGAAAGGGTAGGGGTGGGCGGAACTCCCGGAGTTTCACTCCATGGCATTCTGTGGAGTTACACAAAAACTCCACGAAGTTCCATGTACTTCTGCAAACTGACAGAAAATGTGCTTGCATTGCAATTTATCAAGAGTAGCGTGAGCTGCACTGAAAAATCAGCACAAATGGCACTTTGCGGTGCGCAAGAGCGAGCAGCCATTCAAGTTGATTTCCCTGTCATGCATTTAGAACATTTATTCGAGCTGCAGCAAATCTACTTGAGAAGCAGCCCTCTGACAATGACCGCTTGTGACCAGCCGCAACCGCATGCGATAGAAAATGGAGCTAGCAACATCTAATCTCACTTGCATTTCTGGAGCCGGGCCTCCTGAGTATGGTCCAATAAGTGAAGACGCTCTGGAGTATAATACCAGTAGGTCGCAATTTTTGTGAGGGTTTCAGTGAGCCCCATGTGGTAAGCTGAATGGTGTGCCCCTGTAGTATATCCCCTCCCATTCCTTGTGGCTGAGTGACCTGTCCAGTTCCCTCTCCCAACGCACCAGTCCGGAGGTGTAAGTGTGAGCATGTCTGGCCTACAACATCCTGTATACATTTGATATAAGCTTTTTATCTGACGTGCACGTAATAAGCCACCTCTCATAGGGAAGGGGATGTTTGTCAGCCACCGAGCGGACCTGCTCATGGAGTGCCCAGTGCCGTACCTGCAGATATCGAAGTCTCTGTATTTCAAGCAGCCCGTATTCCTGTTTGAATTGAGGGTACAGAATAACTTGGTCAGCTGTGTACATATGGTATAGGAAGCGACACCCAGAGGGCTGCCATCTTGCGAAGGCTACTGCGTCCGTACCTGGGTTGAAGTCAGGGTTGTCTATCAGCGGAGTGAGTGGAGACGGGAAGGTGGTGAATTCGTGCTTGATATTGGTTTGATCCCAAATCTCAAGGGGGACTCGCGTGATAAATGAGGCATATAAATTGGGTGGTCTGTGGTGTTTGCGTAAAAAGGGAATTTCCTGTAGGGGTCTGGCGGCAACTGCCTGGTCTTGGAAGGTACTCAGTCAAAATATCGAATCTTTAATTTCGACCTACACTTATATCGAGTTGCTAATATCGAAGGGACAGAATATCGATGTCCAGAATATCGATGGACAGAATATCGACCCTAAGGTAAGTAATATCGAAATTACTTATATCGATAGCATATATATCGATGTAAGTAATTTCGATTTACTAATATGTGTTATAAATTTTAGTTAAGTATTTAAATTAATTGTTATAATATGTGTTTATTTTTTTTATATAAATAAATATATATAAAAGTAAATTATGTTTTACTACCAGAGCGGGTTGTGGGTTTTTAGGGGAATAGGGTGGGAAGTAATTTAATTGTAATTAATTATGTTTTAATGAATAATTTATTTTGTAATTAAATATTAATTGGCAATGAATTATTTTAATTGATTAATTAATTATTTAATTGATAATTAATGTATATTTATAAGTAAATTATATGTTTTACTACTGGAGCGGGTTGTGGGTTTATAGGGGAATAGGGTGGGAAGTAATTTAATTGTAATTAATTAAATATTTTTTAAGCATATTTTATTTTGTAATTAAATATTAATTGGTAATTAATTTTTTTAATTGATAAATTAATTCTTTAATTGGTAATTAATGTAATTTTTAATTAAATGTTATGTGTTACTACTGAAGCGGGTTGTGGGTTTTTAGGGGAAAAGGGTGGGAACTGATTTAATTTCAATTTTTTTTTAATATTTTTATGTATATATTAATTTTTAATTAAAACATTATTGGCAATTAATTATTTTAATTGATAAAGTAATTATTTAATTGATAATTAATTTGCAATTAAATGTTATGTGTTAGTACTGGAGCGGAATGTGTGTTTATAGGGGAATAGGGTGGGGTGGGAATAGTAATCTTTACCCTTACGCTATCCGCCACTTTCCTTACTGTTGCACCCTCTGGAGTGGGAATAGTAATTTTTACCCCTACGCTATCCAACACTTTCCATACTGTTGCACCCTCTGGAGTGAGAATAGTAATTTTTACCCACCCGCTATCCTACGCTTTCCCTACTGTTGCACCCTCTGGAGTTGGAATAGTAATTTATACCCCTACGCTATCCAACACTTTCCCTACTGTTGCACCCTCTGGAGTGAGAATAGTATTTTTACCCACCCGCTATCCAACGCTTTCCCTACTGTTGCACCCTCTGGAGTGGGAATAGTAATTTTTACCCTTACGCTATCCAACACTTTCCCTACTGTTGCACCCTCTGGAGTGGGAATAGTAATTTTTACCCCTACGCTATCCAACACTTTCCCTACTGTTGCACCCTCTGGAGTGAGAATAGTAATTTTTACCCACCCGCTATCCAACGCTTTCCCTACTGTTGCACCCTCTGGAGTGGGAATAGTAATTTTTACTCACCCGCTATCCTACCCTTTCCCTACTGTTGCACCCTCTGGAGTGGGAATAGTAATTTTTACCCCTACGCTATCCAACACTTTCCCTACTGTTGCACCCTCTGGAGTGAGAATAGTAATTTTTACCCACCCGCTATCCAACGCTTTCCCTACTGTTGCACCCTCTGGAGTGGGAATAGTAATTTTTACCCCTATGCTATCCAACACTTTCCCTACTGTTGCACCCTCTGGAGTGAGAAAAGTAATTTTTACCCACCCGCTATCCTACGCTTTCCCTACTGTTGCACCCTCTGGAGTGGGAAAAGTAATTTATACCCCTACGCTATCCAACGCTTTCCCTACTGTTGCACCCTCTGGAGTGAGAATAGTAATTTTTACCCACCCGCTATCCAACGCTTTCCCTACTGTTGCACCCTCTGGAGTGGGAATAGTAATTTTTACCCCTACGCTATCCTACGCTTTCCCTACTGTTGCACCCTCTGGAGTGGGAATAGTAATTTTTACCCCTACGCTATCCAACACTTTCACTACTGTTGCACCCTCTGGAGTTGGAATAGTAATTTTTACCCCTATGCTATCCAACACTTTCCCTAATGTTGCACCCTCTGGAGTGAGAATAGTATTTTTTAACCACCTGCTATCCAACACTTTCCCTACTGTTGCACCCTCTGGAGTGGGAATAGTAATTTTTACCCACCCCCTATCCAACGCTTTCCCTACTGTTGCACTCTCTGGAGTTGGAATAGTAATTTTGACCCTTACACTATTTAACGTTTTCACTACTATTTAATTTTCTTAATTGGGAATAGAAATGTTACAATCTATGCTATCCAATGTTTTTATTACTGTAGTTATTTTTATACTTTAAATAGTAGTTTTATTTATTTATGTATTTTATATATTTTGTAGTAATTTAGATAATGTTGTATTTAATTAACTTTAAAAATATAGAATTATTTAATTATTATGTTTTAAATATATATTTTTTATATATTATATTAATTTATGTATGTAAATGCATTAGTAATTTATATTATTATTTTTTAAATTATAAATAATTGAAATAATTAATAAAAAATATTGTTAAGTAAGTATATATTATATATGTTTTGTTAATTTGTATTTATTTTTTTATTAAATATGTATTATTTATTTATTTTTAACATTATTAAATATGTTTAAATATGTTTAATTAATTTATAAGTATTATTTACATTATTTTACATGTTTTTTTAAACAGAAAAAAACGATATATTTAACAACGATATTTTTAACATCGATATTATTTTTTTGATATTTTGGTACTTACTATGTTGTAGATAGGGCGTCGATATTCTTGCCATCGATATAATTGCGTCGATATATGTGTAGGTCGAAATTCTGTCTGTCGAAATTCTGCCATAGATCCGTCTTGGAATAGCCAATGCTTCTCTGACTCCCAGCGAGTCCATTTAACCAGGTGGCGCATTTGGGTCGCCCGGAAATATAGCTGTAAATCAGGGATTGTCAAAAGCTTCTGTTTCAGGTGTGGCTTTCGGCCATTCCAGATGAACTGTGCAAGATCTGATTGTGTCTGCTGTATCCAGCCCGGAGGTGGACAGAGAGGAATAGTGCGAAATAAATAGAGGATATGGGGCAAGATGGTCATCTTGACTGCTGCAAGTTTATCTAGCCATGAGAGAGGGTAATACTTCCACTATCCCAGCTCTCGTCGCATCTTCTGTCTCAGGTGTGCATAGTTAGTGGTAACTGTTTGAGAAAGAGAGGGGGCCAGTTGAATCCCTAAGGACGGGATCGTATCTGTCGCCCACTGAATGGGAAGCAGTCCTTGGAGGTATGTACGAGTGGAGTGCGTCAAGGAGAGATCAAGAGCGATTGACTTGTCCATATTCAATTTGAACCCAGCGGCCCGTGCAAAAAATTCCAGTTCTGCTAGGCATGCTGGTACGCACCTCTTGGGTGAGATAAAGATATCAGGACATCGTCGGCATATAAGCTAATCGTATGTGTATAGTAGTCAAACTTAATCCCGGTTATCAGTGGATTATCTTTCACCTTCTGGGCCAAGGGTTCCATATAGAGGGCAAACAGAAGGGGCGACAGAGGGCACCCCTGTCTGGTACCTCTCTCAATAGCAAATCGGGAGGATGTCTACCCATTCACCCGAACTGTAGCTGTCGAAAATTTATAGCAATTGAATATATAGGTGCGAAATTTCCCTCCTATCCCCATTCGCTCTAGAACTTGCTCTAAATAAGGCCAGTGGACTCTGTCGAACGCCTTTTCGGCATCGATGGCAAGCATCATAAATTCTCCCTGTGTGCGTGTGGCTTTCACAATGAGGTGTAGGGCTCACTTCGTGTTGTCAGAGGTTTGGCGTTCAGGAATAAAGCCCGCCTGATCCAGATCAATAAGACTAGGCATATAAGGCTCAAGGCGGGCGGCTAGAATCCCTGTATACAATTTGAGATCTATATTAGGAAGGGAGATAGGGCGATATACACCAAACTGCGTCCTATCTTTCCCTGGTTTGGGAATCACCACTATGGAGGCTTCAAGAGGTCTCTCGGGATCGCTCTGGGTTCGGTGAAAGAATTAAAAAGTTGGGTACGAAGAGGGTCGATTTGGACAGAGAAAGTTTTGTTAACCCCTTCCACGCTCATGACGAGCTGGGCTCGTCATGGTGTAGCCTCCTCGCACGCTGATGACGAGCCCAGCTCGTCATGTAACATGGGTTTTTAAAAATCTCAGCATACGGCCGTAATTACAATAGCGCCCATGAGGTTAAAAACACCAGTGAAGCCGTCCGGCCCGGGGGCTTTGAAAGGCCCTTTTGATCTTTTTTACCATTTCATGTGGAAAGCAGGAACCTGTGCCAACAGCACAGCAGAGCATTGAGCACAGGGTGTGTAGTCAACATGTGAGGCTGGGGACACATGCAGGTGTGATAATAGTGAGAATTCAGGACAATGCATGACTGCAAATAAAGAAGGTACACAGCATCACAGGGATGATGGAGGTGGTGATCCAGCCTACGATGATAGGAAGGCAGTGAAATGATGGGATCTGAGAATGTCCTGAAATGCACCACCGAAGGGACCTGTGTGAGGTGCAGAGAAGTCTTTCAGAGTTTAGGTCCTTGTAGGACTTGGCCTTTTTGGTTAAAGTTCCCTAAACGTTTTGCTTTCACCCTAGACCATTTTCCTGACCTAGAGATGCCAATTTTGATGCTTTGGGTACTTTGCCACTTCTGATCAGTGTCAAAGTACAGGAGTTCCCTATGTAAAATGTAATGGTGATTTGTTAGCCATAATTGGTAAGTTTGCCTTACTAGTAAAAGTCCCAAGTGATGTGCACTGTGTGTGCAAGGGCTAGTAATGCAAGGGCTCGTAATGCAAGGGCGTGCAGAGAAGGGAACTCAGGCCTTCAATGCATGGCCTGCACGCAGAATGCTAAGTTAGCATGTAGTCCTGGCAAGTACAACCACTTGTCAGGCCTGACTTTCCCTTTTACATACATGTTGAGCACCCCTGTGGTAGGTCCCAGGTAACCCCTGGAAGGGTGCAGTGTTGGTAAAAGGCAGAACATAAATTGATGTGTGTTATGTTCTGACAGTGAAAAACTCTCCATTCTGTTTTTCATTGCTAAAAGGCCATTCTGCCCATAGGACAGAATGGGGGAGGCTGGGTGTTGTGTTTGTTAGCCGAGTTTCCTGTCAGTTTATAATGGAGAGGTGCCGTTTAGTATGTTTGGACTCACAGTGTCATAATGCATCTTTTTGTGAAGGTGGTTTATCCTGTGTGTTTATAAACCACTCTTTTAGAAAGTGGCTGAGTTCTGTGCTCTGAGCATTTCTGTGTGTCTATGAAATGTGGATTGTCTGTCTGGAACTGAAAGGTGAGAGGAGCTGGGAGAGATCTTGACCTAGAGAGGGGTTGAGATGGCACCAGGCTGCCCTTCATCTGGAGAGTAGGGGGAGGAGAAGCCTGGGAGGTTAAAAGGCCTGGGCTGGTGCTATAAACCAATTGACCCTTCTCCTGTTGAGTGATTAAAGATCTAGACCCCTAGTATCAAAGGGAGAGAGGTGACACTGGGAGGGAGGCACCCAGAACTGATTTAGGTAGGGGTCAGGGACCCCTGAGCACATACAAACTTCAAAGACATTAAGGCGTATAACTATGACAGCTGAAACCCATGAAAGTTGGAATGAAACAGATATGGATTGAGAATGAAAAGGCTTGGACCCAATCTGTGGTCAAGAGGAACCTCTGCTAAACAACTGAAGAGACTACTGTGAATAGACAAATCCTTGCTTCGTTATCTGGGGCTGGTCTACAGGTAGCTGTTCTAACTAAAAAAGAGGCTGTTGGGACTGTGCTTGGAGGCACCGGGTCCCCCTGCTTGAAGAAGACTGTGCTTTGTGCTGTGTCTTGTAACCCCAAGGGCCCGAGGTGAGCTGGCTCCCTGTTTGGAAATACAGGATCATAAAAGTTTCCGGAGAAGTCCCAAGCAACGCGGTGTACGTGTGTTTTTGCCACTTGAGACCTCAGAAGTTGTGCCTTGTGATCGTGGGCACGCAGGAGTAAGCTAAGTCTCCCACGCGCAGAGTGCCTGTCGTGGTGCGGGCCAAGGCATTGGTGAGGCGCGTCTGGTCGTGGTGTGCATGGGGAGACAAGGCGAAGCTCAGACGCGCAAGGGTGTGTGTTGTGGTGCAGCCCGGCTGTCGGTGAAGAGCGCCTGGGCCTCGTGTACACCAGAGAAAGAAGCGAGACTCGAACGTGCAGTGTGCGTGTCATGATGCAGCCAGGGCAGTGGTGAGGAGCGCCTGGACATCGTGTGCATCACCGGAGGAAGTGAGTCTCAGACGTGCTGGGTGCATGTTGTGGTGCAGCCCAGGTGTTAGGGAAGAGCGCCTGGGCATCGTGTGCACCGGGAGAAGAGGTGAGACTCGGACGCGCAAGAGTGCGTGTCGTGGTGCAGCCAGGGCGTTGGTGAAGAGCGACTGGACATCATGTGCACCAGGAGAAGAGGAGTGGCTCAAACGCGCAGGGTGCGTTTTGAGGTGCAAGTGGAGCATTGAAGAAGAGCATTGGATTGTTGTGAGCACCAGAGAAGAGGCGAGTCTCAGACGTGCGGTGTGCGTGTCGAAGTGCAACCTGAGGTGCTGGTGAGGAGTGCCTGGTTAGGGTGTGCACCAAATTGAAGTAGAGTCTTCACAGTGCTGAGGGCCGGTATTGGTGTGTACTGAGACTGCCGGAGTGAGGGCCAAGTCATTGGGGCCCTTGGAGTCAATCAGCAGCAGCCTGGATCGGCAGCCACGGAAGAACTGAGCCGCCGGCCAAGTTCGCCGCAGCCCGTGACGGAGTTCTGGATCAAGGCCCAAATTGCTGATGTCGGGGAGGAGAGTGGGATCGTGCCCCCCCAGGTAACGTGGATCAACACCTGGGGTGGGGTGCAGGCCCAGAGGGACACTCTCTCCGCCTCCCGTTTCTGTCGGCTGCGCGAGTCGTTGCTTCGGCTCGGATCCTGGCCCGTGCTGACCCAAGACGGGGCACTACTGGGGCTGGAGTGGGAAGCTGTTCTTTTTGTGTCATCATTTGATCCATAATGGGTGCACTGTTAACGGAGCACGTAAAACTGTTGTATTACACTTTGCATTATTTCTGCTAATGAACTATCGAACTGTCGTATGACGCCTGACCTCATTTGTGCCTGACAAACTTTATGCTTGATGGTTTACGCACTGTGTTATTTCTCCCTTGCATATTACCTGAATGTAACGTGGCGCATTGCATTATTTCTTCAGTGCACAGTATCTGAGTATAACCTGGAGCAGTGTATTATTTCTTCATTGCACCGTACAGTATTGTAGCGTGACACATTGCTTTGTTTCTTCCTGGTACAGGGAATGCTGGTGTTGATACGCATTGCATTATTCCTTCAATTGCAAAGTACATGACTGTGGCGCTACGTATGGCATTGTTTCTCTGTTGCACAGTATAAGAGAATATTGTTACGCATTGCAGTATTGTTTCCTTTTGCAACGTGTGTGATTCTAGCAGTACGACTTGCCTAACCTTTTGGGAAACGGTTAGAAGTGAGCTTAACTATTGGCTAGAAGTGGTGGTTGGGATTAGAACCTACCAACCCACCGGAAAGAATACTACCCATTCTTATATGTTGATTTTGTATTGTGTGGCCGTATCATATAGTTGCTTATATAAAGATTATACTCATTTTATCAATTGCGGAGTCTATTTGTGATGACATCATGGGGTTACTGTGAGCATGTTTGCACATACTGAACACTCGTGCCTTGGAGATAAGCCTGGCTGCTCATGCCAAGCTACTAAGGGGGTGAGCAGGGCTATCTCAGATGGTGTCCCGACTTAGCCTAACTTTGCAGCGAGGAGTCGGGGACGCACGCCACCAGCATTTGGTGGTGTCGGTAAGCGACAGGGTCCTCCACTTCCAACAGTCCTTTTGATAACAAATACTCCTATTGCAATTGGAAAATAGAACACTCTAACACCAACCAAGGTTCAAGGATCTTCTGAGTACCACTTGTGGGTTAGAACTCAATCTCTTAAAAGCCACCACTACGTTTCAGAGCAAATATAGTTGCAACTGGTCAGCTGAGCACAGCAGAGATTTGGTCCTTCTTTGAGAGTTGTTTGGATTGGTTTGGATTTCCTTCTGGCCAGGGATGTTCTTCTAGTAGTGTGTGAATGTCAGGTTTGACATTCAGAGTACCCTGAATATAACCACCTTTGTTGTGCCTGGATAGCCTATCAGGTGATAAGCCGTACTTTATAAATCCCGCCTCATTGATTGAACCTTAGAAGTGGATTCAGAGAGGGAGCCAGCACAGTGCTTTCAAGTGCTCAAACCTTGATTGGTGATTAGTTGAACTGCTGCATTATCAAAGGCTGTGCTTGGTGTCCATGAGGAGTTGGGAGAACAATGAGTGGTGCATGTCCTCTGTCGATGTGTGATACCACACAGGCCTGATGAAAGGAAGGAAGGCCTTGATGTAGGGCTGTACTGCAAGCTGCAATCATGTTGTTTGTGCTTGTTTCTAACTATGGTCCTTCAAGGACAGATTGAGAGGTCAATGAGTTCCATATTTTTGAAGATGAACTTTTTTCAGGAGGAAGTTGCCAAAGCTCCAGAGAGATCATGAAGACTGCTGAGTCATTCGCAGTTCCAGAGCGGAGAACTCTGTACAGTAGTGCCGCGGATTTGTATACACCACCGGCTACAGTCGGTAGCCACCAATAATTGCAGAGAAGTGGGCAGATGTGATCATCCACATCAATATGATCACTGACTCGCGATCACCCCTCTGGTGGATCTTAATGTTAGTGGTGTTTATTTATGTAAACACTGGAGCCAGTACTATAGGAGCATGGGTACTAATAGCAAACATTGTTTTTCATAATCCTTTATTTGAAATTTGTGCAAAGTGTTGAAATGTATTCTTTCTCACCTCTACAGAGCGCTAGCATGCCTAGGCGGGCTATGAACACAGATGAGCTGTGGCCAAGAGCGGGATTTTTTCCAGTTGGTGAGGTCCAGTTTTCAACAAAGGGATGGTGGGCTGATCTCTCAGATCAGCCGGGTGGGCAGATCCCTCTCTGATTGGTCACAAGATGAAGATCAGCCCTTAGTTTCCAATAGGTCACAAGCTATGAGTGAGATCACTAAACCTGCTTCAGTCCCCATCTGCCCACCCCCCATATTGCATCACCCTCCGTGTTATTTCACGCATACGCTGTCCGTACTGCATGCCCCCTTACCCTCCCTCCCTGTTATTTAACCCCCGTGTTGCATCTCCTCCCCTCTGAGTTGCTTTCCTCTACTCGCCCTACTCATTTTTTCTTTCCAGTTACCATTCCAACTCGGATTGGTATTTTGAACGCATATGCATGCTTCTTGCATGCGCCTACAAAATGGTGGCTGATCGTGTCACAGACTTTTTTCCTTTTCATTTTTTTAAAGCGATGCTGCTCAGCATCATCTATACTGTAGAGAATGGCTGAAATCATTGGCAAAGGCAATAGGTCACAAAGGCATTACCTATTGGCTTTGACAATGGTTGTTCCTTCAGCCAAAAATAAGTATTTATTGAACACACTCACACATTTCCTTTCTTTCATAGAAATTCCCTCAAAGTAGCAGCACAGACAATGCTAGGTTTATGCCTCCTTCACACTGTGAGCATCAGGCTGGCATAAGCGTGTTTTTGCAGAAGCAAATAGTGTGGAAACTCCATGGGGAAATTTTGAGGAAAATGTAGCAGTTGGCAATATGGGACCCCGCTGTTCCGGCATCGCTTTTTCTGCTTCCTCCATGGGGAGTGTGACAAACAGATGCTGGCTCATTTTTAGCCCTGCGCTCTTCCTGTGAAAAATGAGACATGTCTTATCCAGGCAGTGCTAGCTCAGAATGGAAGGAACACTGTTGAAGAAATGGAACACGCTTCATTACGCCACCCTCTCCAAGATGGCTGCCGCTGATACAACATGTGCAGAAGCTTCTAAAAATGGGACCCCTCAATAGTGTTAATGAATGTTTAGGCTGTCTTTGCTTGAGATGGCACCCCCCACATTACAAAAGTTCAGCATTGTTTGCCCTATTTTACAACATATCACCTTGATGTGAGATGGTGGGTCTTCTCGGCCTATTTTTATATCAATGACAAATGCATGGATACCTATGAATGATCCCTGTATTAGACGCAGTACCATGCACATCCTTAGCCTGTCTATGTTTTTGAGACTAGATGTACAGGGGTTCAGTCAAAGCTTTCCGAGCTTCAGTATTTAAATTTCTGATTACAGAATTTGGATTCTTGAGTTCTGATCCTGGCCTCTCAACTTCATCATATTGTGTGATCTTCAGAAAATTGTTTTTTTGTTTTTATCTTTAAAAATATCCTTTAATGTATCTTCAAAAATATATTACGCATACAAATGGCTTAAAGTCTAGTATTGATAAAAAAGGGCATTTAAATTTTGCAAATCATACAAAGCAGAAATCATCCATTAGAGAGGCCGATTTCAAACTATTGGAATGGGAGGAAAAAATGATTAAGTGATAGGAGAAAGCTGGGAGATAGGAGATAATTGTGTTTTAATATGTCCTAAATGGACAGCATATGATAGAATGATGGGATGAAAAATTTGATAAACATTTAAAGCTCTAAAGAGGCCCATGACAGTAGGGTTAGTGAGGGTCAGATATAAATAAGAAATAAAATAAATTCGAATACTAGTCCACAGTGGCATTTCCCTAATTGTAGGATTGATGGCCGGGTTAATGTACCTGCTGCAGCGCTCTGTGTATGACCTGAGGGCCTAGCAAGGGGATCTGTCTGATTTTCACAGTAATACTTACAACTGCATTAAAGGTCTATAGACTTTGAGGGGGCACTTGTCATTGGGGAGTCCTGAGTGACATCAAATAGACAACAAAGCGAAACTAGAGTAGTTTGTAATGTCACTCCAGCCCCCAATGTGAAAAACATGTTCCTTATTCATAGTAAGCCATCTTTAATTTTGTCATGTATGGCCCCTCAATTTCATCTCCCACCACTGTCATCTGCTGTGCAGGAGCAGACGAGCCAGGAGCGAGACATACATAACATGGCCTCACCTGCACCCCGCACTTGACCCATATTAACCCCTTCTGCCCACCCCACAACCCTCTGGCCCTCCCTCTCCTATAGCAAACAAATTAAAACAATGGTACCCATAATCCTGCCATCCTCCCGTACCACTCTCAGCATTACCCTCCTCACCCCTCCCAAACATTAAAAAAACACCTGGTGTCCTGTGAAGCAACCTAACCACCATTTGCATTACCCCACCCTTACCTGCACAGAGTGTCTACTGCCAACCACAAACACCCCCTCACCCCCAGTTCCTTCCGTCTCCCATTCATATAGAAAATGACACCAGCCACCTGTCACCTAGCCCCATACCTGTCCGAATTTAACCCCCCCATCCCCCACCCACCTAATTAGGTGGCTCCTGCCCCCTCCCATGCCACCCTCTGCTGCTTTCCTCCCTTTGCCCTCTCGAAGCTGTGCTCTCTGCTCTCCATCAGCGCGGAGAGCACCGCTGCACCCACAGGCTCTCTGACAGCCCTGTCAGCATAAGGAGTAAAAGTGGGAAACAGACATTTCCCCCACCGATGCTCCGTCACATCAGTGGATAACCGGATTTAGATAATAACAATGTCATATTTTAATATTGCAATCTGATGACGTGGTAGAGATCTTTCAATGGGTGGAGTGGATCCACCATCTGACATGAAATTATAGGATTCCGTCCTGAAGTCTGTCATGGAATTCAATTTCCTAATGCTACACAGTGAAGGAGATTGGGAGCCATAGGTGGGCCCTCTCTTCGCCCCAATGCACTCAAGATACACAATCGACTGCTGTACATAAAATAGTCTCCCATTCCGCATCAGCAGTACATTAATAAATTGTTATAAAGTTACCATTTTTGAGCAAGTCTCCATATTTAGCAAAGCTTTCTGGAGATAGGCCAACACTCTGACATGAGGTTACAAAAAGACTT